>NC_082656.1:82113337-82804337 GCF_028023285.1 Balaenoptera ricei
TTTATTTATTTATTTTTTATATTTCTGGCTGTGTTGGGTCTTCGTTTCTGTGCGAGGGCTTTCTCCAGTTGCGGCAAGTGGGGGCCACTCTTCATCGCAGTGCGCGGGCCTCTCACCATCGCGGCCTCTCTTGCTGCGGAGCACAGGCTCCAGATGCGCAGGCTCAGTAATTGTGGCTCACGGACCCAGTTGCTCCGTGGCATGTGGGATCTTCCCAGACCAGGGCTCGAACGGCTCGAACCCGTGTCCCCTGCAATGGCAGGCAGACTCTCAACCACTGCGCCACCAGGGAAGCCCCTCGAGGGGCATTTATTAGTAAAATTCTAGTTGTTTCGTCTTTCCGCAGCTGCTCGGTTTGTCAGAGCTCCCTCTTGGAGCTCCTTCGCGCAAGGTGCTCATTTAAGAAGGAGGCTACCTGGCTAATGACCAGCCTGTGCCAAAGATGGCGCTTCAGAGTGAGGCCGTGCTTCGCTGAGCAGTAACTGCAGCATCGTGGCGTGCCCGCGGGTCTGTTAGTTCCACCTTGGGGCCTGAATTGAGCCTGAAGACGGCTTCTGATCCTGTGGAGGCGTGTGTCGGTTACTCTGAGTCGTTTGGAAGAGTATCTGGAGCAGCTCTTGTGTATCCCAGGGAGTGATGTCTGGCTGCCAGTGCGGTTCCGAGGCCAGGAGCCCACTGCCCGCGTCACTAAGCCGAGAGGGGAGAATTGATCCTGGAAGTGCTTTCTTTAGTACTGCAGGGTAGCAAAAGCATCTCCTAACTTGTTTTAAAAAAAACTTACATTCTTCTAAGATCGATAAAAGTACTTTCATTCCATTCACTATTGTTTCCAGTGTTGCACCAAGTCTGCTATCAACTGGAATGAGAAAGGTGCCTCAGTTTCTGCCAAAGGGAGAACTGAGTTGACAGTCTAGATCTCTTACAGAAGTTTTGGTTTCAGTGGGTTTATAGCTACTCTGCGGTAAAGTTGATCTCAGTTCTTGCATTTTATTTGTGAGACAGCTGGTGTAGTGTGTTGGTTTTCTGTAGCTGCCTAACAAATGACCCCAAACGTAGTGGCAGAAACACTGCCATTTCCTGCCTCTCAGCTCTGCAGTGAGGCCGGCGGTCCGGTGAGCTCGGCTGGGCTCTGTGCTCGGGGTCTCACAGGCCCTGGACGGGGTGTCAGCTGGGTGGGCTCTTGGCGGGAGCCGCGGGGGGACATTTGTTTCCACATCCCGAGGTGGCGCGCAGGGATGAGTTCTTGGTCCCCACCGTGTTCTCTGGCCGCACCGTGGAAGGCCGTAGGAGGACCTAGAGCAGGGTGGGCAGCTGTGTGTTGGAGAAGCCCACGTGCCGCTCTGCTGTGTACCCGTGTCCCTCTACACGCTCTTTCTCCTGTTGCAAACTGGTCACGGCCCAGTGGCCTTTCGGAAGCGACTCAGGTAGAGCAGCTCCTGTTGGACGCTGCGTTCTGCCTGCACATGGGGGGAGTCCTGAGCTGGTGTGACCGCCTGTTTCTCTGGCCATAGGAAATTCTAGTCACTTGGGGTCCTGCCTTTTGACCTCATTCCCCTCTTTTACTTCCTATTTCCCACCTTTTTTAAGTCTAGTAAAACAGACTTCTTTGAATATCTTTTAGCTGTCACGTTTCTATTGATATTTTCATTTTAAAACAAATCAAGAAAATCCCCATTGGTCTCGCAGGAAGGGGACCCCTTTTCCTGACAGGCACTTCCCCGTTGGTCTCGCGGGAGGGGGACCCCTTTCCCTGACAGGCATTTCCCGTTGGTCTCGCGGGAGGGGGACCCCTTTTCCTGACAGGCATTTCCCCGTTGGTCTCACGGGAGGGCGCAGCCCCTTCCCCCCGTTGCCCTAAAGCAGTTTGTGTCCCTGAGGAGTTCCCTTAAGTCCTGGGAACCGGCGAGCGGAGAGATTCCCAGTGGATAATTACAGAGCAAAACAAATCTCGAGGCCTTTCAGACCATGTTTAGATGTGAAGATCTGCATTTTGTACATTTTAAAAAAAGAACTTCCTACCAGAATATGCATTTCTGACCTAATTAGTCCCAAATTTTGGACCCAATTTATTTGGTGTGTATTGTGTGTTTTCCCTGGTAGTTGAGAGAAAGTGCCTGGTCCTTGAGCTGAGAAGTGAAGGGTCTCTCTCCCTCCGACCATTAGTATCTTCCACCGGGCTCTGGGGTTAATGACGTGCGTGCACGTGCTCTTCAGGAAGACTAATAGGTAGATCGTGGTACCCGCTTGGGCTGTAGACTGTGGAGCTTTTAAAGTAGTGATTCCAGCATCCCCTCGGAGAGTATCTGATTTAATTAGTTCGTGTTTAAAGCTGACCTGGCGGGCCCTTTAAATGAGGGTTTGTTTTCCCCAAGCTTGCCGAAGGGCCAAGGAGCCTGCCCAGCTGAGGAGACGAAGAGGGAAGTCTGCTTTCCTCCAGACTTCTCGTGGCAGAATCAGGCCAGCCTGGCTGTGCTGGGCATTTGAGGGAAGTTGGCGTGGAGCGATTGAAGTGACGGGGGCCTATCAGCATCGCTGGTTTGAGTCCTTGTTCCATGAGACCTTTACAGGAAAACTGTGGATGGTGAGTGAAGTCTTCCCTGTCTACTTAAAAGTGAAGCCAGAGTGGCGAGGGGAGGTGCGAGAGAGCCTCGTAATCTGCCCCCCTTTCTTTTATTTTGAGAGGTTTAAAACTAGCAGAAAGGCAGGAAGACTAGTGTAAGTGCCCTGTGCCTTCACGCCATCGTTGTGCAGACGTTGCTTCACTAACCATTTAACCCGCGTGTACACTTCGTGACAGTGGCCTCTGGGTGCTCGCAGCACGTGCATTTTTAAAACGGGGACCTCTTCCTGTGTAACCACGTTCTGCTGGCACAGCCCAGGCATTGTACACTGGGCTATGTACAGATCCCTGTACGGGATACCATCTCAGATGCGGTCCCAGTGGTCTCCAGGTGACCTTTGTGGCTTTTCTTTAAACACAGACACCAAACAGGGGTCTTGCGTTGCATTCAGTTTGTCATGCCTAGTTGGTCTCTGTAGTTTCCAGAACGGTTCCTCCACCGTTATCCTTGATGACTTGCACGTTTTTGAAGAATCTGGGGTCGTTATCATGTAGAGTGCCCCACAGTCTGGACAGGATCTGATTCAGGTCAAACGTTTTAGGCAAGAATTCTGCACAGGTGCCGTTCTGTGTTCCCGTGGGTCGTATCAGACCTGTGATGTTGACATGCTCCGTGCTGCTGGCGCTGAGTTCCATCACTTGGCTAAGGGGACGTCCACCAGGTCTCTCCGTTGTGCAGGTGCCCTTTCCCTTTGTACTTGGCATGTGGTCTTTTGGGGGGGGGGCCCAGAGCCTCTTGCCTGGCGCCCCTGGCATCATCGCCTGATGTCCTTCCTCTCGGGGTCGCCAGGTGGGGACTTGTGGCATGAGGCTGCCTTCGGGACCTCAAGCTCTGGTCAGGAAGGGACATTTGAGGGCGGTGTTGGGATCTAAGCTAGAAAGTTGTGTATATTTTGGCATGTGGGAGAGGAGAAAACGTTACCTCTGCTTTCCAGAATCTGAAGACTGGTACTGTTTGTGAACTTAGCCATTCACTTCTGAGCTCTGCATACCTATGTACAAACTTGCCATACTTTTGTAGGTACTGTATTTTTACAAATGGAAGGTTTGTGGCAACCATCCATGGAGCAAGTCTGTTGGTGCTGTTTTTCCAACAGCATTTGCTCACTTCATGCTCACTTCATATCTCTGTGTCGCATTTGGGTAGTTCTCAACGTATTTCATACTTTTCCATTATTATATTTGTTATGGTGATCTGCGATTAGTGATCTTTGTTACTATTGTAATTGTTTTGGGTTGTCACAAAGCACACCCATATAAGACGGCAGAACTTAATAAATGTTGTGTGTGTTCTCACCACTCCACCAACCAGCGGTTCCCCCATCTCTCCCTCTCCTCCAGCCTCCCTGTCCCCTGAGGCACAAGAATATTGAAATTAGGCCAGTTAATAACCCTACAGTGGCCTCTTGAGTGTTCAAGTGAAAGGAAGAGTTGCACGTCTCTCACTTTAATTCAAAAGCTAGACGTGATTAAGCTTAGTGAGGAAGCTGTGTCAAAAGCTGAGATAGGCTAAAAGCTGGGCCTCTTGCACCAGTTAGCCAGGTTGTAAACGCAAAGGAAAAGTTCTTGAAGGAAAGTAAAAGTGCTACTCCAGTGAACACACAAATAAGAAAGCAAAACAGCCTTATTGGTAATATGGAGAAAATTTTAGTGAGCTGGATAGAAGATGAAACCAGCCACAACGTTCCCTTATGCCAAAGCCTAATCTAGAGCAACTCCCTCTCTTTAATTCTATGAAGGCTGAGAGAGGTGAAGCTACAGAAGAAAAGTTTGAAGCTGACAGAGGTTGTTGCTTCATGAGGTTGAAGGAGAGAAGCCATCACCATAACATAAAAGTACAAGGTGAAGCAGCAAGTGCTGATACGGAAGCTGCAGCAAGTTATCCCGAAGATCTAGCTAAGACAATCAGTGAAGGCAGCTACACTACACAACAGATTTTTAATGTAGATGGAACAGCTTTCTATTGGAAAAAGGTGCTATCTAGGACTCTCATAGCTAGAGAGGAGAAGTCAGTACCTGGCTTCAAAGGTCAGACTGACTCTTTCATTAGGGGCTAATGCAGCAGGTGACATTAAGTTGAAGCCAGTGCTCATTTACCAGTCTGAAAATCCTAGGGCCCTTAAGAATTATGCTAAACTACTCTGCCTGTGCTCTGTAAATGGGACAACAAAGCCTGAATGACAGTGCGTTTGTGTATAACATGGTTTACTGAATATTTTAAGCCTACTCTTGAGACCTACTGCTCAGAAAGATTCCTTTCAAAATGTTACTGCTCATTGACAATGTCCCTGGTCACCCAAGAGCTCTGATGGAGGTATACGATGAGATTAATGTTGTTTCCATGTTGCTAACACTATATCCTTTCTGCAGCCCATGGATCAAGGAGGAATTCCAGCTTTTAAATCTTATTATTTAAAGAGTGCATTTTGTAAGGCTACAACTGCCACAGATGGTGATTCCTCTGATGGATCAGGGCAGAGTCAATTGAAAACCTTCTGGAAAGGATTTACCGTTCTGGATGCCATTAAGAACATTTGTGATTCATGGGAAATGGTCAAAATACCAACATTAACAGAGTTTGGAAGAAGTTGATTGCAACCCTCATGGATGACTTCAAGGGGTTCAAGACCTCAGTAGAGGAAGGAACCGCAGATGTGGTGGAAACAGCAAGAGAGCTAGAACTAGAAGTGGAGCCTGAAGATGGGACTGAATTGCTGCCATCTTGCAGTAAAACATTAACAGACGAGGAGCTGCTGCTTACGGGTGCTCAAAGGAAGTGGTTTCTTGAGATGGAATCTCCGCCTGCTGAAGAGGCTGTGAAGATGGGTGAAATGACACCAAAGGCTTTAGAATATGATGTAAACTTAGTTGATAGAGCAGCGGCAGGGTGTGTGAGGACTGACTCCGATTTTGAAACAAGTTCCACTGTGAGTAAAATGGTATCAGACAGCACCGCATCCTGCGGAGAAATCGTGAAAGGAAGAGTCAGTTGACGTGGCAGACTTCATTGTTGTCTTATTTTAAGAAATTGCAGCAGCCGCCCCAGCCTTCAGCAACCACGAACCACCCTGAAAAGTCAGCAGCCGTCAATGTCGAGGCCAGACCCTCCACCAGCAAAAGAGTACGACCAGCTGAGGGCTCAGACGATGGTTGGCATTTTTTAGCTATAAAGTGTTTTTAAATTAAGATATACACCTTTTTTTCTTAGACATAATGCTGTTGCACACTCAACAGACTGCAGTATAAACATAACTTATTTGCTCTGGGAAACCAAAAAATTCATGGGACTCTAGTGTGCTATTCGCTTTACTGCGGTGGTCTGGAACCGAACCTGCAATATCTCCAAGGTGTGCCTGTCAAGGCCTTTAAAACCGCATAGCAGCTTGCTGACTGGCTCCTAAGTACCGAAGCAGCCACAAGGCAGCGTTGCCAGGCAGATGCAGTGAGCCCCGGTACACAGTGGAGAAATGAGATGTGGGGAGGTGAGGGAATTTGCCTGATCTCTACTAGTCACTAAGGGGCAGAGTTGGTACTTGAATCCAGGTTTACAGAGATTCCAGAACTTACAAATTTAGAACTAAAGGTGAGCTGGAAGAAGGGGACGGCGGCCCTCCAGTTGGTGGAAGCTCCGTTAAGAGGGAAGACTGTGGGCACCTGGGCATTTGATCTTCTTTAGGGAACTATTGAATGTAGTGTCTATAATTCATGCAATTTGAATTTGTAATAAATGTGTTAATGTAGGTATAAATAATCTGCACCATGCAACTGAAGAGGAAATTTACCTAAGATTTAGGGGGTTTAGTTGCAGAATGTTAATTTTCTACATATCCCTCCATCATTTTGGGTGTAATACGTAACTTAGTTAAAGCCATTCAGTGTAGTGAAAGATTTATAACTGGAGAATAAAGAAATTAGAACCCATGGCTCACTAGCAACTTTATTTAAAGCTTGAATAAATTCTATCCTTGTTGGCATTTGTTGACCGCTTATCTCTTACTTAGTGGTGAATTTATTAAAAATTCAGATTGCACAACAGCTGTCTGGATTTTGTGTGTGTGTACTGGTTGTGACGTAAAATGCATTCTTTATTGAGGATCATGGTCAGGAGTTTGAAGCATGTCAGTCAAATGGCGATGTTTGAAGGACCAGGAAGGACAAGGCAGCTCAGGGGATGGGATGTATGTGTAGTGAGAGTCTCATGTTGTTCCAGCTTCAGGTTTGACATCTCTTTGCCAAGAGAAGACCTGGAAACTTCCCTTCTCGTTTTCCAGCATCTTGTTGGAATCTTACTTTAGAACCGGCCCTGGGAGAGGAGAGTTTGACTTCTCATATGACTGGAGCGTTGCTAGGGTGACTGGTACACAGCTCAGATAGGATGAGGTGGTGGACCCTTCAACCAGAGCATTTATTGGGTAGAACGTGTTACAGGAGACTGAAGAGTACGTTTCTATTTCATTGTGAGTATGGAACAGGGAAGTGTTTCTCCAGGTGCTGTCAGTCAGTCTGCACAGGATTTCTGAGGACATTCCCTGAGCCTTGTTCTGCGGAGACACACAGAGGCCCAGCGTGTGTCTGCCAGAAGCGTCGTGGAGCGTTGTATGGCTCACGAAATGAATATACGTAACTGGGATACAGGGCAGTGACTGTACGTCCTGCAGGAGGGACGGTGACATGGGGTTGGGATTTAGAGAGAGAAAGAGACCCCCCCAGTTGGCCAGGCTGGGCACCCCTGGGTGGGTGGGGCCTGCTGCTGCTTCCTGCTTCCCCCAGGCTTCTCAAGTTGATTTGTGGAGTTGAACCAACAGAACGTCCTAAAATTGATGAACTGTCCTAAAGAGGAATTAAAGGGGACTTGCGGCGTTCCGCGTCCTAACTGCTTGGGGGTATGTGATAACCTTGAACTTTGATGGGAGAATTTTAGCGTTCTCTTGGAGATCATAATAGGCTTGGAAGGGAGTGATCAGACTAGATATACAGGTGCCCAAACGTTTGAGAAAACTTTTTATTAAGAGAAATTGGGCCCAGCACTGGGGACTCAAATATAGCCCTACAAGGTGGAATTAAGACCAGTAAGTGGTGAAGAATTCTAGGGAGACAGCGTGCCAGTGGCCACGTTGTCCTCATATTATGGCATCGTGTTCGTGCTGGCAAGCTTTAGTAAACGGTACTTATTTTGAAATCAGTGCACAGTGTACATGTACTGGAAACTGGAAGTTAAATAGAGAAAGGCAGAGAGAGATGTAGCATTTTACGGCATTTAGGTAGAAGTACTGGCGCCTAATTTTTAGGAAAAAACAAAGATGTTCTGAATGAAAGTATTTGGTCACAGCTGAATTATTCTTGGCTTTATTTCTCTATGAAATGGTCTGAACACCTCCATCTGCATGTTTCGATCTCGCATCTACCCTCAAGTCTCATGTGAAGCACCATCTACGATTCTGACTTTTCTGGTCACTCAAGCTTCCTTTGAACGTCTCATGTGTGTGGTGAAAGTTAAACTTGCGTAGCATTGAGTAGTTTATGACGTACTTGTACGTTCTCATTTTCTCGTTGTAATAGCTAATTCTTTCAAAGCCCTTTGGATTTTTACCTGTGAAATCCTCTTCTAACCCAGCTCCTCCTCTCTGTCCTACTCTGGCTTCCTTTAGATCCGCATGAAAGGACGGGACTTAGCACACGTGCCCTGACTCCTCACAATCCCTCTGTGTCCCACATTTTACTAATTGCACTGTTCAGTGATTCTTAATTTTTCAGTAGTTACCTTTATAAATAATGAGCCAGAAGCCTGTATCTCTTGATTTATCGTCTTAGACTTTACTCCTGTCTGAAAGCTGAGGAACTCAGTGTGACTCTGCGGGCCCCTGTACGCAGGGCCGAGGGAGGGCACTTTGTTAAGGCCTTGGTAGGGTGGGCCGTGTTTCCTGCGGGCTTTGGTGGGGGGTTGGTCACTGTCTAGATGTCTCCTGTCTGCTGGGCTGCCGCTTTCCTGGTGCTCTGGCCGGAGAGGGCAGGCTTCTCCCGGAGCTGTGGCAGTCCGCACCCTTGGGTGTGTCTGGATTGCAGACTTCTCCAGCACCCGGTCTGGGGGAGCAAAAAGAAGGTCCAGAGAACCCACTGCCGTGTTGTTTCTCAGGTCTTGAAGCCCGTAGCCA
This sequence comes from Balaenoptera ricei, assembly GCF_028023285.1. Classification (NCBI taxonomy): domain Eukaryota; kingdom Metazoa; phylum Chordata; class Mammalia; order Artiodactyla; family Balaenopteridae; genus Balaenoptera; species Balaenoptera ricei. The sequence goes on from NC_082656.1 coordinate 82,122,110, forward strand.
GTTGGCCGGTCGTATCCAGCACTGTCTTGTCTTACGTTTGTTTTATGTGGACATCCAGGGCTCTTAGCTGCACTGAGGTGGCGGGATAGGAGAGTGTGTCTGCGCATCTTGTTCGGAGCCAGAACTCACTTGTCCTCCTCTTTACTCTCTGTCACACGTGGCCTTGGTTCCTCTTCCTATTTGTGGATGCGGGCCCAGTAGCGATGGGGATGGAAAGCCACGTAGGTGGTGGGATGCTTTCACCGTAGGGGCGTGGCTGGGAGCAGGCAGGGGAACTGTGGGTGAGGCCCATGAGCAGGGTGGAGGGATGGACTGTCCCTGCATCCCATTTCCTTGCCCCGCTCCAGCTCTGGGACAGTTCAGGCTTTATTGTGTGGTTAGAGCTCCTAGGGCATTTCAGTTTTGTTTCCTCCTATCAGTGCCTGTTATGTGGGTCTAGCAGCACCTCAAGTTTGTCACTTACGTTGGGAAGCCAGTGCAGGCAGCGGGCTCTCCTTGGTGCGGTCTGGGTGCTTGGCCTCTCCTAGAGGAAGGGGCTGCTGTGCTGGGGTTTACTGGGCGCTGTTCTCCTGCCCTGGTGCTGGAGGACTCTCCGCACTGTTCCCCCAGGCTCCCCACAGGTGCTGTTGAGAGTGCTCCTTGATCACGCAGAGCCCGTCTACTTCCTGTCCTCAAGGATTCCCTGAGCCTCACTTCGACTGCTCGTGGCCTCCCCGCTGCCCCCTTTAGCACTGCAGTGGAGTCTTTATTACTGTTTTGTTTTTTTTTTTAATACTTAATCATGCCAACTCGTCTCTCGTTAAATTCCTGCCCTCCAACCTCAAGCGCTGTTGGGCATTCATACTACATCAGACCACACTCCTTAACACACTCGCTTTCCACTCTCCCAGATACTTTTTTTTTTTTTTAATAAAGTATGTTTGGTTATGTACTAGATATATTTTTAAAATTTTTCTTTTTATTTGTTTATTTATTTATTTGGCTGCGTCGGGTCTTAGTTGTGGCATGCGGGATCTTCTGCTGCAGCATGCGGGCGGGCGGGCTTCTCTCCAGTTGTGGCTCGCAGGCTCCAGAATACGCAGGCTCAGTAGTTGTGGCTCGCGGGCTTAGTTGCCCCATGGCACGTGGGATCTTAGCTCCCCGACCAGGGATTGAACCCATGTCCCTTGCATTGGAATGCAAATTCTTAACCACTGGACCACCAGGGGAGTCCCATTTATTACTATTTTTTTTAAAGCCTGCCTTTTCTGTTATTTCAGTGGAACCTTGGGAGGGATGGGAGGTAATGTATGTGTGCAGTTTACTGTCTTGAAATGTTTCTCAAAGTTTGGGTTTTATAACTACTCGTTTTGAGTATTAGAGTTAATGCAAGGTACTCATTGCCCTTTTGGCTCTCGATGTTAGCACCTAAACTAATTGTCAGCCTAAGTAGTTGTTGTGACCTGCCCAGACCCGCTCTGTCTGGCGGCCGTGTGGCTGTTCTCTGCAGGCCTGCCTCACTGTCCCTAGGAGTCGGACTAGGAGCCCACGGTGGGCTGATGGGGAGCTGTGCCTGTGCCAGCTGGCTCTGGGACCCGTGGGCCCATGGCTGCTGCCCCACGGACCCATGCGTGTGGCAGGGGGAGCAGCAGTGACTGATCGGGTTCAATGCTTTGCTCTCCTGTGGAACCTGCCGTACCGTGTTTTGGAGCCTCGTTTTTCCCCTTTGTAAAATAAGATTGGCATGAAATCTGCAGCATAGCGCCCAGGGGATGCTTCAGTGGACGCTTCCTCCTCCTCTTCCCCACCTGGTGGTGTCTGTTCGGGATGATTGCTCCTTTACGGTGGACGGAGACATAGCAGCCCTTTCATTGCATCAGTCATCTTGCCTCGCTTCTCAGGGCTTTGTTCTCCCTTCCGCCCCAACCCTTCCTGGAAAATTACCTAAAATATTTGGTATCTCTTTTCTTGTATAAGTGTTCCCTGTCCTAGTGTTTTGGTGTTGATACAGTGGAATCCACAAAATTGAATATGATTTAATTGTCATTTTAAACTAAAAGAAATGGGGGGCACATTGGGTGAAAGTGCTGTGTATTGATAGAATCCGTCATCAAACTTTAATTTTATCCCTAGGGCGTAGGAGTAGGTGGAATTAAGTACAAAATCTACAGAAGCCAAGAAGGCGAGAATTCCCTGCTGGATCCCTGTTTTCCACATGTCTATCCCCAACAATGTGGACCATTTGCATGAAACTTAAATAGCACAACTTACTTAAGATTCGTCTTTACTCATCTTGTTCTAAAATCACAAATTCCATCTGACAGTGTGATAGGACAAGATTATATTTTTAAACTTCGAGAACCACACTCCAGAACTGTGCCCAAAGTAACAATTTCTTGTGTCAGAAATAGCTTCCTCATGAATTCATCTGAGGAGCCGACCTGGCTGCGTGTGGAATATTAAGGCCGCGTGAGCTGAGAAAGTGCTTGGTCGGTCTGCCTTGCGTCGTGAGGGGCCTCCCCATTAGTACTGGCGTGGGGGAAGGAAGACTTCTCTGCATTTACTGGTGTGTTCTCTTTGGGTACACCCAGGGGTGTCACCGGCTGGTGGTGACATCATTTAGGGGTGAGTCACCTACTTTTGCGTTTGTATCAGCGTGGCCCGCTGGGTCAGAGTCCGTCGTGGTTGTGATGTCTGGGTTCTGTGAAGGCCAGGTTGCTGTGATTGCTGATGAGACTCTGGGGCGCTGGTGGTAACCGCTCATTACTACTGTGTCGTCCTTTATTGGATCCGTTGGTCCGTCCTGGTGCTGCACAGGGTTGCCTTACCTGCCTGCACCAAGTCGCATGCGTGTGCAGGTTGCCAGGAGGCTTTTGCACATTATCGCCTGGGCCTTGCCCAGCTCGCCTTGCTGCTCTGCCTCTGGCCATGTGGCTGTGACTCAGGCAGGGCCAGCCAGGTGCAGCGGAGGTGGTGGACTTGTGGGCTGTGGCCTGGAGCTGCTGGCAGCCGTGTTACCTTATGAGCCAGGACGTTCCTGAAACTGCAGCCCACGCAGGGGCAAGCCGAGTCAGGAGATGGCCTGAAGCTTCCGACTTCCGTGCTTGTGGTTCTTGCCATTCTTGACTCGTTAGTTGTGAGAACCAGTAATTTCTTCTTTTGTTTAAGCCAGTTTGAGTTGGGTTTCACTTGTTTACAGTTGGAAGGTTCCTGACTAACAAGATCTTTGTTATGTGAAGTGTATAACACACTCTATTTTGTGAAGTGAAGTTTGCTTTTCTGTTTTATTATGTGGAAGGTAATGCTGATTTCCAGTACCATCTGTGCATTTGGTCTCCAAGGTGAAGCAGCTCACTGATGCTGGAGTTAGGGGAGCCTTTCAGACGAAAGTGTTCGTCAGCCTCCTGTTACCCTGCCGGGGCGGGGGTCCGCCCCACTTCTTTGTCAGGAATGACAGCGCTCTGCCGAGTGGCTGTGACATCTGATGGGCCCAGTTAGAAGGGGTGGCAGCTGGATTTGGGGAGAAGAGTGTGGCTCAGGAAGCAGGACTCCCATATAGGGTGGGCAGGCGGCTGGTTTCCCAGCAGGGCCACGCCTCCCTCCTGAAGCTGGCGCGTGGCCCCTTCCCTCTAGTGGAACAGTCTGGAGCGCTGGTCACGCCATTCCTGGGATGCAGGCCCCGGGGCTTCCTTCCCGCTCCTGCTCTCGCTGCCCCATCGCTGTCTCTGGGGCGTTGTCCGTGCCGTGAGGACACAGCCATGCGGTGAGCCGCCGTTCCAGAGCCTCAGCCCTGGGAGCTGTCAGGCTGGCAGTGGACACCTGGGGCCTCCCCGTGGGAGACTGAGCCACGTCCCCGCCAGGTGGCTCTGGGCTCCTGACACCCAGACCACCTGTGGTTAGGCCTCTGAGTTTTAGGGTGACTTTTTATATGGACGGGAGGACCTGGAGGTTACAGGCGGCACTGTGCTCTGGTCTCCCTCCATCTCCTGACCCCGCCTTCCTTCCTGGTTCTTATGGCACCTGCTCAAGGTTGCTGATCAACGGGGAGGGGAGAGGAAGTCTTCTGAGCGAGAATGAGCCCTTTCAGGGCGAGCACGGAGGCATTTGTGTCTTTTCTTGGAGATTTCTGTAAAGCAGCAGCCTTTAGCAGTTACGTGATGACCGTCTTTAGAATTTGGGAAGGAAGGAAGAACTTTGTTTGCTATGGAGTGATAGGTACTTTTTTGGGAGCAGTCTTATTTTGAATAACAGGGGATTCTGTGACTCAGCCTAAGAGGTTTTAACTTTTACCCTTTAGTGTTAAAACGGTCCAACTTTACATGAGCTGACTGCTTCACTTTAATACCGTTTTTTTCCTGCTTGTTTTTCGGAGATGTACTCTCCCCTTCAAGAGCCAGTTCAGTTAGGGAGAGTGTGGGATGTGGATGTGTCGCCAGCTCTCGCCGGGCGGTGCTGTGTTAGCCAGCAGGCCCCTCGTCTCCGCGGCTGACAGCACTGAAGGTGTATCCTGCCTGTCTTGTTGGCTGCGGATACGGGGTTGCTCTGATCCGAGTGTCCTCTTTATTCTCGGGTCCAGGCTGGTGGGGCAGCTCCAGTTTGGGCCTTGCCATGCTCACTTAAAGGAAAAGACTGGGGAGGCTGGCTGAAACGCCTGAAGGCTCCTAAAGCTTTGCTTGGGGCCTGGCACGCACTGTCCTGCTCAGAGCCGGTACGTGTGCTCACAGCTCATTGGCCGGAACCCATGGGAAGGCGTGGCAGTGGGTGGGGACGCACACCCCTCTTTAGGGGTGACCTGGAGTTAGACAGAGGAAGTTGGGGGACTTCCCTGGTGGCGCAGTGGTTAAGTATCCGCCTGCCAATGCAGGGGTCACGGGTTCGAGCCCCGGTCCAGGAAGATCCCACGTGCTGCGGAGCAACTAAACCCATGCGCCACAACTACTGAGCCTGCGCTCTAGAGCCCGCGAGCCACAACTACTGAGCCCGCGAGCCACAACTACTGAGCCCGAGAGCCACAACTACTGAAGGCCACGTGCCTAGAGCCCGTGCTCTGCAACAAGAGAAGCCTCTGCAATGAGAAGCCTGCGCATTGCAACAAACAGTAGCCCCTGCTTGCCGCAACTAGAGAAACCCGTGCACAGCAACAAAGACCCAACCCAGCCACAGATAGATAAATAAATAAATTTTAAAAGAATAAAGAAAGGAAGTTGGAAAATAGTGTGATGAACGTGAACTTTCTGGATTGATCAGCATCAGTTCTTATCTTGTGCCTTGGAAACTTCTTTATTTTACAACATTATTGGTGATGCTTCCCTGAAAACCACGGTGGCTCTTTCTGCCGAAACACAGGCGTCCTCTTTCTGGCTAGAGGTTTGTTTGCACGTTGGAGAGCTCCAGCCCACGCGCGTGGGCCACCCTGATGGCCTCGCCCTGCCAGCTTGGTGCTGGTGGCGGTCGACATACGTGCAGCCTCACATACGTGCAGCTCAGGTGCGGGTGAGGCCTCCTTATTCCAGGTGTTAGTTCTGGAACTGAACCTGAACGTCTGGAAATGTGACATTAAGTAGAAATAAGGAATATGTCAAAATAGGATAATCTAGAGGGCTAGCAAAAGGGAAGGCTGGGAGGTTGAGTTTGGGCCAGGTGCCTGACGTCCAGGCTTAGCCCTTTAGGTGGTGTGGCCCTGACAGTGCTTTCTGGGGCTCCGTGGTCAGAGCGTTGGGTGCTCTGAGGAGCTGGGCCTCTGCTGGGCAGATGCGGAGCGATGCCGGTGCTGGAGCTGCCGCCGCCCTGGCGTGCACGGAGCTCTGCGGGGAGGCTCGGCGTTCTGGCGAGTGAGGGGGTCACCCGCTGGAGCGCGAGCCGGGGCGCTGCTCAGGGGGCCCCATGGAGGGCAGCACCTGCCGGTGTGCGGAGCCGTGTGGTCTGTTCTCTGGACAGGCTCTCGAGTGTTCTCCTCCGTTCCTGAGCACCCCACCTTGAGGGAGCTTTCTTTGTTTTGTTTTGTAGTTGTTTGTATTATAGCAAAAGAGAATTTTCCTTGGTAGAACGTAGTTATCAGTGGGTCAGTTTTTTCAGGAGACCTTGAGGTTTGGTGTACAAGATTGAGTATTTGTAATTTCACTCATTTTTGAACTCGTGGGGCATTGGCACGGTGCTGCCTCCCGTCACTGGCATCCTCATCCTCAGGCCTTTGTCCGTTCCTCGTTCCCGTCTCGTGGATGCGAAGCCGAGGCCCAGAGGGCTTCAGTACATGGTGTAGGGCCGTAACCACGGGGTGGGGGGGCAGCCTTCAAGCTCGGAAGGACTGTCTCCCTCCTTCCCAGCTCATCCCAACCTCGCTCCCCTTTGTGGGTGACGACAGACACTTCTCAGAAAGTATTTTTATGTCCCACTTTAAATATTCTGGGTCCCTTCTAGCTTGGTTTCCACATGGTTTGGTACTGTATTTCATTACATAGTATTGTTTCTTTTGAAAGTAAGATATTAAAAATGAACTATAACTAATACATTTAATATTATGAGTTTTTTTTGGCAGAAAACTGGTAGGATAAGTTTGAGAATATTGGATTAGTCTACTGTACCTTTAATTCACTTAAATGTAAAAGTGAGGGTGAGTTTTTGGAAATACACGTTCCCAGTTGGGTAGATTCCGAGATCTTCATGGTATGTGTTCCCTCTTCTCTGTGCTTATAAGGGATGGTCATGGGTGTGAGGGGGCGAGCTTGCCTGGGGAGAGGGTTCCTGACACCTTCCCTGTCTCTCCAGGGAGGTGCTTCTCACCCTTGGCTGCGTGGAATCACCTGGCAGGTGTTCACATTCTGATTCGGGGTCCTTTCCATGGAGATTCTAATTTGTTGATAATTAGTATGGGATGTGGCTTGAGTGTCTTGGTTTTCTAAGGTCCTGGGAGATCCTAACGTGGGGCCCCTCCTGAGAACCCCCTGAGGAAAGGCGTGGGAGCGTGGACCCGAGGGGCGTGGAGGGTGGGCGTGTGTGCCCTCAGCCCGAATGGCAGGTCCACGGGAGGGGCAGGCTTATCTCCTAAGCATGAGCGCCGCGGGGTAACTGTGTGCCCTATTCATGAGACTTTCCTCTATTCCCACAGTACAGACTTTCTCTGTACCCTAAGATTTTTCTGTTTTTGCTTTTTGTTGAATAGATTTCTATTTCAGGAAGTAGTCCATTTTCTTTCTCTAGAGAAGCACCTTAGTCAAAACATTTTATTAACTCAGAATGTGCATTTTTTCCCTCTCAGTGGCAAGCGTTTGTCTCATCTCATTGTGTAGCTTCCTGTTAAGAAATGTGGTGTGTGTGTGAATGCACTTAAGTTCTGATGTCACTTGGGAGCCCATTGGTGGGCCGTTGCAGCCAACCACATGCTTCCTGGTATCCAAGTAAGAAAGATATATAGTTCTGGAATAACAGGAAACTTCAGTTTTCAACATCCTGTTTTTCTGGGTTTTGTGACTCTCCGCCTCACCACGATGAAGGTTAGTAGATGTTTCATGTATATTTCTTTTTTGCAGAATACCACAATTTGAATTTTCCAAGCTCTAGAATTAGAACTTGAGAGCTGAGATCATCTGCCCACCTTTTATGAGAGAAGGCACTTTTATTTCCTGCACAGAAGGAAGCCGAGGCCTATTGAGGGTCATACTTTTGTTAAAAAATGCAACCAACCCATTACAAAATGTAGCTGGATATATCAGCCTAGATCATGCTCTCATTTGACTTGGAATTTCTTTTTAAATAATAGATATCAGAACAAATGAGTTAAAGTCTGTACTATAAGGTGATTCTAAAGACTGTTCTAAGGGGATACTCTTTTTTACAGGCAGGATCTGGCATCATGAATTGTTTTATTTTTTGCTGCATCAGATGAGAAATGCATGAGTGACATCCACAGAGGGCTTGGGTGTCTGTGTTTACGGCTCCCTTCCCAGCTCTGTGTTTGCAGCTCCTCTCTTGACTTGGATTTGATGGCCTCCTTCCTGGAGGTGGTTTTCCAACTTCTGGATTTGTCTCTCTCTTGTTCGTGTTTAAATAGACATACCTCATGATGATTTTTACTCATCTCAGAAATTAAGACTGAAGACTTCTGTGGAAGACAGCAGTGGTTCTTTAGATTTGGAATGGCTCTTCTCAGCTGCTCTTTATGTGTCTGTCCCACAGTGACATTCAGTGCCACGGGGTGGGTGGCTGGGTGGATTGGTGCCTTGTTACCCATTCAGCAAACATTTGCGTTTTTACTGTGTGCTGGCCATTTTCTGGATGTTGGGTGTTGTGAGGTCTGCTTGTGTAGATTTCACGGTCTAGGGCAGCGTGCACACACAGACCGTAAGATTGCGGCAATGAATGTGCCGGGAGCCTGGCTGGGCCCTGCTGAGTTTAGTTGGGGGGGTGAGGCTGGCGGGAGCCGGATGAGTAAGAGTTAGCTGTGCAGCGGGTGGGAGAGGCAGGAAGAGGAGAAGCGGGGGTTCCTGGCAGGGTGTGAGATAGAGGAACCGCCGAGTCGGGGGAGAGGTGACAGGCGACCTGCAGAGGAAGTCATTCCTGGGATGACTGGTCACCATAGTTCATTTTTGCCCCAGTGAGAGAACCTTTGAAGAATGTTAACGCAGTTTTCATTTGGGCGTCTAAACACATCTTTATGTTAATTGCATCTCAAAGAAATTTTTTCACAATTTTTCTGGCACAGAGCTGTGGACGATTTGGCTGTTAAATTTTTGGGGGGAGGGCAGGAGTTATTCAGTGATCAGAAGGTGTATGTGGCCTTCAGACGGTGTTTGGGAGTGAGACGTGTTTGTTGCAGCGCGCGTGTTTGCGCGCATCGCGGCTCAGCCGCGCTGTGTCTAGGCCGCCTGACGCGCAGCGTCTCTCAGCTCTTGGGTGTTGGAAGGTGGGCGGGGAGGGGACGAGCTTGGGCGCGTCCCCAGTCTCTAGGCGGCCGAGATCGCAGCGATGCAGACCAGACGGTCCCGGTCTGGCCTCGTGCTCTGCCCGGAGGGGGGCGGTGTCCCCGCCCCCCCACTTCTGGAGTCGGCCTCTCCTGCCTTCCCTTCCTTCCCTCTCGTGTCCTCTCTGGTGTCTGCGTTTCCCTTTTGCTGCTGTTGGTTTTGGCGTCGGCTGTGGCCGGGAGAGGAAGTCTGTAGTAGGCCTGCCCTGAGGCCTCAGCCTCCGTCTAAGGAGAGGAGCCCTCACGGAGTGCCAGCAGCGCCCCAGGTTATGCAGCAGGGTGCGGCAGGGTGGGGACGTGGTGGTTGGGAAGCTGGACTCAGGCCCAGAGCGGCCCCAGGAAGGGAGTCTGGCCCGGCCTCCCGCTCCCACCGGAAGCCGAGCTCCCAGGTGTGCCGCCTCGCTGGGGTCTCACCTGCGAAGCCTACTACTGTCTTCCTCTTGCTGCGCAGGCCTGCCCAACACCGGACTCTGCTAATTCTGCTTGTTCACTTTTCCCTTTCAGACATTTGATGCAAACGATTTGTATCAGGGGCAGAATTTCAACAAGGTCCTCAGCTCCTTAGTGACTCTAAATAAAGTAACAGCAGGTAAGTCTCTTTTTACGGAACTTGAGGGGAGGGGAAGAAAGAAGGGGCAAAAACCTGTGGCTTTTGTGTTAGTGAGGCAGAATGAACGTTACTGAATTTAAAAAAGGAGTGCATTAAATTCTTGGTCGTCACTTGTGCTGCGAGCAGAGTCCTCTTGAGGTCCTGGTAGATATCAGTGCTTCCCTTCCCGTGGGCAGAGGGAGAAGTACAGCAGAGGGGAGTGCCTCGTTCGCAGGGGCTACTCATGGCCTGTCCTGGAGCTTGAAGCACCTTGCTCTGGAGGTTTATTAAGTTCATGCTGATTAAAGCTCAGATCTAGTGCCTGTTTTTGAGGTGCGGCCAGTGAGCTGGCCTCTATAGTAAACACCTACCTGGACCAGGTTTCCTGAGGGTGACGAGGGCACCTGGGCTCTGTGGGCTGCGGGTTCGAGCCCCAGTCGCACCTCTAGAGAGAGGTGGGCTCCCTGACCGTGGAGAGGACAGCGAGGTCTGTATGCGCTCCTGTGGGGCTAGCTCGGGCCTGGAGGCTGCCTGAGGCACCGGAAGGGCTTAGAGGCTCTTTTGTTTTAAAGTCATTTTTGTTTTCAACTTACCTTTATGGACTGTAGTTTCAGATCCCTGGGAGGGGCAGTTAGCCCTTGATTCGTCTCTTTTCATCAGAAAAAGTAAGTTTCTCTTGTCAGGGTCTCCTCTCATTTCGCCCCGACCCTTCCTCACCGTGTGGGGAAGGGATGGGGTCGGAACGCTCGGGGCTGCAGGAACCGCCTGCGGGGCCCCTCACGCCGTTCGTTTGCTGGGAGGGCTGTCTGGGCGCTGCCCCGCTGCCCGCGCTTGGGGACGTGCGCCCAGGGCAGCCTGCGCTGCCCGCCGTCCCGGGCACGGCTTCCCTTTGCATAGCTTGACTTCGGGCTTGACGTTGAGAATGTCTAGGCCTGTTGAGGTGACAGCACCTGGGGACACGCTAAATTAGGACCCCAGTGAGCGAGTGTAGGAAAGCGTGAGGGTCCAAGTCCAGGAGGAGGGCGAGAGGGGGCGGAGCAGTGGGGGGCATCAAGGCGGACATAAGTACATGCAGCCATCGCACCGTCCAGACGGGAGGCGTGTGGCCTTTTGTCAAGCTTGTGCTGCCTCCTCGATCCCTCCGTGGAGCAGTGATAGACCTCACGTGAGCAGACAGGTAATAAAGGAGCCAGCCCGCCACGGTCGAAGCGTTGGCAGTCGATGACGGCTTCACAGGGAAGGGCGCGTGCAGGCGGCGGGTGCAGCGCGGGCCCCTCCCCGGCCCCGGCCCGCCTGCAGCACTTCGCCCGCGTCTGGGCCGCAGTTTGACACGCACTGCCCTCCGCTGAGCTCGCTCTCTGGCAGCTGGGGCGAGAGCGGCTTTGGCAGACGCGGTCCCCACGTGTGAGGCCGCGGGCGGGAGATGGCAGGTTTGCTCTCGCCCTGGGTGTGTAAGTTCAGGTGGGTCGGAAGGTGAGGGGGAGCGACGAGGGCGGCTTCGCTCCGTCCACCGGGCCGCGAGACCCTCGGTGATCGAGGCGGAGCCCCGCGAGCCACGGAAAGCGTGGACACAGGCCGGGAGCTGTACCTTCCGGGCACGTGTTACCGTCGTTCCCACCCCCATCTGGTGCAGAAGTGTTTCTCGTATGTTCTTGACATCATTGGACATACCCTGGCCGCAGAGCACGTAGCGCTGTTCTTTACAAAGCCCTGTTGGGAGGTTCTGAAATAAACCTGGTGCTTTTCTCTTCAGCTTTTAAACAAGAGGACTGAGCCTTCTCAGAGGAAGAGAACTTTTTGCCTCTGTATTTGTTGGCTACCGCTCTTCATTTGTGTTTCTGAAGTCAGCGTGAAGGAGGTGACGGTGCCTTTTCAGCCGTCGGCTGTAGGGGCTGAGACAAGTGTAAGACGGGTGCACCTGCTGACTCCACGGTCATTGTTGGGGAAGCCCGTCACCGTCTTTCCTCTGCTTCCGGCACTTCAGGGAGACCCTTTGTGTTCTCCAGGCGTGTGGAGGAATACTTGCCTTTTACTTGGACGGAGGAGAGATGGGAGGTGGGGAAGGAAGGGACCCTAAACACTCCCTGGGTACGGCAGGCAGCCACCGGGCAGCTTCTTCACGCCTGTCCTCTGGGCACTGTTTGTGCCCGCAGTTGCCAGGCCTCTGCCACACGGCGGGAGCAGACGCTGGCCCTTACTGCCAGCGCTGAGCAGGGCCTGAGAATTGGAGGGGCTTCCACACTGAGACGTCAAGGTGGCTTTAGGGCAGGGGTCCCGGACGCCAGGTCCGTGGAGCCCGGCAGGCAGCGTGGAGGAGCGAGGGGGGCAGAGGGCAGCGGTTGCTCTGCCCGCGTGCGCCCTGCTCAGCTCTGGGTCAGTCAGGGAGCGCAGAGCCAGAGGCGCCAGAACCCCGGTGCTTCAAGAACAGCTGGAAGTGCCGGTTTCCCTGGGAAGTCCCCAGACTTTCAGCTGTTGGTACCTAATTCAGAATTTCATAAGACGCTGTGTAAGCCAATCCAGAGGGATCTGCCAGAGAAAGAGGACCCGGAGACCCCCAGTTTCAGGACATTTTTATAGAAGGTCCCCCACATAGCTTTAGGAAATTGCTAGGCGCGTGCATCTCAAAACAGTGATTTCCCTAGAAAACGCTCTCGTGGCCTCATTTTTTAAAAAATCACACCGCTTCTGCGAAGTGGGCTGCTGACATTTACGTGCTGGTGGCCTGAGTTGGGTGTGTGATCCTGCAGCGACTCGAGAGACAGATCTGAGCCTTTAGTGCTGTGTGGTCTCTGGTCCTTTCACAGCCTTGTGAGGTGAGTGAAGCGTACCTGCTGTCGTGCCGAGGGCATCATCCTCAGAAGGGCCTTTCTGGCTGGAAAGTGCCAGGGGGTCTGTTTGTTTCAAGTAAGAGAGTCTTTTCCGTCTCTGGCACGATCGCGCTTGCGGCTCGCCCACTGCGCAAAGAGTGATCCTGGAGGAGCGGGCGTGCGGTGGGCACGTGGGGGAGTCTGGGTGGTGCTCTGCTCAGGAGTCGAGCGTGAGAGGCTTCTTGTTTCCAGGTGAGGAGAAAGTACTGAAACAGTTATGAAGCACGTTGTAAACTCGGAACTTAGCAAGAGAAGGACTGCTAAATAGTTATGTTCAGTTAATTCCCGGGAAGGTGCCCGGGGCGCGTGCGGTCGTTCGGTCCCGTGGCGGGGACTCTGCTCCTGGTCTCCTGCGCGGGTGGCCCCCCGACCCTCGGAGCCCGGTGCGGGGTGTGGGTGCAGTGCCAGGGGACTCAGCTCGCTCTGCCCCTGTGACGACCTTGCAGACATCGGCCTGGGAAGTGACTCCGTGTGTGCCCGGCCCTCCTCTCACCGGATCAAGTCTTTCGACTCCCTGGGACCCCAGCCTTCGCACGGTCGGACTTCAAGACTGTTCCAGGGCCAGTATCGGAGTTTGGTAAGTGTGAGAGTTGGTCCCTGAGGATGGGAGTGTGTTGGGAGCCGGGCGTGTGCAGCATGTCTGGGGGGGCACACGGGCCTCCGGGGAGTTGCTCAGCCAGAGGTGGTTTGCCTTTGCTGCCGTCGCTCCTGTTCTCGGGCCTGGCGTTTGCCCATCACCAGATTATCCGCGTGCCCCGCTTCATGGCAGCTTCTAAGAAATTTGTGTATTTGGGGCACTCTAGTTTAAGATATAGATCTGTTTATCTGGAGGGATGTGAGCTTTAAAATGTTTTCCTGGTCACTTGCATCATATTTTCTTACCTACTCTGCACAAAGGTACAGAAGTTTGGGAATAAGAAATCCATATCTAGTACTTAGATGATGAAGAAAATGGCTGAAAGCCGAAGGACCTAGAGGGGTTTTTTCTCTTTATGAAAGCGTGACAGCACCCTACTGAGTCAGGATGCGGGTTGTGGAGGGGCTCCCTTATAACGGTGCTGGTGAGGTGGGGAAGCCACCTGAGATGAACAGTCCTCCTGGAAAGTGAGGAAAACCCATTTGTAGATCGCCAGGAGACAGGCTGCGAGCACAGGCGTGGACATGAGGACCTGGGAAGGTGAAGTACAGGGCCGAGCAGAGACCGTGGGGAGAGGCCGCCCCATCCACCAGCCGGGGCCAGTGTCCGCCTGACGGACAGCCGAGCCCGCTCTGGACCGGATGGCGGCCTGGTCCTCAGCTCGATCAGCCGGTGCTGTGACTTTGCTTCATGCGACACTTTAGTAAATTATTGTATGTTAGAGAATCAGTGATCTCGTCCTGTGAGTCTGAAGAGAACCGACCCTCCTGGAGTCTTCAGAGACCACCGCTCTCTACTTTACCACAAGAGAATATTGCCCAGTAAGCTGGTGTGATCCTCGGAAACGGAAGTTAACCTCGTTGGAGCTGCGTGTTGTAGAGAGAAGTTAATTTGAATTTGGTCACGAAGCAGCGGTAAAAACGGAGAGCTGTAGAAGGGATATAATTTTTATGTGTTCTTGAACTTTTTGAACTCAAACTAACTCTCCCTGCTGTGTGACTGTGACTGTTCTTCCTCTCTGAGAAGTCCCATTGCCCTGTTTCAGGCCTTGTGAACAACACAACACACCTTGAGCGTTTTTTCTCTGTGCCAGCTCTGGCTGGTTCGGTGTCTCACCTGGACTGACTCGTGTGACCCTCACGGCCACCCCGTGAGGCTGGACGGACTTAAAGGGTCCCATTGCGAGCTCTGTGGTCCAAAGCAAGGGGAGATGCCCAGACCACTTGAAAAATAGTTTCAATTAGCTTTATGAAATACACAAGGAAAATGCAAGAAAAATCAACAAGCTTTGGACAAAGAAATATTTGCTGTCTGACCCATTCACTTGTGGCAGTTGTCGTCGGTTTTTTTGTTTCTTTTGTTTTTGAGTAAATGAGGAATGGATTGCAAAGGAATAATTTTAGTGAAATAAAGTTAAATGTTCTGTTGTGATGAATGTTGCTGAGATTACGGTAAGTATAGCATTGGTGTTTCATTAGTGAGAGAAAGTTTAAGTTACACCAGAACTAAAAAGCCCCAGCCACCTTGCCTGTGCCGTGGACCCGGTGAGCCGCTCATGAGGCGAACGCGGTGAGACTCCTCTTGACCTGCTAGGTAAGAATAACGATTTCGGACTTCTCTGGCAGCGCAGTGGTTAGGAATCCGCCTGCCACTGCAGGGGACACGGGTTCGAGCCCTGGTCCGGGAAGATCCCACATGCTGCGGAGCGACTAAGCCCGTGCACCACAACTACTGAGCCTGCGCTCTAGAGCCCGTGAGCCACAACTACTGAGCCCACGTGCCACAACTACTGAAACCTGCGCACCTAGAGCCCGTGCTCCACAACAAGAGAAGCCACCGCAGTGAGAAGCCCACGCACCGCAATGAAGAGTAGCCCCTGCTCGCCACAACTAGGGAAAGCCCGCGCACAGCAACAAAGACCCAACACAGCCAAGAATAAAATAAATAAATTTATAAAAAAAAAAAAAAAAGAGAATAACGATTTCTCCGCCCCTCGTTTCAGGGGAGCTTTTAGAAAAGGGGAGGAAAAGAGCTGAGGCGGTAAGCTAGTGACTGAATACACCCTTTCCAGCCTCCCGGGGCAGCAGCAGCCGTGGCGGCAGCCCCCCGTGAGGAGGGCTGGGCTGTCTGCCTGGTGCGTGGTCCTCACCCCGCCTGGGCCCGCGCCCGCTCGCAGCGCTCCTAGAGCCCATCCTTCAGTGTAGGCCATGCTCCACAGCTGGGAACCTGTGGCGTCAGAAGTGAAGGGGTCCAGACTGGCCGCCTGGCCCTGCGCAGACGTCGCCCTGTCCTGTCCTTGGTGGAGTGTCCCTTTCTGGAGTGGGGAAGGCGTCCCTGCTCTTGGCCTGGCCTGCAGCTGTGGGGAGAGCGTAGGTCACCGCCTCGGCAGCATGCTGACGGGAGCCCCGCGTGCCACTTGCATGCCGGCCGGCGTGCGCCCAGCAGTGGGGGGGACAGACAGGCCGACAGCAGGGCTCCCGGGGCAGTTTGACCTCCTTAGGGGCCTGCTCTGCACGTGTGTTTGTTACGCGTCATGTTCCGTTATTGGAATTTGTCACCCGAATCGGCTCTGCAAAGCCAGGGGAAGTCACAAAAAGGAGAATGTCTTGGAGATCAGAGTAGACGGCTGATGAGTGATGACAGTGGTCTGCAGAGAGAGAGAACCTGACACAGCGTATGAGCGGGTCGTGTTTCTCTGACCAGAGCGAGGGCAGCGTGTGCCGTGTCCCGGCTGTGACGTGAGCCCTGTCCGGCCTTCACCGCTCCGGTGCCCCTGCCACCCCGCATTTGAGGGGACAGGGGTCAGCCGGAGGGTTCCTGCCAAATGTGGATGAGAGATTGTTTTATCGAATATTCTAAGTATTAAATGTGAAGTATGCATTAAACGTTTAATTCATTAGGCAAATATTTAATGTATTAATTTGAATTATTAAATAAACATGATTTATAGCAGTTCACGTGTAAACATGTAAATAGGTAAATGCACGTGAACTGTTTTAGGCGTTATGTCAGCTCCTCTTCTCGAAGTTCTGCCTGAGCGCTGTGTTTGTGCCTTATCTTTCTCATCTTGTTTAGGGACGCACGCACCTAGTTTAAAGACTCAGGTAGTCCTCCAAGACTTGCTGTTAGAAGAAAATCAGTAGAGACGACCACTTCCCGTTTTTTCTGTTGGTTCTTTAGGCATTTGCCTGTGTCTCTCTAAATAAAATGCCTTATATAAAGGTTGGTTTTTGGTTTTTTTTAAATACCACAGTGTTGCCACTGTGGACGTCCCACAGTGGCAGGGGGCCTCAGGGCTCTTCCACTGCCCCTGGGCCTTAGCTTCACGGGTGCTTCTGGGCCCCCCTTCCCCGTGGCTGAGTCCTGCAGTGGCTTCGTTGGGTGGGTGTTAGTGCAACATCAGCATGACCCAGACTCACAGCGGGGCCACCGTGAGCTGGGGCTGTTCTTTCCTGACGACCTTCTGTTGCCTCTTTAGTTTTCTGTGCACCTTGTGCAGATTATAGTCTGGTCTTTTGCCTTTATTGGAAGAATCTCGTCTTTGCGCATTCAGACGTGTTAGGGTTTTTCAGTTTCCTCTTCCTGGGGGACGCTGGTGGTCTTCTGGCCGCTGGAGGGTCTCTTGGTTGCAGCCAGGATGTGGCAGCTGCCGCCTCTGTGCTTCCTTCATCACCTGCAGACTCCTCTGACCCGAGTCGGCTTCCTCCATGTCTTTCTCTGTCTTCATTTTTTTCGTGGTTAATTCCCTGTTTTGGAGGAGTGCATCTTATACTAACTTCTTGAGCAAGGGTGCAGGGGAGGTAAAGTTTTTCAGATCTTGCATATCCGCAGATGTCTTTTTTGTCCTAATACGGAAGTTTTTTTGTCTTTAGTTTTCTGAAGTTTAGTTACGGTGTGACTTGGTCCAGATTTCTTTAGGTGTATCCTGTTTGGGGTTCACTCAGCTTCTTGACTCTGTGTGTTTGTGTCTTTTGTCACATTTGGGACATTTTTAGCCATATTTCTTAGACTCCTTTTCACCTCTGTCCTTTCTCCTCCAAGACTTCGATGGTTCCAATCTCAGATCTTTGTCATTTCCCCCAAGTCCCTGGGGCTCTCTTAATTTTTTTTCACTCTGTCGGTTTGAGTAGATTTTATAGGTTCTGTTTCATTTCTGGGATTTTCTATTTTGTCTGTTTTGAGAGAGCTTCATCTTAGTGTTGGGATCCACGTCTGTTCTCAGTCAGGCTCCGATCTTCCCTGTTCTTGGAATAAGGGGTGTCTTCAGTTCTATCCTAGACACTTTGGAGAGTGTGTTGGAAGATGCTGGATCCTGCTGAGATCTCGCGTCTTAGGCTGCAGCCCTGGCTGGTGGGGTTTTGTGTGGCGGTCCTGGCCAAGGGTGGTAGGCTGTGGTTCTGGGGACAGCTTGGTTTCCTTGCAGTGGTGTCGGGTCAGACTCATTGACCTGGGGTCACTGGGGTTTCTCTTGGACCCCTGAGAGTGCTGCTGGACGGGGGTCGGGGAGACGCTGGGCCTGGCTCCCCGCCGAGGCTGGGTGGAGGGCAGGGGACACCTGTGTGGGCAGATGGGGCTGCCTGCTGCCACCTGGGGGGACTGGACGCTGGACTCCCAGCCTCATCTTGGCCGATGTCACCGGTGCTGGCGGAGCTCTGGGGCTTGGTGGGCCACGGGACGTCCTGCCTGGTCCCCTTGGACACCCGGGTGCTGACTGAGTGGCCCATGTGCTGTCCCTTTCCCGCCCCTCTGGCCAGGAGAGCAGACTCTGCTTGGGGATTTTTGTCTGTTGACTTCCGTTGGCAGTTCCAGGTTGCAGGCCTCTCCAGCACCCGGTCTGGAATAGATGGAGACAAAAAGACATTCTAGCCAGTCTGCCTTCCTCTGCCCACTTTTCAGAGATGTGCAGTTAGGCTTAATCTCTGAGAAAGATGCAAGTTAAAATGAGGTACCCTTTCTTCCTGTCGGTTTGGCAATATCCAGTGTTGGTGAGTGTTTGAAGCAGTCAGATGTCTTAGACGCTGCTGGCGGGAATGTCGCTTGGCACTGGTCTGTGGGAGCTTTTTGGAGGGCAACTTAGAAATGGGCGTTAAGATTTAAAATGTGTCATCATCCGTGTTCTCTGACCTGAATTTAACGTATCGGCTCATTTACGGGCGTGTGCAAAGACATGTGCAGACAGTTCTGATGCAGCCTTGTTTTGCAGTAGAAAACAACTAGACACGGTCTCAAGTCTAGTTGGAGACTTGGTTAAGTAACTAATGGCACTGCCGTACAGTGTAATATTAAGCAGTTAGTTAAGACTGCAGTAATTAAGGACTGCTGGGAAAATGGTCGCAGTGTATTAACTTGTTGCAAACTGTACAGAAGTGTGTAGTGTGTAAATGTATGTGAAAGTGTGTCTCCGTTCACGTAGGCACAACGCTGGCAGGAGTGAGACCTTCGCAGCCGTTGAGCGTTTCCTCCGGTACTGGACCTGGCGCGGTGGACAGGGCCGTGGGGACTTGGGTGTGTCCAGGCGTCCCTCTGCCCTGTGAACGGGGTGGTTATGCTCCGTTTGTCCAAAAGCAAAATCTGTTCCTGTCGTAACGCTGCAGAACGTGTGTCCTTCGTGACGTCTCCTCCCTTCTCCCCTTTTCAGGACATGACGGATAATAGCAACAATCAGCTGGTCGTAAGAGCCAAGTTTAACTTCCAGCAGACGAATGAAGACGAGCTGTCCTTTGCGAAAGGCGACGTCATCCACGTCACGCGGGTGGAGGAAGGGGGCTGGTGGGAGGGCACGCACAGCGGCAGGACCGGCTGGTTCCCCAGCAACTACGTGCGCGAGATCAAGCCCAGCGGTGAGTGGCCGGCGGGGGAGCAGGGGGCGGGGCACGTGCTCGGGGCGCTCCCGCACTTGGCCCCCCGTCCCGGGCGGGGTCGGGCTCCCGCTTTCTCTCTGCGAGGGGGAGCGGTGTTTGCCCCCGCGCTGGGGAAAGGGCTGCGCTTTAAAGTAGAGACTTACTCTCTTATGTTCCACTTGTAAGGAGAAACATCTCAAATCTGTTAGTTTTTATTTTTGTGGTTACACTTTTATGTAAGGTAAAATATATCGCCCTTTTGTAGGGCTAGCGTCAGGACTGGGAGTTCGCTCTGTCATGCGGGCTGTGTTGAGTTTCTGACTGTGGGTGCTTTTGCCCGTCACGCACAGTTAAGTAATTTCTGTCCTTTTCTTTGTGCTAATAATAGCATTTTAAAATGCATCGCGTTCCTTAGGTTTTCTGCAATTGCTTAACGTTACTTTACTGAATTTAAAAAATTACTCAGAGGCTTATCTTATTTTGAAAGGGAATAGTGGTACGGGCACTTTTTTCGTTTCTGCTTAGACTCACGTCGTGGAATCGCAGGTTCTCTCTACGGCCTGGGATCTGTGACTTATGTCACTGCGGTGTGGGTGTGGAAGTTCTGGCGCACGGCCTCTGCGTGTGTGCGCGCGGTGCTGTCCTGCGTGGCGTCACGGGGGGGTAATGGCGGGCCTCCCGAGCACGTCTGCCCAGTGGTCCCCGTTCCCTGAAGCAGCGTTAATTTACCGACAGAGACTGCTGGTTTTATCAGTGCAGTCGTGTCGTCCTTGCCCTCGTGGGTTCCTGTGTGTATGTGTATATGTTTGTATTCATATGGAGCTGGGGTGTAGGCGCTCTGATGAGTGAGATTTCAGAACCAGCGTCTTGAGGGGAAGAGTGGGTGGCCGGAGACGCAGAGGTGGGGAGAGATTTGCAAGCCGAGCCTGCTGTGGCTTGACTTGCATGTCGTCCGTTGACTGGAAAGGCCTTGCTGTGTGCTGCGGTGTTCTGGTTCTGCCTGGGGAGAGTGCTGGTGGTCCGGGTGCGGGTAGGGCCGCGTGGAGGGAGTGTGATGGGAGCGGCTCCGCGTGGGGCGCGGGGAGGAGCCCCGGGGCCCGCGGGCGTTTCAGGTTAGGGTGCGGGGACGGCGCTCCCTCGTGGGGTCAGCGGGGCTCGCGCGTTCGGGTTTGCGGGTCTGGCACAGAGCAGGAGCTCAGGGAGCGATAATTGCTGCTCTTTGGTTTTCTGAGGTAGCAAGGAGAAGAGCTGTCTAAAGGTGAACGTGACAGTTCTGATAAAACAAGTATTTTCCTAGCACTGACGTCAGACCAAAGTATTTTAATAAGGCAGCCTGCAGCCCTGATGGGTAAAGGTTTCTGGCGTTGGATTTTGGGGGGGGAATAACACGTGCTTCTTCCGTCTCTTTTAGATTGTAGTAAAATTTACCATAATGCAAAATTGACCATTTTAACCATTTAAAAAAAAATTTTATGTGTACAGTGTAGTGGCACTAAGTACGTTCACATTGTTGTGCAGACATCACCACCATGCATCTCAGAACTTTTTCATCTTCCCAAATTCTCAACCCATTAAACAATTCCTGTCTCCCCTGAGCCCCTGGCAGTCGCCATGCGACTCTTTGTCTCGACTGATGTTTGACTCCTAAGAGCCTCATGTTAGGGGAATCATACATTATTTGTCCTTTTGTGACTGGCTTATTTCACTCAGCATGTCTTCTGGGTTCACCCGTGTTGTAGTGTGTGTGTCAGAATTTCACTCCTTTTTAAGGCTGAATAATATGCCCTTGTATGGTTATGCCACTGATAAACCCTCACACCTCTGTGTTTCTCCTTTGTTCTCACACTGCCGCCACACTTGGAGCACTTCTTATACCAGCGTGTGGGCTTTCCACACATCAGACCATTGGATCACACCAGCTGGGTGTACTACAGTTCAGTTCAGTTCTGATAACCATCTGCCTGGGGTTAGTGTCACAGAGGTTGACGGCTCAGGCCCACAAGACTGACCCCACTTCATACGCCCCAAGCCCCAGGTTGTCATCTGGGCTTCTGACCAACTAGCTGTAAATCGGGGTTCCTGTGACCCTCTCCTAGAGTTTGGTAATTTGCTGGAAGGGCTCGCAGAACTCGGGGGGAGCACTCCTCAGGTTTACTGGTTTAGTCCGTAGGAAAGGATATGGTTCAGGAAACAGATGAACAGCCAGATGAAGAGGCACAGGGGGCGAGGTCCAGAAGGGTCCCAAGCGCAGGAGATTCTGTCCCCATGGAGTTGGGGTGCCACCTTCCTGTCACGTAGGTGTGTTCACCAACCTGCAAGCTCTCTGAACCCCACGCTGTTGGGATTTTACGGAGGTTTCATCACAGAGGCATGAGTGATGGTTAACTCAATCTCCAGCCCTCTTTCCTTCCCGAGAATGGGGTGGGGCTGAAAGCTCCGAGCTTGTGGTGACCAGGAGCCATCCAGAAGCCCACCTAGAGTCGCCTCATGAGAACAAAGGACGCTCCTATCACCCAGGAAACTCCAAGGGGTTTAGGGACTGTGTGTCAGGAACAGGGTCAGAGACCTAGTATTAGAACAGAAGATGCTCCCAGTGGTCTTGTCAGGACATTCCAAGGGTTTCAGGAACCTTGTGCCGGGAACCGGGGGCAGAGACCAGTATATATGTGTATGTGTTTTATTTCACAACCGAATTTTGTTTATCCATTCTTCTGTTCCTGGACTTTTGGGTTGTTTCTAGCTTTTGGCTCTTGTGAATAGTGTTGCCGTGAACATGGGTGTACAGGTGTCTGTCCTGAGTCCTTTCAGTTCTCCTGGGCGTGTTCCTAGGAGCGGAATTGCCGGCTCATGCAGTGACTCTGTTCCGTTTTTGAGGAGCTGCTGGGCTGCTTCCACGGCAGCTGCGCCGTTTCGCGTTCCCGTCAGCAATGCACAGGGGTTCCTGTTTCTCCACGTCTTTGCTGACACTTGTTGTTTTCTGTTTTGTTTTGTTTTTTTGATACTAGCCATCCTAATGGGTGTAAAGTGGTATCTCATTGTTGCTCTTTTTCTGTAGTTGATATTGTTCTATTGTTGAGAATAAAAGCAGTATTTTTTCATTATCGTAATAATACAGTTAGCAATAATAGCCAAGTTTTTATGTTCTGGTTCCTGTAGGAAGTGCTTTTTATCTGTGACTTCAGTCCTCACCACAACTCCAGAGAATAAGTACTGTTGGGATATTCAGGGCATAGGGTACAAATAATACCCTCCTTTTAATCTGTCCATGTGTAGAACCAGCTGAGAGCCCGGCACTGCTGTCAGGCTGATTGGGAAGTGTTGCCTTGGCTTTACAGACATGGCTGCTGGAAAATGTGGCTTAGTCTGCAGCTTGGTTGGATTTGCCAGTAGTCACCAGTCAGTCCTGGGGCAGCGGGGCAGCCCTGGTGCCGGCCCTAGAGCCTGAGGGCTGGGGCAGGCCGAGCGACTCATTCTTTTTCGAGGGATGAGAGAGAGCAGCACTGGCCCCTTTCCAGGAGGGTGAGGGTGAGGGGGGTCTTACTCCTTACCAGTGAGATCCAAGAGGTCACAGAGCTGGTGGCGGGCACGCCCTCAGGGGGTCCCAGAGCTGGTGGCAGGCACGTGCTCAGGGGGTCCCAGAGCTGGTGGCGGGCACGTCCTCAGGGGGTCACAGAGCTGGTGGCGGGCACGTCCTCAGGAGATCACAGAGCTGGTGGTGGGCACGTCCTCAGGGGGTCACAGAGCTGGTGGTGGGGCAAGCCATAAAGAGTGGAACTTGCTGATTGTGCAGACGTCTGTTGAATCTGGGCTTCTTGAATTTTGCTGTGCACAACTCATTTAAATGGGAATTCTGGTCTGATTTTGAGTCACCATAGTAAGGGTGCAGATGAGTGCAAATGAATTTTTCCTTTTCAGGTATTTCTCCTCATGGAGTTTCCAAAGTTAACTTTTGAAAATTACACTGAAAAGATAGTCCCGGAGGGTTGTTTTCAGGTGGATGAGAGTGTGGTCAGTGTCGTCTGTTGTTTTCAGGTGGATGTGTGAGTGTGGTCAGTGTTGTCTGTGGTGGCAGGTTGTTCACAGCTGTTGGCCTCTGAGCGTCTAGCAGCCTGGCATGAGTGTTCTGCTCTCAGCCCCACTTTTGGAGGGGGGTTTTGGGGCTGAGAGCCGGGGGTGGCGAGGGGGGCAGTTGCAGCTCTAAGAAGAACCAGCCATTGCATGTTTATGAGTGTTTACCTGCATCAGGAGTGACTGCATCACTTTGTTCTGCCTAAAATTCCTATTTCTGTGTCTTAATCCTGTGCTTCTGTGTGTGCGTGTATGTGTGTGAGAGAGAGAGAGAGAGGGAGAGAGAGAGAGACCCCCTTTAATCGTATGTGCGTAACTGCATTGTTGTCAAAGGGCTGTTTGCAGGGGTCACATGGAATCCCTAGTTTTCATACCAAACTGAGACCCAAGTAACTTTGAAAACTTTCCTTTTTTTCCTGTTTGTTTTTTAAAATATAGGGAATAACATATTTGCTTAAATTGGTGATCTGTTATGCTAAGTATTCTTTATTTGACTGTTGAACCAAAGGAATAACCTCTTTTGGGAGTAAGTTTCCATCCTGGGTGTCCTCAGGTTACTTCAGTATATTCTAAGGAAAGCTGTCCCCGTCTGATTTTAAACGTGGGCATTTGAGAAGGAAAGACGCGAAACCATGTTTTTACCGTATCACTTTGTAACAGTTGAGAGTGAAACTCTAGGATCACAATAACATTTCTGTATTGCATTTTTTTTTTTTTGTAATTAATGTGGCTTTTTGATTTTGGAATAGGTTTCCTTTTTGAAAGAGCAAGTTTAGCATAAATGTTGTAATTCACAGTGTCGTTAATGCTTAATTTTCTGTAAAGAAAATGTGCCAGGTCCCAACATGCAGACTCCCCTAACTGGCCATCATGTCAGGGTCATTTCCTTACCAAAGACAAACGCCGACTTCCTTTAACGGTGAGTTTCTCTTCTGCGTTAAATTTTGATTTGATTTACTAATATTTTTATCGAATAAACGAAGCTGAGATTCCTTCTCCGTGATGTCCCTGGGCTGCGTGTCTTCTGTCCCGCTTCTCGGGCGGGGCCTGTGCGCGGCCGCGGTCGCCTGCCCCCTTGTGGCCGGAGGTGGCAGTGCTCTGGTCAGGCTTCACCCCACGTGTTTGTGTCTTGGACCTGTGTGTGGTTTCTTGTTTGAAATACTCCCTCCTTGAAGACAGATCTCTCCCAAGAGTCTGCCTGAGGATATTTCACATTTTGCTGCAAAAGCACTGGATATTCTTCCTGAATATGTGAAACTCATTTTATTCACACATGTATATGTGTATTTTACACGCGCGCGCCTGTGCGATAGTTTCTTAAATTTGAGGGAGATGGAAGGAAAGCAGCCAGGAGGCCGGTTCTACAGTGAGCGGCGCTGGTGCTGCTCTCCTTCAGGGAACGCGGAGGCGCTGGGTCTCCCGGGGGTGAGAACGTGAGCGCCGCCGTGGCTGGGCTGCTGCTGGTGGCGCCCGTGGGCTCAGGGTGCTCCCAAGGCCCGGTTCATGTGTGCATCTCGTGCACCAGGTTTCTTTTAAGTGGTTGTTTCTGATGCGCTGAGTTTATTTTCTCCCATTTCTCATCCGTGAACAATGAAGGCACTTCTTGTAAATGTTCCTTTACGATCGGGTGAGCTTGGGGTGCTGAGTCATGAGCCGTGCTTGGCAGTGATGTGGGAACTCAAATGACTCTCACTTGCTACTCTCACTTGCAGTGTGATGTTTAATGAGCATTCACACTGCCATTTCCTAAGTTTCTCATTTTCCAGTATTTTCTGTTTATTTTTGGCATACTAAAGTGGCGTGAAATACAAGCTGGATTTTGGACGCAGTTCTTTCTCTGGCTGTGAAAGAGCAGTGTTGGACAGAAATATAACCTGTGCAGGGAGAGGGACAGCGTGACGCAGAACCTTGTCTCGTTTGTGTGGCTGGGAAGAGCCTCTGCCCTCGCCCCCTTCTTTGGCATGGAATGGGCTTGGGCGTGTGCGTGTGCATGCACACGTGTGCATGGGTGCGCTTGATGCTCTGTTTCTGAAGGCACCTGGGATGGGGCTGGGCCTCTCCGTGCTCTGTCTTCCTGATGCACATTTTTTGGGTGGGGAGAGTATAAAATGTAAGCCTGGCACCTCTGGCGCGTGTGGGGAACCTCACACATGTACAGAGAGGCCTGCGGTTAGGTGATTGGTAATTTGTTCTGGAATGTGGAAGTGAGTGTCCCTGTAGAGTAACATAATAAACGCACACTCACACGAACACCGATGTTACTGGGCACTGTAGGGCGTGTTCCGTGAGCGTGGCCACGTCCCAGTGACCGTGATTAACACCCCCTGGTTCAAGGACACGCCCATGGGTCAACTGTCCTGGAGCAGTTTGGGGTCAGGGTCCATAGTCTTCAGTAATAGAGATGCTCTTTTTTAAAAAAGTTTTATTTGTCAAATATTATGTGAAAAGTAATCCAGACATGTAAAAACAAAGCACGTGGGACAGAAGGGCTGATGTGATGACGAGCAGAGGTCCTTGCGCCCCCTCCCCGCCTCCTGGCCCTCGCCCCTGGGAGACCCCGGCCCCCCGCCACGAGCTGCCTTCTCCACGCAGCCCCTTCCTGTGTGTGGGACTTCTCTGCCTGATTTGCGTCCTGCAGACTTTCTCTCTGACTTGTTGTCCTCCCTTTCCCTCTCTCCTGTTGGTTCCCTTTATCAGGAATGCTAACTAATATCCTTTGTTTCGTGTCCGTGGACATTGACAGTCATCTCTTGATGCCCCACTTTGTAACGCGAGGACTTACCCTTGACCTTTTTCCACCTTTGCATTCTGTTTTTCATACTCCAAGGTTGTTAACGATTGCACTCGGTTCTAAAAGCACAGCCAACGTCCATTCAACAAATATTTACTTGAGTCGTCACTGTTGTGGGAACTGGGGGAAAAACAGTGAAAAAACAACAAAATGTCTACCCATAAATCAGGAAGCCTACCTGAGGTCCCCTGAATAGAAAATTGGGTAGCATGGATGATGGGGAAGGGGACGGTGCCCTGTGCTCCCTGCTGGCGTTAAGTAAAGAGAGGAGGGGCTTTGAGAGGATAAAGAAGGCTTAGGGCAGAGCAGCCCCCGCGCACGGTGTAGATCTTATTTGGTTCCTAATTCAGATAAGCCAACTACAAAAGTCATGTTGTGACCGACCGGGAAATTTGAATATGGACTTGCATCAGATAATATTAATGAATTATTACGAATTTGTCAGGTGTGATGAGTGCCTGATGTTAGGATTTTAATGAAAGAGGAGATCCCTCTGAGTAGGATGGACACGGAAGTGTTGATGGGCTTTGCTGTGAGGCTTCCAGGAGGGAAGAGGGAATGAGAGCAGCCGGGGGCTGGTAACTGTGGAGGCTCAGCGGGGGCACACGTGTGTGGGGTTCTCCCCGCTCCTGTGCACACTTGGAAATCTCTGTAACAGAGGCTCAGACAGAGGTTCAGGAGTGTCCACAAGGACAGATTATCGCTAAATGAACTAGGAAGAGGTTCAGCAGTTGAAAGCCAATAGGAAAGAGTACAGGGTTGAGGAAACTGGCAGCACAGAAACCAGTGACCGTGGGGCTTAACCCCTGGAGAGCGAGTGCCTGACCGGGGGTGGAATGGTTTCCAGGCCGGGTGACAAACAACGGGGACTCAGAAGCGGGAGCCAGAGTTGGAGTTGTCCTCAGGGCTGAGCGTCGCCTGTCCGAGGGGTCAGTGCACACAGCCTGGCGGGAGGGCCGCCACCAGCGCAGAAAGCAGGGCTGTGAAACCTTCAGACAAGAGGCAGAGGGAAATGAGGGATGACGAGAGGGAGCCCTTACTCTTCCAGAAAGAGGCGGAAGAAAAGCGGATGATAGCTCGGTCCTGAGGTTGCCGGGGTTTGACTGCCTTTGCCTCTGGAAGCATCGCCAGCTCCAGAGCCGCCCCACGGGGGTGGAGGGGTGACTGCGTAGGGCTGCTGTGCTGCCCTAGCCCAGGACGCGAGAACTCGCCGTTTCTGGCAAGTTATGCTGCCTGCTCATTTGCTTTGTCGTCTCCTGAATATCTGGTTAGATTTTACCCTCCGTGGCTTTGAATCCGCTTTCCATACTTTCGTTTCTTCGCTTCGCTGTTTCTTGGCTTCACTGTTTCTTTGCTTTCGTTACTTTGCTCCACACTCACTTGAAGTCCATTCCTCAGATCTCTCCCTTCCCAGGTCCCTCCTCACTGCCCTGTTTACCTGTCCACCAAGATTTTCGTTTTAGTGGCCATCGTATTCATTTCTAGAAGTTGTTTCATTCTTTTCTGGATGTTCTTCATTTTCATGATGCCTTTTTAATTCATTATGGTCCCAATTTCTTTCCAGGCATTTTAAGCACATTTGCTGTACAGCCTCCTAGATTATCCTGTTAATTTCTACATCTCGGGGACTGGTTCCCTCGTATGTTTTCTGTTTACACTCTCTTGGTGGTTCATTCTTCATGAGCTTGTGCTTTATTTTATAGATTGTTCTTTGATGGATGGCTGTTCAGTGGGTACCTCTGTACCCTGGGTTGCAGAAGTACCTACAGAGACGGCTGACATTGGCTTCCTCAGGGCTCCCAGAGAGCTTTCTTGCCCTTGGCAAATGCTGGTGGTCCTGCAGGAGATGGTGTGGCCTTGGATTGCACGCTTGGTGGGGTCAGACTTGGTTTGGTTTCTCACAGGCTGTGTCCCCCATCCCTGAGTGGCCAGCACACTTCCTAGCTGCTTCTCTGGCCGGCGGACAGAAGTCTCTAGGCTTCCTTTCATTAGCCGTGCGGGTCACCAGAGCTCCCCCCGCTGGGACGGGGCAGTCCTGTAGCAGCACTGGTTGCGGCCCAGCCCCGGGGCAGCCCCCACCACTGCCAGTGCTTTGCGGCCTCCTTTACTTTTGGCACCTGGTGGGGGGGTCCCCATCCCCCTCTTCTTTTAGCACATCTGTGTTTAGATCCTGTTGTTATCGGCGTCTTTCAACATTTACTGCGAGAAAGGGGGGCACGTGCTGCGTCCGTCGGCCCTGGAAGGGGGCGCTGTGCTGTCCTCCTGGCTCCCCACCCTCATCCCTGCGAGTGGAATCTATTTTAGCCATTGGATGGGCCAGAACAATGTCTTGTTTTTCTTAGGATACTGGGAAGGCTGAGTGTTTTCTAATATGTTTCCTGTGCATTTGCCTCTGTTATGCTGCAGTGACACTTCAACGTTTTCTCTGGTGGGGGCGCTAGAGGCCACCCGAGGCTCGCAGGGGTCCTGCGCTTCTGCTCGCCCCGCCACCACGGGCGACTGTCGCTGGAGCCTGGGCCTGGAGCGTTAGCCAGCGCTGCCCTCCCGGGTCTCCCGCAGGTGGCACGCAGGTGGCACGCAGGTGGCATGCAGGTGCCACGGCGGCAGTTGCACCTTCTGCAGAGGGCGTGTTGGCGGCTCCTTCGTGTGACAGCTCATTGAGCGTCTGGACCCAAGGCTTTGGGCGTGTGTTCATGACGCCTCCCAGCCCAGAAGTTTCCGTTTAGCGACCAGCACATTGTGTGCTTTCTTTTTCTGAGGGAGAAAAGACAGCCTCTTTGGACTTAAACCTTGATTTGTCTGGGTCTCTTCTGCCTGTCCCTTATTTTTATAGAATATTAGTAGATTGAAGCTTGCTTTTGAAAAAACTTCTTCCTTGTAGTTCTCATAGTAAATTGACTGAATTTTATTAACCGTGGTGTTGTGAGGTATGTCTTAAGTTTAAGTAAAATGAGGCAGTTGCCAAGTTATTTGCTTTTAAAAACTTTGAAGCAGCTTCCAGTCATTCTCGTGCACTAGGCTTGCTGGCGCCCGTGGTGCGGTGCGTCTTCCTGCGCGTGCAGTTTATGACCCCCGGGGCGGTAGTTCAGGCTTCAGCCGCCTCCCTTTACTGTCGTTGCACGTGCTTCCCCCAAATTGCGGATTTTAGAGATGAAAAGGCATTTTTTTCTTCGGATGGAAACGTCGTAGTTTTTTTTTCGACAGTTAAAGGCTTAGCTGCAGATACAAGATTGGGCAGCAAAGTGTATTAGCTAGGCTAGATTGGTTTTCCTCCTTGTGTTTCTCATGGTTGAGAAGTAGTTTATTTCCGGTGGAGTTCTGCTTCCATCCCATGGGCAGAGGGAATTCTTTCAGCTAGGAATAACACCTTCTGTTTTGTTCGTTATTTTCAGCTGTTTGGGAAACCCTTACAGTGAGGCATTGAAAGAAGATTTAGGTAAACAGCTCCATAGGAGGAGGGGGACCCACAGCTAAAGACAGTGCGTTTTGCTGTGGGCATTTTGGGGTTTCTGTTGCTGAGAAGATAATGGAGCTATTGAGCAGTTGGGATTAGGGACCCAGAGCTCAGGAGTGTTTGCGGGGGGGAGGGAGATGCTGCCGAGAGAGAGGTTCTGGACAGGTGTGCTCAGCGTCCTTCCACCTAACACGCCGGAGGGGCGCCGGCAGCCACGTGTGCAGCAGGAGCCTGCAGAGGAGGCAAGGGAGGAAGGGGGCTGTACGGGCCGAGGCCCCCGGCAGCGCTCTTCACCATTTCTCCTTTCCTCCCCACCGGCCCCACTCTGATATCCAGCCTCAGGAGCCTTGGAGACCAGTGATAGACGCACCCCGCAGAACCTCAGTGACAGACAGACACACACCCCACAGAACCTCAGTGACGGACAGACACACACCCCACAGAACCTCAGTGACGGACAGACACACACCCCACAGAACCTCAGTGACGGACAGACACACACCCCACAGAACCCCAGTGACGGACAGACACACACCCCACAGAACCTCAGTGACGGACAGACACACACCCCACAGAACCCCAGTGACGGACAGACACACACCCCACAGAACCTCAGTGACGGACAGACACACACCCCACAGAACCTCAGTGACGGACAGACACACACCCCACAGAACCTCAGTGACAGACACACACCCCACAGAACCCCAGTGACGGACAGACACACACCCCACAGAACCTCAGTGACGGACAGACACACACCCCACAGAACCTCAGTGACAGACACACACCCCACAGAACCCCAGTGACAGACACACACCCCACAGAACCCCAGTGACGGACAGACACACACCCCACAGAACCTCAGTGACGGACAGACACACACCCCACAGAACCTCAGTGACGGACAGACACACACCCCACAGAACCTCAGTGACAGACAGACACACACCCCACAGAACCTCAGTGACGGACAGACACACACCCCACAGAACCCCAGTGACAGACACACACCCCACAGAACCCCAGTGACGGACAGACACACACCCCACAGAACCTCAGTGACAGACACACACCCCACAGAACCCCAGTGACAGACACACACCCCACAGAACCCCAGTGACAGACAGACACACACCCCACAGAACCTCAGTGACAGACACACACCCCGCAGAACCCCAGTGACAGACAGACACACACCCCACAGAACCTCAGTGACAGACACACACCCCGCAGAACCCCAGTGACGGACAGACACACACCCCACAGAACCTCAGTGACGGACAGACACACACCCCACGGAACCTCAGTGACGGACAGACACACACCCCACGGAACCAGGGACAGACACACACGCCCCACAGAACCTCAGTGACAGACACACCCGCCCCACGGGACCAGGGACAGACAGACAGACAGACAGACAGACAGACACACACACACACACACACACACACACACACACCCCGCCCCCCCCCCCCCCAAGGAATCAGTTGGCAAGCGCTTCTTCAGTACCTATTCTGAATACATCTCTCTTGAATGGAGTTGGATGAAAGCCATGTAATGTTCAGTACTTGAATCCTTGCAGTAACCGTGACCGCTTTCCGTGTTGCCCCTGGTGTGGAGGCTCGTAAGGCAGTGTGGTTTTTCTTGTCACCCTGCGTGGGGTGGCTTTCCTGCTTTGTCTGTCACCCTTGTTTAGAGGGACGTCTGCATCCTGAGTGACCTGGGTCCCTCCAAATACAGTCCAGCCTGTGGGTCTTGATGTCTTAATATTGTTACGTGTCTGCCAACGTGGTCTCTGATGCTGTGGGCGTAATAATTCACCCGTACTGCACGCCTGGGCTGCATGTGTAGCTTATAGATCAGTTCTTTTTTGTTTGTTGACGGCAATGGTGCATAATCCGTCAGATTTTCAGCCTGAGCTGGGAGGACGGGCTGGAGGAGGCACGGGTGTGGAGGCCTCTGAGCTCAGGGGGCCGACCGTGAGGCAGAGATGGGGCTGGGGGCCTGCTGGCTGCACGGGCTTCTGTCCCGCCGCCCGTTGGGCTGGGGGCTCAGTTGGGCCCAGAAGCTGGGGCCGTGTGGGGCTGCCGCGCGTGGTCCTCTCTAGGGTGAAGCCGTAAACCTGCCCTACGTCTTTATTTCAGAAAAGCCCGTGTCACCCAAATCTGGAGCCTTGAAGAGCCCTCCCAAAGGATTTGATACGACTGCCATTAACAAAAGCTATTATAATGTGGTGAGTAATTGCAAAACAGTTTTGAAGAATAACTTGTTTTTTTGAATGTCTCTAAAACTGAGCAGTGTAGAATGTAGGTAAACTGCCTAGAGAGGGAGGAAGGATATAAAAATCACGTATCGTCCGCCACACAGATACAACCACCGTTAATGTTCTGCTCTGTTTCCTTCTGGCCTCTATGTATTTCTATAATATTCTTATATTTTTGTATTAATGTGTGGAATAGTACCCTGTTCTTATTGCATAACTGGGTATTGTGATTATTTCTCCATACGGTTACAGATCTTCAACAGTGGGATTTTAAAAAGGTGCATAATGTGATTTACAGGTTTTATGTGCATCAAATGCCATTATACTCATATTTGGAGTAGATCGTCAGTTTTCCAGATCAATACAGTTTCTAGTTTATTTTGTGTGTTAACGTAGTCTTTCCTGAGATTGATGTGTATATATATCAAATAGCATGAAATTAGAGGAGAGTGTCTAGACATTGTACATAGTGAAGACAAGGGTTTCAGAATCCTAAAATTTGCTGCATTTTGAAACTTGAGCAGTTTGTGAGCTTAAAAAGTACCTGTGGTATTAAATCTAATATCTAATCCAAACCTCCTTTTTCCTGAACCGTTGCATCTGCTGGAAATGGGAAATGATAGTCTCGATTTGGGTAAATTTTACATTGCCGGTATATATCTTACCTGGTGTGATAAGCCAGCAAGGTCAACTTTCTAAACATGGCTATGTTTTGAATTCTGTGGGCAGTGTGCACTTATTTAGTTATTTCTTTCCCCACTCCCAATCTTTTTTATTTTCTTGATCGGGGATATAAATCTGAGTCACGAGACCTTTGAGGGTTTGAAGTAAAACAGCAGCTGCTGAGCGTTTCCTGGCAGCAGCCCTTTCATCATGAGAGTTTCATCTCCGGTGCTTTTATGAAGAGATGGTGCAGAGTCGTGCAGACCTGGACCAGTGACCTGGGGCTGTGCTCTCAGCTCTCTCCTACGCGTTTGCCCCCAGATCTTGCAGCGCAAGTTGGCCTTGGGGACCCTCGTTCATTTCTCAAGGATTTGTCAGGGGCTCGCTCGGCCAGGCCCTGCTAAAGGCGTTGCTGACGCAGCGGTGAAGAGAATGGCAGGAACCCCTCCCCGTCGGTGTTTCCTCTCACCTCCTGCCCCCGATTCGTGGCAGGACCTCACTTCTGTACCTCTTCTGCTGCCCGTTCTCTGTGCGCCAGGCCGCTGAGCGCACCCCTGGTGGCCCGTGGCCTCCCCTCTCCTCGTGTTGATCACCTCCTTCCCTGAACCTCTCCACCGTCTTGCTGGTCTGTCCTCGTTCTCGTTAGCGCTCTTCACCGGCCTCATCTGGACTCCGACACCTGCTGGCAGAGCACACCTGCGTCCCGAGGGCTCAGGGCGCCTGCCTTTCCTGGCTGAGCTCTGCTCTCCAAACCCCCCTCATTTGAATCTTTGTCTGTTCGGGGTTTGTTCCTGGGATGTGGCTCTGCCCACATATTTGCTCTTTAGTACATGGAATGTGTTATGTGTGGTGTCCTGTGCTTCTTCAGGGTTTGTTAGGAGGAAAACTTTCAACTTACGGAGCTGCCTTTTCTTCGTGCATCCTTATGTGGGACGTTGGTTTCTTTTCTGGGGGAGGCTCCGGCGAGCAGTACACTCTTAATCCAGGTGACATTCCAGAGGCAGATCCTTACCTTCCACTAGTGTCTGCCCAGATAATTGTGTCAGAGGAAAGCAGTCGGTGCCGTGTGAACTGGTGCCAGCAGTGCCGCGCTAGTCTCCGGGAGCCCTGCTTCCATTGGGTGTTTCGTAAAACTAGGTAGCCGTGCTTTTCTAGAAACCCTGGTGGGTTGTTTTCTTCGGCATTGTGTATCGTGTAATCCTCTCCAGACTGAAATGTAACCAGTGCTGTTTTAGATTTCCTTCTTTAACTGTGCTTATACAGGGAGAAGAGCCTTTGTGTCACATGTGGTGTTGTCTTTGAGTCAGCCAACTCTTTCATTCTGGATGATGGGGAAACACCTTGGCTTCAGAATCACATCCAAACGGTTGTTTACATAAAGCTGTATGAGTGAACAGCACATGTTAAAATTGCAGTCGTGACGGACATCGACGTATAGAGCTCGTGGGAATCATCTTTTGGCATATAGCACTCTCACTCTGCAGGGAACAGAACTGGTTAGTGACTAAGCCAGGAGTCAGTTTCAGCTTTCCTGAATTCCATATTTATAAATTATACAGAAAAGTAAAATGTGGGACACAGTATGACAAGCAGAACAAATAGAATAGATAATGTGTTAAACTTTTCACACTTCCTTGTGTAGTTTTGTTTTCACAGAAAACTGCAGAAGTACAGATATTTTTAACCCCACTGAGAGATAAGAACACTCTCTAGGAGGTGAGACCAGTGTGGGCTGATGATCTGTGAAAGATTTAGGTCTCCAGTTGGGGTCAGTGGGGAGCACAGGAGAGCATTCTAGGTGGAGATGCAAACACGCGGAGGTCAAGAGGCCGTGAGGAAGCTCCGCCGTCATGTGATGGTCAAGACTGGGGAGCAGGAAGTGGCTCCTAGTGACTTATGGCTGTCTTGACGGGCCGTTCGTCACCTCTCTCTCCTCCCCTTCCAGAACGCCTCCCCGTGCACGTGTCGGCAGACACACTGGCTTTCTGCAGGTCTCTGAGGTGCTGTTCATTTTTCTTCATTCTTCCCTTCTGTTCTAGGGAGTTTTTTGTGTTTGCTAATTATTGCTTTTGCTAGCTCAAATCTGATCTTGAGCCCCTACCTTTCAATTCATAATTTCCATTTGATTGTTTTTATAGTTCAATACAGACTGTATTTGAGTCATTGTTCTCATACTTTTAAAAAATTCTTTAAGCATAGTTTTCTTTAGTTCTTTGGACACTTTGTTAAACAGGACTTTTATTATTTTAGGGCAGTTTTAAATTGTCGGTAGACTTGAGAGGGAGCTAGACTACCCACGTACCCTCTTCCTCCCACCACACACACACACACACACACACACACACACACACACACAGCCTGCCTCATTACCAGCATCACTCACCAGACGGGACATTGTTCACTGAGGATGGACCTGCACAGACACACACACTCATCCAGACTCCCCAGTTTACTTTAACGTTCACTCTCTGTACATGCGTGTATTCATCATTATAATGTCAAATACGTCACTGCCCTAAAAATCCTCTGTGCTTTGCGGCTTCTTTCCTCTCCACCCTAACCCCTACCCCCGGCAACCACTGATATTTTTACTGCCTTATAGTTGGAATCATCCAGATTGTCGACTTTTCTCTGATATTTACTTTGGGTACCCGGTTGAGCTCCTAGGGGTAAATTTCCCGATACTGGGGGCAGGGGTCCCCCGTGACTGTTTCCCCCCAGGGTTTATAACTCAGGCCGGTCTGCACTGAGCCTCTAGCACGTCATCAGCTACAGCCCAGGTCCTCCCACCCCAGCGTCTCTGCTCCAGGCAGTGGGGCTCCATCTTGGGGGCAGTGGCCTTGTGTCCCCTCCCCTTATGGACTCGAGAAGAGTTGTCGATTTTCAGTCTGTTCAGCTTTTTACTTGTTGTTAGGGTGGAGTGACGACTTCCACGTTCCTCACATGCAGAACCAGGAACTGTTTCTCAAAAGTAACATGGCACCTGTTCATGTAATTCTGAAAACACTGAAGCCCTTTAATGTGGTAATTCTACTTCTTGAAATCCACCCCAGAAAAATTACCTGAAAGGTATTCAGAGATGCTTGTGCAAGGGTGTTTTCACAGGATGCTTTGTTACAACAATAAGTTGCAAGCAACCTAAATATGTAGCAGTACAAGAATGGTTAAGACACCAGCAGTACATCCATTTATAATTCTTAAAAATGCACGTGAAGCTTTAAAAAATGTCAAATATTCCTTTTAGGTGCAATAAGCAAAATATAAAATTACATAGGTAATGTGATTTAATTATGTAAAAATGTTGTCACTGAAAGTAGAAGGAAGTGTGCCAGAGAATGTGGCAGAATTTCATTACTTGATAATGCAAGTAATAGAGATGTTTGGAGGATTACTTTGGCACCAGAGCCCAGACTGTGCTGGAAATGTCAGCAGGGCGTTAGAGACCTCAAGTGGGGGAGTCCGGGCCTCAGACATGGAGAGTCACGATGGAAGAAAAAACCCGTAGCTTTGCTTTAAGTAGAGAGTTGATTAGTTTTTGTGACAAAGCCAGCCAGCACTGTTAACTTTGTTTTCTAACGTGAAAGTGTTTGAGGTCAGTCTGTCTTCAGGCTTAGGCCAGCGAATGGTCCGGAGAGCCCTTCTTTAGGTTCTGGGGGGAGGGGTGCTCCGGCTTTGTGTGTAGTGTTTGGGCCGCCCTCTCGGGGGGCTGGCCTGGCGGAAGCCCCCCAGCTGCTCGCACAGTCATGTGTTTGTAAAAGGACGTTGGAAATGCTGGCCTTGGCCTTGTAGTGTTGTTGCGAGGATTAGCGGTTGACCTTAAGGTGCCTGGTGAAGTGTTGGCCCTTAAGAGGTTTTCATGGTTATTAGGAAGAGTGTTTAGAAGCATTCGGGGCATTAGGCCTCATTGAGGCCACCGTTCCATTTGCCAACAAGCATCCCATTTGAGGATTAATTACCTGGGAGAGCTGTAGTCAGGGGTGACAGGATCATATAATTAAAGGGAGCATGTGTGTGACCTGCCTGAGCTTGATGGATTTGACAGTGAAAGAAATTAACTGCACCTATGGCCTGGTAGCAGACACCTTTCCCGGTGGAGATAAGAGAAGCTGGATGCCCACCCCCAGAGGGAGTGAACGGTCTTTCGGCACCTCTTTTAGGGGATGAGGAGTTTCCTCAGTCACCAGTAGAGAACGAGGTTTCTTAAATATGTCCGTCTGGGAAGATATGGGTCCTTATGGCCTTCCGTGTCCAGTGATGCACTGTGGCTTTATTTTCCAGGGTTACATCAGTACTCCTTATCTATGGACAGCAAATGGGGCATTGTTTGCTTCTACTCCCCGGAGTACAATGAAAAGGCAAGGTAGCTTTGTCTTTGAAAGACTGCAAATACAATAGGTAGCAATCAATAGTTTTAATAAATGTTCAGAATAGATGTGCATCTTTCATGAAATGCCGTAGGAAACCTCCACGGACCTTTCCGGTGCTCCAGAGCGCATCTGCGCTCGTCCGTCCCCTTGGCTCCTGGAGTTGCCTGGAGCCTCTGCCGGGTGGCCGGAGGTTGGCCTAGAGCCACGCTGAGCGCAAGCACTGCTTTGGCTTCTTTTATCCTTTATGGTCCCGTTACCTCGCCCACCTTAGCCAAGACCGCTTCTCAGGCCTGACGCGTGGTGTCTCCGCCCGGGGCCCGTACGAGGCTCAGGCCCATTACGCCTCTCACCCGGGACGGCAGCTCAGCTCCCTGTGCCCTCCTCCCCTGTATCCCACCCCCAGTCTCACCGACCGCGAGGGGCCTGCTGGCGTCTTTGACAGAGTCTGCTCCCACTGTGTTTATGTAGTTTCCTCGTCTTACATAGGTGGAGATTCCCCGGTGGTAGCAGGAGCTGGGTAGAGTAGCAGCTGAGGCTGGGCCTGTGAAGGAAGGAAGGGTTGAGCTCTTCAGTCGTGGGAAGGGCCGTCTTGTGAACTAGTCACTTCCTGAAGAGTGGAGTCACGTGAAGGGGCTCCCAGTAGGACTTGCGCGGGTTTGGGTTGGAAGGCTGTACGAGGTGCTTTGTAAGGTGCCTCCTACCTGAGGTCAGGGAGTGGACTCTGAGTACCTGTCACAAACCAGTAAGAGCCCTTTGGTGAAGACCTGGCAGAGCTGGGGCTCGCGCCCGGGTCTGCTGGCTCCCAGGGCCAGCCCCTGGCTGACACAGACCAGAGCGGCCCTGCAGCTTCTGCTGGAGCTCTTGCGTAGTAAACCTGCAGCATTCGGAGGAAATACATCCCAAGACCTCGTGAACTCCCAAGTTTAGAAATCCTGAAGTAACGTAACTCCTTCTAAAAGGCACAGTAACGTACACATTTTGCGTGCCCCGCCCCCCAGACTCTCTCTGCGAGTTGTTGTTGTGAAGTGCTAAGAACACGCAGAAATCAGCGCGCTGCGTCACGTCAGCGGCTGCCAGTGGGGCTGGGGAGTGGGCTCGCCGCTGCCCTGTCCTCGTGCCTCTGGCTCTGGGGGGCGGGCAGGGCTGCAGGCACAGCTTCCTGCCCTGCCTGTCCTTCCTTCCTCTCCTTTCCCTCGGGGCGGGTAGCTAGGAGCGGCTTCAAGTCCTCTCTTACTTTTTGAAACTTTAACCCCTAAAATACAGTTTAAGTAGACCAGGCTGAAAGGAAATGTGCGATGGTTATTTTTCCTTGTGGTTCAGGGGGCTAGTTCGGTGGGTGGGAGAGGGGTAAGAATAGCTGTGCCATTCTTGAGTGTTTCCTACTGTGCTTCTGAACCAGGCTCATGGTTTTGAAATTGGGTTTTAGTTTGTGATGATAATCTTTTATTGTATCTGGATCAGATGACTTAATGTTACTGTTTTTTCTCTTACACGTAAATCAGTTATTTATTTTTAAAGGAGTATCAATGACACATAAAATAGCACATATGGCAGCTACCAAAATTTGCACTGGAAGTTGTGACTCGTTTGTAAAATGAGCGGTGCTCAACACTCCTTCCCTGGCAATAATGGAGTGAGTTTCTGTGGTCTGCAGGGTAATGAGTCGGTCCTTTGTTTTGCTTTGCTGTAACGGCTGACAGTTCAGGGTTTGTCTGTGTGGCTTGCCCAATGTCGTCCTCCTGTGTGGCACCATTGTTTGACCCGACTGGGCTCTCCACGCCTCCCGCCTCGGGGAGAGCGTGTGTCGGCTGGGCTCAGCCCGGCTGTTCCTCACGGTGCCGAGCAAAGGCTGCTCTTCCTGTGAAAGCTGCTCGCGTTCTCTGGACCAGCCTTTGTGTGATGGAGCTGTGGCAGCCGGGCTGTGAGGTCTCATGGGGTCCTGCAGCAGCCAGAGTGCGCAGAAGTCAAGAAAGGGGAGACAGGTGATGGCTGGAGCACACAGACGTGCCGCTGACCCCGGGGAGGGACATGTGGCCTCCTGGCAGGGTGGATGGTCGGCGCCAGCATGACTCACTTAGCAAGTCTTGGTCGTGTGTTTGTGAAAAGCTAAGTGTAACTTGGATGGTTTGGGTGGGATTACTGTAGAGCTTGACTTGAGCACTTACTTGAAGATCACGTTTACAACTAGTAGTTGACATTAACCAACTTAACTGTCATAATCGGTGCAGTCTTTTCTTTGGCATTGCTTCTGGTACATTCTCTGGGAAGCTTTTGTCTCTGCTTGCTCTGCTTAATGCCGCGATTGAAGAAGTGTCGTTTTCTTCTTCTTGTGCGCATGCTCCTGATGTTGCCACGCAGGGATTTTCCTCTTCCATCGCACAGGAACTGCTTTTCTGTTTTAGAAAATAGGTGTAGAGGTTTCTGAGCATGTCCTAAGCAGTGTTGCTAATAGTTCCTAACAGTTGTAATTGAGACATGAAATCATAGTTTAATGTTCATTTTCACATGAAAAAAGGGCTTTTTGTCTTACGCACCTGTGACAGATTTAAATTTTAATTTTTTTTTAGTTCAGGGACTCATTATGCTTGGCTTGCTTCACGTCATTCTGCAGGGTAAGATGTGGATTCAAGTGTGTGCTCTGGTGGTGCAGTGGCAGGGCTACTCTGTGCTCTCTGTTCTCCAGTCTTTTGACCCTTGGGTCCACCGAGTATTTCTTTGAGGGGAGGCGTTGTAACTGTAAGATCAGCACCCACATTTCCCCACAAAGGGAGGGTCTCCTGGAGAAACCCCTCCCCCTCCACCCGCCCCCTCCACCAGGCATCTGTGAATAGGTCCATTCAGGGGCGAAACCAGAGCTGAGAGTCAGAGTGAAAGAGCCTGATTCTCTTCATCTTACATAGTGTAGTATGTGAGTTATCTAATCAGGGTTGCATTTACTCATGAATGACTGTACTCTCCTCGAGAATGCAGAAAACAGCAGTGAGCAGAATAATAATCCGTGTTGCTTGTATTAATGTTGAAATCTAGCTTAATGATTACTTTTTTCTTAAACGTTTAGACATACATTTTGATTATCAAAAATCGGAGAAAACCGAGCGTGTTTGATATCTTTATTCTGTATAATTTCTTTTGCAGGGTTAACTTAGGATGATGTGTCAGTTTTGGAAGACGGACAGCACATTTTAGCGCATGCAGTAGATCCTCAGAAAATATACATAGTACGATTTTCCGATTGAAGAAGATGCTGGCTCTCTAGCAGAGTGGGATGGAAACCATAGCTGAGGAAGGGATCTTACTTGCTTCCACTGGAGCCATTAGCCTGTGGCTGGAGAAGGCAGCGCGGGGCAGTGCAGGGTCAGCTGAAGGCTCACATTCTGGCTCTGGATAAGTTACTTAACCTCTCTCTGCTTTCCTGTTTTCCTCTGTAAAAGGAAGGTTTTTGCGAGGATTGGAGATACTATGGGTAGGACACCTTGCTCGGTGCCCAGAGTGTAGCGTGCATCGGGAGTTAGTAGAAGGCCACCTTTACACCTGGGCTCCATCGGGCTCCACCTGCAGACCCGGAGCCGTCCCGCCCTGCCCAGGGAGGAGCTTTGCTCTTGGCGATTGCTGATGGAAAGGGGCACGTGTTTTTAGTTCCGCTGTTTTGCACTTATGTTTATGTTTTTAAGAGTTGTTAACTGATTTTGGCTATATTTGCTATAGGGTATCAGGAAACATTTTAATGTCAAGGTTGATTTCTAATTATCCTCCTATCTTTAAATACAATGGTGGCTATATAAAGGTTGCTTTACACTGGTAGACCTTTAATTTTTAATGTGTATAGGATGATCTGAGACGATCATCTTCTCTAATGAAGGTCTGAGGTTCCCAGAAACGGACTGAGGTTTACTAGACGCCATCTAAAGGGTAAACTTCATGTTTTTTTTAGTTGATATACTTTCTGTATGTCAGAATGCATAGATTTTAAGGGTACAGGTCAGTGAGCTTTGATAGGTATATGTATCTGTGTAACAGCTACCCAAACCATGACGTAGAACTTGTCCATTACTCCAGAAATTTATCTCACGCCCCTTTCCCCTTTGTCACTCCCTCCCACCCCCGCCTTTTGACTTCTGCCATCGTAGGTTAGTTTTGCCTGTTCCTGGACTTGCTGTAGATGGACTGTGCGGAATGTCCTTGTTGTGAACGGCTTCTTTCACGCAACACAGTGTTGTAGAGATTCATCCACGCGTCCACGCTGTTGCGATGATCAGTGCTTCCTTCTTTTTTTCTAAACGGACTTGGCGTTACTTATCTGATGATGAATTCATTCTGGCCTCATTCTAGGTATACCTGTGTCAAATGTGCTTGGCAGTGGGATGAAGTCAGTTGTGTAGCCTTGGTAACAGTTCATTACATGGATTTAGTAGTTAATCACAGGGAGTGACTGATGATATCAAACAAATTAGTATTACATAGAAGCAACAGTGTGAATTGAACAATGGTGATGAACTTGCCAAAGCTTATACATCTTAATGTCAAATAATACTTATTTATCATTTATCGTAGGTGCTACAGAATATTTTGGAAACAGAAAATGAATATTCTAAAGAACTTCAGACTGTGCTTTCAACCTATCTACGGCCACTGCAGACCACTGAGAAGTAAGTTAGATGATAATTGTGTCAAGTGTGGAAGAGTCGTCACCTTGGCCGTTCCTTCGTATTTTCAGAGAATAGAGGCTGAGCTACTGGAACAGAATTAGCAGCAGTTTCCCATAGACATGAGCAATTTGTTTATTAGACTTTTAATAGGGTGCTGGGCTGGGAGAGGAGAGGAATGTAAGTAAAACTGCTCACTTATTTCTCCTGTTGTTTTCTCGGCTCTAGGTTAAGTTCAGCAAACACTTCATATTTAATGGGAAATCTAGAAGAAATATGTTCTTTCCAGCAAATGCTTGTACAGTCTTTAGAAGAATGTACCAAGTAAGTAAGATGCTAAAAATTGCAAAATTCAGATTGATTGATATAAATGGTACTTAAAGGATCAGGTTTAGCATAATTTTAGAATTCACATTTCTAAAGGTGGAAACTAGGTTATTTATTTATTTATTTATTTTTGATGTGGACCATTTTTAATGTCTTTATTGAATTCGTTACAATATTGCTTCTGTTTTATGTTTTGGTTTTTTTTTTTTTTTTGGCTGCGAGGCATGTGGGATCTTAGTTCCCTGACCAGGGATCGAACCTTCACCCCCTGCATTGGCAGGCAAAGTCTTAACCACTGACTGCGCCAGGGAAGTCCCTGGAAACTAGGTTATTTTGAATCTTTGGGGTGTATCAACTTTTATAGTAAAAGCTGTGTTTTAGACTATTTTCATAGGAGGGATCTACTGACTATTTAGAAAAAGAAGAAAGGCTTCCCTGAGTGGTGATTCTTTGGCTTGGGGCCAGCGGGGTCGGGGAAGCAGGGGTGTAGAACCCGTGAAGAGGGAGAGAGCACGGCGTGTAGCAGGGCCTGGGGTGCCCACGGCTTCGTGCCTTACGTGCCACCGTGTGGGCGGCCACATTGCTCCCATGCCCTCCCTGGGGGCCACCCTTCCAGCACCTTCATGTGTCCAGCAGCCCGGAAGCCCCGGAGCCCCGGCGCCCCGGCATTTGGGGGTTTTTACGGCGGTCTCGTTACAGAGCCGAGATTGATTAAATACATCGTCGGCCGCTGGCGATCCTCCCAGTCTCAGGCCCCTCTCCCCTCCGTGGAGGTCTGGGGTGGGCTGAAGTCCCCACGCTCCAATCACGTGGTGGGTTCCCCCGGCAGGCCCCCCCCCCATCCTGAAGCCGTCTGGGGGATCAGCCCAAGCCCCGGTGTGGTTAAAGGGGCGCGGTATGGGTAACAGAAGGCGCTCCTGTCACTCAGGAAATGACAGGGGTTTTAGGAGCTCTGTGCCAGGAATGGGAGCCAAGCCCAAATGTGGGGTTAGGGTTCTAGAGGGGGAGAGCGCCCCGAGGGGGGAGTGGGCTGCGGCTTCAGCCCGTGAGGCAGGAGGGGAGCCTCAGGGCAGGGCTGGGCCGCCCTGCCCTCGGGCACCTTGTAGGGTGACTTCCATCGAGTAGCTAGAAACCCTTCCTGTTCGTAAAATTGACTTCTCTTTTGTAAAAGTTACTTTAGACGGAATGTCGCGACGGTTGGGTTTTCTAGGATCAAGCGTGTTCCCCGAGGTCCCCGCAGCTTGTGCCAGCCGCCCTTGTCAGGGGGTGGTGGTCCAGCCTGTCTCATCACTTACTTGTGTGCTCATGCATTCGTTCGTTCATGCGTTTGCTGGTTCTCCTGTTCTCCCTCCCTCACGGATCACCCCACGCCCAGAGCTCTTGTAGCTGGTATCCTCTTTCCAAGCGTTCTTCTTGCCTGAAAGGAGTTCTCTTTCTTGTGGTAGCGTCTGCCCTGCCCTTGTGCTGACACTGCCCTGGCTCAGGCCGGCCTCATCCTCCCTGCGTCCCGCACGGACTCCTGACCAGGCCTCGACCTCCAGGTGGCCCGCTGCGTGTCCACTTCTCCCCCAGCCTCTGGTCCGAGCTCTGCTCAGGAGCTTTGGGTGGCGCCCGGTTACTCACGTGTCGCTTCACAGCTGTGTTTTACGGACTGGCCTTCGAGGTGCTTGTGCAGGCCGCCTCGTGCGGGGAGAGCTAAGTTAGGAGATGAGTTTCTGAGTGGTGGCAGTCTGACAGGGTCCCTCCCCGATGGGCTCCCGCCCGTCTCTCCCGCTCCTTCCCCGCCTTGTGCCGCAGCTCAGAAAGCAGGCCTCTGTCACTGCCCACCACCCCCGGGGCGGGGAGCAGGGGTGCTGAGAGGTGACTCCCCGCCCGGCCCTCCCTGCTGTCCCCTCCGTTTGGATCCGCTTCCTCCTGCTGCCCCTCTAACTGAAATCCCGCTGGCTCCGTCAGCCCAGTGGACACGGTCAGTCCTGGTCACAGCCTGCCCCTCTCCCCGCGTTCGTTTACTTGCACATTTGCGCTTTGTTTACTTGCGGACTACTTTTTAGTGTATTGTAGACTGAGTTCCCATCAGTTCTCTTATATATTGTAGGGCTTCAGCTTATCAAAGAAAATATTTAATAAATAAGCATTTACTGTAATTGCTATTGGTTAAATACACATTGTGTATTGATTTTGTTTAAAAGTTAATTATAAAGCATATCTTGAGGTATAAATAAATTCATTTTTATAACGGACCATTACTGTAACATTTTCACACTAAAATAGTATTTGTTTTAGATTATTATCAAAATAACAAATTTGAACTAGAGGATGTAGTTCATTTTGTTTGAAAGTTGTTTTTTTGAACCATCCAAATAATAGCAAGCATGGGTGATACAGAGATAATATTCGACTTTGTAGAACAGAGTGGCTTAGACGCAGAGCACACTTCGGGTTTTGCCTGGGCCGTCCTTATTAAAGAGCAGAGCGTAGGACTTGAGCTTATTTGGAGGTGATTTGGGGTTGATGGCACGCTGACCCAGGTGATTCCGGTCATGGGAATCACCTCTCACCTCAGTGGCGGAGTCTCCACGGTGGACTCAGCGTCGGAGACTGACCTTCTGGCCCTGGCCCGCCATGCTGTCACCTGGGAGGCCCCTGAGTAGCTCTTGCCGTAATTTCCGTACTTGTTGAGACTGCAAGATTCCATAGAAACGTGATTTCAAAGCACATGTCCAGCACTAGAACCTTAAGAGTCTAGGGAATTTAGAAAGTGAGGCAGACCAGTGGCGTGTGCGGGGACACGGGCAGATGGCCCGGGGCTGGGGGGGAGCCTGAGAGAGCTGCTGGCCGGTGGGAAGGGACTCCTCCCGCCAGAGCCTCAGATGCTGCCCCTTCCCGGGGCTCTGGCACCCTTAAGAGGGTCGTCCACGTTTAGGGTTTGGGGTTCAGCAGGAGAGGACTTGCCGGGGGCTGCCGGTGGCCCCTGAGGCTCCTATGAGTGGGCACTGTGGCACTCGTGTAGACATCTCTCTCGATGCTGTCTGCCGAACTGCATGCTGAGGTTCACCTAGCGGGTAGCTGTGCCCTCGTGCTGATCTTCGTCTCCCCTTGGAAATCGGTGGTTACCGGACTGTGAACCCCCTCTCTGTCCAACTAGCGTTACCAGCAGGAATAAATGTGATCTGGGGGAAAATGGTGTAGCAGTTCTGATTTCTCAGGTTTTTCCTGGGATTCATTCCTTTTCAGTCTAGGGAAGGAGAAAGGCCCTTGGCTATCCCCTCTTGCTACAGAGACTATTGGCTGGACTGTTTGTGTCACCCGCCTGCTATTATCAGACCATTGATAACACCTCACCTGTTATCAGATCCTCGGTTGATAACACCCCCCCTTATCAGACCACTGATTGGTAACAACCGCCTGTTATCAGGCCATTAGTAACATCCCTCCTGTCATCAGA
Organism: Balaenoptera ricei; assembly: GCF_028023285.1. NCBI lineage: Eukaryota > Metazoa > Chordata > Mammalia > Artiodactyla > Balaenopteridae > Balaenoptera > Balaenoptera ricei. Next base: position 82,167,005 of record NC_082656.1, read on the forward strand.
TCAGTGATAAAACCATACTTACCAGACCACTGCTGACCCTGTGCCCACTGTCAGAGCTGGGCGTTGGGCCACCAGGAGGCTGCAGGTAGACGTGGCTGACAGGTAGCCCTGTGGCCTCCACACCCCAGTGGGGGCCCTGCCTGCACGTTGTCGTGCTCTAAAAGCCACCTCTAGAAGCACAGGAGAGAACCACAATGAAAATCCTCTGTTTCAGTTCTTAAGTCATATTCCGTGTTGATGATCTTTGTGAGTTTTGCATGCCCCGTTATTTCAGTGCTCTCGACGGTGTTACGTGTGAGGCGTGTTGGCACAAGACCTGGGCTCCGTGTTAGGACCGCTCATGTAACCTTTCTGAGCTCCGTCTGCTGGTGCCTTCTGGCAAGTTGATGGATTATGAGGGTTTTATAAACTGATGGGGGGCAAGTGTAGTGAATTCCTGCAGAACTGGGCTGAGAGAGGTCATAAAACTCTAGGGCCAAGGCGCAACAGGTCAAAAGAAAGAAAGAAAAAGGAAGGAAGGAAGGAAAGAAAAGAAAAAGAGAAAGAAAACCTTGTATAGTGAAGTCATTGTCCGTATATAATTCATGGACATGTAAGAAATGAAAATCCCTAGACCTAGATTTTAACTACATTCTCCTTTGAGTGCCTCGCGGCTGTGGTGTTGGACCAGGTGGGAAATGACGTCATGACAGCGTATAGCCCGGCACCGAGCAGTGTGTATGCGGTCGCAGTAACTTCATCGTTTAGATAGTGCATCTCTAGTCTCCCTGTGCCCTGTCTCCGGCAGTGTTCTGTTTTTATTGGCCAAACTGTGACATCCCATCATTGCCGTTGCTTTCAGTCCCCTCAGCTGGGCAGTCGGGGTTCCCTGCTGGATTTCTCGTTGTAGAAGCCAGCCTCCTCCTGTTTCCCTGTGTCTGCGTATGGCCATCACCTGCTCAAATGTCAGTGTGTAATAGTCTCAATAGATGTGTCTTAGGTGTCTGGATCCTGGTAGCAAGCAGGTCGTCTCAGTGTGTCTTTGAGGAAGGCATTCTTGGCTGTGTGTGATGCCTGGTCCTTGGTGACTTGGAAAGGATGCTGGCCTTTGTCCCTCTCCTGGAGGTGTGTGCTGTCCTCCTCTGAGGGGTGCTGCGGTTTGTGTCTCAGAAAATTGAGACATCATCTCTGTCTTATAGTCAGTTTATTTTTGAACTTGTTTTGTATTCCCCTAAAAGACTGCAGTCACTTTTAAGGTAGAGATCATTTCTTTCTCTGTTTTTAATCTGTTCGCGGTGCCTGAATGAATGGTTGAAGTTAATTTGTTGAGTCAGTGACTGTTTCTCCTGCAGATACACGGAACTGTGACTAATCCCTGAAGGCTATTAGAAACCCACTTAGGGCTAAGTTCACACTGGAGAAGAGTCTGCTGAAAGTGCAGATGCTAGCTTACTTTGGCTTCAGAGCTGAATCAATGAACTGAGCAGTGAAACTCGCACTAAGAAGCACACGCCCGGTCAGGGTTAGGCCGCTGCGTTATGGAAGTGCTGTTGACAGCTGGCCCGTCCTCCCCCAGGATTAAGGCGCCTCTCCTGCTCTGGACGAGTCTTTTCCCCACGTCAGTGATGATGGTGATGATGGTGATGGTGATGGTGATGGTGATGATGATGATGATGATGATGATGATGATGATGATGACGATTGCCTGTAGGTTTCGTTGGCGTGCTTGTCTCTCTGCCTACCGCCGATTCTCTCCAGCCTTTGCCCAAAGGGAAAGAGGGCTGTTGTTTTTCTCATCTGCCTGTCTTGATGCTCCTTCAGTAGAAAACCTTACCGACCAAGTAACCACATGTTATATTTCTCCTTATTTTACACACAATTTAAGGCTTCATGACATTATTTTTCTCACTGCCCAAGGAATCCTGGACTTGCGCACAGGTCCTGGCGTCTGGATGCTGGAGAAAAGGACGGGCTTGGTTGGCTGCTTTATGGCAGAGCGGCTTCCGAGGCAGGTCCCTACCCCCGCTGGCTCGTGGTCGGAGCACATACAGTCTGGGACTTGTGTGTGTCGTTTCTGTGGGGTGGTGCACAGGCCCTCCTCCCGCATGGTTCCCACGTTCACTACTGTCTGTGGCACTCAGGATGGTTCCCTTGTGCCTCTCCTCTCCAGGATGCCCGAAGCTCAGCAGAGAGTCGGAGGCTGCTTTTTAAACCTGATGCCGCAGATGAAGACCTTGTACCTTGCGTATTGTGCCAACCACCCGTCTGCAGTGAGCGTCCTCACGGAGCACAGGTGCGTCTCCGGGATTTGCCTCCCCGAGCAGGGAGGGGCGTCATGGGGTCCCCCCTGGAGCAGCTTGTTTCTGTCAGATATTACGTGCAATGTAGTGTGAACATTCACACATTTATTCAAAGATGATAATTTTAATTACCCTCGAAATTAGTGCCTGAGAAGTACTGGTGGGAAGTCTTTGAAATCCTGCTTAGTGCTTTTATGATAGAAAAGGATGTGTTTTGAAGTCTCCCCTTCAGCTCGGACCCTTTGGACAGTGGGTTGAGGGAGCTGGTAAGTGTTCTGGAATGTGGCTGCAGGCTGAGTCCGGGCTGCTGGAATCTCGTTTCTCAGCGCGTAAACACCAGACCACGTGAGACAGAAGTACATTTGCTGTAGGACTAAATGTCCATTTACAGTGAGGCCTGGATTTCTTAGGAAAACATTAAGTTGGAGACCATTAGCTTTAGCTTTTCACCCCGAAGCAGCGGTGAAACAAGTGAAACAACGGACAGATTGATTTCCTGCTTGTTTGGTAAGACAAGGCCATGCCTGTGTCCTGGAGGAGGGCCGGGCGCCCTGGGCAGCGGCGAGGACCACGGGCTCGGCCTGCAGATGGAGTGGGCGATGAGGCTCTGTTTCTGCTCCCAGAAGGGCACACGTTTGTATTAATAAGTGTTCTAGAAAGTATTTATGGTTGCTTCTGGAAACAGCAGTTCAGCCATAAATAGCAGTTCAATCATTGTTTAAACCATAAATGAAGAAATTGTGTTAGTCGCATCAGGGTAAACGCCACTGCGCTTGTGATTTAAATATTTAGTGTCAACTTACTAAGTGTTTCGGTTTAAAGCTTAGAAACTGTGCTGGGAAGCAGGCATCGCTGAGATTGAGCTCAGGTTCCAGCGTAGCACCCCTGTGAGGGTGCCTGTGTTGTGTGGGCCTGGTGGCAGGGCCTCTGCGTCCGTCAGACCTGTTTTGAGCCCTGACTGCCTCTCTGAAGCAGATGGGTCCCAGGAGGTCCCCCTCTTCTCTGAGAGCGCTGGCCATAGGGTACAGTAGGCGTGAAGCAGAACATGTAGACTGTCAGGACTGAGTGAGCACGATGAAGCCTCAATAAGTGCGAATTGCTTTATTATCTTATCTAGACTCTGGGTGTTTACTGCTTCTCCCGATGAAGCCTCAATAAGTGCGAATTGCTTTATTATCTTATCTAGACTCTGGGTGTTTACTGCTTCTCCGTGCGCTTAGATACTGAACCTCCATTTGTAGTAAAGCATTTCCAGTCCTGCAGCGAAGCAAGCAGTCTTTGACACGGTGATGGAAAGAAGAGAGATTAGGATACACGGTGACCACAGAGATGAAAAACCCGTCGGGTCTTCTTCTTCCTCACGCTTCTGGGAGTGTGGGCAGTGTTAGCATGTGCCTTCCTAGTTAAACCGTGAAGCATGGATGCAGTTACATGCTCCGGCGTCCACTCCTGGGAATGACAAGTTAAATGGAATTTCCACACCGGTGAAATGCGGAGATTACATTTGTGTCTCTGAAAATTCCTCAGGAATTACTGACACAGCCACGGGGGAGATAAACTGCAAATAGAATGTTAGGGTAAAATTGCACACCTTTTTAATTTTGCTCGCTCCTTCCCCCTTTTTGGTCAGGGGTTGATCCCCTAGGGATGGGTTGAAAGTCTGAAAAGAGGGTGGACGTGAGGCTCTGTGCCGAAGGCGACATTTAAAGCCGTTCAGACTGTTGAAGTTTCCTAAAATGTTTAGACGTTCAAGAGGAATGCTCGCAAGCGTGTGCTGTTTCCCTCTCTTCTGTACTATTACTTTAACGACTGCTTGTGTCGTAGCTGAAACCTCAGTGGAGCTTTTTCCCAGAATAGCAGGGAGAGAATACAGATGCGGTTCTGAGTGGCGACCTCTGCCCTCCTCCACGTGGCGAGTCCCGGAGCGGGAGGCGGGGGGACTGAGGTCAGGCTCGGGGACTGAGCCCGGAGACGGCGGGAGAGCGTGGCGGCCGCAGGATGCGCGGCCTGTGTGCCCTCCTGAGGCCCCGGGGCAGCAACGGCGCCCGCTCCGCCCGCAGCTCAGAGCCCGCTTCTGAGGCATAAGTCGGGGGATTGAGAGGAGGCTCACGGGGGGCTGGTGGCCTCTGTCGGCCTTCACGTTCCATTCTGGGACCCTAGCTTGTAGCCTCTTTCCCGTTTCCCCATGTTTGTCTTAAAGCCGCCACACTTAGGGATAGGTTAATCTTTTTTTGCTTAAATATACTTTTTTCTTTTTTAATTTAATTTAATTTTTTTTTATACAGCAGGTTCTTATTATCTATTTTATACATGTTAGTGTATATATGTCGATATACTTTTTCAGCATTGATTTAAACATAGTGTTTTGCAGTTTTAAAGTCTTATTTGCAGTCTTACGATCCTTACATTGTGTTAGTTTGAATTCTGAGTATGAATCTTGAAAATGTATATACAGAACCATCAGTTCTACTCTGTGACATAAATCACAGCAAGATCCTTTTTTTTTTTTTTTTTTTTTTTTTTAAGATAAAACACAGGTCAGATTTATTATTAGATTTGTCCACAGTCAGCAATGGTGCTCTTCTTGCTGGTCTTGCCATTCCTGGACCCAAAGCGCTCCATGGCTCCCACAGTATTCATGCCCTCTTTCACCTTGCCAAAGCCACATGCTGGCCATCCAATCACTCAGTCTTGGCAGTGCAGGTGAAAAACTGGGAACCGTTTGTGTTGGGGCCAGCATTTGCCATGGACAAGGTGCCAGGACCCGTATGCTTCAGGAGGAAATTCTCATCATCAAATTTCTCCCCATAGATGGACTTGCCACCAGTGTCATTATGGCGTGTGAAGTCACCATCCTGGCACATAAATCCCGGAATTATTCTGTGAAAGCAGGAACCTTTGTAACCAAAGCCTTTCTCCCCAGTGCTCAGAGCACAAAAGTTTTCTGCTGTCTTTGGAACTTTGTCTGCAAACAGCTCCAGTCTGTTAACATAGCTTTATGGATTGGATGAGCAGTCACTTCTTGGTTTCCAGGTCCCTTACCTCGAAGGAGACGCGGCCCAAGGGCTCGCCGTTGACGGCGATGTCAGAGAACACGGCAGGGTTGACTATGTTTGGGCAGCGCGGGAGGTTCCGGGGTGGTGGTCTCTGCAAAGCCAGCAAGATCCTTTTTGACCCACCTCCTAGAGTAAGGGAAATAAAAACAAAAATAAACAAATGGGACCTAATGAAACTTAAAAGCTTTTGCACAGCAAAGGAAACCATAAACAAGACGAAAAGACAACCCTCAGGATGGAAGGAAATATTTGCAAATGAAACAACGGACAAAGGATTAATCTCCAAAATATACAAACAGCTCATGGAGCTCAATATCAAAAAAACAAACAATCCAATTGAAAAATGGGCAGAAGACCTAAAGAGACATTTCACCAAAGAAGACATACAGATGGCCAAGAGGCACATGAAAAGATGCTCAGCATCACTAATTATTAGAGAAATGCAAATCAAAACTGCAATGAGGTATCACCTCACACCGGTCAGAATGGCCATCATCAAAAAATCTAGAAACCATAAATGCTGGAGAGGGTGTGGAGAAAAGGGAACCCTCTTGCACTGTTGGTGGGAATGTAAATTGATAAGAGCCACTATGGAGAACAGTATGGAGGTTCCTTAAAAAACTAAAAATAGAATTACCATATGACCCAGCAATCCCACTACTGGACACATACCCTGAGAAAACCATAGTTCAAAAGGGTCATGTACCACAATGTTCACTGCAGCACTATTTACAATAGCCAGGACATGGAAGCAACCTGAGTGTCCATTGACAGATGAATGGATAAAGAAGATGTGGCACATATGTACAATGGAATATTACTCAGCCATAAAAAGAAATGAAATTGAGTTATTTGTAATGAGGTGGATGGACCTAGAGTCTGTCCTACAGAGTGAAGTAAGTCAGAAGGAGAAAAATACCTTATGCTAATGCATATATATGGAATCTGAAAAAGCGATACTGATGAACCTAGTTGGCAGGGCAGGAATAAAGACGCAGACGTAGAGAATGGACTTGAGGACACGGGGAGGGGGAAGGGTAAGCTGGGACCAAGTGAGAGGTGGCATGGACGTACGTACACTACCAAATGTAAAATAGATAGCTAGTGGGAAGCAGGCGCATAGCACAGGGAGATCAGCTCGGTGCTTTGTGACCACCTAGAGGGGTGGGATAGGGAGGGTGGGAGGGAGACGCAAGAGGGAAGGGATATGGGAATATATGTATATGTATAGCTGATTCACTTAGTTACACAGCAGAAACTCGCACACCATTGTAAAGCAGTTATACTCCAATAAAGATGTTTAAAAAAAAAAATAGTTCAGCTGCCCTTGGATGGCAAAAAAAAGAAACACCAGTTCTGTTGAATTATAACTGATGTGTACCTTTTGCTTTATCATATGATAGTAGCCTCATAGGCTCATGGCTGCCTGTTCTGAGTGAATTACGGGTTGCGTTTTTTCCAGCACTTTAATTGTGGCTTTTTGCTGGGCTACTTGATGGCTCTCAGTGTGTTCTCCTGGTTGCCGTCTTGCAGCCCATGGTGTCATTTCAGTAAATACGGAGGAGGTGCGCTGTGTAACGATCGCCGGCATCAGTAGAAATTAAGCTGAAAGAGCCTTTGTTTTGTCAGAAAAGCTGTGACCAGCCGTTTTGTCTTGTTTTATTGTAGTACTAAATTTTTTTTTAAAACTAAGAAAATATTACATTGATCTATAAAGATTTATAAAAAGTTCTGTTTCCTTAACTGTGCACGTGTCTGGCATTGCAAGCCTGTCATGTGAATATTAAAAGAAGTTACTTTTGCTTTTGCAAAAATTCCACATAAATTTTTAGTTGTAGGGAATTTTGGGGGCTGGGTGGGTGATGAGGATAATTTGCTTAGTTTTATTCATTATTGTCTGCCATAACTATGGTTATGAAACTGCACGTATAATACTGAAATATCAAAAATGGCCTGAAGAGACTTTTTTTTTTTTTTCACACACACACACACTGTATTTTATTTTTACAAGAGATAAATCGACTGACACCAAGCATTGTACATGGATGACCACAACAAAAGCAACAATGATTGCAATTACCAAACATGAAACACACTCATACTATGTCATAGTATTGACATTCAGTCCAGTAATCCTCCACTGTAACTGAAGAGACTTTTTGACGATTTTTCTTGTGGTAGAAAAGGCCCCAATTGGATTATATTTAAAGGAGTCGAAATGTACTGTTGGTACCATTAAGCTTCATTTTTATGGGACTGTGCTTGATCGTTTGTTCAACACTCAGAGAAATGCTGGTAAAATATAAATTTCTCCTCCATAAAGCCATCACTTCTCTCTGCTCACACGTTAGGGATGGGTGGGCTGATCTGAAGAGGCGAACGTTTCCGAGTGAAAATGTGTGAGGGCTAGGGCGGGCGTGGCGGGCGCAAGACATGGAGCGGCCGAGTGTGGGTAGGGGGGTCCCGCCTGGGCTCGGCTGCTGTTGGCAGTGGCTCCCGTCTGCAGACGTGCACGATGACCCCTGTCTCAGGCCCGGGGTGGCGTGGGCAGGAATGATGCACAGTGCGTGTCCGGTGCCGTCGCCCCTCCTCTGTCCCTCTCCCTGACGCGCGCTCCTGTCTGTGCATCTCCTCTGCCCGAGCTTGGGGAGGTGGGCCAGGAGGCAGCCCTGAGGGTCGGGCTTGGAAGAGCCCTGCAAGGAGGGAAGGCAGGGTGATGGCAGAGCGTGGAACCGTGCACGGCGGTGCCAGCGCCAGGCTCACCCACAGCAGGGTCCCGGAGCACTGCCTGCCTGGCTTCGGAAGCCCAGCCCTGTGGTTTTCCGGGAAGGCCGTTCTTCGGAAGCACAGAGTTCTGTGCCCAGAGGTGTTGGGTCGTGTTGCCTATGAAAGCGCGTGTGCACATAGAGCCCTAGAAGTAGTTGGGCCGCTTCCGTGCTAAATATTTTAAATTGCACCACTGTGGCAGGCTGTCTCGCAGGAAGGAAGTCATTATGAAGCCTTCCTTCTGATGGAAATGGGAAAAATGTGTATTGTATATGCTGAGTTGTTATAACGAGGACTTTGTGAAAATTTTCCCATTTTATAAGTTGCTTTGATTTTGATAATAGCTCCTAAATGTGTATGTATATTTTTTTAAAAGGTTGATTTTTGAAAAAAACTATGTATAGGTAGGTAGGTAGGTAGAGGGCAGGTGCTGTTAACTCTGCTGTCACTGTTCTTACGCAGCCCAGGACGGCGCTCCGACTTCAGGCCACTCACGTTGTCACGAGCCCCAGCGTAGACAGGAGCTGTCTTCGAGAGAGGTCTTACTGCTTAAGAGACATAAGGCTGATTTCCCAGTGATTGATTAATTTGTTTTCAGCCTGATATTTGAAAGCTTTTATTTCTGAGTTGGTTTAGTCGAGTCAGATACCTTCCCCTTTGGATGTGTCAGCAGAATCGATGTGCAGGGTTGAGCGTAAGAGGTGGGCAGTGCCAGCACCAGCTCTGCTGTCACACCTCCCACAGAAAGTCACTCTAGGTTGTACCATAGGAGACTCGTATTCACCGCTTTTGAACTAGCAGTTTCAGCAGTTTTCAGCCCTAGGAAGCTTGGGCAGGCGGCCACGCACAGCTGGGGGTGGAGGTGAGGCGCGAGGCGGGTTCAGCTGACCCGCACCCGGGGGGGATGGGCTCGGTGATTCTTCAGGACCCCGAGGTTGTCCCGCCCTCCCAGTGGCCGGGTGCCGCCTCTTCTCACAGCCTGCAGTCCAGGTGTCCTCCGTCCCCGGTGTCTGGAGGGACATGTCTCGGCAGCAGTGAGGGGCACAGACTGGCTTCCTCCCACGGACCCTTTATAAACGTCATCTGTCCCTCAGTGCAGAGACAGAAGCGCAGAGTTTCAGTCACAGACGTGAGCCACAAATGTGTGGGTGCCAGAGCTTGACCCACAGCTGCGCCCCTGGCCTTCCTGGGGTCTTCCTGAGCCGGAGCCCCCAGGGCGGCACAGGGCGCGATGTGGGGCAGCTCAGGAGGGCGTTGCCACTGGAGCGTTAGGTGGAAAGTGGTGAGGGTGAGGGTGACAGAGGAGGAGGACGATATTAAAGACATGCTTTTAAAGCTAATTTAGTTTCTGAGTGTATACTCGGTGGCCTCACCTACAAATGCGGAAAACTTTCTTCACACACGTTGGGAGGGTTAAATGAAATGATGATGCGAAAATGCTTTGGAAAGTTTAAAGCCTGAGTACATGTGAGTTACTTTATCGTGCTGCATCGTGCAGCCGCCTTCAGGGACTAAAGCACCTGGAGGGTCAGCGCCACGATTCAGTTCGTTGTAGTCGGGACGCATCTCCTTACACGTTTTACCGTCTTGAAGTTCCAGGTAACTGGGCCCTGTTCTTGCTCTCAGAAGGCCACTCACATTCACACTCTTCCACAGGAAATTGACGCGCTGAGGTGGCCTTTCGTGATGGGGTTGCTGGGGAACCACAGGTGCTCTGTGTCATGCACACGTGGTTTTGCTCAGGCTGAGGGCGAGAACGTGAACCGTGTGGGGATCTCCCCTCTGGTGTTGGGAGGTAACCGGCACGTGTTGGGCTGTGAACCGTCGGGGACACCGCGTGGTTCTTCACAGTCCTGGTGGGGGGGGCGGGCGCGCGGCCCTTCTGAGCTCTAACGGTGGCCTCTCCTCCCCTCCCCGCGTGCTGCGCGTGGTCAGTGAAGAGCTGGGCGAGTTCATGGAGATGAAGGGCGCCAGCAGCCCCGGCATTCTCGTGCTGACCACCGGCCTCAGCAAGCCGTTCATGCGCCTGGACAAGTACCCCGCGCTGCTCAAGGAGCTGGAGAGGCACATGGAGGTACTGTCTGCCCGCCCCGCCCACGCCTGCGCCCCGCCTGCGCCCCGCCCACGCCCGCGCCCCGCCCACGCCTGCGCCCCCGCCCACGGCGCCACGCCCGCCCCGCCCACGCCTGCGCCACGCCCGCGCCACGCCTGCCAGGCCGGGGAGAGGGCTCCCGGGCCAGATCCTGCAGAGGGGGTTTACGCAGCGGCCTGTAGCTCGGGACTTTCAGAATGGTGTTGTTAGACGTGAGCTTGTTTCCCTTATCCCGGCTCTGTCGGAAAGCACCTGCTCCTTCAGCTCCTCTCCCACCCGCTGCTGCTGACGGGAGGTTTTCCAGTCGCTAGAAAACGTTCAGCGCGCTGAGGTGTCGTATCAGGAACGCGTACTTACAGTGTTGTTAAGTGCCTAAGTTACAGAGCAATACTAGTAAAAGAATCAACTAATGATATGTATTTATCCTGCGTTCAGATACCAGGCTGTGGGCCTGGCAGAAATTTGGGTTCAGGTTACTGGCTTGGTTAGGCCGTAGGGAACCATTTCCCAAAGGGCAGGCCGTCCAGTCTGCTTCACAGCTGTTCCCCTCTGCCCTCGGGTGCCAGAGCAGCAGAGGCCTGTAAGGGATGGGCGTGGCCGCGTGCCGGCCTCCCTCTCCAGGGCAGAGTCCACATCACTCTGCCCCATGATCCCCCTCAAGGACTAAGAAATGGCACTTTAATGCTGCGAAGAATAGGACGGGTTACAGGTTGAAAAGTATAGGGCAGGTCCGAGCCAGTCTACAGAGTGCCTTTCTAAGAAAAAACTTTTCATGATGAAAGCTAATAGTGTGCTTCTTCTATTCAAAGGATTATCATCCAGATAGACAAGATATTCAAAAATCCATGACTGCCTTCAAAAACCTTTCAGTAAGTGATGAAGCATATTACGTTGTGGTTTTTTCCCGTCAGACATTATTATGGCAAACAAATGCAGAAAATTACTTGTGAAGGATAATTTGGATTTACTCTGATGAAATAAAAATAAATACATAGTGGTTACGCCATGGCTGGTAAACTCTCATGCTTACTGGACTGTGGCCAGCAGGAAAATGAACTGATAATTGTTTAAATTTTACAAAAGGCACCACGTGACGCTGTAGCTACTTACGGTGGCTCAGAGCACGTTGTTAACCTCGTCCCACAGTGTCTTTCGTGGCTGAGTGTGAAATGGAATGCTGCTGGGTCTTTTTTATCGGTTGTCATGCTGTCTTACTGACTTGAGTTTCTGGAGTATGTGTCTTATTTACAGCACCAGTGGAACTTACTCTTTTTTCCCCTCTTCTCAGTCTTCTCTGTTGCATTCACTAGTAAAAGCAGAAAATATTTTTCTTGCCCAGTCCACGTTTTTTCTTCTAAAAGTGGCAGGAATGGCTGTATTTTTCTAAAACAGTGTTTCTCATTCTAGAGCTGTCGCGTGTTTTGTCTCTCTTGACTTGATTCCATACTTGTGAAGTAAGCAAATTGTTCACTAGGTGATCTGTCTTAAGAAGTAAGATACAAAGCAATAGGGCCAAAATCTAAGGTTCCAGGATTCCTGTTTCTTCTGACGGTGTTCTGTGCTTCTCAGGCGCAGTGTCAAGAAGTACGGAAAAGGAAGGAGCTGGAGCTGCAGATCCTGACAGAAGCCATCCGGAGCTGGGAGGGAGATGACATTAAGACCCTGGGCAACGTCATTTACATGTCCCAGGTCCTGATTCAGTGCGCTGGGAGCGAGGTACCGCAGTGCGCGAGCGCCATTCCCAACACTGCTTTCCAAGGGCCCCTGCACGTGGCCGGTTTGGGAGGCGTCTGCCTGGGACACGGCTTCCCAGCGTTCCTTCACTTTTGTGGGCAGTGTGTCGATGGCGGTGCGTGGAAGTGCTGCCTGCATTTCTCTTTGTGTCTCCTTTTAGATTCTTGGGAATCTTTGTCCTTCGCTTGTGGTCTTTGTGGGGCTTTTCTTACCTATTGAAGCAAATGAGTTTTAATACATGAACAGTGCTGTTAGGTCTTTCATGTAGATTGGGTAAAGTTTATGGGGTGGATGGAAACATTGAGTTGACGTGTTGGATTTTAGGTTAGTGCCAGGGTCTATCAATGGACTAAATCCATCTCCGCATTTTATCCCACCCTCCTTCAGCCTGAAGGGCCCACCTGGTCACCCACTGCCCCTAAAGGCTTACAGGTTCTTTTCCTCCATTTTCTCTCAACCACAGAAAGAAGATTTTACTAATTAAGAGTTAATGGCAGAGCTAAACTCCTTAATCAGACTTTATAAACAGATGTTACGTGGGCTACTTGTGAGTCTAAGAATTTATCATAATTTTGTTTCCCTTTAATTTAGCTAATTAAATTTGGTAGAGAGAAATATCTAAACAGGAAGTATGGTATAATAGTTCATAAAGCCTAATATAAATATTCTCACAACTGCAAAATGTGTGTTTTTAAAACAATTATTTGAATTTGCTCTTTTACATTAGGAAAAGAATGAACGGTATCTTCTGCTCTTCCCAAATATTTTGCTAATGTTGTCTGCCAGTCCTAGGATGAGTGGTTTTATATACCAGGTAAAACACGTTTTAAATTTATATTTAATTGTTTATTGTGGATCTGAGAATCATTTCCAGGCTTGTTTTGAGTTTTGTGTTCAGTACTACATGCATCTATTTGTGGGCTGCGTGTAGTGTTGTATGTATAGTGTTACATTCAAATACCTACACACAAGTCCTGTCTGTGCGTTTCGATGTGATTGTGCAAATTAGGATCCTTGTGTTAATCCAAAGCAAAAAAAGAAGGAAACTGAAATTTGTAGAGCTGCCCCCAAGGACACAGACTGCTGAGGTGCGGTGCCAGCCCGTTGCCACCAAGTCGTGTCCCGCTTCCTTCCTGGTGGCTGGTACACGGTGGGCACAGCAGCGGGCTAGCTGGAGGGGGACGCGCGGCCGAGGTGGTTCGGGGGCAGTGCACCACCACGACAGTCGTGGGCACACGTCGGGTGGTGTACGTGGTAGTGAATGATCATTCAGCCTTTTTATTGTTAATCATTTTTCTGATTTTCTTTGAGAGAATATGAGAGCTGATTTAAGAAGAACATGCAAGGGGAAAAAAGAAAAAAGAAAAAAAATTTCTTTTTTTGTACGCTGATTTCAAATGTGGTATTAAGTGCCTTATGCATTTTCTGTCTGTCTAGTAAGGAGCTTCTAGCAAGGTTTACTGCCTTCTCTCTGTGTAGTTACAGAAGCTTCTGCCTTTCCCATCAATTTTTCAAGGCCTGGCTAGTCACCAGATGCTGTTTCAACAGAGATCGTCCTTTGTTTTCTCTGAGCTGCGTTTCTGCATACGTAGCACATTGTTTGTTTTGTCCCCGACGAGAGCGCTAGTGGGTCCTGAGTCCAGGGTGTCCATGGCTTGTTTGTACCTGCACAGAAAGCTGTGCCACCCAAAGAGGAGTGTCATCACACACTCCAGAAGGAGCACTTTAAAATGGAGAAAGCAGCTGTACACGCGCAAGCCTAGAAAAATAATACCTCTTAGTTTGTAAGCCTGCCGCTGACTGATGTCTGGCTGAGGGAGCACCTACGCAGGTTCCCCCAAACTGGCGGCTCCCGCTTTAAATGACCTTGGTCCTTTTCCATCAGCCTTCTCCAGCTTCGTGCTTTACACCCAAGAGGCTGAGTCGGGGCCCTGCTTTGACCTGCAGGAGCTGAGGTTGCCATCTGGGGCAGGCTTAGGCCCCTAGGATGGTGGCATTGACGTGCCACCAGCAGAGCACTATTCTCCCGTCCTGTGCACCGTTTCCTGGGGGGTTTCTCTCCAAGTGCTGTGGCCCACGGTCCACGTACTGTCAGTATTCATTTCTGGCTTTGAAGGATGTTAAAAAGCACTACATCCAGCAACAGTGAGCACGTGCTGTCCTCCGGGGTTGCTGCTGCGTTAAATGCAGCCCTGCAGCTTTGTTTCCTGTAGAGTTCTCAGAGCTCTTGGTCACCCCTGTGCCTTAGGACTCTTGGAAGGGCGTCTGCAGTGCCTGCCTCTGACCACGGCTGTGCCAGTGCTACCTGCCGTCCCACCTGCCGAGCCCTGGTGGCCCGTGGACTGGATGAGACCTGTCTCGGGAGGGGAGGGGTGGGGAGACCGCCTCGTGCCCTGTGGGGTGCTCGGCGTCACCCCTGTAGATGTGAGGAGCCCTGTGGGCTGTGGCATCGCCGGCGCCCCCTGCAGGGCGGGACTCCCGCTGCCACCCCACTGAGGGTCCTGCTTCTCGGGGGGCGGCTTGGCCCGAGTCCTCAGGGAGAGACTTTCCCTGAGGACCTGCTTGGCCACCGCGTTCCCCTTCCGGCCCATTTCTGGCCTCTCTCCGTGGACGTTCCCGCTCCCCTCCCCGAGCCCTCTGCTGTCAGAGCGGATGGGTTGGCTGCTGCTTTCTGCATTCTGTGCAGCGCTCAGCACAGCTCTTGACTTCCTGTCTGGTGACGACCACGCACGACTACCGTACAGTTCCTCTTGCTCCGGCTTCCTTCTTACTTTGCCTTCAGACGTGGAACTTCCTCTGCATTTCTTTAAGGCAAATCTGTGCTTCCTTTGCATAAAGAACATCATTTAAAACAGCCACTGTAGACTCTAATTTTTTTATCATGATGTGTAATGTTTTTGTGTCCTGCTGTTTATGTTTAGAGTAACCCATCAGATGAAATTTATTTGTTTTCTGGTTTGCTGCCCTGTACCTTTTTGCTGGCTCATTTCTTGATTATAGTATTAGGATTTCTTGTTTGAGATAGAGGTTCGTATTATACATGCATTTGGTACAAACAAAAGAGCATTTTTGCTTTACAGAGACAGTTCCTCTGCCATTTCTAAAATCATTTAATATTTGCTTTATTAATGGTATCTTCATTACTAGAAAAGCACTAATTGTTCTTTTTTTGGGGGGGGTTCTTTTTTAGGGAAAGCTGCCAACGACAGGAATGACAATCACAAAGCTTGAGGACAGTGAAAATCATAGAAACGCATTTGAAATATCAGGTGATAGGCACAGACTCTGTGGACGCCCTCAGCGTGCAGGCCCTGGCCGAGCCTTCCGGGGGCTGACGCGGCGGCGCTGTCGGCCCTCCTCGGGGGGCGCGTGTGCGTGCGTGTGGGCCCCGCCTGCTCCCCACTTCAGCTGCGTTCCTCTCCTGCAGGGAGCATGATTGAGCGGATCTTGGTGTCCTGCAGCGACCAGCAGGACCTCCACGAGTGGGTGGACCGTCTGCAGAAGCAGACGAAGGTCACCTCTGCCGGGAACCCCGCCGTCAAGCCTCACCCTGTGCCGTCTCACACCGTAAGGGCCCCCGCCCCTCTCCCGCTGCCAGGCGCCGGGCTCAGCCTTGGGTTCGGTTGCCAGCAAGTGATCAAGGGCTTTAAGGCATAGTCAGCCTCTGGGTCAGGAAAGCACAACATGTGCGTTGTGTTTCTCTGCACGCACTTGCTCATTGCCAGTGGATGGTGAATGGCCACGCACACACACACACACACAGACACACATACAGACAGACACACACACACAGAGACATACAGACACACAGACACACACACACACACACACACACACACACACACACACACGGGGACAGACACACACACAGACAGACAGACAGACAGACAGACACACACACACACAGTTCATGGCCCCTGGCTAGGAAGCTGCCTTGCTCAGAGTGGGTCCTGTAACCTAAGTTGGTTTCAACCAAAAGCCTGAGAGCCACTGGTCCATAGAGGGCTTTTCTGAGCATTTTAATTGTATTTATTATGTTTCATCAAAAAAACAAACAGTGACTACTTACGATGACGAAAAGGACCAGATTCATGTTGAAGGCATTAGAATGTAATTTTTGACTCATTGTTTTGATTGTAAGAAATCTGTATCTTCTACTTTTAGAAAAGCTCAATAGCTCTTTAAGTTTTTAGATACTTAAAACATTTCAAAATATATCAGCGCCAAAGTGTCAGTGTTTAGAACTTCTCTTTCCTGGTGTTTCATGCTTAATGAAACACTGGTATTGAATCATCTGAACATTCATCGTCTTTACCAGGTGATATTGAAAAACCAGGCACCCTTCTTACAAATGACTAGGGTCTCACAGCATTTCTGGCTGGTGGGTTCTTCTTGCCGTCCTTGCCAGACTGTGACGATCTTTACTGGGAGTTTTCTACCACCTGTGGTCGCCATCCTTGGGGTTAAAGTTTTAGCTCAGGGACGGTGGCCATGGCACAGCGTGCTGGTCACAGGTGCAATGTCTCAGGCCATTTCTCAACAGTTTGGGGGTTAAAACTGCTCGTTTGCTTCAGCTAATGTTTCATTTTGAATGGCTCCACCATTTATAACTTTTCCATACTTTTAAAAAATACTAAAGATACTTTTTCCATACTTTTAAAATATACTAAAGATGCTTAGCTTTCACGGGACTACATTTATCCCGAGGACATATGTGCGTCCATAAGGCAAGTGCCTTCTCGCTCAGATTGTCTGTAACAGCCTGAGGCTAACCTTTATAAAGTCACATCAAGTAACACTGTGCTGTGTATCGGGACGCTGGCCGCTCTCGTTCCTTTTCTTGTCACATAGTGGCAAGGGAGTTACAGCCCCGCCGTCTGGAGGGCGCTGTGCCCCCCACGCAGGCTTGTCAGGTGTTGTGTGCTCTTCTTACGGAGGCTGTCTTTGGGGGTGTCTGTGTTCTCCCTGTGATTGCTGTGTCCAGCTTGAATGATACTCTGACTTTAGCATAAAGCTACCTCTCTTGGCTTTTACAAGCAAGGAGAAATAAAACCAAATGTTACTTACTGTGACATTGCTAGAAGGGATGTTTTGCGTAATTTTCTCCTTTTGTGAGTTATTTAGTTTGAAAAAATTATTTTATAGTGGTTGTATAACACGTCACAACACACACACACACACACACACACACACACACACACACACACACCCCCAGGACAGGTGTATGGTCACTGCAGAGAGTCCACTGCTTCTGTCCTTGGACACCCACCTCAGCTAGAGCCTGGGCTTCCCTTTAAGCCTGTTTTTCAGATATTGTTCAGTTCTTTTGAATGATGGTCTCACTTAGGTTTCCAGCTCACAGAACCACTCAGCTCTTTCTCCTGTTAAGCATACTGTATTGTTTTCGGCTAATTTGAGGTCACTAGCTAATGTTGAATGTTATTTATTTTATTCAACATTTTCTTATTTAATTGTCAGTGTGATGGAATACTTTTGGGTTTTCTAGGAATATAAACCCTATTAATAAGGTCCTTCTGAGAAATTAGATTTATATAACTTTGTTTTGATTAAAGCTGATTTTTCTGAGAAAATGTTTTATCCCAGGGATTGGCAAAATTTTCTATAAAAAGATAATAAATATTTGGGGGGTTTTTAGGCAATATGATCTCTGTTATAATTATATTTTGCTTTTGTAATACAAAAGCAGCCACTGACAGGAATAGGCCTGACTGTGTCCCAGGAGCATCTCTTTTTTTTTTAAAACAAAAACAGGGATCAGGCCCTAGTTTTGCCCACCCCTGAATCACCAGGCAGTGAGTAATACCGCTGGGGAGGTAATCATTCCCTCCCCATAATCACATTCTCAGTGCAGGGAATGCCCGTTCTGTCATACAGTTCTGGTATCTGTACTAAATGAATTACCTTTTTGCAAACGTGACTCCGTGGCAGTTAAAGGTGGTGGGTGGAATTCCCGGGTCTGGACCCCCAGCGCCTCGCTGCTTCCTGACCCCAGCTCAGCCGCAGCCTGGAGCAGCGCGCGGGACGGCGGCTCCCCGCTCAACCCGAGAGGCCCAGAAACTGAGCACGTGGAGAGTCAGGAGCAATGCTCACAAGCTGGGGCGGTCCCAGTGGGAGCGCCTTGGCGGGCTGGGGGTGTTTGCTCCAGCTTCTCCTGACGCTGAACGGTGTCTCTGCTCTCTCCCGCCCTGTTCCCCGGGCAGCTCCCCTCCCACTCCATCACCCCGTCCAGCAAGCATGCGGACAGCAAGCCCGTGCCGCTGACGCCCGCCTACCACACGCTGCCTCACCCCTCCCACCACGGCACTCCGCACACCACCATCAACTGGGGGCCCCTGGAGCCTCCGAAGACCCCCAAGCCCTGGAGCCTGAGCTGCCTGCGACCCGCACCCCCTCTCCGGCCCTCAGCTGCTCTCTGCTACAAGGAGGTGAGCCCCGACTTGACGGCTGGGCGTGTTAACGTCGGCCGTTCCCCGCTTCAGTCCGGTGAATTCAGAAGTGTGGTCCATCCTGTGTTTCTGTCTGTGGCATAAAGCCGATCAGCTTCTTCAGAACCGTGAAGGGTCCGCCTCATTCTCTTGTTACCCCTGCCTGTGATCCCGGGAGCCCTGGGGAGGCCCTCAGGGTGCGGCCCTCTCTGTGCCCGTCACGGGGGAGCTGCTTCTCTGCCCACGTGGCCTCCGTTCCCTTTGTCCGGAGGCCGCGGAGCTGGGGGGCTTCGCCTGGGCCTCTGCCTGGGCCTCCCGGCCTCGCGCTGGAAGAGCTTTGAACTTGGTTGTGATGGGTCTCCCTGTGTGCGTGCCACTCTGCCACACCTGGTGACCCTCTTCAGGCTTGAGCTCTTGCCCAGGCACCCTGTGTCTGGTCGCCTGTGTAAGGTGGAGGGAACGTTCACGGGCAAGGGGGGGGGAAGGCAGCGCTCCTCGTGGCGTGGTCACAGCGGACCCGCTCTCCTCCACTCGGACAGTGTTTGCACGTGTCTGCTGTTCCCTCTCTGCCCTGATGAGAAGGGGAAGGGGCTCGAGAAGTAGGGTCCCGGAATATCTGCCCTTGAGGAAGCTGGTGACTGTGTGAAATGATGAGTGTGGGTGGAGTTCGGTTACCGTAGGCGTGGCTGTGAGTGTGGTGGGCGTGGCCTGGCTGTGAGCGTGGTGTGAGCCTTTGCCTGTCCACGAGGCTGCATTTGCAGAGGCCCTGCAGCAGACACCCCCTCCGTGCTTGCTGGCAACCCTAGGTGTTTTAAGATCTATAGAAGAGTACACCTAAGTTATAATTAATCCTTTATGTTTCTGTTAATGAAGTTTGGTTTCTGTGACGTGTACCTGGCGGGTGTCCCTGCGCCCAGCTCGGGGCGTTCTTCGCCCTGGCAGCTCCTGGAAGAGTGCTGATGTCCGTGTTGCAGGCGTGTGGGCAAGCCCTGGTGCCCTCACTGCTGGGGGGGGGAGCGCGGGGCGCAGGAGGGAGAGGAAGGCGTGGAGGGGTGTGGCCGTGAGCACGTCTAGGGCGCTGAGCACGCAGACCGCCTGCTGGGAAGTGGGCACAGACGGAAGGCCGGACGGAGCACCGCCGAGTGGGCGCTGTGCCCGGCTTCGCCTCCGTCCCCAGGACTCAGGGGAGCCACAGGGCACGCGCTGGGTTCACTTCTTCAGGGACGGATTTCTGCTGCATTTTCAGAAGCCTTTACATTTTCATTTTCACGGGGAAGATTTTGAAGAGATACCTTTAAAACTTAGGCTCTGTTCTCTCTGCTTTTCAGTCGATCCATCCCATAGCACGAGTCACGTTCCAAGTCTTGGATTCTCATCGTAAGGTTCACCAGTGGTTTATATAACTTAAACGATGCAGAAGTTAGCCTTTTCTGACATGAAAATTCAGGATACGCTTGACAGTCAAAACCTTGCCCGCCGCACTGGGCTTGGGCCTGCTCTGTCTTCCAGTGGCTTCCCCTTCGTGGGGGGGTTTTCAGGCGCTGTGTCAGGGGGGAGAGGGGTAGACCCTGAGGCGGTGAGCGTAGCTCTGGGTGGTGGGAACGCTCCGCAGCCGGCCGGCCGGGGCTCTGTCTCCTGCGCGCCTCTGCCCTCGAGCCCCTGGGCCGCTCTTAGTCCCTTTTCTTCTCCCTTGAGGCTTCAGACGCTTTCCTAAAGGAGTTGCGTTTACACAGTAGCCTTAGTTCCCCCTCTCTCGCTGGTTGGCCGCAGCAGGGGGGCCTGCCGCAGAATTAGCAGCGCGCAGCTCGCTGTGCGGGCCTCGGCCAGCTGGCCTTTCCGAGCCAGGCGTGGCTGTGGTCCCGGTGCCACTGGATCCAGGTGACACGAGGGTTCTTACCAGGGTCTGCGCCCTGTTGACTGTAGATGGTGCTCAGCAGCCGGCAGAGAGCGATCCGAGTCCGAGGGGAGCAGGGGCCCCGCGGCGCCGGAGCGCTCACTGCTTCACACCTTCACGGCGGCCCTCCTCGCCGACTGGCGGAAGCTCCTGCCTTCGGGGTCTGTCAGCCTTTCCCCCTTTGCTTCCCTAGGATCTCAGCAAGAGTCCCAAGACCATGAAAAAGCTGCTCCCCAAGCGCAAGCCTGAGCGGAAGCCTTCGGACGAGGAGTTCGCGCTGAGGAAGAGTGAGTAGCTGCGAGGACGCGGGGCTCTCGGCGGGCTTGCCAGGGCCGCATGCGGAAGCCAGGGCCCAGCCGAGGGTCCCCTCTAAAGGACGTAGCTGGAGCGGGGCAGCGACAGGCCGCCTCAGCACCGGCCCCGCGAGCAGGGGAGGTGCGGGTCCGCGGGACCCGCCCCGCCTCCCCTGGGTGGGCCTCTGTGCGGGGCCCCTCGACCCGGGGTCACCCCGCCTGGGCGGCGGCTGCGGGTCTCCGCCATGGGACCGACCGTGTGCTCGGGGGGCCCCCTTGCTCAGTGAGGACTCCTGAGATGCCGTAGGCGGCGTGGACGGCAGCTCCGGCTCCTCGGCCTCCCGCGTGGATATGTGGCGGGAGCGACCCGGCGCTGGCCCGCTCGCTCCCCGCGTCCGGCCCGTCCCGGTGTGGCAGGCGGGAGGGGTTCTGCGGGCCGGTGGCTGGAGCCCCGCCTGGCGCTGCGGGACGCCCTGCCTGGGGGGCGGGTGGGGGCTGTGCCTCCTGCCCCGAGAACTGCCGCGCGGCCCTGTGACTTCCTGGACCTTTGCTCCTTTTGCCCACACCCACTGGGGAGCCTTTGGGGATTCACTTCCAGAAGAAGGCTTTTAGACAGGAGCCGAGTAGCCGGCGTCACCCCGAGGGAGGCGGCTTGGTGCAGTGGCTGCAAGTGGGCCGCCCCCCCTGTCCTTGGCGAGGGTCATGGTGACCCTGGGGAAGTGGGCGCAGGGATGGCCCGGAGGCTGCTCCCGGGTGAGCTCCCTCCGCCCGGGCCACCTGACGTCCCCTGCCGCAGCCCCGCTCGTCCTGCTGTCCTGCGGTCACTCGGTCACTTCCTCAGATGGTGAGCGCACCTGCGGGACACCTGATGGAGCGGGGGAGGCCGAGCACCCCCGTGCGGAGGGTCCGCCTGTGCAGAGGGTCCGGCCGGGGGCGGGCGCCAGCCCCGCGTGTGCAGCTCTGAGCCAGGCCTGGCGGACCTTCACCCCAGCGCTCGCCGAGCGCCTTGTGCTGTGCGCGGGCGCTGCGCTTCGCGTGCCGACCCGTGTCTGAAGGTGGCCGTCCGGTTGCCTCAGCGGGACGGGCAGCGTCACTCGTGCGGCCGCCCTCCCGCTGGCAGAGGGCAGCGGCCTGGCCCGCCTGTGGGCCTTAGCTCGCGGCGTGTGCTGGAGCGAGACTAGTTAAGTGCTGTTCTTACGGAAACCTGTTAAACGACCCGTCCCAGCTAGTGGAGTGTAAGTCAGTTTTTCAGTCGCTCCTCAGCTTCTGTGCTGACCCTGACTCTTAGGAGCGAGCATGCGGCCTGCCTGTGTGTGTCGATATCATAAGATGGTGTGGAGGCTTTCTGATACAGCTTACAAATAGTTCAGTCTTCCGTTCTTCCCACATTTCTTTGTTAGAGTAGTTGAGCCTTTTAAACTATGTTCTAAGTCATATCTTAGAAGATGCAGAAAAATCTAGAAAACGGAAAGCAGAGTTGAACCACACGATGGTATGAACTATGCGGGGTGTGAGGGTCTGCGCCCGGTACCAGGACCTTTAGGTGCTCTTGCTCTGCGGGCTGCCTCCTCCGCGCACGTGGCCTCCGAGTGCACAGGAAGCCGGGTCTGGAGCCCAGTTTCAGGGAGCGCTCTGGAGCGTCCTGGATTAACTCTCGAGTAGGAACTTGTGGGTCGGAGGAGGTGCTCGCTTTGAGGCCTTTGGTAAGTGGGGTCAAACGGCCTCGCCAGGGGGTCATACCTGTCTTCACTCCCCCCTCCCAGATGAGGACGGAGGGAACTTTTCCTTTCCGATATCCGCATCCACACTGAGAATTCTCAGGCATTCTGATTTTTGTCAGGCTGACATGTGAAGACATGATATTTAGTTTTAATTTTCACTTCTTTTCTTGGTGAGAAGGAACATTTTTACTTTCTGACTGTTCTCTTGTGAATTGTTTGTTCCTATTTCTTGCCTTTTTTTCATTTTCAGGATGGGGGATGCTATCTTTCTTGTGGGTTAGTAAGACGACTTACGTGTATATTTAGGATATTAGCCCTTTGCCAGATACGTTGCAGATAAAAAAAATACTTAGAAAAAAATAAAAATCCTTCTGAATATAACTACCTTGTGAATATCGGAGAACGTTTGTCTGGCGAGAAAACAAAAGGAGGGACTGCTAGTTGCCACCATCGTCGGTCGAGTTGATGACCTGTGCTTGTCCGGTTAAGTGTACGTGTTGCCTCTGGGTTGTGACGGGCCGTGTGTCCTTTGCAGGCACGGCCGCGCTGGAGGAGGATGCCCAGATTCTGAAGGTCATCGAGGCTTACTGCACCAGCGCCAGGACGCGGCAGACGCTCAACTCGAGTAAGTGTCGTAGGAGCCCGCTGGGGCCCTGGTGGCTTGTTTTGCTTCAAATCACGACTTGAGGACACAGCTGTGGGCCCTGGGCAGGCTCGTGGGCATGGTCCCCGGTGAGGGCGCTTCCGGGGCCTGGCCTGGCGTCCCTCAGTCAAGGGAAGGGGTCTGAGCTGTCAGTAAAGCAACTGGTTTCTAGAGAAGGTTCCGCTGGGAAACCTGGACGTGTAGGGCACTGCCAGAGTTTATAAAGCTCTCTCGGGTTGGAAGACAGCGGGGGACTTGCTCAGCTCAGTTGTTTAAGCTGTTTAAACTATGGTGTGGTAGTGGAATTTGGGGAGGGTGCTTCTTGGAATTGTTGTCAAAAATATAAGCCTAGGGTAAGAGTTCCTTTAGCCCTCTCCCCCTTTTAAAAAATGATTGCACTTAAAAATTTTTGAAGTAGACACCAGTGAGTTTATCGGGTAGATCTCAGTACCACTGAGTTTACCTGCATCTTATGCATAATGTCTGATGTGAAAAAAATTTTAATCTGTTGTGAGAACACTAAAAAGATGGGCTCTTTTGTTTTTGAAACTTCCCCGGCATTTGAGAGTGGGGTGCAGGATGGTTGCAGCAGATGTAGTCATGAGGTGGTTTGTCCAGGGGAAAAGGGGCTGAGCTTCCCTCCCCCTCCCTCCCTTTCTTTCGAACTGGATGACATATATTACTTCTGGCATGAAAACTGGTTTCTGTTAGATTTTGTGTTTTTGGTTTCCTTTCCACCTTGACTTTTGGCAAATTGCTCAACTCACTTCCTTGGCACCACCTGCAATGTGGTGGTTCAACTCAGTGTCATGTCTGGTGTAAACCAGTGATGGGGAGAAAAAGAAAAGGTGGACAGAGGAATTTTCAACTGCTTGAGCTTTTGTTAAAGATGACTACAGGTATGAGGACAGGGCCAACGGGATTAACCCCGGCTAAATCTGCAGATGATCTAGAAACTTCTTTATGGCTAGTATTTTACGTGTCCCACCCATGATGTCAGGACTTTCGGTCCGTCCTCCGTCTGGTGAAGACGCCTGTTTGTCGTGACTAGTCAGCAGAGCAGGAGAGCAATGGAAGGGCCTGCAGGTGACGGAGCAGTTAATTTGTCATTTACGATATTACAGTTTCCTGTATTTGATAAGAGATTGTGTTTTTAGGTAATAGGCTATAGGTGACCATTGTTTTGGGGTTTTGAATTTGAGATTTTTAAAAAATTATTCATCTCCACTTCAACTGTTTGAAATGAAATTTTAACCGGGCCATCTCAGGTGAACGGACCAGGTGATGTGAGCTTTGTGTGAGCTTTTGTGTGAGCTGCGTTGCCTCATCCAGGAGACGGGGCCCTGCTCTGCTGTGGCCCTGGTGTGTGCAGGTCTCATCACATTGCCTGTGTTATGTGCTTCCGCTTCTGCTATGCAAGAAAAGCATTGGACACTACAGTGGTTTTTGTTCTTAACTGATATTATGGGCTAACCACTCCGGGGCCTCAGAGGTCATACAGTCATAGATGACCTTAAACTGAACGTTCTCAGGAACAGGTAGGATGGGGAAATGGATCCTTTATGCTGGACGGGTAGAGTACCTAAGAATCTAGAGATGGGGTCAGGTGCATCTGACCCCAGAGCAGCTCTGTCCATATTAAATGCACAGTCAGAACAGTTGGGACGATCTGTCTCACCTAAAGCTCCGTTCTGTTCCGTATACGTTTGGATGCCAAGGAGGCTTCATCACCCAGACGTCTTTAGTACTGACTTCCTGCCCAGGGGCCGTAGGGATGTAGTCGAGGAAGCGCAGCCCAGCCCCCTGCTCGCTCTCGCTTTGGTTTGGGGATGGGTTTAACTTCGCCCGGAGCAGGAACAGGACGGAGCCCGGGGCGTCTGTGCTGAGCCATCCCTGGTTCCCGTCAAGCGTGTGTGTCCTCCGGCCCCTCCGTGGGCCCGTTCCAGCCTGCACGTCCCGCTCGCAGCCGCCTGGCCACTCATGGGCTCACGCCCCTTCTCCCGTTTTGTGCCCGCTTCCTTCTGCCGTCCTGCTTTCGACACAGGGGCCTTCCCTGTTCACGTCTCCCTTCATGGCAGCGGGAGGGCCTGCGCCTGCGTCCGGGTTGATGGCATTTGAGCAGACGTGTCTCCCCGCCATGTCCGTTCCCCTGGCTGAGTGGGGGTGAGTGCCCTGGGGTGGCGGGAAAGGGGAGCGAGGGGGAAGGGGCCTGTGAAACCCTGTTCTCCGTCTGAAGTTTTCTCAGTCACTGCAGTGGGACAAGGTAAGTTTAGACCCCCATTGTTAAGATGGCTTCTGGTGATTTAGAGTCTGGCGAACAGATAGCTGAAGAAGTCCACCAGAAATCCTTGGAAAGTATTTTGCATTCAGTATGTCCGCATTAAACACATAAATGGTTCCTTTCACAAGGGTCTCAAATGAGACTGTTTGTTAATCGAATGTGTAGCAGAATTGGTTACTTGTCAGATGTCTTTAGAATTTTCTTGTGAACATGGGCTTAATTTGTAAAAGATTCGTAAGTGAGGGCTTAATAGCAGTAGCTTTAAAAAGGAACAATTTGGAAACAGACTCGTGACCTAGGTTTGTTTAAATAATAGTTGATCTAGTTTTATTCTAAGGGTTGTGCTAATTAATAAGTTCGTAAATAAAACCCAGCCATAAATAAGGAGAAATGAACATTGTTGCCGTTTTTTAACAATATTTTCTCTTTCCCTTCTCTTCCCATCACCTTTTGCTTTTGTTTCCATGTTTTTGGTTGTGGCTCTTCCTGCCGTCCTCCTGCTCACCCACCTCTGCCTGTCCCCCCACCCCCTGTCGTCCCACTCCCACCCCCACCCCCACCCCGTCTTAGCATGGCAAGGCACTGACCTGATGCATAATCACGTCTTGGCTGATGACGACCAGTCAAGTCTAGACTCCCTGGGTCGTCGCAGCAGCCTTTCTCGTTTGGAGCCTTCAGACCTCTCGGAAGACTCTGACTATGACAGTATATGGACAGCCCATAGTTACAGGATGGGTTCTACATCTCGTAAGAGCTGTTGCTCATATATCTCTCACCAGAACTAATGCACTTCTGAGCTTTTCTTAACAATGCTTGTTGTACCGCAGCCTGCTTTTCTTAGATGTTTTCTTGCTGTTTCTTGTCTCTTTTATGTGATATTTTAACAACTTTTGAGAGCGTTTCTGATATTTCCCATTGTACTTTGTGGCGGTTTAATTGCCATTTGGAGTATCCACTCAAGTTACTGACTGTTGAAGGAGACGGTGCCCACACAGCCTGCAACCGAGGGTCCTTTCTCAGCGGGCAGTGGTGGCTTTGTGTCTCCAAATGGTTTGGTTTTTTATTCTCAGTGTAGCAACTGTCTCATTTCTTTTTAGATACAGCCGTACGAACACTTTTGTATTTTATACTGAGACCACACAGGTTTGTGATCTAAGTGCCAGCGACACGGAGGAGACTCTGGCCTTCCGTACAGGGATGTAATTTTGTGTGTGTGTACTGGACGCGGCGACCCAGTAGCTGTGGAGAGATGAGAAGAAGACCCGTGCCTCGAGAGCGCCGAGTCCAGATCAGATGGCCGGGTGCCAGGCTGCCCCAGGGCCCGGGGTGCCGCGAGCAGCCTCTGTCGTTGTGGCGGCGCGGGGGGGCCCGGCCGGCAGGAGCGCGAGGGGCGAGTCCGCACACCACAGGCGGCCGGCTCCGCAGCCCCACTTCCCCGCGGGCCGGGCCCCCCCCCGCGCCGCCACGCCAGACTTCCCTTAGGTGGAGGAGTTTCCCTTGAAAGGCACGTGGCGAGCCTGTGCCCCCGCGTGCGTGGCTCAGGCTGTGTCGGGGCGGTCGGTGTGCCGACCCCAGCGGGCGGTGCCCCCGGCACCCACATCCGAGCTCGCTGCCCGTGACGGGCGCGTTGCCCCTTCTCAGCAGCAGCTGCCGCGAGACTCCCCTGGCGGCACCCGGTGGAACGTCACCCTCACTCTTGATCGTAACGGGGTTGCGGTTGCAAGTCGCCCGAAAACGTGCTGAGTTGCCACGTAACTCACTTGCAAGAACATCTCAGATTTGGAGGGACTGCCCCGCTTCCCTGGGAGTGGTTGTAAGGAGACCTCACTGCCCTCCCTCAGACCGATTTCTGCTTCGTAAAGAACTGAACGTGCCCTGTTGCATTCGGTGGCAGCACTCGGCCCACACCCGGTCCACGCTGGGGAGGAGAGCGGGGTCCTTCCCGCGCATGCCTGGCTTGGTGTGCACGTGGGACCGGAGGCTGTGTGTTAAGGACTCCTTGAAAGCAGCTTCAGGAGATGAGACGCCGTGATAACCGGGCGTAGCCTTTTCTCCTCCCTTCAGGGTGGCTGTGACCCTCTGCTCCCGCCACACCTCCCCCGCCAAAACCATGCGTTCAGTGTTCTGACCTTGTTCGCACAGAGCGGCTCTGCTGTGCTCCGCCCGGTGTCGGGGAGCCGGTCCCCCTGCTCACAGCCCGAGGCGCCCTCGATCCCTCCCGGCAGGAGAGCCCCCCCCATTGTTTAGGGAGCCGCCACCCTCAGAGCTGCGTGCGGGGAGGTGGTTAGGAAAACCAGGAAATCCAAGCGTCTGTCTGTTCCCAAGTAGCTAGTGAACTGCTTATGCCATCTGGAGGTTTCATATTTTTCTATCAATTAGTATGAATAAGAAAGTTGAGGAGCAATCTTTTAATATTAGTCGGAGCCCGGTATTCACCCGTGGTAGAGAGGGGTTTCTGTACATTCAGCCAAATAGCAAATGGGACTGTGGGAGAAATATGATCACTCCAAGGTTCACATACTTAATATCCTGTGATGAATTTAGAAGCGTCTTGTTTTACTTTACATCACATCAAGTAACACATTGCAGCTTTTCTGATACTCACAGTAGAGGGTCTTTTGTTTGCTTGGAGACTGTGATAACGTGTGTTGGCTTACACGCCTCGACCATGCCTTAGTGAGTTTGGGTTGTCGTGTCACGTGCTGTGTGCACCACAGCTGCTGCACTTGGGTTTCTCTTTAACACCAAGTGTCACTTGGGTTGTCCTGATGAGACATTTTCGTTGATATTCTATACACCAAAGTTTTGACATTTTCTCATCATTCCTTTTTGTGCCAGTTAAAGCCATTTTGACGATGATTTTTTTGTTGATGCTAAGATCACTGCAGAATAACAACCTGGCTGTTTGTTTGTTTGGATTTGTTCTGATGTCTGGCACCATTAGCTCTTGTGACCTGGTTGGAAGTATTAGTGCCACTGGCTTGAAAACAGTTCTCATGTGGCAGTAGTGATGTGGCATCCCAAGGCCAGTGTTTCTACTTCTGTGGAACTTTAGTCGCGCTGAAAATAGTACCTTACATTTATGCAATTCTGTAATATCTATGTGTACAGTTAGTATTATAATGAAAGGGTGAAGAATCTGAACTAGAAGGTAGGTTTAAGCCATTACCAGGCGCTTTTGCAAATGGCCTAAACGGTGTTCCCATTGAATTGACACTTGCCACAAGTATATAAGCTATATTAATTATGTGTTTTGCATAAAATTGCGAAAACACAGTGATTTGTATATAGTGGTATAAGACCTTGAAAAAAAATCTATATATTGTGCTTTTTATTTGTGAACGGGAAAGCCATTTTCATTGGGTGACTGCCGTTTGAGACTCAGTGGGATGTATACCTGAATGTTGCATTGTACTGTACAGTATGCATATTGTTTGTGGTTGCATATGGCAATGAAGTGTTTGTTTTATTTATAAAAAAAAAAAGACATCTGTTATGTACAGTTGAAATAAATTTTGCATTTGCTAGCCTGTGGCTTTTAATATTTGTTATGTGGGGCGGAGGGAGTAGCAGAGTTTGCAGTTTAACGCTTGCTGTTTGAATGTAACCTCTTCCACAGGAAGGCCCGGCAGTAGAACACCTTTTATCTGCCTTGATGGCAAAGCTTGCACTTTCTTAGGTTAAGTGTGTTCTGGACGATGCAAGGTGACTCTTTGTATATTTCTATTTCATCTGTTTCCCTCGAATTTTTTTTAAAACAAGTTTTCAATCACTGGGACGTTTGTCTTCAGACAGAAGAGTTCTCTCTTTTTTGATGGAGGTGGGGACGTGTGCATAAACGGAAAAAAGCCCCGACTTGAATGTTTCTTACCGAGACTGAGGTCAGTTTTTAATTTTTGTTTGGTAAAGTGCATGTCCAGCTGACTAGGAAAAGCAGAACAAAAGGAAAACAAGTACCTGTGGCAGGTATGGGTCCAGGACAAGGTGCAAACGATAAACAAATGCACATCACTCTCTAAAGAGGGTCCTCGTGTTTTTGTTTTTGATTTTTAAGAAAAATGAATTAGAAGCTTATCATAGCCATAAATAACAAAGTGGCCTTTCAGAGAGATTTTACTAAGTAGATTTTTTTTTAAACGTAACATTTTGTTTCATTCTGAAAGTTACTTCAGTTTCTGTTGAGTATAATTAGATGCAGATTTTAGAAAGATTAGGAATTTAAGAAGTCATGTGAATTTTGCTACAAATGTGCTGCACCGCTGGCTAGATAAGCAGATGTTCTCTTCTGACAGACCTACCCTGTTTTTAGGCTCTCAGTGCAGGCCAGCCCCCTCGCGGGGGCAGATGCATCACATGCGCCCTGGGTTTGAGAGCCGCAGGCCATCTGATGAGGCAACCAGGTGGCAGTCTGACCACCACGACGGCACCCTGCGTTGAGGCCCTCTCCTTGCTGCCTGGGCAGGTCCTCTGTCCGGGAGGTGGGAGTGCTGCATCCATCTGTGTTTCTCAACCTAAGGTCCACGGTCCTCTGGGGACCTGTGACTGTTTTAGGGGACAGGGTTCTGAGCGTGTCTCCAGCTTCTGGGTCACACATCTGAGTGAGCTCATGGCCCCCAGCACCTGCACCATCTCCAGCTGAGGGCACAGAGCGGCCCCTTCTGGCGGCAGTGTGGAACTGCCGCATCCTTGTCAGCAGGCGTTGGCGGCTGGGTTGGCGCTAATGATTATTATTTCATTGTATTCACCCCCATCCTGAACAACAACAAAGCCAACCAGCACTCTGTGTGTGTGTGTGTGTGTGTGTGTGTGTGTGCGCGCGCGCGCGCGCGTGTGTGTGTATTCATAGACACAGGCGGGATTATAGGCCAGTCCACTCCTCAAACTGTTAACCAGAAAACTGCAAAATGTTAATATTGATGATGGGGGGGAAGAAAGTTCAGCACTCAGACAAATTTAGGAAATGCTGAATTCAAGTTAAATGGGTATTTTTACTGAAAACCTTAAGTGTGCTAAATGCGCTCTGTGAATCTCCAGGAAGTGGCTACAGCATTCAGAGTTTTCCAGAATTACATGTTGCAGAATCCCAGTTATCTCTTGGAAGCACAGAGCTTTGTGTTTAGTACAGGGTTTCGAGTGTGCTGGAGCATCCGTGAGCACACTCACCTGTGTCTCGGCGCCTTTTAGAGGGTTTTAAAGAAAGTGAGAGAGCAGTCTCTGGTAATTCTGCTGTTAAATGGTTTTTCCAACCTAGCCAATTCAGAGAAAATGTGCTGTGGTACCTTTAAAAATACTAAAATGATCTTTGAGAGAGCTTGTTAAATCTACCTACTCTCTAGAACTTTGTTCTTATAGAAATAGTCAACTTACTTATAAACCTGGCTGGAGAATATTCCTTTGTTGTTTTACTGAAAGACTATCAATTTTTTTCAGTCGTTTTACAAAAATATGTTATGTTGAAACTAGGAAGCCCATGGATTTCTATTCAGGCTGATAAATAATCTTCCTTTACAAGCCTCCTGGCTCACCATCAAATCCATAAATGACATTTTTCACCGTGGCACGTTTCAGGAACCCAGCAGTTAGTACATCCTGTCTGTAACGTAACATTCTCATACTTATATTTGTCGCCTCCTTGTGTGCTTTAAGTGTATTGGCAAAAATAAGAACAACGTCTTTCTTGCTTGTGCAGCTCTTGAACCAGTTCCCACACGTTTATTAGTTCCCCTGATTCAGTCACATCGCATAGTGGAGTGTAAGACTTTTATATTTATGCATTCATCTGGTAAAAGATATCTATAAGATACAACTTTTAAATTAATCCCCAGAACAGCTCTGCAGAGGTGGTTGGTTTTGTTGTTCTCTCTTACGGGTGGTGGAATCGAGGCTCCGCGGATCGGTGACAGGCCTGAGTTTATCGAGACCCACAGACCCGTGAGAGTGAGTCCCTGCAGCCCCGGCCCCTGCGCACGACAGCCCGCTGTGCTCCGACCCGCGCTTCACAGAGTGGACATCCCTCGTGATTCTATTTTATGTGTTATTTGAAGAATTTACTGCTGCAAACACGTAATGTAAATAGGTTGCCTAGGAAGCTAGAAGATGCAAAAGTAATTGAGATACATGGAATTTAGTCTTCCTCTAAAGCACTGTTACGTAAGAAAACATTTCCAACCTGTTGTCTCATTGGCTAGTTCACGTGAAGAAATGTTGTATTACAAACTGAACGTGACAGATACACCACGGGTAGCTCTTGATCTGGCTGTAACACAGCAACGTCTGGGCGCAAAGCAGGTAACAGCAGGAGCCCTCAGGAGCTAAGTGGTCTGACGTCACCTGCCTGCTTCTCTTTACAGGGAAAACTAAGTGGGGCCCTTCGCTGTCCGTCCGTGTGGTCCACACCTCTGAATCCTTAGGAATCCTTGTCTGCTTTTAAGGAAAATAACCTGAGTTCACTTTTCCTGATAAAAACATGGGTAGCATTTGCGTTTGTGTTGGAAGCACAGGAATTTCTCGACCTTCAGAATTCCTAACCTGGCAGCGTCCCTCTGCTTCCTCCGTCGTGTGTTTCACGTGCGCGTTTCCTTCTTAAGCAGCAGTTTCCCACGTGGCCCAGACGTCCCAGAAGCAGTTCCCGTTTACTGAGAAAGGCCTGGGAGACGCCGTGCCCGCAGCCCCGCACGGAGGCTCCGGAGCAGCCGATGGCTGCCAGCGTGACGAAGGCTTTCAGGGTGTGTCCCTCTGTGGGCCCGTGTCGTGAGAGACGTCGCCTTCTGTCTGAGAAGCCACCCCCCGGCCGCGCGGGTGTCTGTGCTGGGTGCGGGGTGAGCCGGGCACCAGCCAGAGCTGCAGCTACAGGGCCGGCACCTCGGTGTGAACACGAAGGCACTAGCGGAGGGTCGTCTTTGAAATAGTAATCGACAAACTTAAGTACAGATATGCTCCGATACGCCAGCTCGTTACGGCTTGTGACAGAATTCTAAGTACTGCTTATGATTATAATACAGAAGTTCTGCTCAGGACGCATAAAGCCCTTCCTTTACTGGTGTAAGGTACCTGTTTATCTGTCTAGAAGTTCGTACTGTGTAACATGGAGTTGTCCTTGCCCTCCCAGAGCTGAAGCTTCCCCTGCCTGAGACAGCAAAGGAGGAGGGAGGTCGGCGTCCAAGCAGCCTTCCCAGCCTGTGGGGCGGGGATGGAGCTGGGCCCTGCAGATGCAGGGGGCATGTGGGAAGTCCCCTGGGGCCGGTAAACAGCGGTCCTCCTCTCCATGTCATGAGCTGCCCTGGGGGTGACGGACGTGCTCTCTGGATGTCAGGAGCATCGAATTGAGTCTCTTGTCATCAGGCTTTGACAGTAATCATCAGCCCTGTTCTGTTCAGAGGAGTGTAAGCTTGCAGTAAAACACTGGTGAAACCATTCAGTCCTGTCCTGAAAACGTGTGTTATACGGAATGTCCCCACGACGTGAGGATGCACAAGTGCCATCTTACAATGTGACAGACCTTTGGGAGGGCAAACTAAGGGCAAAGCAGAAAAAAAACAAGATCAAGCAAGCTGAACCGCCATCTCTGTGATTAATGAGCATGTAGCCAACGTCACGTGTATTTTAACGGAGAGAAGCTGCGTTTATCACAACACCAGTCGCAGTGGGTCTGTGGTGGGTTCTGTCCTTCCTCGAATGTGCATCTGATGTAATTTTACAAAAATATAAATGATATATGTTAGTGCTGTATAGTATAACCTTTTAAAAAGTTTATTTTCTTCCTTGTACCCTTAAATAAGATTGGATTCTCGTTTTTTCACCTTTCAAAACATTTGGGTTTCCCAGTTAATTTCTGAAGTACTTATTTTGCAGTAAATGTTTATCAGGCCACTGTCCTGGGTAAGCTTTTGTGCTGGATCTTGGTTAAATGACATAAACATTCCTCTGATATTGTAAACAGTTTACTTCCTTTTGGAAAAACGTTTATATGCCAGGGAATGTAAATAAAGTTTTCATAAGAGAACCAAGTAATAAACTGCACTTTTCTTAACCATGTGCTGTAACATCGGTAGCTGTTGCTGTGGAGTTACGTGTCATAAGGGCCAGTTCATTGACTTGATAAACAGTGGGTATATGTCTGCTGCATGATCCGATGGGTCTTTGTAAAATTCCTGGAATAAAATGGCACAAAATTTGGTTGATACGAATATCCCTAAAAAGTTCGAATATTTCCTCCAAAATATCCAGGGCAATATGGTCAGAACCTTCTGTTGAAAGTTTCAGGGTTTAAAAGATCCATAGTCCAGATTAAGAAACTGAAGCTTAATAAATTGCAAAAAAAGCTAATGTTGCCTTTCCTGTGTCATGCTTTAGGCATGAAGAAGGCTGGGTTCAGTACACAGAGGTAGAGGGGGTTTTTAAAAGTTGCCCTTCCCTGTTTTATCTAGAAAATGTATTTTTTAACATACTGGAATTAACACCTGGAATTTAATATTAATAATTAAGTAGTGTTGTATAGTCAAGTTCTCTTTTTAGTTCTGCCATGGTATTTACCTGAGGGTGTTTTGTTTTGTTTTAAATGATGATAGGTTCACGCAAAGAATCTGCGCCACAAGTTTTGCTTCCAGAAGAAGAGAAAATTATAGTTGAAGAAACTAAAAGTAACGGTCAGACAGTGATAGAAGAAAAGTAAGCTGTATTCCAGTGCTTTAAAGCGGGCGGGGGAAGGGGGCTGTCGGGGGAGGGGGAGCCCCGGCTTCAGGATGGTTCCAGGAGGGCCAGGGTGTGGACTTCCTGGCTGGGGTCCGCGCCCCTGTGCGCAGAAGTGGGCCTCCCCGGACCGAGGGCCTGGGCGTGCGGGCAGGTGGGCAGCATGCGCGTCCGGGGAGGCTCCGGGCGTCCCCTGTGACCCGGTCCTTGTTCAGGGCGCCTTCTCTTCTGTCTAGGAGTCTCGTCGACACCGTGTATGCACTGAAGGATGAAGTCCAGGAGTTACGACAGGTGGGTCGTCGTCCGTCATTAATCTTCCTTTTAATGGGGGAAGAGAGGAAAACGTGGCGTTAGAAGTGAAGCCAGCTGTCCGTAAGCACAGTAATGCGGAAAAGAGAGCCTGACTCTCAGTATTGAGATTTCAGAAGCAGGACAACAGCTGGTCTTCCGTAAATGTGATAGACCAGGAAGTGAATCTTTAAAGTGGCTTTCTTTCCACTGCACTGTTTTTGACATCATAAACCATCCCAGATTCTGCTGGAATAATCAGGCAGGAGATCTAAAATTCCATCTAGTTAAACAGTTTGGTAGGTCCCCACTGTGACCGTCCTCTGCCACTTTCTGGCGCAGCACGTGGTCCTTGTTCTTGAGAAGCCACATCAGAACGTCAGTTAAACTTGGCTAACTAGCCAAGCATACTTTGTGCGTTTGTGCATTATTTGTTTGTATCAGTGGCTTTGGTGTCTGAGGAGGGGAGGCCGAGGAGAAGCCTGAGGACAGCGTGGCCTGGGCTGGGCAGGCGGCGGGGGCACCAGCCACGTGCTCAGAGCTGCCCTCGGCCGTCCACATGCTTCCTCTTCCCCGTTCGGGGGGCCTCCTGGCTCTCAGCAGCGGCATACGTCTGTGTGTGCGGGGAGTGACGGGCCCTGACTCACTCGGTCTCTGTTGCCCTCCTTCTCATAGAACCCTGTAGATGGGTCATCGCAGACGCGGAAGGGGTAGGAGGGACGTGAGGTGTGCCTCTTGTTCTTTTCAGCCGTTCGCTTATTCTCTTGTTCCCAGTTATAAGTGGGGACCCTAGGCCTGCTCCGTCTGTGATTTGTCTTGGTGCCCAGGAGCAGCTGTGCGTCCGTCAGACACT
This sequence comes from Balaenoptera ricei, assembly GCF_028023285.1. Taxonomy (NCBI): domain Eukaryota; kingdom Metazoa; phylum Chordata; class Mammalia; order Artiodactyla; family Balaenopteridae; genus Balaenoptera; species Balaenoptera ricei. The sequence goes on from NC_082656.1 coordinate 82,202,039, forward strand.
GGGGGGTCCCGGTCACTGCACCCCTGGCCGCGGCACAGGGCGGTCCCAGCCCAGGATTTCTTCCAGTGAGGCCCCAAGTCTCCTGGGGGAGGGGGTCCACTTCAGCACCGAAGGCGGTTAATAGCCGGTGGTCTGCTTCACTTACAGGATAACAAGAAGATGAAGAAATCTCTGGAGGAGGAGCAGAGAGCCCGCAAAGACCTGGAGAAGCTGGTGAGGAAGGTTCTAAAGAACATGAACGATCCCGCTTGGGATGAGACCAACCTCTAAGGAACGTCCTGGGTTCTTTCTCGAAGACTGGTTACGAGACCAAGCTGGAGCCCCGTGACCACAACCGAGTGACTCTCAGGACCGCAGAGCAGGGCTGTACGGAAGTCCTCTTGCCTTCTGTGCGTAGAAAAGCTGCAGCTGACCCCGGCCGTGGCGTTCCTGAAGAACCAGCGTGAGGCATAGACGCCGAGGCCGGACTGTGCTACCTGCCTCTCAACATCTCAGTACCTCATTTTGCAATAAGTGCAGGGACTGCGTCTGGTCTTTCAGGCTTTGATTGAATATATATAAATGTTACATATACGCTGCCTGTAAATGCTCCGTTTTGAAAGCGTATCCGTGGTTGTCGTGTCGGGGCTGGTGGCTGTGCTGCAGTCCCCCTCCACTAACCTCTCTGGTCCCGCGCACTGGGACGCGTGCTCACGCACTCGTGGGAAGCAGAGTCTGGGGAGCGCACAGGTGTTCCTGGGAGATGCCTGCTCTGTTCTCCGCCACCGCAGTGCTCCGAAAACGCCTCCCACTGCAGTCTGCCTAGACAACTCACCTTGTTCGTACCTGCAGAGACACCTTCATCGCGCTGGAGAGTCTCCTGGTAAAGCAGTACCGCAGTCACTGGCGTGCGGCACTCTGGCTGAGCTCGGGGGTCTGGGCCTCAGCCCCGAACACAAGAAATCGCGTCTGCCGCCACCGTGTCCCGCGACAGGTGTGCACGCGTCCGCTTCTTGTGAACACCTGAGCGTTGGAGGGTGTCCGGCCCGCTGGGGGGGGGCCTGACGTGTAGGCTGGTTTAATACCTTGGCCAGGTGCACTGTCTTGTCCTCCCCCGAGAGAGCAAGCTCACTAGAGCCTGTAAATAAAGTGTGTTATTTATTACACGTCACCGCAGCCCGCGAGGGTGAGCCGTCCCGCGGGTGGGGTTTCTGTGTGAGGCCGGTCTGACCCCGAGACCTGCTCTCCCGTTGGGTGCAACAGGCAGAACAGGCAGGCCTTCCGTGCTCGCTGAAAAGGCAGTGTTTCCACTGTTTCAGCAAGAATGAAGCAATATACGCCTGAGATTCCCCTAAGGAGTGGGAGCCACCCCCCGCCCCACCTCCACCCCCGCCCCACCTCCACCCCCGCGTCCAGACAGCAGGGGGCACAGAGGAGGAAGCCTGTCCTCTCTGCAGCCCCGGGCGGGCGGGAAGCCCGGCCTCGGGCCCAGCTGGTTCCTGTGCTCTGCCCCCTGCCCTTCTGAAGAGGCCGTTTTTAAAGTGAGATAATCTTCTGCAGAGAACAAGTGTCGTGTCTTTAAAAACCAGAATCCCAGCACATTGCGTCGGAGACGTCTCAGAAATGCCCACGTGGCACCAGATGTGACTCTGTGAGCTGCGCCCTCTCACTGCATCGGACTGTCTGATGTCCCCGAGCTGGGCGGCTCGGTCCTTGTGGTCCTCGGCCCACGGCCTCACTCTCGGGCTCCCCGGCTCAGCCGTTACCTGCTCAGCGGGTGTGCCTGGGGCCCGACGTTGACCTGCCCACACTCGACCTTGTTACGAGAATTGCCGACTTCCTGTACTTAGCGTTGTGTTCATTAGTGCCGGGGCCAGAAGAGGTGGTCTTCGGGGATTTTTGGTAAGCCCTGTCTTTACAGTAGTATCTTTTGAGGATGCGTAAGACATTGCAGTGGGAAACAATCCAGTTCGAGTGTACTGAAGTTTGCCGTCTCGAGCAAGTTCTAACTCAGGAACCACTTCATCACCTGATCTCTCCAGCACTTTGTGACGGCATTGTTGCCGCCAGCACCCTGGGACGGGGCTCTTGCAGAACCTGCCTTACCTATTGATTTTAGCACCCCTTCTCCGGAAGGGGTGACCGTTGACATGCTTGTGTAATGCATTACCTTTTCTTCCCGTGGATCCAAGGTTTGACTAAGCTTTTGAGGGAGCAGAGAGCATGCGTCTGAGCAGCTCTTTCTAAAAACCTGCCCTGTCGTAAATGGACTGCACCCGTTTCTCCGTGTGACCTTCTGAGGGGCTGGGGGGTGGATGGGGACGTCAGGAAGGGGCCCCCTGCCTGCTGGAGTCACCTCTGCTCCCACCTTTTGTGGATGAGGAGACGAAGCCATTGCCTCGCCTGGGACGGGAAGCGCTTGGAGGCGTGCGCGGCCCTGGGACGCGCTCTGCGGTGGGACGTGCCGGCCCGCGTGCGCCTCCCCTGTGGACTCCCGATGCCCCCCCGGCCCCGTCCTCATTTCTCGGACATGCGGAGTCCCCGTTCACAGCTGTGGGGACACTTCACGAAATGCCACAGGCGGTGTCCTGGCCTTGACTACTCATGCTACATTGCTGTAATTATTAAACTATTTTTCTTATGTTACAGACGTGTCACTTTATCTGTGATGTGTTTTTTTCGTGTGTGTGTTAACCTTTACACTTCCTTTTGATTTTTTTTTTATACCTTAAAATTCTGGTTTGAATTTTTGGCACTGGAAAATACCACATTTGCCTTTACAATCTAGGGTTTGGGAACACTGGACGATAAATAAAAGTAGAAAACAAAGTTTGGGGGCAGGAAGTGGAAGGAAAGGCTGCCAGACGCGGCCTCCGCTTCGCCTGCCGTCCGTGGACCGACGGCTCCCGTGCCGGAGTGCCGGTAAACCGAGCGTGGGGCTCGATGGCTGAGCGCCGCTCTCTGGGTTCTGTGGGTCCTTCTAGAGCGTCGCGTGGCAAATGGAAGTGGCCTCTGATGCAGCCTTGCCCATCGCCCTACACGCCACCCCGTTTAAGGAGGCCAGAAACCCGTGTTCAGGGGAGAAGCCAGGCGGGTGAGGCGGGGCAGAGGGTTCCCGGTGCTTCTCCTCCCCCAGCGCTTCCACCCTCGACCTGAGGACGGAGCTGGTGGCACGGTTGTCACAGTCACCGTGGCTTAAGGGAACGTTCGGGTAACTCGGGAACCAGGGTTTGTCACGTTTCGGTCGGATCTCAGGGAGACGAGCGGTGGACGTGTGTCTTGGCAGACAACCCAGTCTGTCTGTCTGTCCCTGTGTGTGCGCGGTCCTCAGGGTCCTCTGGTCAGGCCCCGGCCCTCCAGACGGCTGGCCTGCAGGCTGGTGAGGACAGACCGCAGGCCCCTGCAGCTGCGAGCTGGCGCCTCCCCCTTAGGACCTGCAGCCCCGTGACGGGGCCTAGAAACCTCCTCTGAGCTCTAACGTTTCGACAGAGCTGGCCAAGTTCCTAGGGGGAGTGTTAGACGTGATGTCCTTCCCAGCTTCACGGTTCCAGTTCCTCACGAAAGGGAGGGAGGGAGGTTTAAGTGCCGCCTGAAATGTCCTGATATGTTCACACCAACGCCACGGGCTCCACGATGAACTCGCCACCGGGGGAGGAGGCGGTGCCGGCGTTTCCCCACCCGCCCCCGTGACGCCCGTTTTGTCCCCAGTCTACCCGTCACCGAATTTCTCCTTTATCTGGCGGTAGTTAGAAAGCAAGTAAACCCAGCCCGCGGTCTGCTGTCCCCACCGCCGAGGTTCCTCTCCAGCAGAGGTTCCCAGGGCGCCGTGGATGGGACTGCCCCCCGCCCTGCTCCCCGGGGCCCAGGGAGCCACCGCGCTGGCTGGGGGAGGACGGGGGCGGGCAGGGCAGCGGGCACGCGGGCCGCTCGCCTTCCATCCCGGGAGGAGCCGCGCCAGCCCGCCAGTGCCCCCGGCCCCCCGGCCTCCCGGTCCTGGACGAGGCCCTTCGCTTGGCCGCTGCTGCTTGCGTGGCATCTGACTTTTTATTGCAGAAAATTGAAGCCCGTGTAGAAGTAACAGGTGACCATTACTCCCCAGGATTCAGGCATGTGGCCACCACCTGCCGCTCTGCGGGTCACACGCCAGCAGTTTGCCGAGTGCTTCCTGTGAAGGGGCTGCACGTTACATCACTGTAGGATGGTCCTCTCTCATTTCTGGGTTGGAAGGTGCCAGGAGTTTCCAGTGTTTTCTGGAAATCCACCAGAGGGAGGGGGAGGCGCTGGACAATCTGAAAACTGCCCCACAGGACAGGATGGGGACAGCGTAGGTCTTTTGAAGGTTTCCTTGCGTGCGGGTCACGCGAGGCTGCCTTTTCCTAACACCGGCTGGATGCTGATCACCTGGGCTCCACGGGGGCTGAAGTTGCGCCGTTCTAATTTCTCCCTTAGATGCGGTATTTGACGAACTCGATTTTACTTGTAAAGGGAAGTGGTTGGCGCTTAACTGGAAGGAGGCGGGAAGTGGCGCCGCCCCTGCACACGGCACCCCTGCAGGAGTGAGCGCTGAGGAATCCGCTCAGATTCTGTCCTGGCCGTGAGGCCGAGCACGTGGCGGGGACCTGGGGCTCCAGCCCTGGGCGGCGTGGCCCGCGGTGCCCGACCCAGGCCCACCCACCTTTAAGCCACCGCCCTTGGGTTTGTTTGGTCCCCTAAGAGCCGCGTTAGGTGTGTGTTAGGGTTTGGAGGCTTCCTTCTCTGGCTATTGTCCCAGCAAGACTGATGACACAGGTGCTGGTTTCCCGAGGCTGCTGTGACAGGTACAATGAACTGGGTGGGTCCTGACAGCAGAGGCTGATTCTGTCACGGTCCTGAGGCCCAAAGTCTGGAGCCCACCTATCGGGGGGCCTGGGTCCCTCTGGAGGTGCTGGGGGAGGCCCCTTCCAGCCCCCGTGGCGCCCGTCCCAGAGGTGCCCGGCTCTGCCTCTGTTGGCACGTGGCCGTCTGTGTCTTCTCGGCGTCCTTCTCCCTGTGTGTCTGTTTTCTCTCCTTGGTAGGACACCAGTCATTTTGGATTAGGGCCATGGCAATGACCTCATCTTAGCCCAGTGACATCCGCAAAGACCCAGCTTCAAACGGCGTCACGTTCACAGGTACTTGGGTCAGGACTTGAACGCATCTCCTGCGGGGGACACGACTCAGCCCGTCACAGGTGCTGGCCGGTCCCCGCCTCCAGCCTGAGTGGGGTACCTGCCCTCCCAGAAGCCGGCCTGAGTGTGGCCGCAGGTTCTCAGCTAAACCCCACCCTGATGTTAACCAGGGAGGGGAGTCGCGCAGGGTCCCCAAAGGCTGTAGTGGGTCCCAGCAGAGCTTCTCCTGTTCTAGAAAAGCCAGGGCAGCTCCCACGGTTCCCAAGGGAACACCACTCGGTCCAGGACAGCAAGCATCTTGCTTTCTAGCTAAAACTGTATCACAGGGGAACAGGGCTCGGCTGGTAAAGGGAGACCTTCGCCCAGGTCACGCTGGAGCTCCCCCTGTGGCCCGTGAAGCCTCCATCCTCCGCAGGCCTGGCCGGTTCAGGGGAGTGGACGGCAGGTCATGGGCAGCCCAGGCACCGGCCACCACCCCGAGATGCCCCCAGGGTCTCCCCATACAGCATGCTCGGCTCTCGGGTTATAGCCGCCCGGTGGCGGAAGTAGCAGCGCATCGTCCTGGGGTCCCCGGGCAGTGGGTTCCTTTCTCTTCTTTGGGTCCTACCAGCACCGCTGTGACCTCCTGAGCCCCAGGGCAGTCCCCACGCTGCTCCCTTGTCTCCACCTGAGTCAATCCTTTGAAACCTCAGATCCCATCTGGCCTCGCCCCAGGGGGGCCTAACGTGACCCCGCACCCCCCAACCCTGGGCTTTCTCAGCCTCCTGTGCTGACCCAGCCTTCACATGGCCACATGTGACCGTCTCCACCGCTTCCCGGAAGCTCGTTGATAAATACACTTGAACCCTCTTCAAGGTGATCTGAAGTCTGAAGTCCCCAGGAGGGGACCCAGCTGCCTACACTCCTGGTGGGGACGGCGACTGGGGCGGCCGCTCTGAAGACAGTCTGGCCATTCCTCAGAAGGTTAGCCTTGAGTCACCACCTGACCCAGCCAGGCCACGCCCAGGAGTGTGTCCAAGGGAGATGGAAACACGTGCACACAAAACTCCTACGTGAAGGTCCACAGCTGCATTCCACATAACAGCCAAAAACGTGGAACAGCCCAGACGTCCGTCAACAGAGAAACGGATCAACGAAACGTCTGTCCGTGTGGTGGACTTCCTTCAGCCGTGGAAGGAGTGGGGCTCTGGCACGCGCTGTCACGCGGGTGTATCTTGAACATGTCAAGTGGGAGAAGCCAGACTCAAAGGCCACGCATCGTGTGATTCCACTGACGGGACGCGTCCAGAGGCACGAGTCCCCGGACTCGGGGTGGGCTAGTGGTCACCGGGAGCGGTGGGGAGCGGAGCTGCTGCGTACCACACGGGGGCTTTTCCTAGGCTGCGAGGGCGCCGTGCTGGGGAACGCAGACCGTGGACGCCGAGCGCCGCTGCAGCGTACGCTCCAGACGGGTGAGTTGTGCACAGCGGGCAGCGGTGCAGCCTCGGGAGCTGCCGGACGCCCACCCTGACCTTCCAAGTCTCCGGACGTGCGCGCCGTTTACTGGGCATCAGCCACACGACAGTCACGTGCCTGTGCGTGTGTGTCATCACCTTGGTTTCAGAAGAGGAAACCGAGGCCCTGGGAGGCTTGGTCGCGTGGTCACGAGGAGGAGCCAAAGCCGCTTCATCTGGCACCAGCGTGCTCTGCGCCATCCACCAGGGCCGGGTCACTCCCGCGGCTCCACCCCACAGGCTCTGACCTGTCCCCCTCCCACGTGGCTTGCCCTCCCCTCCCTGGTTCTCCCTGTTCCTCGTCCCATCCGTCCATGACCTCGAGTGACCTTGACCCTCTAGGCCTCGGCCACCTGCTCCCTGGGTCAGGCACACCTGGGCTCTGGCTCCCACCGTGAGCCTCTGGTCCGCCCTCGGCTTCCCCCCTTGCCCTCTCCTCTCGTCACCATCACCCGCTGGGCCTGAGCAGTCCTGTCTCCTCCCCTCCCCTCTCTGCCCCCATCCCCCACACACACACCCCCCCCCCCCGGGGCCCAGTGTCCACCTGTCCAGCCTGGCCTCCCCTCTCACCGCGCCCATCGGGCTACCAGTTGCTGACTCTAATTAAAAGGACACACGGAAAGCACTCGACCGGCCCCGACCCCGGTCCCCCCTCTAATTTTCTCCTACCTCATCGCGTTATCCCCAAGCTCACTCACGCCTGCTTAGAGTCTGTTTCAGCACAGCCAGGGTGATGCTGTTAAGACGTAATTCACCTTCCCTCTGCACAGAAGCCTGTCCTGACGCCCGACTTCCCTCGGCGTGAAGGCCAAAGCCCCCCACGCCACCCACACGCGTGCTCGTGCTTTGGCCTCCGTCGCCTCTCCTCTGCCTGCCTTCCCTCGAGCCGCGCCGGGTCCTCCCGGTTCTCAGATTCACCAGGCAGGCCTGCCTCACCCCGGGGCCTGGGCACTTACTGCTGCCTCAGCCTCGCTGGGCCCGGTTCTGAGGATGAGCCTGGCCGGCCGATGGGGTGGGCGTCGCTAGGGAAAGGGGCTGGGGTGCGGGGTCTGGAGGCTGCCGGCCTCCACCCCTGGCCGGGCCCCCTGTGTGATGCCGCGGGGCCTGTGTGACATCACAGCCGCGGGGCGGGCCTTCCACTGGCCAGGAGCAGTGGGGGGGAGGCGGCGGCCGGTCTCTTGTTTGATCCGAGAGCTGCCGTCCGCGTGAGCGTGACTGTGAGCTGTGTGGCTGGAGCTCAGCCGGGGACGGGCCCGCCCGGCCTCCTCCCTCCCTGGCGCAAACTGCGCTGCGGCCCGGCCTCCGGGTCCCCTGTGCTGACTGCCGTCTCCCCCAGGTTCCCTTGACCCCCTGGCTGTCCTTCAGCTGCTGCGATGAGATACGCTCCAGAATTCAAGAAGTCCCCCTCGCACCTCCTGAAGACATTCGCCGGTAACAGGCCGGGCCGCGCGGGGCTCCGGGGAGGCTGTGCTTTCCCAGCCACGAGGCCCGGCGCAGGGGCGGCGGGAGGGTGCGCGGGGGCCGAGCGGGAAGCGGGGAGGGCCGGCCCGGAGCGGGGGGAGGGCCGTGTGCGTCCCGTGGGAACACGTCCTGTGCGGAGGGGACGGGGCGGGGCCTCGGGGGCCGGGGACACGCAGCCCTTGAGGGGTCGTCTGCGGGTCCAGTTCAGCCTGGCAGTCCCGCAGCTTCGCACCCACACTGCCCCACCGCTGCCCTCTCTCTCGACAAGTCACCCTTCCAGGGTCCCCTCGGAGGGACGCGCCCTCGAGTCCGGGGCCTCGGACACCGGGCCAGGTGGAGGGCAGCAGGGTGGGGAGGAGAGGGCAGAGTGGTCATGGGGCCGAGATGGGGTCACACAGAGGTTCCCAGGAAGGAGGGCCCAGCTGGGGGTGGGCGCCACCGCGCAGACGGGGCCCAGGGAGCCTCCCCAGGTGCTCGCTTCCCGGAAGAAACGCTCCGCGGAAACCTGACGTGAAGAAAAATGCCTAAAAGCACACGTGGTTTCCCAGGGAGGTCCCAAGGGAATTTCCCCCAGTGGGAGGCTCTCTCCCGGGGACTCGGGCACCCTGACACCCTCCGGTGCCCTGACCCTGCACCCTGGTCTGTCTGGGGAGCCCTGATGCAGCCACGCGGGACGCATGTCCCTCTCACATCTGAGACCCGCGTCACGTGCTGGGCTCAGGTCCAAACCCATGTGTCAATTGTCTGGGCACAAGGGTCCAGACCTCCTGAACTGCAGAAGCCAAACCAGGGGAAGGAGGTGGGGAGGGGACCCACGGGGCCGTCGCAGCCGGGCCAGGCCATGCAGGGGCTCTGAGGGGCCGTCCGGGTGCCGGGTGTCCCTTCCACCTGGAAGCTCGGGTCTGGGAAGCGCCGTGGATTCGGGAACCCAAGAGGACCCCGACGAGGGTATAATGGGTGTGGGATGCCCCACGGTCCAGGGGCACAGGGCCGGCTGCCGTGCTGCTTCTCGAGCCCCCCTTTTCCTTATGAGCCACTCTGCAGAAATAACCCAAATGGTCTGTGCGGCGCTTTACAGTTTGTAGGGCGTTTCGCAGAAACGATTGCAATTTTCACGGCCCCTCTGTGAGGGAATCAACGTTGGCTTTAGACCGACAGGCAGGGTGGACAGAGGTGCACAGTAGGTCAACAGCGGAGAGCACAGGCCGCACGGCCAGGTCCCCGGGTCAAGCCCTTCCTCCCCACGCTGGCTTCACCTTCACTCCCTCACCTCTAACACTGGCGGGCGTGAGGAGGGTCTCTGAAGAGGGGCTGCTGGAACGATCAAAGGACATAGAACTTGGAGAAATCCCCAAGGGGGCTCCTTGCAGCCCTGACACACTTGAAGCAAAACCCAGCACAGCTCACGTCCCCTCACAGTCGGCAGGGACCGAGCCCTCGCCCAAGACCTCGGCGACCACGGCGACCACAGCCCGGAAGCCAGCACAGCCCTGCCCGCCCCGGGCCAGCGGGCCGGCTCTGGCTCCCAGGCTCCGGCTGCAGGGCGTCCCCAACTCTGTCCAGCCTTCCGTCTGCAGCGGTGGCCTCCGCAGCACAGGCCCCACGACGGGGAGGCCGAGGAGACGGGATGGGGCGCACCTGGAGTAGGGGTGTCCTGGGACACGGAGGAAAGGGCATGGGAGGGCGGCGGGTTTCCCTGGAATCCCACAGTCTGAGAGAACAAACTCCCCCCACTGACCCGAGGAAGACGGCGTTCCCTGGAGACTCAGGAAAGGGTGGGCCCTGCTCCGCGCCCGCCTGGGGAGACCGTGTTTACTGCTGATGGGCACCTGCTCAGAGCTGAGACCCTGCGGTCCTTCGCCCTCCGCTGCAAGGCACGTGCCTTCCTGGCACTATACTTTCTGTCCTTTCGATTTGACTTTTAAATTCTGAAATAATCCTCATGTTGGTCATTTTAACTCAGTCTGCGCTTAAATGTGGATTAAGAACATGTTACTGCCCGAACTCCCAAACACCCATGGTATTAGGTCTTTGTTTCCCAATTCCTTTGTGGAGCGCTGAGCCCGGCGAGCTCTCCGCCAGGATGCGTTATCTCCTTAATCACTGGGGGACCGTGCATTATTCTGTGTGTGTCATCAACTTGACATTGTCGTGGTCAGAAATCTAATTCATTCCAGATCTGAGTTTCAAAGTGAGACGTGTATGATGCATAATGAAAACTGTAACAAAACCCACCACGCAAACCCGCGAGCTCCCCCTCCCTGCCCCGCGTTCCTTCGAGTCAGAGGGGGCTGTGCATCGGGGTAACGTCCGTGTGTGTCTGCTTTGCAGTGTGCGACATCCCTCTGTACAACATATGTGACTACAACGTCACCAGAGATCGGTGCCAGGAACTCGGGTGCTGCTTTTATAAAGGCATCTGCTATGAGAAGGCCATTCCCAGTAAGTATCCAGCCAGGCCCGCCCTGGCGGACAAAGCCACGCAGGCCAAGAACGGCCTGCTTCCCTCTCCCGGGTCTCCGTTGCTGTTCGGGCCTCTTTCTTTGTTCCGTGGTCACATCGCCCTGCTCGCTGCAGCTGCAGGAGAGACGGCTCTGAGGGCCTGGGCCTGGGACTTCAGCCACCGGAAAAAGTCCACTCCCGGGTGGGCCAGACGTGCTGTTGAAGAGGCTTATTTGAGATCCCTCCATCCTGGGGGGGGGGGCGAGAGGGTGTAGAAGCCTGGGTTGGAGGAGACGGTTCTGCAAAAGCAGCTGGCTCGGGGCGGGGCCCCTGCGGCTGTGCGCGAGGGGAGGCCTGACCCAGGCGGGAGCTGGAGCCCTGAGGACCCAGGACAGACCCCCAACTGGGGTCAGGATGAAAATAGACCCGACACTGAGCTCGGCTGCCGGTCCCTGAAGCCCAGGATGCGCCTGGGGAGGTGGAACTAGTAGGGGGGCCTGGGATCGGGAGGGGGCCCGAGCTGGGGGCGAGGCCGGGCCCTCCCAGTCAAGACAGCAAGGGAGGCACCCAGGACTCAGAGGGCAGCAGGAGGGGCGAGGGGGGAGGAGGAGGTGAGCTGGGTCTCCTGGCCCAGAAGGGATGCCCTAACAACGCTTTCTGGATACTTCCCCACACTTCTGCCTCTGGAATTGTCTAAATTAGTATTTCCAGACACTCAAATTCTACTTGACGGTTGATGCTTTTCCTTGCCCCGTATGCATCCCTTTTAGAAACGGGGGTGAGGGCTCTAGGACTTTGGGGAAGGGGTAAACACGTCCCTGGAACAGGGCAGCCTGCAGGAGACCTCACCGGGGAGGAGGAACGTGTCCCCAGATACAGAAAGCTGGCCATGGACCCTCAGCTCCAATGCTCTGAGAAATGTGTCCTGTACCCTCCTCCGCCCTCACCCCTCGGGGGTCAAGGGCGCAGCTGTGTCCTGTGACTTTCCGGGATTTCTTCTTCCCTTGTTTCTCCTCTGCGGTCCCAGCTGGGCTCAGCCGCCCACCCCCAAGGCCTGCCTTCTCGTTCCTAGACACGGGAAGTCAGAAACATTACCCTCGGGGCAGCCCCATCCCACAGACTCAAAACCTTCCGCCAGCTCCTTCAAGAAGTGATATTCTGAGCAAAACAAGAAGCTAAAGCATCGGCAAGATCCGGGTTCAGCCAAAGGGAGCGCAGTGTCTTCCTTTATGGTGGAGATTTGGTGTGTAGGGCCAAAGCGGAGTCAGTTTAGCTCAAAAAGAGGCAGAGAAGAGGCCACAACGAACACTCCTCATAGCTGGGAGGATTTTCTGGTGACAATTTCTCCTTCAGATCTTGAGTTAGAAGACTTGGGACCAGATCTCCTTACTCATCCCACCTGCCACCTTCAGGGACCCCAGCACCCCTAGGATCCCACACCCCTTCCCCTGTACCTGAAGATAGAAGCAATTGGAAGTTACCTCCTTTGGTTGTTATTTTTACTGAGATAGAATTCTCATGCCGTAAAATTCACCCTTTTAAAGTGTATAATTCAGTGACTTTTAGTATATTCACAAAGTTATACACTATAAAGTCCAGAACATTTTCATTATCCCCAAAAGAAACCTGCACCCATTGAACCATCACCCTATTCCCCTCCCCCTCCAGTCCCTTGTAACCACCAATCTGTGTCTATGGATCTACCTGTTCTGAACATTTCATACACATGGAATCATACCATATGGGGTGGCCTTTTGTGTCTGGCTTCTTTCACTTACATAATGTTTTCAAGGTTCATCTATGATGTACCATGTGTCAGTACATCATTCCTTTTTATGGCTGAATTATATTCCATTGCCTGGATGGACCACATTTTGTTTATCATTTGTCTGTTGATGGGCATTTGGGTTGTTTCCACTTTTTAGCTATTATGAATGAAGCTACTATGAACAAATGCACACAGATTTTACATGAACACGTTCTCAATTCTGGACCATATATTAACTCTATTTTAAAATTTTGAGGAAATGTCAAACTAGTTTCCAAGTGGCTGCACCATTTTACAGTCTAAACCAGCGGCATATGAGGGTTCCAGTTTCTCCATCTTCTCACCAACACTTTTCATCCGTCTTTTTGATTATACCCATTGTAATGGGTGTGAAGTTATATTTCATTGTCATTTTGATTTGTATTTCCCTAATGAGTAATGACGAGCTTATTTTCATGCGCTTATTGACTGTTTGTGTATCTTCTCTGGTGAAAAGTCTATTAAAATCCTTTGCTCAGTTTTGAACTGGGTTAATTATCTTTTTATCGTGGAGTTGTAAGTGCTATTCATATATTCTCGTAGACCCTTTTCAGATATATGATTTCAAATACATTCTCCCAAATCTGTTGACTGTCCTTTCACTTTCTTGATAGCATCCTTTGAAGCACAAAAACTTTCAGTTTTGATGATGTCCAGTTTATCTATTTGTTCTTTGGTTGCTTGTGCTTTGGGGGTTTTTATCTAAGAAACCATTGTCTAATTCAAGGTCACAAAGATTTACATTTAGGATATCTTCTAAGGGTTGTGTAGTTTTATCTCATACATTTCCGTCTTTGATCCACTTTGTGTTCATTTTTGTACGTGGTGTGAGGCAGGGGTACAACTTCGTTCTTCTACAGATGTCCAGTTTTCCCAGAACCATTTGTTGATAAGACTGTTCTCCACTGAATTGTCTCCACAGCCTTGTTGAAATCAATTGCTCCTAAGTGTGAGGGTTTATTTCTAGACTCTCAATTCCATCCCATTGATCTATGTGTCTATCTTTAATCAGCACCGCCAGGCTTTGATCACTGTAGCCTTGTAATAAGTACTGAAATGTGAGTCCTCCAATTTTGTTGTTCATTTTCAAGATTGTTTAAGTTATTATGGGTCCTTTGAATTTACATATGAATTCTAGGATCCCTTGTCAATTTCTGCAAAAAGCCATCTGGCATTTTGATAGGGATTGTGTTCAATCTGTAGATAATTTGGGGGAAGGTGTAAAGGGGTATTGCTATTTTAGTAATATTAAGTTTTCTCGTCTTCTGAATAGTGGATGTTTTCCACTTTATATTGTTTTAAATTTCTTTCAATAATATATTGTAGTTTTCAGTATGCTAATCTGTTTTTCTTTTATTAAAGTTATTCCTACTTATTTTATTCTAATGTTATTGTAAATTGAATTGTCTTTTCAATTTTATTTTCAGATTGTATATAGAATCCTAGGTATATATGCAGTAGAATTGAAAGGTTGCTAGTGTATAGAAATAACATAAAATTTTTATGTTGATCTTGTATCCTGCAACCTTCTTGAACTTGTTTATTAATTCTTGTCATTTTTTAGTTTATTTCTTAGAATTTTCTACATATAAGATCATATCATCTGCACATAGAGATAGTTCTACTTCTTCCTTTCCAATCTAGATGGTTTTATTTCATTTTCCTGCTAGAACTTCAGTACAGTGGTGAACAGAGGCAGTGAAACTGGACATCCTTGTCTTGATTCTGATATTTGGGGGAAGCTTTCAGTGTTTCACCATTAAGTACCATGGTAGCTTGGGTTTTATTATATATCATTTATCAGGTCAAGGAAGTTCCCTTGTCTTCCTAGTTTTTTGAGTATTTTTATCATAAAAAGATGTTGGATTTTATCAAATTCTTTGCATCTATGAGCACCTCAGGTGTGGTCTTTTTGTGTGTGTGTGTTATGAAAAGCACTTTTAATTCTGTATAGGATTTAAAAGACAAAAGCATAAAAATAACTAACTATAAAACTATGTTAATGGATACAATTTATATAAAGATGTAATTTGTGACATCAATATAAAGTAGGGGTGGGGAGATGCAAAAGAGGTATTTTTTTGAATTTTATTTTATTTTATTTTTTATACAGCAGGTTCTTATTAGTTATCTATTTTATACATATTAGTGTATATATGTCAATCCCAATCTCCCAATCCATCCCACCACCACCACCCCCCCTCAGGGGTGGTCTTTATTACTTATGTAGATTTGAGTTACTATCTAGTGTCCTTTTCTTTCATCCTGGAGGACTCCCTTTAGTATTTCTTGTAAGGCAGGTCTGCTAGTGCTGAATTCTCTCAGTTTTTGTTTATCTGGGAATATCTTAATTTCTCCTTCATTTTTGAAGGATAAGTTTATAAAATTCTGATTTGACAGTCTGTCAGCACTTTGAATATTTCATCCCATTGCCTCTGCCCTCTATGGTTTCTGGTGAGAAATCTGCTGATTATCTTAAGGCTTCTTTATACACAGCATGTCGCTTCTCTTATGCTGCTTTCAAGGTTCTATTTTGACAGTTTATCATGTGTCTAGGCGTGGATCTCTTTGATTTTATCCTACTCAGAGTTCATGAGCTTCTTGGCAATGTAGATGAATGTTTATCAAATTTAGGAAGTTTTTGCTATTTCTTCAAATATTCTTTCTGCCCTCTCCTCTCCCTCTGGGACTCTCATCCTACATATTTGGTACACTCCATGGTGTCCCACAGATCTCTGAGGTTCTATTAAGTTTTCTTAATTTGATTTTCTTTCTGTTACTCAGACTGGTTACTCTCAATGGACTTATCTTCAGGTTTGCTGACTCTTTTGCCTGCTCAAATCTACCATTGAGGTCCTCTGGTGAGATTTTCATTTCCATTATTATACTTTCAACTTCAGAATTTCTATTTGGTTCTTTTTTAAAAATTAAATAATTTCTATCTTTTTGTTGATATTCTCCATTTGGTGAGATATCATTCTCATACTCCAGCTCTTTAGATATAGCTTCCTTTAGTTCTTTGAACATATTTAAAATAAAGTCTTTGCCTAGTAAGTCTAACATCTGGGCTTCCTGGGGGACCATTTCTGTGGATGGCCTTTTTTCATGTACATGGCCGTATTTTCTTATTTTGCATGTCTCGTATTTTTTGTTGACAGTAGACATTTTAAATAATATAATGTGGCAACTCTGAAAATCAGGTTCTCCTGCCTCCCCAGATCTCTTGCTGTTGCTATTGTCATTGTTTCATGACTTTTCTGGATGAATTCTGTAACGTCTGTATTCTTTGTGGTGTGTACTCATTGAAGACTCTGCTTGGTCAGCCTAGTGGTCAGACTAATGGCTGGACAGAAATCTCTGTAGACACCTGGAAACAATTATCTCTCAGTCTCTGCTGAGGGCCCTGTGTGTGTGTTGGGACCCACCTTCTACATTCAGCCAGATAGTTCCCAACTCTACCTTAACCTTCACTTCCTGCTTGCACAGAACCTCAAGGTCAGCCAGCAGTGCAAGCTTGGAGCCTTCTCAGGTCTTTCCTAGGTATGTGCACAGCCCTGGACGTGCCCACTGCCTTCTAGGTTCCAAGGACTATGTCGCAGCTTTCCAAACCTCCCTGTAGACAGATCATCCCCCAGGTTTTCCCTCTAAGCTTTTTGGTCAGCCTGTTGTTTGCCCCCAACTGCTATCAACCACCTCAGCCATCGTGATTCTCAACAATTGCCTCTGATTATTCCAGCAAATGGCGGAGGGAAAGGCTGTTCACACTACATGAGCTCCAAGTCAAGTCACATAAAGACAACCTTGTGAGTGGGATCTTCCAGTGAAGCACCAGATGGAACAAAGGGTGACCATTTCCTGGGAATGGGACTTTGAAGGAGCTTCAGTCCTGTTCCTTACCCTCCGGTGGTACCAAGCTGCTGGTTGTCACCAGGACTGTGGGCTGTAGGTTTTCATGACTGTCATGGAACTGGAGAGAGGGCAGGAGAGGTGGGAACAGGCATGTTAAAATGTCCAAATATCACTGTTGTTACTGAGATTCATCTGTTCATCTTGAATAAAGAGACTGCTGCAAGATTTTGGTTAATTTCCAAAGTTTTGAAAAAGTTTATTACCTTAATTTTGGCCCTTGTTCTCATTGCTTTTCTGAAGGAGGGTATTTTGGGGCAGGGGCTTCTGCTCTGCCGTTTTTTCTGATGTCACCCTGAAAGTTAATTTTGGGCTTTAATGGACCTCTAGTCCAGTTGTACACAATGCGGTAGTGAGAGAGGTACCACAAGACATAGTGCTTTTTTTTTTTTTTTTTTTTAAAGGAGTTCATTCTCCTCCATCTATCTCATTGTAAAACCCATGACATCTTACTTGAGAGAGCTGGATGAGTCTCAGGTCTTCCACTGTTGAATGACCCACCACATTGCTGCATCCCAGCCGCTCGTTCACTGGGGGATGTGACAGGTACTCCTGAAGCTGATTTCATGGCACTGAGTGGTGGTTTGGCCATAATTTGCTGCTTTTTGCACTTGTCATCCTTTTGTTGCTTTGTGGTTTTAGCGGTTGGACACACACACATATCACTATTTGGAGAGCAGCCGATGATTAATCTGGCTCACTTCATTTCCATCACGGAGTTTTGCTTCTCAGAGGACTCTGGTGTCCTAGGCACGTATGCAACTTAATTTTTCTGAGACGTTTACTGCATGGGGCTCCTCAAATCAGGAAACTTTAACATCCAAAGGGTATGTGAGTTTGCTCCTTCAATCTTCTACATATAAAGAGGCAAAAGGCATTCAATTCCCAGGTCAAGTTACAGGCCAGGGCATAGTCTTTGGCCATTAATTATCCCAATTTACTCACATCCTAATGAAATGGAGCCCTAACAGCATAAAGCAGTGAAATGGATCATTCAAGGAAGAACGCAGCCAGCAAAGGAACAGAAATCCAAGCTGCTGCTGCTGCTTTTTCTTTATTTTTCATCTGTCCCATCCCTTGATCATCTTCTCATCAGAGTTTTATTGTGGGAGTTGGCCATTTTGTAAATGTTAGTATTTCAGACATCATTTAAATTAGAACAATCACCTGATGCCTGTCACTTATTTGAAAAATGAACCTTATTCTTTATAGCACCTTAATTATTAGTGTCCTTAAGGAACCCAGAAAAGAACACAAACTGAAGAATTTTTGTCCTTGCAGAGGGCTCATTGTTCTGTAAGTGGGTATGTCATTTTTGCATGGAGGCGAGTATTAATCCTTTTTCCACTCTTTCAATTATAATAAATGAGTTGTGTGAGCTAGGCTTTTTCTTCAGACTTCTTTCGAGCTCAAGAGGTTGGGCCATCTGTGGGAAGAGTCTGGGCAGTGAGCCCTGCATTTGGGTTCTCACTGTGCCCTCAAATTATTTTTCATTTCTTTGACATCCTTCTCATTCAAGACGGCGAGCGAACCTTTGTACTGTGTAAGTTGTAGTATTCGGTGACAGGGTATTATGAGTTCTTTGTGCACGTAATTCCATGTTATGAAAACCTTTCACCAACTTCTTAAATTGGCTGGTTTGAAGTGCACATTGTGTTGTGGCATAATCTGTATTATTAGGAACATGAACTTGGGGAATTAGCATTAGATCTTTGAGAAAGAATTGGGAATTCAAAGAGGATGACTTGCTTTCATTCCTCAGTCTTGATTGTAGGGTACAGTATTTAACCTGTCATTTCTTCTAAGTGTTTGACTTCAGTTTCTTCATGGGACTTGCTGAGACGATTTCAAAATTTTGTTTAACTGTATTTGGGGGAGGACTTGCCAAGATATTCCTTCAGTTGCTGTTGTTTCTGAGTGATCAATCATAGTATGTGTTTTATGATAAACCACACATATTGCTTGTAACAAATAGCGTGCTGGCCAGAGACTGTGCAGAGAGAATCATTGAGACTCAGTCTCTGCCTTCAGGAGCTTGACCTCAAGAACAAAAAGTACTCGCACATGTAAAGATGTAGAAGACATGCTGACAATAGAAAACTAAATCATTGACTAAATATGTGTGTCTCACTAACAGGGATTCACTTACATACAGACTCTGAATTTCTTTCACGAACCAGGACACAAAACCACACTAAGGAATATACACTCCTTGGAATTCAAGAATTCGTGGGTTGCCTTTTTGTCCCTTAAAAGCTCCTAATTCGCACTTTGTTTGTTTCAATTCCATTCATTCGACATCGTTAAAGCGTACTTTGTGTCAAGGCCTAGGGGACCCCCTATATTAGTTATCTATCGCCGTGTGACAGATGACCCAAAACTCAGTGGCCTCAGGCAACAACTTAGGGGCTTAGCTGGGTGGTTTGGGCTCAGGTGACTCATGGGAATTGTAGTCAAGATTTCAGGAGGCTGCGCCAGTCGTCTGAGGCCGGCCTGGGGCTGCACCATCTACCCTGTGGGTCTCACCTTGTCACAAGTCTGCCTGCACATCCTTCTACATGAGACGGTCTTCCCCACAGCCAGCGAGCAGCGAAAGAGCAGAGTAGGAGCCACGGTGACTCGGACCTCGCCTTGGGGGTTCAGAGGTCAGCCCCATACACCGCAGAAGCGTCTACACCACGGTGTAAATTCCAGGAGGCGAGAATCACTGCAGGCATCTCGGAGGCCCTGGAGATTCGGGGGTGGACCCAGGTGCACGCATTTCCACGGGAAAGGCCTCATGGAAAGAAAGAAGCCAACCGATCGGAAAGAGCCTCCAACAGGAAGTTTCCTAATTCGGTCACCATTGCGGGGAGGCAGACTGTATCCAGCCCCAGGTCTCCCCCCAACCCCGCCCTCTCCCTGTGAACTCCTGAGCGTGAGCGCCTGCCATATACCCAGCCTCTGCTCGCTGAGCACCAGCAGTTCCAGGAAACAGCATCTGCGTTTCCATCTCTGAGCTATTTGGCTTCAACCCCTTTCAGTTTTCTGACTTCAGCCACATCGAGGACCCCCGTGCCCCCCACGACTGCCAGAGCCCCTGCAGATTAGCCAGTGCAGGTCCCACTGGAGTCATCCTCGCGTCCTGGGAGGCAGCTTTCTCTACAACCATCGCTTACCTTCTGTTCTGGGTTGGATTGTGTCTCCCGAGGAGAGATGCTAAAGCCCTAGCCTCCAGTGCCTGTTGTGTGACCTTGTTTGGATGTGATGTTAAGATGGGGTCATCCTGGAGGAGGTGGGCCCTTGTTCCAACATGACTGGTGTCTTATAAGAGGAGACACAGAGACACAGACTCGGGAGACACAGACTCGGGGAGAATGCTCCGTGAAGGCAGACACACAGGGACGGCGGCCGTGTGATGACGGAGCCAGAGGTGGGGTGATGCACCCACATGCCCGGGGTAGCCAGGAGCCACAGGAGCTGGAAGAAGCAGGAAGGATCCCCACCTCCACCCCCCAGAACCTTCAGAGGGAGCACGGCCCTGCCGTCGCCTTGGCCTTGGGCTTCTGACCTCCAGGCTGTGAGCCAATACGCCTCTGTGGTTTCGAGCTGCCCAGTGGTGGCGCCCCTCCGTCATCACAGCCCCAGGAAAGCACTGCCCTAAGCGGGGACACTCTGTCTGATGATGTTATTACTGGTTAAGGTGGAACGGTTCAGAGGGAGGAAGAAGTAAGGGAATTGAAGCAAATCACGTCACTCGAGGTTGGCGTTTGCAAGCCCGCCGGTTGCCTTCCTTTGAAAGGGCGGAATGGCAGTCGGAGAGAGGCCAGCAATGCTGGTGGCCCAGCAAGTGTCACCGTGCACGAGCTCCTCCTGGCGCCGTGCTGGCAGGTGTGCTCGCGTTCGCTCCTTTCAAGTCCTGGCGTGAGCCTGATGAAGGGAACGTGGAGGGTGGGACCAGGGCGGAAGGCTGTCTGATCACTGAGTGCAGCAGCGCTCACGCAGAACTGCCGGGCCTCAGGAGCCGTGGGTGCCGCCCCTCGGTCGCCCGAGTGCCGAGCCGGCCGGCGGGTGGAGGCCCACCGTCAGTCCTCGTGGGAGGCTGGTCCCCAGGCCCGCCTGTGAGCCTGGGCGCCGCGAGGCCCCTGCGGTGGGGAAGCCCTGGGGAAGGCTTGGGGGGCTCGCCCAGCTCCTCCTTCCCGCTCCTTCCCCGGCGTGGAGAGGGGCCAGGAATTGACCCCAATGCATGCTCCCGCACAGGGAAGCGCCAGGGTAGCGGTTGCCCCTGGGGCACCTTGAAAGGCTCAGGTTCTTCTGTCGGGGGTGGGTTTTGAGAAGACGTGAGCAATTTGGGGCAGTGCGCACCCCTCGCTAATAAAGGAGAGCTCAGTCCATGAAATTTGACATCAGACCTGCGGGATTGGTCACCCAAAATCATCTCCTAATATTTTGGGACAATTGACCTGAGTATTGAGGGACCATTTCCAGGGAGCCGGAGGCAGGGCGCGGGCCGGGCACAGGAGGCAAGGAGGCCGCGTGCTGCTCTTTCTGGAGGACAGACAGACCAGGGATCCTCTCCCCACAGCTGTCCCCGGGGTCCTCTGGGAGCCACGGGCCGCCCTGAGGGCCTGCAGGTGGAGCCTTCTTCCCTCCGCGAGTGGCTTGGATCCTGGACGTGTTTCCGGGGGGAGGAGGTGGAGAGGCAGGTGCTCAGGGCGGAGCTGGACCTCAGGGGCAGGTGGAGGGCGTGGCCGACTCCGGGAAGCATCCCTTTGGGGATGGACCTGGGTCCAAGTGATGAACTGAAATTGCTTTCCAGCTTATGTGCAAGTGTTTTCCGCCTTGATCGTGATCATCGCCGGGGCCTTTATCATCACCATTATTTACAGGTCAGTGCTTTCGTTCTCTGAGCCTCACCTGCAGACCCGAGAGGGAGAGGAACTCGATGGTGCGGGCGGGAGGCTCCCCAGCCTTGCCATGGGGGACGAGGAGGGCCCTCTGTGGACGCGAGCCTGCTGGGGGGACCAGCCTATGTCCCCGGCGCTCTTGATAGCAATGCCAGTGGCATCAAAGGACACCTGACATCTCCAGGTTGGCTCGTCCCGCCTCAGCCTCACGGCCAGCGAGCGCTGGGTCTGCAGAGCCCCGGCCGCTGGTCCACACCCAGGCTGCCCTGTCCTTCAGCCTGTGATGGTCGTGATGCAGCTGTGTGCTCAGACCCGAGTCCCCGGGCGGTGGCAGTGGTGAGGACGCACCAGGCCCTGGCAGTCACCTGTGGTCCACGGGCGGGACTGGAGTCCAGCCATCATGCGGGGCCCTGGCACCTGTGACAGGAACAAAAGCCACTGAGATTAGTTGAGTCCAACAAGGAGGAAAACCGCTGTCCTCCTCCGAGTGGTGCCGGGTGGCGTCTAGATGGACGGGCCTGGCTGTGACCTGCACGTGACGCTCCCTGTTCTGTCCTGGGAAGCCGGGGTGCCACGTGCCGAGTCTGTTTAGAGCACGTGTAAGAAACAAAAACGAAGACTATTAAGACCAAGCATTTATCTTGGCAAATACACGTTCATGATCATGAAGCCTGTGTTTTTAGGGGCACGTCCTGGCGGAGGGCTGGGCGGCCCAGAGAGTTTTCCACCCTTAATTTCTCTGATTGTGATAAAAACTCTCTTTCCATCAGAGTTGTCCAAGAGAGTAGGAGAGAAAAGGAAGTCCCTACAGAGGTACCTTTGTCCTCCAAGTCCAGCGCTGAAGTGGAAATGGTGCCCTCGGGCGAGCGGCCGGCGGGGTCGAAGGCCCCGAGCACAGAGCCGTCGCACAGGAGCCCGGAGAGCGGTAGGGAGGACGGTAAGGCGGCGGGAATGGCCAGCTTTACCTCCTCGGCGGTCTCCTCTGGTGAAGACACTCGGCAGCTATGTCAGCCCTTCTGCAAGTTGTACTTGTGTTTTAGTTTGGACAAAAGTCTATCTTCTCCAGCTGGGAGGGGCGGGTTTGCAAGGTGGATTCTGCCCTCCGCACAGGTTTCCCGTCCACAAGTCCATTCCCTCCTGGAAACATCGCCTTCCCTCTCCTGCCCTCCGTGTCCCCGCAGACACATCCTGCCGGGGCGTGGGCAGCGGGAGTGCCGGCTGAGCCACAGCCCAGGCGCTGGCTGGCGGCGTGAGAGCGTCTCCTTCTGCGGCGCCTGCAGCTGTGAAGTGTCTCCCCGCTGCTCTGGTTTCCAGGAAGCCCAGTTGCTTGTCTGGTCACTCACCCTCTTAGGCGGCCTTTGGCCGGGGCCCCTGGCAGGTTAGAGAAGAGTGTCCTCAGTGATCGGCTCTGCCCTGGGCCATGTTCGTGCGGGAACTCCGTCTAGGGCTCTTGGTATCACGGGTCACAAGGCGTGGCTTTCCTGGAGCAGTGAACGGCCTGCCCCGACGTCTTCAGGGACCTGGACGAGGCCCCTGGCGGATGTGCGGGCCCGGCGCGCACCTTCTCGGGGTGCCCCCTGCGGGGAGAGGTGCAGATGCTCCTCCCCCGGGAATGAGTGGAGAGACTCGGGACAGCAGAGACACCCCGCCACCAGACTTGCTTTGGAGTGAATCATGGCCAAGTGTGTGCCATGTAGCTGTGTTCACAGGCCTTGAAGAAATTCCCCTGGGGTGGCCGAGCATTCCATTCAAAAGCCACTTCTTTTTATTTTGTTCTTCATCCCGCAGCACTGGCCATACCAGAAGACGAAGAAACTGAGGACTGAGGTGTGTGCTGGGGACCAAGTGAAGATGGGAGGGAATCTCTGAAAGAAATGGGGCAGCGGGGGAACGGCTGTTGAAATACGTTATGCAATGGCCACCCGATGAGAAAAAATAAAAATATCTTGAAAGCTTCGTGTTCTGTGTTGTGTACCCAGGGCCGGAGTTTTACCTTCAGAGGCAGGACGCCGTCGGAGCTGAGGCCATGCACCAGGAGCTTTCATTTCTGACGCTCGGCTTGGTACTGACCCCGGGACCGGCAGCTCACAGTGCTGACTCAGCACCGAGGCCCCCTTTGCAGGGCACAGGCTGCAGCTTCACCGGGCGGGTTGCCACTCAGACCCACAGGGAGGGCAGGCCTTGCCCAGCAGGAGCAGCATGACACCCCCCAGGGTCCCCCTCCCGTGACAGGACGCACATGGGTTCAGCGTGACTGACACATGCTAAGTGTGGGTGGTGCCAGCCCAGGGAGACCCCGTGGTCTTGGAGAATCCCTGCTTTTCTGTTGGAAACTTGCATTCTCCAGAGCTGCACAAAGGGATTATTTGGATAAGAAATCAGCACAAAAAAGCCCCTAGAAGCCCTCGTTTATTTTCTAGCTGGTAAATTCTAGCGCATGTGGATGTGAATGGTGGTGGGTCAGGGTCTTACTGCCCCTTCCGCCTCACAAGCGTCCTGCTGACCTTGGTTGTCACCCTCGGGTTGGTCTCGGTCAGGTGTCAGCACCCAGGTCATAAAGGACCAGATAGCAACTATTTTAGGCTCTGCGGGCCCTGCGTCCCGACACCTCTTCGACTCTGCTGGTGCCGCATCCAGGCGGCCCCAGGTGATGGAAATGCCTGGGTGGATGTGGCAGGTTCCAATAAAATCTTTTTTTATGAGAACAGGTAACAGGGTGGACGTCCCCGCCGGCCGTGGTTTGTCATCCCCGAGTCCTGAGATACTAGAAGTGTGTTTGTGTGACCTGGGTACCTGTGAACTCCTTGGACTATCTCCGAATAAAGGGGAAGATTCCCAAGGCCGTGGCCAGTGAATGGGGCCGAGCTCTGTCTATAGATTCGTGCTGTCCAGAGGGAGTCTGGTCCCTACCTGGCCTGGGCTGGACCACCGCTTGCAGAGATGAGGCGGATTAGATGCCCCAGAAGCAGCACTTAAGCCCCGAGGTTCGGTGCGGGGCACGCCTACTGCAGAGCTTCTGCCTTTAATGGGAAACGGAGTGTGTGTTTCCAAGGGACGTAGAAACGGCCTCTGGGCATCTCTTCCTCCAGGGTAGGTTGGGCCTGTGCTCCCCAGGCCCCAGGCCCCCTAGGCGACTCCGCGGCCTCTGGGCACCAAGCTCCAGGTGGTACTGCCCCTCCCTAAAGCTGCCCCAGCTCAGCGATGTGCGGGAGGAGGGGCCAGGCCCCTGACCACCTGGCTGCTGAAGCCCCTCTGACCTGGTGGGTCTGGGTGTAGGGAAGGGCTTCCCCATTTTCTGAGCTCACTGAGCAACCCTCAAGGGTTTGGGTGCAGGGTCTGCTGAGGGTGGTGGGCTGGGGTCTGAAGGCAGGGCGGTGCCCTGGTGTGGAGCCAGGAAGAGGGTGGGCCCAGCGGGATGGTCCTGAGCTCCCAGGGCTAGCGAGGTGGTCCATGTGCGGCCCTCGGGTGAGCCCGGCCACGGCAGGACGTGCGGGCTGACCTCCCCTGGCGGCTCCCGTGGGCTCCTGAGCAGCAGCCGCAACACGGTGACCCCCTCGGGGCCAGGCGACATTGACAACATTGAACCACCTGGGTGGCACGTGACGTGGCCCCGGACAAGACCCCGGGCCCCGTCACCCCCTTATTTTCCAGATTACGGAGGGATTGCTGGGTAGGGGAGTGTCAGGAGGACGGGGCGACGGCTCCTCCTGGGAAGTTCGGGGCTTCAGCCCTGCCGGTCTTGGGCCTGGGGGTCCGTGGGGAGGTCCGTGGGGCTGCGGGGGACACTGGCCCCTCCCCCGGCAACCGCTCTGGGCTCGGAGCAGAGGTGGGAGCTGGCGGAGATCTGAGTGCCTCTCACCTTGTGGCGGAAGCAGCAGAGTGAGTGACAACCTGCGCGTCACCTGGTCCCTGGGCAGGGGACACTGGGATGGGGGGCACGCGGGCTCTTGGGCGTCGTCCTGGGACAGGAGGAGGAGGCAGGCTGGAGCGGGAGCCTTTGGACTGTGGCCTGAGGGAGGGGGCAGCTGGGCAAGCCGGCGGGGCCCCGAGCGCAGGGCGCTGGCCGAGGGTCCGCATGGGGCGAGCACAGCCTCGGCCGAAAGGCTGGGCTGCATCCTGGGCCGCTGACCTTGGGAGGTTCTCGGGACCCCCCTACCAATGCTGAGCACACGCCGTCTGGAAGGGAGACCCACGTCGCCTTTGGCTGCTCTGCTGCTCCTGGCTGCGCATGCGGGTCCCCAGGTGGCCTGGCTCGGGCATCGGGAGCCACTCAGATTCTACCTGTCCTGGAGAACCTGGTGGATGGTGGGCCAGAAAGCTTCTTCCTTCTCAGGGACGGTTGGGGGCGGTGCCATCTTTGAAACAGCAGCGTTCAGGTCGGCTCTGTGGAGCCAAAGCTCTGTGCTAAAATCACTTCGGAGTTAAAAAAATAAAAGATTCTCCATGCAGCGGGTCTGGGGTGGAGCCTGGAAATCTCTTTCCAGGCATCTCCCTGAGATGATTCTGGTGCCGGGGAAGGTTTGGGGATCCCTGTGGTGATGGAGGGACGAATCCAAGCCCCCGGCCCATGCAGAAGGGCGATCCAAAACTGGGGCACTTCTAGGTTGTTTGACTGTATGTAAACTGAATCAACCATCACGTGACTGATTATAATAAAATTGATGGTAATAAAACGAATTGAATCTGCCTTCCTTTGTGATGGATGGTGTGACTCATTTATAAACCAGTGCCTGCTTTGTTGGTGTACACTATCCTAGGAATTTTGAGATTCAGAGAAGTTAGAAAATAGTCCAGAAAACCAGGAATGACTTAAACTGATGTCTAAGGGTCAACTGAGATCACTATATGGTTTTTCTTTTTTAGTTTGCTAATAGGGTGAATTACACTGATTTTCAAATGTTAACCCAAACTTTTGTTCCTGGGGTGAATCCCATTCAGTCATAACATATTATCCTATTTGTACACTGTTAGAGCCTATTTTCAAAATGTAGAAAACAATCTTATTGGTACCCGGAGGTAAGGAGTGGGGAAGGATAAACTGGGAGATTGGGACTGACATATACATACTACCATATAGAAAATAGAAAACTAAGAAGGACCTACTGTAGAGCACAGGGAACTCTACTCCAGACTCTGTAATGGCCTATATGGGAAAAGAATCTAAAAAAGAGTGGACACATGTATAAGTGATTCACTTTGCTGTACAGCAGAAACTAACACAGCATCGTAAATCAACTATACCCCAATAAAAAATTTTTTAAAAAGAATAGTTATTTTAAGAATTTGTTAGCTTTTCCTTCTCCTCTGGTTTTCTAAATTATGTTTGATGGTTGAAGTAAAAACTGTAACACTCTTGTAATGTGGTTTTCAATGCATGTGGAGGAAATTTCTAAGACCACTATATTACAAATGGATGAGGGTAAAGTGACAGAAGGGGAAGGAAGGTTTCCACCCTTCACTCAAACTGGTACAGCCACCTGCAAAATAGTTTGCCAGTTTCTTAAAAATTTAAACATATATTTACCATGCAACTAGCCAATGTGCTCCTGGGCATTTATGGCAGAGAAATTAAAACATTTATACAAAAACCTGTAATGATGTTCATGGATGTAATGATGTTACACTTTATGTGTAATAGCCCCAAATTAGAAACAGTCCTACAACAAGTGAACGGTTAAACTGTGGTATATTCATACCAGGGAATAAAAGGAAAAATTAATGATAACTAGCAATAATTTGGACGGATCTCAAAGGCATTGTGTTGAGTAAGAAACCCATCTCAAAGGATCACATACTGTGTGATTCCATTCAGATGATGACATTCTAGAAATGCCAGACTTGTACGATGGGGAGCAGCTAGTGGTTGCCATGGTGAGGAAAGTTCTGGGTGGTGGTGAAAGGGGGGGGGGGTGTACCCGTAAAGGGCAGCATGAAGGGGTCTTTGTGGTGCCCAGTGGTCTGCGTCTTGGTTTCAGTGGTGGTCAAGTGAGTGTACACGTGTCAACATGGCTTAAACACACACAAACACACACACACTGTTGCAGTGTCATGTTCCTGGTTTTGGTTCTGTGCTGATGGAACCATGGGGAAATTCTGACTGAAGGGTACACAGAACCTCTCTGGGATGCTTTTGAAACTTCCTGTGAACTATGGTGATTTCAAACTAAAAAGCTAAAAAATGTAAAATGAAGTCTTTCTGACATTAAGAAAATAAAGGCCGATGAAATGGCCACCAGCCTCTAAAAAGTCAAGCAGCCCAAACGCGGCCGGCAGAGATTGCAGACACGGGCATGGCGTTCGGTTCAGAGCAACAGGGAAGTTCTAATTCCTGTGCCATCAGAGGCTCGGGTCAGAGGAGCATTTGAACACTGTGGTAAAGCACAGCCCGCGCGGTAATTCCACCCTGTCACAGACATGTGACGGCCTCCCAGCTTTGGTGTTCCCTGGAGCCAAGTTCTGATTTTCCCCCTACCCACACGGTTCTTCATGTTCCTTAATCAACAATTAACTCTTTAACAAACACCAAGCTCCCTTCAATAGTTCGTTTCCTTAATTATCCTGCATCTTTTCTTTTCAGTATGATCCAATTTTGCAAAAAAGAAAAAAAAGGCTTTCAACATTTGTGACTATTGTATCCATTATATTTGAGCTATCTTTTCATACTGATGAGGCTGATAAAAAGATCAAATTTTAAAGGACTCTTCTATCAGAGATGGGAGACCTCCTGTGTAGATATTCTTATGTCCTGTGGCCCTTTCTCTTCCACAAGCTCATTAACCCAGACTTTATATTTGCTCTCGAGGAGAGAAAAATCTTGCAAATCATTTTCCCCCAAATTGTCTTTATTTCCTTCTATTATCACTTCTGTAACAATGTATATCTGTGTCCTTACCTTAATTCTGCTTTTACTCGATTTCCGAATAAAATATCAAATTCAGCCTGGTGCCTTGAATGTCGCTATGTCTTTATTCTTTCTTGGGCTGTGAGCTGTGAGTTGATAGCAGTGAAGTTAATCTATGGACTTGACCTGCCTTCTTCAATGCATCTACGGTTATGTTTACACTAACCTCAACTCAGATGGTCTATATTTCCCAATTTCCAAAATTATTCCCAAATAATTCAGAATAAATCGACTTTTGTGGTAAATCCTCTGTGAAGAAATTGCTTTAGATAATTTACTCATAAAGCATCAACTTTGCAAACTAAGATCTGCAAGGAGATGTCCAAAACATTTGCTTTTGCAAAAAAGTAGTCTGTAAAATGCTTTGTATAGGAAGAAAATATGGAGGCAAGAGACTTTGCAATGACATTTGATGAGGGTGGACACATTTTGGTATAGAAACTTGCAGCATGGAAAAGTATGCAGTATAATAATAAAGGAATAATTCACAAGGAAACATGCAACCTTCCTGGTGGGTGACTGGGGAAGCAGAGGGGTAGAGACTTACCGTCCAAGAAAATCTGGGAGAGTGGAGGTACTTCCCCCGAGTTACGAATAGTTGGAACTTGATCAGGCTTAGGAGGCATCTGCTGACTGGAGGAGGGTACCAGGAAGAAATTCCATGCGTGGCAGAGTTTCTGGTTGTTTGGGGAGTGAGACTGCAGAGTTTTGCGAATCTTTAGAACGGAAGAGGGAAGCTGGCTGGATGTTTCACTGACATCGATGTGGCTGTGACACCAACCTCGTGGGTCCCCAGGCTCACACAGGGTCCTGGGGCGCTCACGTTGGCATCAGCCCCGCTGGTCACCTCGGGCCTCCTCTACGATTAGAAGCCACAGCGATTCCTCTCAAAGCTGGAAGTACCGCAGTGTTTTATTTCCGAGATCGCTTTGCGTGGCGCGCAAGCCAAGCCGACGGAGGCATCAGCTCCACCAAGAGTGCAGTGTCCTGTTGAGGAGGCTGAGTCTTCGGGAAACGACAGCTTAGCCCTCGACAGCTTAGCCCTCTGGTCTTTCTTTGATGTGGGGAACGGAAACAAGGTCGATTTGGTTCTAGAGCCGGGAGTGAGCTCTCACAGGCGCCTCTGGGGTCTTCACACGCTCTCCAAGCGTGAACCGTGGGAAGCTGGGAGGGGTCAAGACCGGCTTGCATTGCTGGGCTTACAAAACTCAGAACCGCACGGCAACATCACAAGTAGCACAAGCTGGAAAGAATTACTGCAGAGCAGCGTGGCAGTCAGAACGAGCTCAGTGGGGAAGAGGTTCCCGATATGAGGAGGACTTGTCAGTCTCCATCACTGCACAAGCCAGGTCCTTAGAATCAATCAGTCAGTCTCCTGTTGATTCTGTTTCTCTGGAGAATGCTGACCAGTGCACCTCTGGGCAATAAAGAAGTCGGCCTCAGCCTAAAGAGAGAGCTGGTGCCTGGGAGGTAACCTTGAAACCCACGGCGCTTCCCAAGTGGTAGGCGTGTCCGTGTGACTCGGGGTGGGGGAGCCCACAGGTTTACGCTGACACAGTGGCTTAGGGTGGGAGCTGGCCGCATCAGAAAGACCGACCCCGGGATGCCAGCCCGACCTCTGGGAGGGAAGAGGTCTGGAGATCCAGGCGACGATCAATCATATCTGTATAAATGAAGCTGCAAAAACCACTCTGGACATTGAGGCTGGGCCGAGCGGCCCTGCGGGGTGACCCACATCGATGTAGCGGGAGGTGATGCTTCCCGAGGACACGGCAACGTCACCTGTGGGACCCTCCCACCTCGCCCTACGTAGCTCTTGTTTTGGCTGGTTCTGATTCACATCCTTTTGTGATCATGAAACTGTAATTGTAAGAACAGTGCTTCCCCGAGCTCTGTGAGTTCTCACAAATTACGGAACATGAGGGTGGTCTCGAAGAACCCCACGTTGGCAGCCAGCTGGCCTGAAGTGTGGGTGGTCTGGGGACCCTGACTCGGGGCTGGCATCGGGGGCGAGAGCTGGTCCCTCAGGCTGCTGTGGTACATGCGCTTGTACCCCTTCCTCACTGCAGAGCTTTTCCTGCCGGCCCCCCGCTGGCCGGGGTGGGAGCTAGACTTTCACGCTCCTGTAAAGATCTGCTCTGTTGCTCACTGGTGACAGGAGAACCCATGCCTTGCTGTGAGGGGCCAGGCCTGCTTTGCAAACGCACAGAATGAGGCGTCTTCGCCAGGGTCGGGCAGAGGTGGGGAGACCGAAGCTCTGATCTTGGGGTGCCAGGGACATTCTGTGCCTGAAGGAAAACTGCCGTCCCACCGAGAGCACCCCGTCTGAAACCCGGGCAGTAAACGCTCTCTGTCTGCATGCTGAATCTTGGAGTTGTTTTGTTCTCGACCGCTGAAGTCGGCTGCCCTCTGCAACAGGGGAACCAGAGAACCCTCACTGCAAGGAAACGATTCCCTTTCACAGTTGGCCTGACAGATTATGTAATGCTTTTCATTGTCCTCGCTTGTCTAAGAATAAAAACATTTTATTCTGAAAGTAAGGCGGCGTACACTATAATCTGATCTTTTGATGAAGCAAAGAAAAGCTGATTTATTTTTAGATAATGAACTTGCTGATAAGTCCTAATTTGGATCCAGCGTATGCAAGCGCCCGAAGCCGTTCAGCCTTCTCCCCATTCTCTGTGGGCACACGGGTGTCTATAAGCCACCCGCCGGCACACGGCACTTTCTGGGTCCGATCCACACAGAGGCTGTTATTGATTCTCCACAAAGAAGAGAAATAAAGTCAGGGCTTTTGCTCTGGCTCGAAACTCTCCCTGCCCTCCCACGATGATTTCCAGTCTGGCTTTTCTTTTGCTTGTTTCTAGGTTGCAAGCACATGGATTTAAAAAATGAATCCCCATCTCTTGCCTTCCTAGAGTGGTTTTAGGAATTAAGTGGAGGGCTTAGGACAAAGGTCAAGTCCCTCTGCCGCGAGCGAAGGCTTTGTCCTCCCTCCACGCGGGGGCCTCTGCTTCCCGGAGCATGGCTGGGGACAGGGGTGAGGCGTCATCTTTTCACGTCACGGACACATCTGGACATGGAGAGGGAACAGAGCAAGTGGCCGAGGCTCGGGCTCAGCATGGGCCCCCTCGTCCGGGACATTCGTGCCATCACTGGGGGCAGTGGGCAAGGCAGGGGAGATGCTGGGCGGGTGGGGGTAGCCTGCTGTCCGGCCCGGCTGCCGAGGGCAGAGTGTTTCGTCCTGTCTGAGAGCAGCATGTAATCAGTCCTTTCAGATGAATGAAGGAACCGGTTTCTATGAAGCGTCTGCATGTGCCAGGTTCTGGGTGAGATGGAGTGAAACAGAGCTTGCCCAGGGATGCAGGGCTGGGACAGAGCTGGCCTGGGGGGCCACGGGGGTGGTGGTGAAACTGCTAAAATCCTGTGCGGGAAGCACCATCCTCAGCCGGGAGACAGGATGGGAAAGAGGCAGGAAGACGGCCCCGCAGACGACCACACCCTAAGCCCGGATCCTGTGACTCTGGAACCTACTTCACAGATGGGCTGACGGCCAGGGGCCTTGAGGTGGGGGGACGGTCCTGATCGTCCAGGTGGCCCCCACTAACCACGTGGGTCCTGAGAAGGGCGGCCTCTCCAGGGTGGGTGGGGGCGCTCAGAGGGCAATCCCACCACAGCGAGAGGCAAAGTGGTGTGACGTTGCCGGCTGTGCAGGTGGAGGGGCCGAGACCCGGGGAGCGTGGTGCTTCTGGAAGCTGGAAGAAGGCAAGCACGGCTTCTCCCCGGAGGCTCTGGGAGGGGCAGCCCTGTGACACCTTCGCTTGGGCCCAGGGAGCCTCGTGCTGGACTTCTGGCCTCAGGGTCGTCAGATAACACGTTGTGTTGCGTCGTGCCCCAACGTTCGTGGCAGCAACAGCATGCTAGACGGTGGTGGAGGAGGCCTGGGGAGAGGGGGGCCGCTGTGAACTTGCCGTCTAGGACCCTGGGTACCAGCGGTATCAGCACCGCCTGGGAGCTCGTTAGAAACGCAGGCCCCTGTGTCCACAGCAGCCCGACTGAGGCAGAACGTGCATTTAACAGCATGGCAGGTGCTGCCTGCCCGAGTCCCGGAGAGCAGAGACAGGTAGGACCTGGGTCGGCATATCTTACCCTTAGCTGTCAGGCCCCTGTCGACTTCCGTCCGGAACACTCCTCAGGCTTCCCTAGACGACCATGGAAGATTACAGCCCAGTTACCGAGTGTGACTTCCTCTGGGTTTGTGTGATGTTTCCTCGTGACCACATTCAGGCACACGGAGGAGGGGCTGGGTCTCATCACTGCACCCCTCAGGAGTCACCTTTAAGTAGCCTCATTGCGGGTGTCCGTCATCGTTAATCACTCGGTGAAGTTGACATCTCCCAGGGGTATCCATTTTATGTTTCTCTTTTCCCCATCTTAGCTAGTATTTTGTGTACACGTACTTTGAAATTATGTGTGTCCTCATTAAACTTCCCATTTATATATTCATTGATTCATTCATTCATAACCGCATGGACTCGTGGTCCAATGGTTTAAAGGACTGTAATCTGTTACTACCATTATTTACTTTGATGTGTAAATTCTCTCTAGTTCAGCCAGAAGAAGCCCCTGCAAGCTGGCTCTGCCTCTCTTTGGCATGTCGCTGTTGTTCCATGAGAACCTTCCTGCTTCCTGACACGGCATGGTATTCCAGGTCCAGCGCTGGGAGTGGCCGTCTCCAAGGAGCCCTGGTTCCTTTAGTGGTTCCCGCTTTACTCTTGAATTTGAGGTCACATCTACAGTCACACGGCCGTGAGGGGAGCAGGGGGGTCTTCCCTCGCCCCTCAGGAGACTGCTTCACTGTCCCCTCCACGTGGGCCACCTTTGTTCCCGGCAGCTCCTGGGACCCGCCCAGGGCCTCCTTTCCTCCTGAGCAGAGGTCTGTGCCCATTGCCCAGGCCCCACCTGTGCCGCACTGTGGCTCTTCTTCTTCTTATTATTTTTTTTGGTTGACTTTGAAAAGCCCGCTTATCTATTCTGCTTCAACTTAATCCCCAAATGTTGCTTTTATCAAACCATTTGTTGCTACAGTTGCTGTTGATTACGGATGTGCATTATTTCTCCCCCAGCCTTTTAAAGGGCCAATCACTATGGTAACCATATTACGGAAAATTGCTTTGTCTCCTTAAAATACCCTTCAGAAAAAGGTCATTTGGTATTAACATATTCTGACTAGAACTAGCAACGTGAGCAGCGCGTAGAATACCTTCCCCTGTGCGTGTGTTTTCAGTCGTGCAATTTCAGGAAACTCTCAAAACAAGACTAAATATTGAGAGCAGAGAGAGTTCCAATGCTACGACATATGTGTATGCGTGTTTGTAACTTTGAGAAAATATGTTTACTTGGGGTCTGTGGTTGCAGCGTGAGCTTTATTAGCTCTTGAGGATGACACCTTGCTGTTTCCCAGTTCCGGGTGTGGGTTGAGATAGAGAGAGACACCCTGCTCCCGTCGGGACTGGAGGGTGCCTGGAGCCACAGGGAAAGACGATCCTGGGGGCAGAGTGGCCCCAGAGACCCGCGTCCCACAGGCTGTGCCGACAGGTGAGGGTGGGCAGGCTAGCTAACTCTGGGTGTCGCGATAGTGCCCGTGGCAGTAGAACGTTTTGCTGTGGTTTTCCATTTGCCCTCAAGATTTTTATATAACAGTTCATTGGCTGTAGGTTTACTTATTTCAGAATAAGAACCATTTGAGCTGTATTCTGGTTGCTCAGTTCTACCTTTTCATTTTCCAGGAGGAAACGGAAGCACAGAGGTGTGTACGTCTCAGAGCTGGTTTCTATCCAGATGGTGTTAGAAGTTGCACCTTGAATCCTGTGCTGCTTCCTTCTTAAAAATTACCCTCCATCAGATTCCTTCAGGAGCAGAGTTTAACATGCACATAGTCCTACGTAGTTTATAACTAAATCAGCTTCCTTCTCACCCCCAGATCCTCTCCCCAGAGGTGCTGCTACTTGTTTCAGTGGTGACTTTGGGATTTTCCTGCATATTTCTAAACAATCTCCTGCTTAAGTAGCTGTTTCACCAGCGCTGTTTGATGCTTTGTACCAGGCACTCTCCGAAGCGCTTTCCACGTTTTAACTCCTGATTTTCTCAACAACCCAATGAGGCACGTACTATCCGTAGACCCATGAGAAAACAGACACAGAGAGGTTAAGTAGTTGGCCCAGACACACAGCGAGGAAGAGGCGGGGATGGGCTTTGACCCTGACGTCTCGGCTCCGGTGTTGTTGGTGTATCAGTTTTGCCTCCTGTTCACTGACTTACCATCATGGAAGGTCAAGGCTTATTCTCTCACATCCTCCACTCCCATGTTTCCCCTACTTCCAGCTTCCCGTCTGCGCCACTGATGGCCACGTTCATGTGCGTGCTCTGTCTCTGTCTGTCTCTGTCTCTATCTCTGTCACACACACACACACAAACCCACGCAATTCTTGACTCACCCGGAGGTGCTTCAGCACTTACTCTCCAGGAACGAGGGTACCCCGACTTGACAGTGCTGATCTCATCCCCAGCAAATCAGAAACACTCTGTATTCCAACTTGCCCAATTGTCCCCAAAATGTCTTTCACATACTTTTTCAATCTAGGAACAATCAAGGGTCACACATTACGGTTGTTATAACTTCTCTCTAATTTCCTTTAATCTAGAGCAATACCACTGCCTTGTCCCTCCCCTCGTGATGCTTACACCACGGAGTCGGGGTGAGTTGTCTTGTGTGGTGTCCACGGCGTGGATTGGGTGCTTGTTTCCTCGGGATTCAATTCAGGTCAAACATTTTGGCCAGACGGCCACGTGGGTGATCTGCGTCCCTCCTGCCTCGTCGCATCAGGAGGATACAGCAATGGGTTGGATTTAATCGTTTGGTTGAGATGACTGACTGCCAGATTTCTCCAGTGTAAGTAGCGTGGCCCTTTTTGAAACTGGTAAGAAATCTGTGGGATGATAA
The DNA here is from genome assembly GCF_028023285.1 of Balaenoptera ricei. Taxonomy (NCBI): domain Eukaryota; kingdom Metazoa; phylum Chordata; class Mammalia; order Artiodactyla; family Balaenopteridae; genus Balaenoptera; species Balaenoptera ricei. The sequence continues at coordinate 82,237,064 of NC_082656.1, forward strand.
ATGGAAGCCATGTGAATATCCTGCACCCCCAAAAACGTTCACATGATGATTTTTATTGCTATCAACTATGGTTGCAGATATTCTAATTCTATCATAGCTCCCACATTTATTAACTGACTTTCTTTTGTAAAGAATAACTTTACCTCTCTAGTCTTTTTTTAAAAAAAAATTCACTGTGGACTCAATTATTCTTTTTAATTCAATGTATTATAATCTATTACCATTATTATCCTTTTTCATGATCAGATTGTTCCAAGTCTGGCCAGTAGAAGCCTCTTCCATCAGGTTCTTGTACTTTTCGATATGCCCCATTCGTCTTTAAGTGGTTCTCTGCCTTCTGGCATGAAAAGTGGTCCATGCTTACTGTACTTTCTCTGCCTGAGACCTGGGATGAGCTATTTTTCTAAGGAGTCTTGGTTACTTTTTGTGGGGAGTGGAGTTTATAAACAAAGACCTGGTGGTAGAAGTGCTAATCGCTCCTGGGGTGTCATTGCTTCTGGTCCTTCGAGTGGACACGGCTAGAAGTTATATATTCACACAAATGCTCCAGTTCAAGTCCAATCCCACAGGGTTGTACCTTGTCCCATGTTTGTATTTCCCTTCTCTCATGGTAAGACTCCGGGTTTCCTAAAGGTTAATATACCCCACCTCTTTGCTCTATGCTACACCATGCACAAATTCACCCCAGAATCACTACAGCAACGCCACTGCCAAAAACAAGCTTGTGAACAAAAATTCAAGATTTCCTTGCAATAATTGTTGTCGTCAGACTAGATCTCATGAAGTGTGAATAATCAGAGGACTGGGTTAGAACTTTGTTTGTGTTACTTCTCCTTGCTGTGAGGCTGTGTTATCAATCTGGTATGACGTCACATTCCTTTGTTTCTGTGGGTTACCAACTTTAGGGTATGAGGTTTATCATCATATTTGACTTTTTAAGAAGTATGTTAAGCTTTTACATGCTTCAACAACAAAACTATATGAAAAAAGTGTAGTCAGAGAATTCTTATTCCCATCTACATCCCTTTTGTTTATTCCCTATTCACCAGCCCCTTGGGTAATAATTTTTATTAGTTTCTTGTTTATCCTCCTGTGTATATGTGTATGTATGTGTGTGTCTACATATGTGAGTGCATATATATCTAGTATATATGTATTTCTTATTTAATCTTCTTTTGTATGTACACAAAAGGTAGTATACTGTATATACTCTTCTGTATTTTGCTTTTTTAACTTAAAATATATTCTGGAAATCACTCTATATTCGTTTATAATATTTTCCTATTTATAACTGCATAGTACATTATCTGGCTGTCCTATGGTTTATATAAGTAGTTGCCTGTGGATGGGCACTTAGGTAGTTATATACTGCAATTACAAATAACATCACAGTGAATAATCTTGGGCATGTCATTGTGAAGATGTATTTTTCAAGGCTAGTTCCTAGAAGTGGGATTTTTTGATCAAAGGGTAAATGCACTTTTTTCTTAGGTATTGCCCAATTCCCCTCCATAGGTGGGTACCATTTTGCATTTCCAACAGCAGCGTACACCATGCCTGCTTCTCCCACAGTCTTGCCAACAGAGTGTGTGGTCAGGCTACTGAGTTTCCCCAGCATGAAAAGTGAGATGTCCTCACTGCAGTTTTAATCTGTCTTTATAAGCGAAGTTGAGCATCTTTTCATACATTAAGGGACTTTTGTGTATTGTTCTCTATGAACTGTTCATGCTTTTGTCCATTTTCCACTGGATTTTCACGCTTTCTTTTCCTTTGTTTTTGAGATGCTATGTATAAGGGAGATTAACCTGCGAGAGTGTTGCAGACTTTTGGCCAGTTTGTCTCTTGTTATTCGACTTTATGGTGCTTTCCAAAAGTTTAAGAAAGTTTTCATAGTCAAATTAATCAACTGTTTCTTTTGCTGCATATAAATTATGTCACGGTTTTAATAGTTTTCTTCACCCCTTTCATATACAGATTATAAAACAATTTAGCCATATTTTCTTCTAGAAGCTTCCCCATTTAGATCACTGATCCATTTGGTCTTTATTCTGGTGAATGGTGTGAAGTGTAGACCCATTTCTGCCCTTCTTAAACAGCCATCCGATGATCACAATGTTGCCGAAAGTGGGGTCCGGCTGCTCGCAGCCCAGAAGCCAGTAAAGAGGCCAGGTTGGTGGAAAGGAAAGTTTGCTTTATTTCAGAAGCCAGCAACCGGGAAGATAGGGCGGACTCCTGTCCAAGGGTCGACTCCCCGCTCCCCTCCGCACCCCAGTCAGGGGGCAAGAGCTTTTACAGGCTGAGTCAGGGGCTCCACGCACACACAGCACAGGCAGCTCCGACCGTCATCTTGAAATGAGTCTTCGGTGGTCTGACCAGCGTCATCTCGATTGTTTTAAGTACAGTTAGTCCTCAGTTCCATAGCCAGAAGCTCCCTGGAACTGCTGGCTATGGAACTGAATGGAAACATAGTCAACATGTTTCCATTTCTTTGAGGCCGGTTCTCGGAATTGTGGCAACTTCTGTCATGGCTACAGTCTGGTCATCATGTGGTTAACTTCTCCCACCTGGTGGGGTTTCAGTACCTATAAAACAGCTCAAGAGTTATGGCTCAGAATATTACCTATAGCCCTTGAGAAGGAACTAAAGGTCCTTGACTTTGCTTAATGTCTAAACTATTATTATTTAGTCTTGTTGGACTGTTTTCCTTTGTTTCTGCATTTTCTCACTTCTCTGATTAAACTTATTCTTTGGCTAAAGTTTTTCCACAGACAAAAGGCAGGCTGAGAACATGGGGGTGAGGGATCATAGGGTCCTGCTCTGGTTTAACAACATCCTTTATTATCGCAGAGTCTATCTACTCCCCGTGAGTTGAGCTGGCACCCGTACCCTTTACTATATTCCCATATACTCTTGGGTCTCTGCCTAGACTTACTGTTCCATTGGTCAGTCTATTCATTTGCCAAGATCACAGTTTAATTATTGAGCCTTTTTAGTATGTTTTAATATCTGGTAGGATTAATCCTCCCTCACTGCTCTGCTTTTAGAATTTTCCTAGCTCTTATTGCATTTATTGCATTTGAATAATATACAATAATAATTACATTGAAGGCTTAATTTTTCATTTAAACTTTAGAATCAACTTGTGTAAGTCCAGACTAAAAACTTACTGGGGGTTTTATTTCAATTTTTTAAAATTTGTATGGTACTCTAGGAGGACTGATGTTTTTATAATGTTGAGCTATCTTGTCCAAGAAAAAAGGATATTTTTGCATTTGTTCAAGTCATTTTCTTTTAGTGGTTTGAAATTATTTTCATATGGATTTTGCATATTTCTTGATAAGTTAATTCCTAAGCTAAGCACTTTATCCTCTTTGTTGCTTTGGTAATGGTGAGTTTCTCTTCCATTACACACCCACACACATGTGCTATTGATTTTTGTAGATTCATTTTACATTCTTCTATTTTTTAAAATTCTTTTATTGTTTTTGTTATTTTCATTATTGAGTCTCTTTGGTTTTCCAAGTATATTATTACATCTGTGCACATAAAGTTTTATTTCTTTCCAAATTTTTAACGCTGTAATGGCTTTTCCTTATCCAATTGTATTCATTATATTTTCAATACAGCGTTAAATAGTAGTGCAGATAGTGGGAATTCTTGCCTTGTTTCTGCTCTTAGTGGGAAATACCTCTATTGTTTTCCTGCTAAGAAAGATAATGACCTAAAGGCTGATTTTACATCTGTGTATGTATATACATGCATATGTGTGTGTATAGATACAAATGTAGATAGCTCCATATATGTGTGTAAATATGTGTATGTATTTAGAGAAATATCCATGAATTCTTATTGAAATTATTGTTGAACTTTGTTGAAGACTTTTTTAGTATTTTGGAGAAAATCATATCATTTTTTCCTTACAGCTATTATTAATGTGGCAAACAATATTTATGGATTTTCTAATATTGATCCAGCCTTACATTCCTAATAAGTTCTACTTGGACATGATGTACTGTTTTTTCAATGTGTTTTTGGATTTTATGTGCTAATTTTTTTTAAGGATTTTTTGTATTGATATTTATAAAAAATATGGATCTCTGGCTTTCCTTTTGGTGCTGTCTTTATTGGTTTCTCTCAATATTATAGTTGCTTCAAGAAAGAATTTGAAAGTTTCCAGCTTTTTATATTCTGGAACAATTTAACTAATGTTGAGATTATCTTGTATTTGCATAATAGATTCCCTATGAAACCATCTTGGTTTTATTTTTTAATGAAACAGTTCTTTGATAACTTTCTGTATTTTGTCTGTGGAAGTAGGCCTGTTTAAGCTTTCTATCTTTATTTGAGTCAATTTTAGCAAATTGTGTTTTCCTAAGATATTATTTGTTTCATCTGTATTTTTAAATGAATTTGCATAGAGTTGTACAAAACAGTTCTTATGAGTTTTTTGTGTTCATCTTTTTCATTGTTATTTCTCCCTTATTTCTTTTTTTTCCTTTATTTTCTTGATTAGCCAAATTATAGAAGTGTCTGTTCATTTCTTCTAACAGAAATGGCATTTTGATTTATTTAATAGTTCTGTTTAATATCCTATTATACTCTATTAATAGTTATGGTCAGTATTACTAAGTAAATATTAAGTAAATACTAATTTAGTTTCTATTCTGTCACATTTGCTTTTAGCCTTATTGTTTTTTCCTTCTGTTTTTCTCTTGGTTTATTTTACAGCTATTTTTCCAGGTTTTCAGTTGGGAACTTATTTCCTTTATTTTTATTCCTTTATTCTATTGGTATAATATTTTTTTTTAAAATTATTAGCACCTTTAATTATTATTTATTTATTTATTTATTTATGACTGTGTTGGGTCTTCGTTTCTGTGCGAGGGCTTCCTCTAGTTGTGGCAAGCGGGGGCCACTCTTCATCGCGGTGCGCGGGCCTCTCACTATCGCGGCCTCTCTTGTTGCGGAGCACAGGCTCCAGACGCGCAGGCTCAGCAGTTGTGGCTCACGGACCCAGTTGCTCCGCGGCATGTGGCATCTTCCCAGACCAGGGCTTGAACCCGTGTCCCCTGCATTGGCAGGCAGATTCTCTACCACTGCACCACCAGGGAAGCCCTATAATATTTTTTTAAGTGGAGTTGTCATCAACCAAAGTAGCTTTGTTTTGTTGTTTGTTTGTTTGACAGTGTGAGGAGTTTCAGAAGTTCTGTTTTGAACACAGCGATTTTTAAAAATATTTTATTTTATTTTTTTGGCTGTGTCAGGTCTTCGTTGCTGCATGCGGGCTTCTCTCTAGCTGTGGCGTGTGGGCTCCAGAATGCGTGGGCCCAGGAGTTGCAGCGTGTCAGCTCTGGTTGTGGCACACAAGCTCTGTAGTTGTGGTGCATGGGCTTAGTTGCCCCGAGGCATGTGGGATCTTAGTTCCCCAGCCAGGGATTGAACCTGCGTCCCCTGCATTGGAAGGCAGATTCTTTACCGCTAGACCACCAGGGAAGTCCCATCTATTGCTATAATTTTTTAAAGTTACAAAATTTTCCCTGATCACTGTTTTAATTGTATCCCATAAATCCTGATATGCAGTATTTTTATCACCACTAAATTTTAGTAATTCTACAATTTTTATTTGTACTTTTCAGTCAATTGCTGTTCATTATGGAGCTTTTTTGTTTTTTTTTAAAAAACAGCTTTATTGAGCAATATCTAACACATCATACAAATCATCCTTTTGAAGTGTACAATTAATTCAGTGTGAATCAATTCTTTTTTAAAATTAATTAATTAATTAATCAATTTACTTGTTTTTGGCTGTGTTGGGTCTTTGTTGCTGTGTGTGGGCTTTCTCTAGTTGCAGCGAGCAGGGGCTACTCTTCATTGCGGTGCACGGGCTTCTCATTGCAGTGGCTTCTCTTGTTGCAGAGCACAGCCTCCAGGCACATGGGCTTCAGTAATTGTGGCACGTGGGCTCAGTAGTTGTGGCTTGCAGGCTCTAGAGCGCAGGCTCAGTAGTTGTGGCGCACGGGCTTAGTTGCTTCATGGCATGTGGGATCTTCCCGGAACAGGGCTCGAACCCATGTCCCCTGAACTTGCAGACAGATTCTTAACCACTGCACCACCAGGGAAGCCCTTTTGTTGTTTTCTTCAAGAGAAAGGCTTTTTGGTATTTTGATTCTGTGTTCCAGCTTTTGGGCATTCCTAATGGAGATTTATGTTTGTATTTTATTACTAAACTTTTACTTGTGGCTAAATGTGATAGATTCCTGTGGCTGCTTGTTGCCTCTTCCACCCTGAAGGCACTTAGTTTTCATCATTATTTTTCTCTGTCAGTTGCCATTGTGTACCTGCTTTCCCTCTTCCCAAAACTCAGTGATACCTTGAATCTGCCAGCAGTGCCTTTTCCGTTCTGTTTGGGGAGCACGTAGTCTGTTCTGTCGGGGTGAATTTAGTGTTGAGGGAGCAGAGATAAAGGATGTTCTAGCCTGCTGAGTTCAACCGGAAGCTGCCTTCTGTGCTGCTGTCCAGCTGTTTATTTATCATTTTGGCCTCACCAACTCTACCTTTTTCTTTTTCGACATGTCTACAAAGATGTTTAAATTTGAAAGGTTGTCATTTGTTGTTACAAAAATGCTTCCTACCCGGAAAATTTGGACCTTTCTCAATGAAAACAAAAATGAATTGGTAGAATTATTTCTCGAGGCGTGAGTGTGTGTGAGTGTGTGTGAGAGAGTGAGTGTGTGAGAGGGTGAGTTGTGTGAGTGTGTGTGTGAGTGTGAGTGAGTGTATGAGTGTGTGTGAGTGTGAACGTGTGTGCATGCGCACGCAAGTGTGAGTGTATGTGTGAGTGTGTGTGAGTATGAGAGTGTGTGTGTGAGTAAGTGTGTGTGTGTGGTGTGCAAGGAGTGGAAGGCAGAATGAGAGTGGAGAGTCCAAGTACAGGAAGACCAGATAAGTTCACAGAATGCCCAAAACAAAGCTGTAGCTTGGATGCTAATTTGCTCAGAAGCGTGCACGTCACTGATAGCAAGTTGTGCCCGTGACATTCTGACACTGTCTCCCAGGAGAGAGAAGGACCTGCAGGATGCCCCTGTAATTGGAAAGCCAGCTGAGATCTGAGGCGCCTGGGGATGAGGACCGCCATTTCTTTGCACAATGGCACTGGTGGAAGGTTGTACATAAGGTGGCCTTATTAAAGTGACAAGGCAATTTAATTCCTTTGTGCACGATGATTCTACTTCATTGATTTACAATGGGAAGGATATAATTTTGCTAGTGTTGGCAAAAAGCTCAAATGTCAGCCTTTTCAAATTGCTATACTTGCCTTGTTCAGGATGAATAATGAATAAGTCACCTTTTGTCTGCAGTTAAATATTCTTGAATAAATACAAAGAACATAAAAGACATAAATGATTGCCTGATTTATATTTAAAATAAAGATCAACATTGTGATAAATGGTTGAAAACGCTGTGTGTGCAGCGTATGACTCTCCTGCTAATGACGTTATCAATGAGGAGCGCCAGGTGTAGACTGTGGTCGGGTGCGACCCCCTTACCTGGGAGCCACCTCCAGCAGCTCCATGAAGGGAGCTTGGGTCCCCACAGAAGGGCCTGTGCTCCGCAGACCCCTCCCCATCCTGCACCCGAGGCCGGTGGAGGGCAGGGGAGCCCGGCATCCAAGGGCCTCAGCAGGAGGAGATGGGGCTTTGGAAGGGCTGGTTCCCACTGGGCCACCATTGGAATGGGTTGTATAAGAAACATTGGGGAAGAGTAGGAAAGCAGATTCAGCTGGAAAATCAGCAAATCCTTGGTTGAATAACTGGCATATCCATAGAATTCTATGCAGCTACTGGAAATGAGCAGGACAGGGAGAAGCTTTCATGATGAACGAATCTATCTGCCTTGCTCTCAGGTGAATAAAACAAGGTGTCCGTCACTATGAAGATGAGTTGATTTTTATTAAAAATGTGTATAAATACATGTATCAGTCAGGGACTAATTTTCTGTAGTTTGCTGGAGAAAAAAACCAATAGAATATGTGTGTGTGTGTGTGTGTGTGTGTGTGTGTGTGTGTACAGCTATATATATGTAATTGTTATATATACACACATATACATAGAAAAAAGATTGAAAGAAAATACGTCAAAATTCTACCAATGCTTATCTCTGTGTGATTTTTCTTTTCTGTGTACTTGCATTTTCTAATTGTTTTTGCAATGAAGGCGTTTTATTTTGCAGTGAGAAATAATACAACATAATATATATATTTAAAATCCTGAGTCCCAGATCTACTGTGTGAAATCCACTTGGCGCTCAGTGTTTCCAGGACCTCGTTCGACAGTGATACACTTGAGGGATGGACCTTTTCCCTTTGGCCATCAGGGGTCTCCCCCGCTCCCCAGTGTGTCACTGGAGACGACCCCACAGAGGACCTGGATGGAGGCTGGGCAGACCTCAGCACTGCCTCTGAGGAAAAGTCACTCATTTCTGGGGTCTGTGTCCTCACGTTGTCAGTGCAGGCTTGGGCTACATCAGTAGTTCCTACTGCAGGGACATCTTTGGGGTCTTAATGATTGTGGGGTGAGCTGAAACGGCCTTCAGTGGGTGACTTCAGCAGTGCCAGACCTCTGACAACACGTGGAGCTGAAAGCCAGGTGTGGCCTGCATCCCACTTGTCCTGCCAGCCATGCGCGTTGGCGAGAAAACAGGTGGTCATTGGCTGAGCTTAGAAACCAGCCCTGCCTTACAAATGTGTGCAAAGCATTTTGCACACTTTTAAAATTATTATTATTATTATTATCATTGTTGGCTGCATTGGATCTTTGTTGCTGTGTGCGGGCTTTCTCTAGTTGTGGTGAGCGGGAGCTACTCTTCGTTGCGGTGCGCGGGCTTCTCATTGCGGTGGCTTCTCTTGCTGCAGAGCACAGGCTCTAGGCGCGTGGGCTTCAGTAGTTGTGGTTCATGGGCTCAGTAGTTGTGGCGCACGGGCTTAGTTGCTCCACGGCATGTGAGATCTTCCTGGACCAGGGATCGAGCCCATGTCCCCTGCATCGGCAGGCGGATTCTTAACCACTGCGCCCCCAGGGAAGCCCCTTGCACACTTCCAATATGCGCTCATTTTCCCCCCGAGAATGCAGCCACAGTGGAAATGGAGGTGACGCTGCACTACTCTGGGATTTACCCGAGTGTCCATCGCAGGAACCTGAGCAGAGGCATAGGTGGTCCAGCACAGACCCCTGCACGTCGTCAGCACACCAGCGCTGGGACACCAGTACCGCCTGTGAATTACTCTCACTTCTGATTTACAGTATAGTTACAGTGTTATACGTTTTTTGAAATTATAGCACTGAGAAGACCCTATATCTATGCCTTGTATTTCAGGACAGTGAAGGAGCCCTTACAAACACTGTCATAAAAAAGGGACATTTGTTGAGCTGGGTGGAGACCCAGCCAGATGCTGTCCGTGTCTGAAGCATGACGACTCTACAATCCAATTGAGAATAAATGGAAACACCCACGTATTTGCCCTCGGTTTTATTAGGAGGCTGTCTGTTTGCCTTTCCTGTGTCCGGCTTTGCAGGGGAGGAAGGAGGGCTGGTCCCCAGACGCTGCGGGGTCTGCTCGTGCCTCCGTCTCTGCTCCCCGGGGTGTTGAAGGGGCCTCCTTCCTGTCTCCCCTCCATCCCACCACGACGGCCGGACGGGCATGTCTCTCCCGAGCGCAGTGAAGTTCAGCATGCTTAATTCGGGCCCCAAGGCCTGACCCCTCGGCCGGGTGGGGTTCCCCATCTGACACTTGTCACTGCTTTCACGTTTCCCTCACAGCACCGATCAAGGGCTGGGGGCCGTATCCCTGCCTGTGGCCACTGATGAGCAGCCCCCGCCATAGCCAGACCCCTGCTTGACCCCCACCGCAACCCCAGATCTAGCCCAGGGCTGCCCACACACTGTGGGTCCATCCGCGTCGGAGTGGAACGCACACGTGAGTCTAAAACACCCCTTCTCTTCCAGCCGCAACACCTCTCACTCAGGGGCTGGGATCCTCCACGGGCTCCAAGCCTCGCTCCCCTCCGTGTCAGCCAACGTCACCTGCACGGACTGTCCCTCCAGCTTCCCTACTCCCTGTACCCTCGTCCTGGACGTGCAGACCGGCAGTGTCCACTCTCCCTTCACTTCCGCCTGGATGCGTGTGAGAAAGGGAGGGGGCGTGTGCGGGTGTGTGTGAATGTGTGTGTGCACGAGTGCCAGTGCGCGCTGGGGCGTCAGGCCACGCTTGCCTGGACAGGCCTGGTCCCGTGGGAGTGCCAGGGTGCAGGATGCAGGCACAGACTGCACGTCGCAGAGGGAGCTGGTGGCACCTGGTGACAAGCAGAGGGTCGGCAGGGGAGGAGAGGGTGGCGGTGCGGAGCTGGGTCCGGAGGTCAGCGGTGGCCGGGTCACCCAGCGAGCTGCCAGCGTCCACTGGATTCCTTCTCTGCTTCTCTGACCGAGAGCCGTTTACTTTCAAGTTCAGTGTTAATTATTAGCCACATGTTCTCTGAGAATATACGTATACAGAGATATATATACACATATATAGCTATATACACAAATATTAAATTAACAAAGTCATAACATATACGTTTGTTAAATTGAGCTCTTCTGGTCCATGACCCAGTGAGTCTCCTTTAAACTGTTTTGTCTTCCTTTGCTTGAGATATGCCACGAGATCTCAGTCACTTGCCAATGAAAGATAGAAGATCTTGGAGATGCTTATCACAGGCTCTCTTACAGTCGAGGGCAGTGAGGACGCCTGGCGTCTCTGCTGCCACGTGACTGTGCAGGGCTAAGGGTCCCCACCGAGATGAGAGAGAACCCCGGTTCTGAGGCTCCGTGGTAGGCAGGCTGTGTGGTTCACAAGCTGTGCCCCTGGGAACCCAGCGGCGAGAGACTCGAGGTCTGGGCGCCCACCTGCTCTCGCCCGCCTTCCCGCTCCCGTCCCGGGGCGGCGTCTCCCCGGAAAACAGCGCTGGGGATGCGGATGGCCAACGTCGAGTCTGCAGGCTGGTGGGGACCGGAGACCGTGCCCGGTTCTCCTTCCCATCCCAGCGCCTCCCACCAGGCTGGAATCTGGGTTTGCGGGAGGGCACGCGAACCCCAGGGCTTGTGGGGGAGAGACAACTGGCTGCTCTCAATACACCCCGGATTACATTAGTCAGTACCGCTGTCCCGGCTACTGATTTTTAGGGGTCAGGACAACATTTGCTCTCAATTCTTAACCCATTAACAGAGTCATTTCCCACCGTCACCGAACACGTGCTTTTCTAGATAAGAGGCGTCAGTAATGAGGGGACAGGACCCCGGGAAGCAAGCACAAAAGCTCGGCGGCCGGGCCCGGGACCCTCTGCCAGAGCCGCTCGGTCTGCGCTGCCTCGAGGGCCGGGACCCGCTCAAAGCTGCCCCTCCAAGGCTTCTGCCTGGCTCTGTGTTAGCAGTTTTGGATTCTTTTTTAGAAAAGGGTTCCCCAAACTATTTGAGCTTCAGTCCCCTGCCCCTCCACCCTGTTATCTCCCTGCAACCTCCATCTCTCCTGATTCAGCGTCCAGGGTCCTCTTCAAGCCCACAGATGCTCTGCTCTTTAGGTGGGCGACCCCCCCCAGGAGATTAGAAACATCAGACCAAGGCCCCTGAGGCGCCCTCCCACAGGCAGACCGGGAGGGGTCTGGTGCGGAGTAACAGCCACTGGCCAGACTCTTCCGAGCTCTCGTCTGAGGACGTGGACCGTTCTACTAAGCCCTGTCGCCTCTCCGAGCCTCAGTTTGTCTAGCCAGGATGGAAGAGAGTACTGAATGCGACCCCGTCCACAAATGCTTTCAGTTCTGGGGTCTAAGACAAACCCTTTGAGAGATGAGTTTCCCTGCGACTAATAATTTCAGAGGCGGTGGTCAGGATAGGTGTTGGCATCCCTGGGGAAAGAAGTCCCAGAGCAACGGGATCGAGACAGTTCTCTGCCTGCTCCTCGCCTTACCGAGAGACATGGGCTGAGAGGTGTGAAGTGACTTCTCCTACACCAAATCCTGCAGCTTGTCGCTGGTGGAGCTGGATCATGCAGTAACTCAGCTCTGCTGGGCCCTGGTCTGGGTGGCCCCTCCCGGGGTTGGGAAGCGAGATCAGGGGGCTGAGCTGTGGGAGGTGCAGGTGGGGCAGCTCCCTGGGTGCAGAGCTTCCATCTCTGGGCAGAGCTGTGGGCTGACCCAGAGCAGCCTAGATAGAATTTTATGGTAATGTCTCACGGAACCAAACCGAAAAGGAAAACAAGTGTTGCTAGGGCACATTCTGGTTAAGTGTCCTGCCATGGTATTCTTGGTACTGGTGGGGATCTAGGTCTGGGAATGTGGCAGAGCAGCAGTGGGAGGAAACACACACATCACGCTACACACACACCTGCGCGCTTTCTGGGACTTCGGGGACGTCTCTGGGTTTTGGCGTTCTGCTCTTCGATCTGGCGGAGCCGTGCTCTTTCATTGGGGTCATTAAAACACTAATAAAAACCCACATCCCCGGCATGCCAGCAGGGTCCCAGCTGCCCTCAACTTTTTTCCTACATAAAATGGTCAGTCTTTCATCACACTAAAATGTATTTTTAAAAATCGGATTCATTCAGATTAAATGCAAAACAAATCGATAGAAGAATTTTGTTTCATTTAGAGAAAAAGGAGCTTTGCCCACGGTCAAGGGTTTCTGGTTTCATGAGGATGAACAGAAAGCAAACAATCCCTTCCTTTGGTCATGAAGGGCTTGGGCACTTGCAGAATCAAGTGGAATCTCTCAGCTGCTGTTTTGGGTGTCCTTTCTGGTCTTTTGTACACCCAGTCCTTTCTTCTATTTAAAGAATCCTCACCTAGATCACCAGCAAATGTGACGGCATTAAATATAAATACATTCCCCCCTCAATTGTCTGCGCAGCTGTGTGCAGAGGTTTTGCCAGAAAATGCAGACCCAGGGCATAACCTTTTAAAGCCTTATTTGAAAACACAGAAGAAAATTACTCCCAGACTCAGTTGACTTCCTAAATAAGTAAAAGAAAAAATAACTTAAATATACAAAATAAAAACTGACTCCACTGGCCAAAGCTTTTATTCTTGATCTCCAGGCAAACATATCCAGAAGAGCCGCCTCTTCCCCACTCCCTCCGATGCTTTAAATTGAAAACCCAACAGCTCTCCACATCGGCCTGTCCCCACCTCTCCCTGGCCACTGAGTCCGGAGGTTTGTGGGTATCACCGGTCCACAGCGTCTTGTGGCAGACAGCACCATGGCTCTCCTCCCACCAGAGCCAGGGCCGGTTCTCTACGCCTGGCACCTGGGCTGACACGTGGTTTGCTGTGGCCAGCACATGGAGTAAGGCTGTCCTCGCCCCAGTCCTCGGGCGGTCTTGTGTCTTCCCGCCCCTCCTGGCGCTGCTGCTGCCCCGTGAACACACCCAGGCTCCCTGCTGGAGGCTGCCGGTAGGGACCCAGCCGCACCAGCAGAAGCAGCGCCAGCTGATGACCACTGCCCGCAGAGACCAGATGTGCCCCAGCCGAGCCTCGCTCAGAGCACCGGTTCCCAGAGCCCAAATCTAAACCAGCAGCTGTTGTGCAAGCCGTCAAGTGTGGGTGGTTTGTTTTGCATCAAAAACACGTTGTCACAGGTCGCCCGCTGTGTTATTGCAGTGTGATGACCCAGGTGCTCAGTGCCAGTGGTCAGAACACGGAAATGCTCCTGCAGCGGTCGGTGATAGACCCTCCCTCAGGCCTCCTGAGTCCTACTCCTCTGCCTCCAGGCCCTGGGCCCCCCAGAGCCACCGGCATAGGGGCTCAGGGCTCGCAGGCCCTTGTCTTTGTACGACGTCTCCCCTGTGTGATTGGCCGGCGCCCCGCCGTACGGTTATTGAGTGTTTTGATTGTCACTGGTGAGTACTGGGCAGGCTGCTGTCTGCACGGCGGCTGGCCGTGTCCTGCTGGGCCGGCCCCCAGCTCTGGCCTGGGGGCTCCCGAGCCTAGGCCGGCATCCCTCCCGCCCACGTTCTCTAAAGTGTCCCACATGGGAGACAAAGAACATGGTCACCCAGCTCTAGAGGAAGCCTCTCACGCTGGCGAGGCCAGAGGAGGGTGGAGGGCAGGCCCCTCTGAGGGGTCTCGCGTGTTGACATGAGTTTGGGGATCTGAGTTGGAATCCTGCTGTTGGGTTGTGCTTTGAGGCCGCGGTTCCTTGCCTGTGAAAGGGGGCGATGCTTCTGTGCCCGTGGGCTGAGTGCTGGGCTCCCAGAGGACAGAGGGCAGCCTGACCTTGAGCCTCAGCTGATGGACAGACGATGAGGCGAGTCGGCTGACCCATCTGGCCGTGAACCAGCAGGTGGAACTTGTCTAAATGCCTCCATGGTCCCTCACTCAGCTTTCACTGGGTTCCTGGCACCACGGCACCCGTTTTGCCCAGATGATCTGGGAACCACTGTGCAGCCGGGCTCCGCCCCGTCCTCCCAACGCGGCCCTGAGGCCTTTGCGGAGCCCGCTCTCCCCGTGTTTTCTCGAAGACCCTTCCACACGCACGCCTGCTACAGGCCGTCACTTACCACGGCCCTCCCCAAACCATTCTGTGCTTTGCCTTTTTCTTCTTTTTTCTCTGGGACATTCCTCCCTCTGACGGCTCCTCCTTCTCCACCTTGTGAAGAGGTTCCGATCTCTGCATTTCACCCTCCCTAACGGCTTCACCTCCCATTTAACAGCCTTCAGCAAGATTTATTTCCTTGCTCTGATTTGGATACACAGGAGCAAGTCTGGCACTTTCTAAGCCTTGTTAGTGTGCGTGAGTGTGTGAGTGTGTGAGAGTGTGTGTGAGTGTGAGTGTGGGAGAGTGTGTTGTGTGTGGGTGTGTGTACGAGTGTGTATGTGTGAGCAAGTTGTGTGTCTGTGAGTGTGAGTGAGTGTGTGTACGTGAATGTGTGTGTGTAAGTGAAGTTGCATTCACACGTCATTCTGGATGGTTCCACACCAGCTAATCATCAACTCCTGCTTTGCTTATTGTAAGCTCGGCTTACCAGGGTGGTCTTGGGTTTTGGGGTAATATTTTGATTTCTGCAGGAGAAAAGATGTTTTCATTTAGGAGCGCTGCGTCCTCCTGCCCCCCGCTGAGACCACTGGCTGCGTCCTCCTCTCCCCACGGACTCCCTCACCTCCTCTGGCCCGTCGCCTCCCACGCATTTGCGTGATGTCCTGTCTGACGCCAGTGTTTCTTTGTATTGGACCTGTATTTCTCTTTGCCTCTCTTTCCAAATCATTTCCTCCTCTGTTTCCCTGGGTTTAATATCTTATCTAGACTTTTTCCTTTTCTTTTTTTCCTGGGAAAAGAAAATGTCTATAGCTGGTCTTGATGTACCAGCTGATCAGTGTCAAATCGGATGTATATTCAGCTACAAGGAGATTCTGAACCAGATGTGGCCTGCAGGACCAGCTGTGTCCACGATGAGGTGCATTTCTGGAGGAAGGTGAAGCCCCGATGATAATGTGGTCCACACCCTGCTTCTCCCACGTGGGAGGCTCAAGGGGGATGGAGTCTGGGCTCAGTTTGCTCTGGGTGAAATAGGTGAGAAAAATACGTGTTGACTGACATCCCAGGGCTCCATCCCCGGGGCAGGGACACGGGATGAGCCACGAGGGGACACAACAGACCATGTCCCTGTTGAGGATGCCTGGCCTGGGGGTGCGCTGAGGTTGCAGGGCCGGGCTCAAGGCGGGTTCTGTCTGCCGTGGCTGTCGCTCCCACCCACCCCGCCCCAGGACGGGGGGACCCCGCGGGCCTGCCCGGGGCCTGTCCACACAGCTGAAGCAGGTGAGCCTGTCCTGACGCCGAGCCAGATGCCACAGTCACAGGCACTGACCCCTCTCTCCGTTCCCTGAAGCCTGTGGGCGTCGAGTCTGACAGCTTGACCTGACCTCAGCTGGCCCCCTCCTGTCCCCCCGCCTCTCAGCCAGCACGGCCTCCCTCCTCCCTCTTGAAAAGCTGCCCTTTCCTCCCGGCGTGGCTGGCTGCTCCCCAAGGCTGTCCGCCCCAGCAGGGGCCTCCCTCGGCCCTTGGCCTGAGCGCGGCTGCAGGAACCCTCAGAACCTGGAGTGCCAGCAAACGCGAGGGCAGCGGAGGCCCCCGAGGGCAGGGTGCACAGACCCCTCTGTGAGCCCGGCGCGGGTGCCGTGGGCTGGGAGCAGAGCCGACGCCCGGGGCGGGGGGTGTGTACCCCGAGTCTGAGCAGCTTCTCAGGGGCACAGCTCGCCCTGCGCCCCAGACCTGCGTCCATGACCTGGAGCTGTGTGAGGGAGGGGAGTCGGGATCCGCGGAGCAGGTATAGCACAGCGTGGGCAGGGGTCCTGGCACCAGAGTCCAGAGAGCAGGTCGGTCGATGCTCTGGCGTGTCTGTGGTGTCCCCAGATGGGGCTGGCATTTGCGTCAAGGGTCGCTCTCCCCTGTGCGTAGCCCTCCAACCATAGCCAGTCGGACAGAGCGAAGGAGGAGTGGGTGGGCTTCTCTCTCCCCCAGCTGCTGAGCTGCGGCAGGCTCTTCCCCTCCCTCCGCATCTGCCCCTCAGGTCTTCAACCCCGACTGGGGTCCACGCCGTGGGCTCTCCCGGGTCTAACAGGATGACCTTGGAGATGGTGGGACCAGCAGACGGTGGGACGTCTCAGCCTCCATAATCATGTGAACTAATGGCTCTTAATAAGCCTCTTCATAAATGCATCCTATTGGTTCTGAGGAGCCTTGAGTAGCGCATGACAGGACTCACCGTGTAGCGCCGCTGAGGGTTACTGGTCTGTGGTCCTGGCCTCAGGTCCAGCTGTCCTGAGGCCTGTTCAGCTCCACTCCGTTCTGACCAGTACGTGACAAGAGTGCCCAACAGGAAGACATGTCAACTAAGATCTGCACTGGGAGGGGATTCTGGATTTCATGTCGCCACCCACCCCAGAGGCCAGACATCGTCCCCACGCCCTTGCGGGGACAAGGGTGGCTTGGCCCGGGCCAGCCATGCTGGGCCTGCAGGTGCTGAGGGGACGGACCCACCACCCAGGAGAGGACGGACCCACCACCCAAGAGAGGACAGACAGTGAGAAGGAGCCCCCAAGGCAGAGTGGCTACTACACCAACTCACTTCTGCTTGTTACACCTTCAGCCTCGTGGAACCGCAATCCCAAGCTTAGTCCAGGCTTGTGGAGAACAAAGAGGACCACAGACCTACCATGTGCCTGGACCATCCCGAGCAGAGGGGCTGGGACACTCCCTGAGGGGTGGCGTCAGAAAACGTGAATCGTCCCCACCCCCATTCCCGTCACAGAGCTCCGCAAACCCTGGGAGTTTCCTGAGTGTCTTGCTACTCGTAAGGAAACTCTTGGCTGTGCCTGAGTTTATGCTAATGAGATGCCCTCCACCCCCTAGGAACCGACCACAGGATAAGCCGCTTTAGGACTCGCAGTCCCACCCCTTTGAACTCCCGAGAGGGGAGAGGGACAGGTGATCGAGTTCAATCAATCACGCCTGCGTGATGTGGATTGAATTACAGGACGTGCATTTGCTCTTGGAGAATTGCCATAGACCATCCTGGGTAAATGACTGCTCTGCGGCTGGTTGATACCATGCTTCGCTTGCCCGAAGTCACATGTGTTCTTCATCTTAAAGGGATAATTGTCTCCAAACCCAACGCAGGCCAAGCTGGGCTTCCCCTCAGTCAGGAAGGCTGCGAGGGTGGGGTGGCTTGTCGTCGGCACCCACTTCCTTCCTGAGACCCCAGTGGCCGTTCTCCAGGTCGTTTGGGTGCACCTTCTGGGGGAGGGCCGGAAGAGGACAGATCCAATGCACATTTGGGGGTGTGGGCCTCCCCTCGGGGTACAGCTGGCCTTTGAACTTATCAGATGGCCATGCCTGTTCCCAGGCACCACCTGAGAAGCCTTGGAGATCATAATGCCCATCACTGGAGCAAGTTCAAAAGAGTCTTGTCAAAATCCAGAAGGATTTTAACTTGAAATTTCCTCAATGAGGTAATTTGTCCTCTGGGTTGAGTCTGGCTCATTTTCTTACTGCTTTATATATGGAAATAGAGGCTAAAATGGCTCATACCCATCTGGAGTCTAATTTTCAGATGTGCAGTTATTGTAAGAACTTGTGAGCCAACTACATGAGGCCAGAGTCTCTATTTTTTGTTAATTGGAGGAGGGGAAAAAAGAGGAGAGTGGGACGGGGTAAGTACGCCATCAAATCACAGACAAAGTGTCTGGATCATAATTTTGAAACATAAAGTGGAATAAGATAAACGCTGGACAATGAAAAAAAATGGAAAGTGATTTTCAACCTAGTGTAGTTTTTAGATTTTCTCCTTGAGCAGTGGATGGCTATCAAGTTAAACGGCAGCCTGCTCTGCTGCTTAAATGTCTGGTAACTAAATGTCTCCTCTGACACCATCAGACTTGGGGAAGTATCTTCCCAAGGTACTTGGAGCCTTGGGGGAAGCAGTGAGATGTGTTGTCATGTTCCAATAATGGCACGAACGCCTGTCACTGCTTGGCGAGGATTAAATGGGGCCACCCAGGGCTGGGCTCAGGGACACTTTTACCTCTTGGATAACATTGTTCTTCATTTCCGCAGCCTCCTGACTTCGAATCTGTTCCAGGGTTTTGCTTCTCAGGGGACTTGACTTTGCTTGAGGGGATGAAACGTAAGGACAAAGTATCACGGGACATTCTGGACCCTTGGAGATCTGGTGAGACTTTCTGGAACCCAGATTACATGGTTATTGATTTCAGGTGGTTGCAGGTCTGGGTACAGGGGAGGTGCTTTCTCACCCGGCAGTGCTTCTGTTTCTTTGTGTCTGGATCCTAGCGGTCAGGTGAAAGTTTTCAGGTGAGTGGGGTTCACGTGTGTCCGGATGATGAGGAAGGGGCAGGAGACCGACTTGATGTGGCTGAAAGACGTTCTAAATTGTTTGAAAATGTAAGTGGGGCCTCACAATTTTAAAGATCCCTCTCTTTCCGGTAAACAAGCTCGTAACATTGGACTTCAACGTCACCCTCCCCACTTATATTAATTCTGAGCGCTTGACCTTGGCCGATGTATAATGAAGGGCTTGGATTCCATCCTGTAATGTTAAAGGCATTTCATCCTAATACTTTACCGAGCACCGAATATGTGCCGGCTCCGTGAACCCAGGACAAACAAGGGGACCTCCTGGTCCTCGAGGAGCTCAGAGTTTAACGGAGAGACTGAGAAATTGGCCCACAAGCAAGTGGCAGGTCTGCCTGACACTAGAGCCAGACCTTTCTTGGCTTTCTGGACACGACAACAACATGGGGAAAAGCTTCCTTTCATTTTCAGTGTCCCCCCTGTGTTTGAGGTTGACGTCATTGATGAGGGAGGATATTTTCTGTCCATTCTGTGCATTCCTTTGCCCCTCGAAGTCAGGAAATGTTCCTCTTAGTTAAGCCTAGGCAAGCACACCTGAGGGCAGGTTTCCGAGCCATGCTTGGCTGCCTGACCGAGGGTCTGCAGACTCTCTGGGCCCAGGTCGCCATCCGGACGAGAGGAGCTGCAGCTGCGGGGGGGCTCTTTCCAAGACCCTGCGTTGACCTGCTCTGCGTGGTGGTTTCCTTCAATCCTTCTCTAATCTGCTCGACTGATAGCAATGTTTTTCTAACTTAATGAGGTTGAGGGGTCACCTGGGCTGGTGAGTCAGGAAAGCGATTCCCAGGGCCCTACAACCAGGTGGGCCCCAAACTTCCTCTCCTGACAGTGGATGGTGATGTGATGATGATGTGATGTCAGGGGTCCAAGGCCACATTTTGAAAAATTGCCCCCCTCTGGGGTGGGCACCCAGGCCCCATGGGCTGGCCCCAGTGCTCCTGGGCCTGTCCCCTGACCTAGGTGCTGCTTCTCCCTCCCCCCGGAACCGGACCTCCTCCCTCAGGGTCTCTCTGAACCCCCCGCTGTTTCCTGCCCTCACTGCGGACTGGAGTTGATATACAGTAGGTGCTCACTAGTGGTTATGGTTGATGAAGTGCCACATCTCTGCTCCACTTTTCACTGTGTCTTAGTCTGCTCAGGCCGCCAAAACACCACAGCCCGGGTGGCTTAAACACAGGCATTTACTTCTCCCAGTTCCGGAGGCTGGAGGTCTGAGACCAAGGTGTCAGTGAGGCTGGTTTCTCCTAAGACCTCTCTCCCTGGCTTGCAGGAGGCCACCCCCTTGCTGTGTCCTCACACAGCCTTTCCTCAGTTTGTTCACATGGAGAAGGAGAGAAAGAGCTCTCTTCCTCTTCTTATAAGGCCACCAATCCTATCAGATCAGGGCTCCACCCCTCTGACCTCATTTAACCTTAACTAGCTCCTAAAGGTCCCATCTCCAAATACGGTCACATCGGGGGTTAGGGCTTCAACACTTGCATTTTGGGGGGACAAGTTCAGTCCACAGCTTTCTGGACACAAACGCAAACGGCCTTACGTCAAAAAAAGAATGGGGTTGATTCTCTTTCATGATTCTATATCTGCAAATTCGCCTACTTGCTCAAGTTTATTTGTAACCCCAGATCCATATCCGCGGAGCTTTCAATGTCACCCATGGACGGGCGTGTACAGTGTAGCACAAAATACGTATCAACCAACATGCAGGTCCCCAGCTCAGGCCAGATGAGACGGTAGCCGTTTCTCGTTCTAGTTTTCTCACTATAAACATTTTCACAGGCTTAGAGCCACATTTTTCAAATTTTTGTGATTTGGGGGTGGTTTTGCTGTTATCAAGGCCCCAAGGCGTGGTGCTGAAGTGCTGTCTGCTTTTCCTAAGTCCAGGAAGGCTGGGATGTACGGAGAAACCACGTGCATCAGATGAGCCCCTTTCGGGCCCGAGTAAGAGTGCTGCTGGCTGTGGGTTCCATGTTAACGAATCCATGATAAATATTAAGTAAGGTGTCTTTAAGCAGAAACATACATGAAACAAGTTCCTGGGTTGATTGGTCGGTGGGCATGTTGTGACGAGAGGCTCGCAGGAACCTCCCCGTGTGTCCACGGGAGCCGAGGTCAGTATTTGCTAATTCAGGGTTCACGGTGACTTTACAGGACAAAATTACTGTGAATATTTGACCTTAGGTCCCTAACGCCAAGAAACCCTAGGGAAGGTGCAGCTGGCATTAGTTATTTGGATTTTTGTTGTCAAGCCGATGCTGAACGCTTAGGTATCTGTAAGCACATGGATGCTTGGCGGGAGACTGGCTTTTTAATTATTAGCTTTGACGTCACAATGTACGACGTCAGCAGTCACACACCGTGACAACAGGGGAAGTCTTGGAAAATGACTTATTACAACTGGAAGCCCTCCTTCCTAGCGAACAGTGGGGCTCAGATGCCTGACTCGAGAAGAGAGAAAACACCCGTATTTTGTGTTCAAATTCAACAGTCTTTGAAAAATGTAGTGGCCAACTAGGGTCGTTTTACTTTTTTTGGTTAGTTTGTTTTTAAATATCAATGTTGTTTTCCAGTAAAACATTGAACATGACACATTCTTCACCTGTAAAACCGGATGGTGCCGTGTAGACAAGCCAGTGCAGGGATTGGCCCGCTGGCTAGTAAGTAGATTTTTAAGCGCATCTTTTCAGTTTTGGTTGGTCCGATCCCCCTGCGGTGTCCACGTGAACAGCCCACGGCCCAGGCACCTCCAGGGCCAAGTTATTACACTGTAGACTCTATTTGCATAATGTCAAGTGCAGGTTTCTTTGGCAATCCCGCCAGTTTAGCCATTACTGCTCAAATTTTAATGAAAAGAGGAGTGCTGTGAGTCTGGAGAGAGACATTTTAGCAACAACCTGTGTCATTTAAACGTTTACCTCCAAACCATTCTTGTGAGCAGCTGAGGCCTTGCAAACTTCACGCTTCCCTGGGGAATGGAAACCAACAAGCTGACACACAGAGGGCCTCCCTACATGCACCCTCCAGGGAGGCCCCAGGACAGACTATCCAGGTGCGAAGCAGGCATCCAGCCTCTGGGGCACTGGGCCATTGTTTGCAGCTGCGGATTTTTCCCACTTTAAATTGTGAAGGTGAACAAATGTTCTGGTGGGGGGTGAACATTCCCCCCACGGAGCCCGAGTCATGGCTCTACATGCTAAGAGCACATGAAGCCCCTTCACGGACGCCCCAACTGACCTCAGCTCCTGCCCACAAGGCGACAATGCCTGCATGAACTTAGTCCCTGCGTGTGTGTCTTTGGAGAGTGCCGGGGTGACATTCAGTCTCTACGTTCGTTTTTATGATAATTCCGAGTAAATTGTGGTGCAATAAACTCTTCAAGCCTGTCTTCCTTGTGAAAGCCGTGAATCAATCAGCTGTGGGCTTTTTTTGGGGGCTTTTCAGTGTATGGTGATCATTTAGATTTGACGTGCATTGTGAGACCTTCGCTCTCCTCCTCTCCCTGGTCTGTCATTAATTCCAGCCTTTGCTATTCTGAAGTACAGTGAAGGATGGCTGAGAAATCACTGCCCTCTTCAGCTCTGTTATTGCACAAAATAGCAGCGCAATAATTTTTTGTCAATGTTTTACTCTAAAAGCTTTCTGCGTCAGTTTTGAAAAGGAAGCAATAAAGCCCATTCAATGGTATGAATAAAAATCCTTTGAGGGTTAGGAGCAGAGCTTCTTTTCTTCAGCTGGTAATCAAATTGGAGCTAAAATGAAATTGAGTTTTCTTATGAAAATAGCCTTTGTTGCTGGGAAGGCTGGTAGTTCATAAACAATAACCTGCTCTTTTGTGTGGATAATAATATATTCATGTTCTTTCAATAGGGTAAAAGCCAGACCTAGTGCATTATGGTACAGTAAAAACAGCAGAAGGAGCTGGCTGGAACGGTCTGGAGGAGGAAATGCAGCATTCGGGGGCTTCGGCTTTCAGCACCCTCCAGAAGCGGCACTTTGCTTGATTTGTGCGCCGGCTCTCCCGGTTGATTTGTTGCTGCCGTACAACATTTGGCTCATTGTGGACGGTCTCCAGCTGTGCTCGTCGCTGCCTCGGCCTCCGCGGCTGCGGGGACCCCGCCTGCTGCCCCAGGACGTTGGGATGCTCCGGGTCAGCCTCTCAGTGCCACGAGGACCAGGGAGTCCCCGAGCCCCGGCCCAGACGGGCAGCTGGACGCCGGCGCAGGAGGTATGCTGTGGGTCCCCCCTGCAGGAGGGGGTGTCCTTGGGCGGCATGGGGAGGGGGGACGTGTGGGAGCACACCCGGCCATGCCTCTTCTGCTGAGTGTTGGGGTGCGGGGGGAGGGTCTGGTCGTCTGAACTGCAGTGGCTGCCCCCGGGTCACAGGTTGGGTCACGGCAGCTCTTCCCGGGATCCGGCGTGGGATCCTTTCGTGGGAGCCCCGGGGACCTGTGTGCTGGCCGCTGGGGCCGTGCTCGGGGTCCTCGAGGTCACTGTGTGACCAGGAGGCAGAAGGATGCTTTCTCCTGGGCAGGAGTGACCTGCCGTGGGACTCAGGTAGGGCTGGATTGCCACCTGCGATTCATTACGACTGTTGCTACCTGGGCAACGGAGACTTTTGTTCTCTCTCTCAAGTTGGTGAAAAGTTATGATCTGGGGATTGCAGAATTGTGTGCCAGCTCCACCTTTAAGTGTTTGCTATGTTTGTGAAAATAGCCACGGTGCTCCTGGACCCAGACCTAGGGGCCGGGGCCAGTCAGGTGAAGGGACGTTCCCTGGAGGTCATTTTCTGTTACTGTCTCCCAGTGACTATAAGAGTAACCAAGCGTGAACACTTCCATTCTGATAGGATGCCCTGGCTGTGCTCTGGGGAATCATTTCTGGTTGCTTTTTAAGTTCCAATTTCTTGGCTCTGAATATAGTTCAAAGGGCAAACAGAAAAAGAAAGGAAGGAAGGAAGGGAGGGAGGGAGGGGGGGAGAGAGAGAGAGAGAAAGAAGGAAAGAAAGAAAAAGAAAGAAAAAAAGAAAGAAAGAAAGGAAGGAAGAAAGGAAGGAAGGAAGAAAGGAAGAAAGGAAGGAAGGAAGGAAGGAAGAAAGAAAGAAAGAAAGGAAGGAAGGAAGAAAGAAAGAAAGGGAAAGAAAGAAAGAAGGAAAGAAAGAAAGAAAGAAAGAAAGGGAAAGAGAAAGAAAGGGAAGGAAAGAAAGAAAGGGAAAGAGAAAGAAAGGGAAAGAAAGAAAGAAGGGGAAAGAAAGAAAGGAGGGGAGAGAAAGGAAAACCCTTCTGAGTGCTGAGAAATGTATAGGGTGGCGTGGGCAGCATCTGCCCTGGTCGGAATAATGTCATTCTCGCTGGGTTTTGATTGTTTGGTGGACAGCGGCAATTTTACTCTGGGTTACGGTTTTTGTGAGAATCCTATGAAATAATGAGTATTTTCTGGCTTAGCCTGAGGGCTCTGCAAACTCCATCCTTGGTTCAGAACTGAAGAAGGGAGAAATTGAGATGAAGACCACGGTGTGTAATTTTAAACTACCAAACTTTGAGCTTCAGGGAAGCTGAGTCAATAAACAGTGAGCTTACCCCACGGAAACGAACAGAAAAGAGAAAAGGAGAGAAGCCTAGAGTGTTTATTTGCACTGAGATAAGGCAGCGGTGTGTGCTAGGTTCAGTGCTGGCTAACAGGTATTTTTGTGTTGTTTTGGTATTTTAATGATGAAATTTTGTGCTTAACAAAAGGAACTTTTAAAGGCACGGTGGAAGCTGACAGCTGGGATAATATATGTCATTATCCAATTAGTTTACAGGAGTGTATGTTTTGATGCTTTACTTAACATACCTCTATGTGTTTTCAGCTGTAACGAATATTACTTTCTTTGAAGTCTTTCAAAATGAGGATTCTAATTGTATGTATTTTACTCTGCTGCAGTTAGTGTTCTGTGCTTTTCAATATCATGAGCACCTGAATAAATTCTGATTTTTAAAATCTCTTTCACATTCATTTAGGG
Organism: Balaenoptera ricei; assembly: GCF_028023285.1. Taxonomy (NCBI): domain Eukaryota; kingdom Metazoa; phylum Chordata; class Mammalia; order Artiodactyla; family Balaenopteridae; genus Balaenoptera; species Balaenoptera ricei. Next base: position 82,262,009 of record NC_082656.1, read on the forward strand.
GGAAAAAAGGCAGGATTCTTTTGGCTTTCATTATATACTTTGTCAGAAAAAACCTGACAAGTTCCTTCTTACTTTCTCCCACTGACAGAGCTGCATCGCGTGGGGCTTTATTCTTATGCTAAAGTTAAATTGATGCAAAAGAAAAGATCGCTAATTGTCAAAGAATTACCTTTCAACTTCATGTAAGGGAACTGGTAAAGAAAAGTTCATGGAGTATTTTCACTGTGGAAGAAATGATGAAAAAGATTTTATTCATGATGGAAACCGCTGATCACGTATCACAGCAAATTTTCAACCTGAAAATTATAATTTCCTGCATTTTAACTATTTGGTGGCCTTGAAGAAAAGTTCTTCTCTATAATTCCTGTTTTAACATGCTGTGGCTTTGTTCTCTCCACATGAGATGTGCGTGGTAAAGAGTGGGGAGAAATGAGGGGTTTCCGTGGGTGGTGAGCTGCCAGCCGGCAGGCACATGGGCTCTGGTTTTGAGCCTGGTTTCTCTCCAGTTACTTAAAAGAGAGAAAAGCAAGTGGTATGTCTTGTCCCCTGCTTGGGCGGCCTGGTGCGTTTCCTCTGGGGATGCTGTCACGGCAGAGATGGTTACAGGCGATTTCCCCAGGCACCGCTGGCACCGCTGTCACCGCACGGCCCCTCCCCCGGCCCAGGGCACCAGATGGGCGTCTAGGAGCCTGGTGGACATTCGGCTGAGCGGGCCTGCAGACGGGAGCCGCCGAATGGGTGCTGCGGGAGGGTGGATGGGAGGTGTAGTCTGTGGAGTCTCTAAGACGCAGTGACGTGAAGGCGCCCTCCCTCCACCAGCACTGGGGTCACCGGGGTCACCGAGGTCAGGCCACTCCGCCGCCCTGCACCCACCCTCCCGACCTCGCTCTGGGCTCTGGCTCTGCCTCAGGCTGGTGACAAGGACGGACTCTCCCCCACCTGCGCCCGCAGCCCCGTGGCAGCCTCACACCCCGGGGCTCAGCATCCCTCTTTTCTTTCTGACTCAGGTCTCCAGGGTGGACGGGGGTGAGGCAATGGCGGGAAGCGAGCTGAGAGACACGGGAGGGCCGGCGAGCGCACACTCGGACCAGGAGGGTCTTCCAAAGCTTTCTCAGCGCAGGCCCCGAACCTGTCTGCACAAATCCTCCAGCAGCCGGTCGGTCCCGGCTCTAAAGCCGCCAGCTCCTCCCTGGGAGCAGCCCCAGCTTCCGCATCACGGCCACAGCGCCTTCATCCTGCCTTGTGTGGCGACACCGAGCCTTCGGTCTCCAGCCTGGAGAGCCACCAGGACTGAGGGTCACCGCAGCCTCGAGGCCCCGTCCCACCGAGGCCGCCTGCTGCTGACCGGTGTGGGCGGTTGTTGCTTCCTTGGTTTCCATGGAGACAGGGAGGCTGACCCCGCCCCCATGGCAGGCTCACCTGGAACACAGGTAGCAGCTCACCTTGGGAGAGCCCGCGTCACTCTGGGCGGGTGACCTGGATCCTGGGGTGCGAGACCGCACGGTCCGGTGGAGCGTGCGGTTTCTGACAGGTGTGAAGGTGACTGGCTTAGTTTCCTCTGATGACTTTTGATAACACTGTAAGCTGACTCTGGAGGTGGAGGAGGGAGGGATAAAGAGAGAGGGTGAATGTCCGCGCAGGACAGCGACGGCGTGTTCCGCCGAGACCCATCTCAGCCATACGTGTGGCCTCACGCAGGCGAACCCACCCTGTAAATTAGGAAGCAAGTAACCTGGATTTTTCTAAGGCAGATGTTGATGGAGTCAAAAGGCTCTTCGTTACTTGTTTTTGCAGAACTCTCCGCCCATTAACATCATTTCAGTCTTTTAATCCTGGACTGTCAAGTGACTTGTGGTTACCTTGGCCGGTCTAGGTTTTCCACAAGGCAAGGAAGGATGTATTAAGTACATAATAGGGATGTTTGAAAGTACATTTTTTATTTTTTAGGGAATCAGAATGTAGATTAAACCTAATGACTTTTGATCATTAGAAAAAGATGACATATAAAAGTTAGGTAAAGAAAAATAGGCAGGTTTTTTTAGCGCTAACAGCCAATGTCAACCATTTCAAAGGACATTATGCAGATAATATTCTGTCAAGAACTGCATCTCATTTTTTTTTTTTTTTTTCTGTTTTAATCTGTGCCAGTTGACCTTCCCCTCTTTGGAACTTTGGGGCCTTGGGTTAAATGCTTTTCTACTGCTCTATGCAAATCACCTCTCCAAAGTTCACCCATCTGGTATGGAGATGTCCCAGCTTAGGAGATTCCCTTTTGTCTTGTGCTATTGAAAATTAAAAGCTTGTCTGCAGATGGCTGTTCCTTATCCACTGCAGACACATAAGGTTTTCAGATCCTACTTAAACTGTGTTCTCATCCCAAGCACACATTTCATAAACCTAATGACCGAATCTTCTTCCAGCTATTTCTGAAAAATTTCACATTACTGAAAGACAAACCTGAAAATATGCAATTATATATTTTACCCCAGTTTTAGTTTTTCCTTAGTGTATACTATTCAGAAGGCCATCTGTCAGGTATCTGGGATATTTTATCTTGAAAGTGAGAAAATGTCTCTAGCATTCTTTGGAAAGAATTGGATACATTCTCAAAATATCATTTCTCTTCTTTTTGAAAAGTTAAAATAATGTTTTAGGATATAATTATTACATCCAAACTCCTAGCCCTAGGAGAAAGCATTTAGTCAGTGGGAGTCTTATGATTCTAGAAATATCCAGTGTGTATTTCCAAAGTGGAGAACATTTATTTCCTGCATCGTGGTTTGGATGTCCTTTGGGATTGATGTCTGAGAACTTACGAGTGCACTTATTTCTGGAGACAATGGTTGGAATTATTATTAGAGTTAGTTTTCATTCTTTTCTCAGTATTACTTTATAGTGCAGGTATCTTTAATTTTAAAGAAAGTGTACAACAGAGGTATGTTTTATAACGTGAATCATCTATCCAATTGGTTTTACTTATAGTTGAGTTCTGCTAGAAAACATTTTTGCTTTTATTCTTGGGTTTGAAGCAAACATTTTGAAAACATAACTTTAAAAGGAAAACAGTGAACTGAGGGAGGTCTGACAGTGGCCGCAATCACATTGCTGGGCATTAAGTAAAAACAGTGCAGCGGGCGGTGACCCCAGGTCATGTTCATTGTTTAAAAGTGGATTATTACCTTTGCATATACATGTCTGCTTTCTCCTTCTCTTGGATTTGTTGATTATTTGAATCCACCCATCTTTTCCATTCCTGACACTGGCTACATCGCTGGGCCTTCTGTCCTTCAGCTGAAAATAAAGGAGTTATTTGTTCCCGGGGTCATTTAAATCCTTACATTCTTGTTTTCAAGGAACACACACGCAGCAAGCAAACAGCCAAGCCCCAAAGCATGTAGAGCTGGGCTCCCATCCCTAATATTTGTGGAGCCCAGGGCGAGAGTACAAAGGGAGGCCCATGGACCGCATGTCTGGGTACTTCAGTTACAAAGCAAGCTACCGAATGTGGGTCCTGCCCCTCCTTGACGAAATGCCTTCCTGATAACCTGTGGGCCTGGCGTGCATGTAGAATTCTCACCTCCAGGGCCTCGGCTCAGGAACCTGGTAGGTTAAGGTAAATTGGCTCCAGAGCACCAAGCGCCCCACTCCTGCCTCAGGGAAACGGCCCGTGCAGGCCCAGGAAGGGGGCTTGCGTCCATCCGCACCGGGGTTCTGAGGTCCTGGCACCCTGGTGTGGAACGTGGGTCCAATCCGGGCGAGCCTGTCCACTGGGGTGGGGTTGACTGGGGGGCGGCTCAAGCAGGAACCCGGGAGGGGTAGGGCTCAGGCAGGCACCCCCCCAGCCCTGGTCCAAGGACAGAGGACTCAGTGGTCCCCCAGTTGTGCAGTTCTCAGAAAACGGGTCAGAGTATGGACCCCGTGGGCCGCATCTCTATTGGGCAGTGCAGTCTTAACTTTAGGATGTATTTACTCAACTCTTGGCAAGTCCTGCCCTCATCAAGGGCTGTTTGTCTTTACAATGGGATTTGTTCAAGTTAGCCAACACTTGGACTTTGTTGAACCTTAACTAAAACAATTTAGGCCCAACTCGCCCTTAGAGGGTGGACGTACCTTCAGTTGGATGCAAGGCGACAGTGGCAAGACCCAGGGGCCACCTGCCTGGATACAGCCTGCATCGGCCACCCTCGCCTCCCCGAGGCTGGCTCTCCCGGTCCATGAAACTGGGACAGTTAGATAATGAGATCTATCCCCTAGGGCCATGCTGAGGATGAAATGAGCTAATATCAACGCATATGAAGTGCTGGGAGTTCCCTGAGCATGTGAAGAGCTCTCAGTACATGTTGGCTGTTATTGTTGTGTCTGAGTTTTTTTTTTTTTTTTTTTTTTTTGGCTATGTCGCGGGGCATGTGGGATCTTACTTCCCTGACTAGGGACTGAACCCGTGCCCCCTACATTGGAAGCACAGAGTCTTAACCACTGGACCACCAGGGAAGTCCCTGCTGTGTCTCAGATTCTAACATGAACTTTCTTACATGTTAATATCTGTGAAATCAGGATGTCTGTATTGTAACAGCTTGGATTTGGTGAGCTATGGCAATCAATCCGATTGACTCTTCAATAATTAATGAATTATCTGAGGATTTGCTGAATTTCTGAGAAGGAAAGGATATCTGGGTGGATTATTGATGAAAATCTATCTCCCAGAATCCATTTCCCCGAGATGCTCAAGTAAAGAGGAACCACAATGTCAATGTTTAGATTCATGTTGGTCAAATTTTTAAAACTGAGACACGGAACAAACAGCATCTTGAAGCAATAAGCCCTGTAATCAGCACCAGAACATTGGATGTTCAGAAAGACACAAATTGCTCTGTTTTGAAAGGGACAAAACATTTTGTCTTATATTCTGGGCACACACAGTCTTTACAAAAAGAAGATAATTGACTTGAAATCTTTCGCCCTTCCCTTGGAAGGGGATCAGCTCTACTCAGGATCTAGTATTAAATCCAAACCAAACGTTCTCTCAGAACTGTCATCTTTCCCGTTACTTTTGTAAAATGCCTCGTGTCCTAACTTGCTTCCAGACACACTGACGCCCCAGGCCAGACCTCAGGGCAGCCTCTCACGTCCCCCTCAGCTTCCTTTAGGATGCTGTGCTCTCCGTGGCTCCTGGCTGTACTCAGCCGGGAGCTAAGCAGGGCTCTCGGGACGTGCGTGCCCTTCATCTCCCTCCAGAAATGCAGACCAAGCTCGTCTGGTTTCTGCTTCTACTGCCCTGGCATCGTCAGAGAGCCTGCTTCCTTCCCTCCTGTGTGCCGGGTCCTGTTACCGAGGATGCTCCAAAAAATGGTTTTCCCGGAAAATGAGAAGTGGGTGCTCTGTGAGCGGTACCTGAGAAAAGAGGATGGCGCCACCTTATTAATTTGGGTCAAGACTCTGTGGCCTTGGATGCTGGCCGGACTACAGGGGCTGTCCTCACCGGGGTGGCATTCGGCCTCTCGGTGTCGGGAAGGTTGCCTGGGGGGTGGGGGGGAGGCCCAGTCTCCTCCTCCTCCACCTCCCTGCCTGCCAGGTGGTCCATGGGGGCCTTAATGTACTTTCTTACCTTCACCTACTTAAGAGACTCTCAAGGTCACCTGGATAGGAGAAAAACCCTCGGGGGGCGCTTACGTTCACCCCGATCGAGAAGTTGATGATCTAGGGCATGTAGATGCCTCGTGGAAAAGGATTTGGTGCCCTCCTGATATATGGGTGTTTGTTCTCATAAGCAGCGCAGGTGTTGCTGGTCTAAGACATTGTGTACATTTGCTGGTGGCGTCCTGGCACGAAATTCATGGCAGATTCAAAAAGGGCAAGTGAGGAGTTTCCGGCAAACACTCTATAAAGAAGTAGGCTGGGCTGAGGGGCCAGGAGTGATGGGGCAGCCCCCCTGCCCGGGGCTGTGGCCACCTAGAGCCTCTGCCCTGGAAGAAGCACCAGGCACTGTGGCTTCAGGGGGAGGAATGCAGCCCCTGCTGGGCCGCCACCTGGTTTCATAAATAAACACCCCAGACGCTCTCTTTTCTGGAGTACTCAATTTTCTACAAATGTCTCCCATTGGCAAGAAGCAACCAGGAGCAAAAGAACCAGGTGATGGAGTTTATAGGTGACAGTTTCCGAGGCCCAGACGGAGTGAAGAGGAGGGGGGTGCAGAGGGAGGGACAGGCTGAGAACACCCAGCAAGGGGCTCATTAAAAAAAAAACCTTCAAAAGAAATAGTTAAAAAAAAGGTGAAATGAAGTAAATCCAAACAGTATAGATTTAGGGGTCTCCAAACTGTCTGAAGTCAGCCTGGCAGCAGAGAAATTGTCAGGCCAGCATTTTCTCTCTGCACCCCAGGGCACTAGGGGGGCCGTGGGGAGAGAATGGAGGATGCATGGGGGGAGGCGTGGCACTGGGAAGGTTCTGGAAACCCAGCCCCACCCTGCAACCTGGCGGTTCTATCCCAGACCAAATGTAGCGATAGCCCGTCACCTGGAGCTGATGGCATCCTGAGAGGTTCCTGTCAGGCCTCCTCAAATACATAATTAATTGATTTATCTCTGCCTCTTAGGGTATTTGTTTACATGGACAAATCCACTCAAATAGAATTAGCAACCTGGCACAAGAGAACAGTGTACAATGGAACCTGAGGGACAAAAATCAAAGCAGCACAGTTTCATTGTCTTTTTTGTTTTTTAAGTCAGATGTTACCTTACGGTTTCTACATGCTTTGAAATTGCCATTAAAACTTTTTGTTGCCATATAAAATCTACCCTGTAATCATTAAATTTCACAAGTCTATTTTTCTTTATAAAGGTAATATAAGCTCATTAATGCAAATTTAAAAATACTCGAAAAATAATAAAAATCACCCAAAGGCAGCTGATCTTAATCTCTGGTGTGATTCTTCTAGTCTTTTTTTTTTTTTTTTTTTTTTGACCTGAAATCTCTTTGCTTTCATATGAGAAAAATAAGAAAAACCCCAAACTAATCAGACCGTGAATAAGCAGATATTCTCTTTGGATCTTCTTTGGCTTGGATTTTCTGAGCACACAGAAGAGCCGTCCTGTGCCTGCTGAACCTGTCCTGAGCCAGAGAACGCGGACCTGTGCAGCCGGGTTTATAGAAAGGAGAAGCCCCCCTAACCATAGCCAGAAGGAAAACATCCCTCTCCCCTTTGGCTGAGGACTGAAATCCACGCTTAGAGCTTCACTCCTTTGATACAACCCTGCCACCGACATCTCACTCCTCAGCTGCATGTTTGCATGATGCATACCTCATATCTTTGCAAAAAGAGCTGCTTTTGCATCAGGGGAAATTGAGGTCACAGTGAATGGATGCAAAAGCTAAAGGATGTTGCTATTGACTGTTGGAGGAGGTCATCGAGAGGGCGTGACCACTGGATGACCCTCCTGGACGTGGGCAATCAGAGGCCCGTCACCCCTTCCCCGGCCTTGGCATGTAGGCTCTGCTCAGTGTTCCCTCAGTGGGAACTGTTCCAGCGACGCAGCCTCAAGAGAGCAAGGTGTGCCTGAGACCCCCTGGATGGTGTACACGCCTGAACCCTGCTGAGGCCTCTCTGTAAACTTTTAAGACTCTGGCGGGCGTGGCCGAGAGCCCGGCAAGCCGCGTAGGTAGGTTTCCTGCTTATGACACCTGCTCCGCAGATCCGGAGTGACCCCCTTCCTCTGGCCCCTCCCTGCCCTCCGCGTGCGGGCCCGTTTGAGAACCAGCACAGAGGAGGCAGGAGGCCCCGGACAGCGGACTGCCGAGGCCACCACGGGCCTCTGCGCGTCTGGAAGGAACCAGCACCCGGAGCCGGGTCGGAGCTGGCGTCTGTGCTCAGGAGAAGTGTGAGTCTGGCTGCAGGTCTTCAGGTGCCGTCTTGCTTGGTACCTTGTGTACCCGCGTGACGGTCATCCTGGGGTGGGTCCTGCCGTCTCTCTGCACTTGTGGGCGGTAAGTCCGTCGGCTCAGAAGCGTCCCCGGGAAGGAGGACACAGACTCTTCCCTGGGGACTGCGTCTGCATCCGAGGGGTGCCGGTGGAGGGCCCGACCCCGGGTAAGCGTGGTGGCTGCCCTCGTGTGCCCTCCATGCTGAAGGGACAGGACGCGGCTGTCCCCTGAACTCTGGCCCGAGCACCTCCCTGGCTTCATCTGGCAAAGGCTCCCCGTGACGTTCATTGACGTGTATAAAACACAGGATTCGTCTTTATGACTCAGCTTCCATAACAGGGCCGCTGGGATTTCTAACGGAGTGAAGAGTTCCTGACCCTTCCTCAGGAGGCCTAGCCGTGCTGCGGGAAGTCAGGGTGAGGTGGACGGGGTCAGGCCGGCGGCCAGACGGGCGTGCGGATGGTCCCAGCGTCCTTTCTTCCATCTGGAGACTCCCTGTGTGGCGGTAGCCTGGAGTCATACGTCGGTGGTGCAGGGGTGAATCCTGCAGGGGACATGCTGGGGAAAGGACTCCGGAAAACGAGGGCAAGGGGCAACGACAAGAGGGCGTTTGCCAGAGAAAGGGGGCTGTGCTCCTCGTGCCCAGGTGGGGCTGCGGCCCTCGTGCCCAGGTGGGGCTGCGGCCCTCGTGCCCAGGTGGGGCTGCGGCCCTCGTGCCCAGGTGGGGCTGCCGGGCCGCGAGGAGGGGTGTGGGGTTCGGCAGAGCTGAGTGGGTTCCTGCTGGTGGTCCAGGATGCCGGCCCCGGGGGAGAGCTCGGGAGTTCTGGACGCTGGACTGACCGAGGCCTCAGACGCCCAGGCAACGGGGTGGGGCTTCTTCTCAGGGGCCGTGTGAGTCCCCAGTGTTCGGGGGGAGTGCGTCAAAGGCCCTTCTTAGGAGGGACTGAACTTTGCCATGCGTCCTTTTGACGAAGACGCTTTTCCGGTGTTTCCTGCGTCCGTAGCCTTACTAGGTCGGGGGGCGCAGGGCTGGCGATGGGGTCTGGACTGTTCATGGCGGCGGAGCCGGCAGACGGGAATCCGCGCACAGCCAGGTGGCGATGGTGCGCGTGGCTGAAAGCAGAGGCGTTTCTCCGAGAGTCTGCGTCCTTCACGCCGACCCAGGTACCGTGCGTTCCGGGGACTCGGCTCTGCACGCTCAGGCAGACGTCGGAGGTCAGCCTGGCCTCTGCGCCTGCGGTCTAGACAGCGATCCCGTCCCACCCACTCCCCAGCCTTCGCGCGGGGCCCGGCCCGGCCAGCTGTCGGCGCGGCCGCAGACGTGGCGCCGGGGGCCCAGCCCGAGAGCTGGCTCACTTCCACAAAGGCTGCAGGCAAAGTGCTCACAGGGCCTCCGGGCCGTGGACGCCGCGCCGAAGGGGGAGCGGGTGAGGGCTTCACAGGCACAGCACAAACACCTGGGCATCCGGCGCCTCTGCCGTGTCCCCCTCCCAGGCTGCGCCGGCCAACGGGCCGCCTTCTCTCCCCGGCCTCGACCTTGACCTCCTCGCTGCCCGTCCAGCCCCTCCCACTGGCTCTGTCTTGGCCCCAGTCTCAAGCCGGCAGACCAACCCTCCAGGGCCCCGGGGACCCAGAGAGCCTTGCATTCAGCGGGTTCCCCTCACCCCGGGGCAGCTGTGCCCTTAGGGAGCCGTCGGCCCCTCTGTCCTAGGCTCGTGGTGTAGCGAATGCCTCCAAAATGCCCACAAATGGGAGCAGGTTTTGATTCCCTCTGTGTGCAGACACAGAAGCTGGGGCCGGAGTGACCCCACCGCAGGACGGAGGAGCAGGACGTGGTCAGCACGGACCTCCACCTCCAAATCACGCATCTCGAGGAGCCTTCGCAGTCAGCCAGCTTTGCAACGTGGCCTTCTGTTGAACGAAAATCGTCAGAAGTCGCCATTAGTAAGGAATTCTTAACATGCCACCGTGAACAACGGGCTGAAGTCAATGTTGGGAAATGTCCTTCAGATGCAGAAAGTAGCGCTTAGACGGACGCCAGGCGTTTGGAATTGGTTGCCATCTGCCCCTGCGTCAAACACAGCCCCCGCCTCACAGTTGGTGCCTGGTAAATGTTTACTAGTTTGCATTCTTGCTGGTTGCTTTCCAAGGAAAACAGTAAACATTCAGGACACATGGGACTAGCAACTTTAAATAGAAGAGATGAGAGATTGGGACTGACATATACACACTACTATGTATAAAAGAGATAACTGATGAGAACCTGCTGTACAGCGCAGGGAACTCTACTCAGTGCTCTGTGATGACCTAAATGGGAAGGAAATCCAAAAAAGAGGGGATATGTGTATACTTATAGCTGACTCACTTTGCTGTGCACCTGAAACTAACACAACAATGTAAAGCAACTCTACTCCAATAAAAATTAATACAAACTGAGAAAAAAAGAAATGAGCTAAGGGAGAAAAATGTGCTGTGCCGTACCTGGTGTTCGGTCTAGAAATAGTGATTTCATACTAGGGGTGAGTGATTACAGCTTTGAGGAGAAGGTTATCTATCAAAGACTCAGGGCAGTCAAAAGAGTTCTCAGGAGTGTTCATACACCTTTTCAGTCTGCAATGTATACTTTGTGTCCATGTCAGCAAGAGAACGCACAATTTCAGGCATTGAGGAAAATTCTGGATTTTCCGTGGACGGAATAACCATGAAATTCCTGAGCAATGGAAGCCAGCTGGAAGCAGGATGAGTAAAACATCCCACAGAACTCCATTTCTCTCCGACAGTAATATAATTTGGTTAAGCGAGTATTACTAAAAATCACGTTCCAGACTTGACATCGCAATGAAAAATAAACCAATTACCACCCTTTCTTAAGAAAGAGCAGATGAGAGTGCTTAGGATCGGTTGAGGAAAAGGCACAAAAAATCTCCAATGCTTCTTTCCTCCGCCTGCGGGTCCAGCTCTTTCTCTGTGGAGGCTTTTCCTGTTAGAAGTCGGTTTGATGGTTGAGGGATCAGAAGACTTGAGGTGGTTACACAGAGAGAAGTTAAAAGAGTCGTTAGGAATCAACAGCAGAAGACAACAACCGCATTTAGAAGATTTGCCCATCATGCCACGTTCCTGTCCCTGCCAGTGTACACAGAGTGGGTCAGACCCTTCCCTCCAGAGGATGATGGTCATGTGGGTGAGGCGGGGTGGCAGAGCCTGGGTAGCAGGTCTGGGCAGCAGGATTCTTCCTTTCTGGGAGGCCCGTCTCTACTGCCAGCTTGGTCTGTACTGCAGAAGAGCGTGCACCAGGGACCCTGCTCTCAAGGGGTGAGGTAGGAGGTCAGGACCCAACACAAGAGGTGGTGGACCTCTGCAGGAAGAAACTGCCCTCCAGGGCCCAAGACCCTCAGCCGATGTCCAGGAAGGAGCCATTCTGACAATGTCCTTGTTGCCAGACCCCAGAGAGCAGAGGGGGTGGCCGATCTCTTTTTCTCCCTTTCCATCTTAAACCTGATGAGGAACAAATACAATGGGGCATTTTGGGAGCAAGAATGAATGAATGAATCATTAAAGCCAGAAGAGAGTTTTGCTTCTGGTAAATTTCAGGCTGGGCATGCGGCCGTACGTGTCATCCCATGATTTGACACAGCTGACAGGATGGATCAAGGTACCTTTTGGGGGGGGGCGGGGGTGTCCCTCCTGACAGCAGACGGACGTGAAGGGGCTGTACAACCTGTGCTCCACACGGCACGACTGTGTTCCAGGAGACCCCTCCTGGTCTCTGCAACTGAAAAGTCTTCAGTGGCGTTTCTGGTGTCACCAAATCTGGAAGTCCTCTGTCCTCTCTGTTGTAGGACTTACCACGAGGAGTTGCGATTTCCTGTTTTGTATCCTTATTTCTCCACGACCAGAGACTTGGTGAGGGGAGGGACAGTGTCTTAGCCAGGTGAGATTCCCATCACCAGGTGCAGGTACCTGGCACACTGTAGGGGCTTGAATGGATGACTGAGTAACAGCGGCATTAACGGATTTTAAAGGGAAGAATGGGGTAGAGTGGGGGTAACACCTGAGCTGTTTCCTTAGCTCAGCACCTTGTGTCTAGGAGACTGATTTCATATCATGGATTTGGTTTTCTCTCTGCACAATTCATAGGTTTGCTTGGAGGATCTGAGAAGGGCCTTTGAGCTGCGTGGACTCCTGCTGCCTTTTTTTTAAAAATTAATTAATTAATTAATTAATTTTTGGCTGTGTTGGGTCTTCGTTTCTGTGCGAGGGCTTTCTCCAGTTGCGGCAAGCGGGGGCCACTCTTCATCGCGGTGCGCGGGTCTCTCACTGTCGCGGCCTCTCCTGTTGTGGAGCACAGGCTCCAGACGCGCAGGCTCAGTAGTTGTGGCTCATGGGCCTAGTTGCTCCGCGGCATGTGGGATCTTCCCAGACCAGGGCCGAACCCGTGTCCCCTGCATTGGCAGGCAGATTCTCAACCACTGCGCCACCAGGGAAGCCCTCCTGCTGCCTTTTGATGTTCAATGGTAGATAGTTGATCCTCACTAATCCTCACCGTTTGGGGATTTGGTGTTTATTTGCAAATCCACCTACTTGCCCAAATGCCTTTGTAACCCTAAAGTCAGTACCACAGGGGCTGTGGGGCTTTCGCTGGTGGTCATCGAGAAGCACAGGAGCGGGTCTTCCAACAACACACGCTCCCTGTGGGAGGGGAGGCCAAGCCTTCTGGGTTCGGCTCTCACAGTGAACAAGCCCTTTTGTTGTCTATTTAGTGCCATGTTTTCAGTTTTTTTAAAAAATTGAAGTCTAGTTGATTTCCAGTGTTGTGTTAATTTCTGCTGTACAGCAAAATGATTCAGTTATACATATATATATATATACACGTTCTTTTTCATATTCTTTTCCCTTTTGATTTGTCACAGGATATTGAATAGAGTTCCCTGTGCTGTACAGTAGGACCTTGTCGCTTATCCGTTCTGTATATAATAGTTTGCATCTGCTAACCCCAAACTCCCAATCTGTCCCCTTCGTCCCCTCCCCCTTTTAGTGCCATGTTTTCTCGTGTTTGTGGTTTTTGTTGGTGATGTAGTCACTTGAAATGGTCCCCAAGCATCACTCTGAAATGCTGTCTGGTGTTTGTAAGTCCAAGAAGGCTGAGACGTGCCCAAGTGTTAGTGCTGATGGCTGTGAGGTCCTTGTTAATGAATCAGCAGTATATAGTGAATAAGGTGTCTGAAGTGGTCAGGGTTCTCCCGAGGAACAGAACCAACAGGATGGGTATGTATATATAGACAGAGATTTGTTATAAGGAATCGGCTCATGTGATTATGGAGACTGAGAAGTCCCGAGACATGTAGTTGGCAAGTTGTGACCCAGGACGGCGGTTGTTTCAGGTCACGTTTGAAAGCTGGAAAAGACCAACGTCCAGGCCCAGCAGGCAGGCAGGAGTTCCCTCTTACTTGGTCTATTTGTTCTGTTCAGACCCTTATCTGATTAGGTGAGGCCCTCCCACACTGGGGAGGGCAATCTGCTTCCTCAGTCCACCAACTCAAACACTACTCTCATCCAGAAACAACTGGAATAACGTTTGGCCAAATAGCAGAGCACCCATGGCCCAGTCAAGCCAACACATAGAATTAACCATCACAGTGTCTCTGAACAAAACCACACATAAAACATGGCTAAGTAGTGATCTGTTGATGAAAATGTTGTGATCAGAGGCTCTTGGGAACCCCACAAGGCAACTTTACAGAACACAATTCCCACAAATAATGAGAAGCACTGTGTGAAGACACATGGCCATGGCCGACCCTCCAAAGTTTCCTTTATATTCCATTACTTTTCTGACCCTACAGAAATAAACGTGTACATGAGATCTAATCACATTCTGAGGGGGGAGAGGAAGAAGGAAGAGAAGAATCTAAACCAACCCTTATTCTGGTGGCCACACCTTCTTATTCCCCCGTGACGCCCCAGTCGCTCCAGCTGGGCCCCATTCCACATGCTGTTTTGTGTAATTCTGTGGACCTGCAACCGTGCCTCCCATAGCGCTTTCTGTGATGGCGGGGATGTCGCTACACGTGCCGCCCACGACAGCAGACACGGCTACACATGGCCGTGGGCGCTCAAAACGTGGCCACTGGGACTGAGGGACTGAGGGTTAAACTGCAATTAATTCAAGCTGAATTTGCCGTGTGTAGCCAGTGGCAGCAACACAGGACAGTGCAGACTTTTAGGTCCGGTCCTTGGCCAAAGTTCTGTGATGTGCGTGCTGTGGACTCCAGGGTGGTGTAGTTCCATGAGGAGTGGGTTACAGGCTGGGAACAAGCCGGGAGCAGGGGGCCTGCCACCCAGGAGGCCGTGCACCCTCCTCCCTTCACTCCCCTCTGACCTCCCCACAGCTCTGCCTGCGACTCCCGAGGACCCGGACGCACCCGTGTGTCCTCAGCGCCCCTTCCTCCAGCCCCGTGGCCCTGGTGGGGGACCTGCTCTCTGGCACCTCCAGGACCAGAAGAGCTTGCTCTGCAAGCGGCTCCCTTCTCTCCTTCCCCACCTCGCCCACAGAACTGCCGACCTCAGCTTGCTGCTAGGGCATTTGAGAAAGGACCCTTTTATCCCTCGGTTGTTAAGATTTCAGAGTTTCTGACCAAGGGAAGTGGAGAATCTGTCAGAGGTGCATATTGCGGGGTGGCAGGCCCTCTGTCCGCTGTGGGGTATTTACCTGCACGGCTGCAGAAAGAGGTGCAGCTGAAGTCGGGAAAGAATGGAGGGAGCCGTGGTCAGTCTTGCCTAGTTAAAAGGCTAACGTGCCCCTGGCAACTGGCTAAGTGCTGTCTCCTTTAATCCCACCACTAAGTGGTGAAGTGGGGCTTTGTCACCTGCATCGCGTGGACGGCGAGATGGAGATCCTGAAGTTGCCCACGGCCCAGCGTTGGCAAGTGCTGGAATCAGGTGGGACAGCGGGTCCCAGGATGCCACGGGCTTTTCCGATGGAAAGGACCGTGGCGTGTCCCAGCCAACGGTCCCCTTTCCTGCCCTAAAATCACGCTCTTCTAAAACCAGTACCCCCAACCATTATAGGAAAGAGCCATTTTGGGGAAAAAGGGTTTTTTAGCCTCAGACTTTCTCTTTATCAGTCTAACAAATTGAAGAAAACTGTAAGTGAGGAAGAAAACCCACCGGTGATGTAACCTGCAGTGGGTACCGTGAATGGGGCTTAACCGGCACTTGAAAGGTGTCTTTAAATTGTCGAAGGGCAGAGCAGCTCGTGACGGGGAGGACTTGGCACTGCCCTCAAGTGTCCCCAAGTACAATGGGAAGACGTCTGGAAGCCCCACACGCCTCTCCTGGGAAGATAAACGACCCCAAGAGAGAACTACATGGATCCCCCGGCCAGGCCTGTGGCTGTGGACTTCACCGACCACCTTTAATTTCCATCCAGGGTTAATACCGGATTTTGACATGCAGCTGTTCCTGCTACAAATCTGCCCACATTTAATAACATCATTTCTCGGCCCGCCAGGTGCCTCTGATATCCGTAGCAGAGAGAACATGCAGAATTTTCCCTGCCGCAGGGGATGGGGGCCAGGTAGTTTGTTCACATAAAAATAGCAGGATTTCTCTTCTTTATGGCCAGCAAAATAACAGGGTAGGGAATTAATGGGGTTACGTGATGATCTGGGGCGGGGTGTAAAGTGGAAATCACTCCCGACTGAGAGCTGCGCCCCCAGCCATCCACTCCAAGGGTCTGACAGCCCCAGGCTCTCAGGCACAAAGTGGCCTCTCGTCAGGGAAACGGAGCCCCCGGAGCCCCCTCTGTGCCCGGTCCTGGGTACCGGCAGGAGAGCAGCCATGTGTGTGTGATTCTTTAGATGGTTAGAGCCAGGCTGGGTGACTTGTGAGGCTTTGTGATACCGAGTGGGGTCTGTGGAAGGAGCAGTTATTGGAGCAATGTAATCTTTTAGGCGCTGACTTCCCTCTTTCCCAAGTGATTGTGGAATAGACTGGTCTGTGCATCACCTAAAGACACGTGAGTGCAGGGCTGTGGATGGCAGTTCCTTCCCCAGACCGGCCAGAGACTGACGGGGATCACCTGGGGAGGACCTTGAACTACGTCACGTGCTCAAACCCTGTGACCTGCCCGACTCCACGTGGCTCAGCGAGTCCTTCACCGAAACTCGTCATTCACAGAAACCTTGCTTAGCTGTTTGGATTTTCACCTATGGAAGGGGAGTCTTTGCTTTCTCCTTGGTGTACAGTGGCACCCTACCTGGGGGTGTTCTACGTATTTAACAACCAGCAGGACCCAGGCTCCCACCCGCGGGAAAAGGTGATCCCCGTGAACTGCCCTTCCAGACAGGTCTTGCTGAATCGAGTTAGGAGCACAAGGAAAGGTTATTTTTGCTAAGATTGCACAGCATTTTTCTGTAGTGCAATAATTCTTATATATTTTTCTCCAGTGGTTCAAAAGCTAATGACCCTCTCTCCAGGAAACGGTGTGCACACACCCAATTTTGCTTACAGAGTGAGGGGTTCAGAGACTCGCTGAAGTTCTCACTCATCACAGAGCACTTTATCTGCACTGGTGAGATACTCAAAAATTCTGCTACCACCCTTGCAGGCATTAAAATCCGTGTTAGTGGAGCCAAAGATAGCAATCAGATTTCACGGCTGGTAAGACCTGCAGAAGGGATGATATTTCATTTTTAAATATTTTTGGCAAATTTTTATTTTGATATAATTTCAATCTTAAAGAAAAGCTGCAAGAATAGTCCAATAAACTTCCACATACCCTTTAGCTAGGTTCATCAGTTATTTACCTTTTGCTCCATTGTTTATCATCTTCTCTCTTTCTCCACACACACACACACACACACACACACACACATACATACACACACAAACACACACATGTGTGCACACACACATAACTTTTCAAACCACTTAAGTTGAGGTTAAGTCAAGACCCTTCACCACAGTGTGTATTTACTAAGAACATGACATTCTTTCACATACATAAGGCTTAATTATCAAAACTGAGAAGTTTAACATTGACCCTGGTATATCATTAATCTGGTGGTTCTCCAGGTGGGGTCCTTGGACCAGCAGCAGCTCCTGGGAACCTGTTAGAAATGCAGACTCCAAGCCCTGCCCCAGCCCTTCTGAGTCAGGAACCCCGGTGACGGGGCAGGAAGCTTCGACAAGCCCTCGGGGGGAATTCGGACACACAGTGAGGGGCCTGGAACCGCTGGTCTCATTCTCAGGCAATATCGTTTGTTACCAATTGACCTGACAGCATCGTTTGTGGATGCTCTTTTCCCATCAGAGTCTGGTCCTGGATGAGGAATGACACTGCGCTGTCACGTCTCTTTAATGTTCTTCTGTCTGGAACTGCTCTTCCGCTTTCCTGGTCGGTCTTGACCTTGACGTCTTTGAAGAGGATGGGCTGTTATTTGGATTGATCGGTGCTTCTGCGTGACGGGATTCAGGCCCTGCACCTGGGGCGGGGCTGTCACCAAAGAGTGTTGTGCTTGACGTGTCATCAGAGACACTGATGTTGGGGGCTCCGACCTTGACCATGTCGGCCTTGTCGCTGCACATGTGGTTAGGATGGTGTCTCTACTGGAAAGTGACATTTTACCCTAATTAATTAGTAATTTGTGGGGCATACACTGAGTCTGTGGAAATACTCTGTTCCTCATTCAACTCTGTCCACTGATTTTAGCATCTGTTAGTGCTTTTCTAAGCCCATCATTTCTTCTACATCTATTATTATTTCTACATCTATTATTAGATATTATTGATAAGATATAACACAACATAACAAAATATAATATAATGGAATATCATATTATATAGAGACAGACACAGGCATTTTGCTGTAAGGAAGAGCTTTCTTTTCCTTTATCTTTTTCTTTTCTTTTTTTGGAGCAGAGAAAGGTTTATTGCAGGACCAAGCAAGAAGAATGGGTGGCTTGTGCTCAAAAAGCCCAAAACTCAGGAAGAGCTTTCTTATTTCCCCAATTTATTTATTATTTATTGACATTGGCTGTTCCGACCCCACCTCTAGGCTCTTTCACTCGAAAGCTCTGTCTGCCTTACAGCACCAATGATTCCCCAGGGTAAGATACCCCTTCTGCTAACTTCTTCTTCCCCTTAGGGTGCTGTCCATGGCACCTCTCCCCATCTGCCTGTGAATACCTACTGACCAGCATGGCCACTTCCAGGCCAAGCCAAGCTTTTCCTTTCTGTGACCCAGTCGGGGTCGCCCCCGTCTGCCCTTCCCCCAAATATTTGACTGCTTTTTGGTACTGACCCCTATTAGACCATGCACCTTGCCAGACTTTCCTCACCTGCTCCCATGAAGTCTTCCCAAGTAGACTGTTAGCAACGTGAGAGACTGACTTTAAATCATCTTTAAATCTGTTCCACCTGGATTAGTACCTAGTACACAGCAGATGTTCAACAAAGCTTTGCTGGATGAAAATGTTATGACCCCCTGGCCTGACTGAAAGAAGTTATGTAACAGGATTGAACGCAGAAAGTGTCAGCTGAATGATAGCTGTTACTAGAAAATCAACCACTTCCGATAGACTTGAAAAGATCCACTCTCCTACCTTTATGGAGGACCTATACAAACCACCTCCAGTGGAGGAGAGGTTTCTGTGATTGACTTGTTTTTATGACTCAGGTAATCTTAAATATTTAAATAGTTTAGAACCACCACTGTTAAGTCTGAACACACTCTTTTGTTTGTTTTTCATAGACAATTTGCTACAACTTGAATCTTAAATGTCCTTGTGAGACTTTAGGAAATCTTTTCCTGTATTCATGTTAGAATGTGAGACTGGACTCCAAGGAAAATCTTCAGGGGAGATGGAAATCATATTTTCAGTCTCATTAATTATTAAAGTGAGTCACTGAAAGTGTGGAATTTGAAGTGAGTCTTGAAAAGAGATGTGAACTTAGCAATGGAAGTAAATTGTCCTGATATTCGGGCGTCGCAGTATAATGCATTAACAAAGAGATGGTGGAGACCAACCTGCAGGGCGGCCTCAGTTCTGGGGTGGGGGGGGCGTGGTTTGGGGCAGGTGCAAGCAGAGCCCCAGGAGCTCCAGGACAGAGACGGTTCATCCGAACCCTTTCCAGTGGTGATGCCACACATCTCAACTTCACACAGGAGTCAGGTGGTTCAGCTGAGTTCTGCTCGGGAATTGTCAGAAAAAGTCCATGCAGGCGTTCTCTTTATTGTGTTCCCGGATGAAGCTTTATGTAAAAAAGGCGTCTGGTGCAGGAACTGCCTTTCTTTGTCCCCTCTCTCCTCTCCACAAGTGCATCTTTGGATGGTGCCATGTGACACCATCAGGAAAGCGTCTAAGGCTCATCAAGAAACTAATGGGGAGACACTGAGCCTTGCCACTGTGTGTGTGCTATCGCTCCATGAACTTGAACTTAAACATCTAAACTACACTGTGGAAGGTTTCATGGGTTCGTTTGCTCTCACACACTGTTGGTTATTGGAAAAAACAGAGTTTAGATGTATGGAGTTACATAAATAAGGTTTAGGGAGTTCATTAAAAGTGGTCCAGCTTCCTTAGTTTCACGTTCAAGGACATCCTCCATCTGACCTTAAAGTTCCCTTCCCTCCCTCCCTCCCTCCCTCCCTCCCTCCTTCCCTCCTTCCCTCCTTTTCTCGCCCTCCCTCCCTCTCTCGCTCTTATTTATTTTATTATTTTTTTGGTAGGTAGTTTTACTATGAAGTTTATTTCGCTGAATAAATTTGCTTTGTTTTATTTTATTTATTTATTTATTTATTTGTTTGTTTATTTGTTTATTTATTTTTGGCTGTGTTGGGTCTTTGTTGCTGTTGCATGCGGGCTTTCTCTAGTTGTGGCGAGCGGGAGCTACTCTTCGTTGAAGTGCGCAGGCTTCTCATTGCAGTGGTTTCTCCTGTTGCAGAGCACGGGCTCTAGGCGCGTGGGCTTCAGAAGTTGTGGCACGCAGGCTCAGTAGTTGTGGTTCGCGGGCTCAGTAGTTGTGGCGCATGGGTTTAGTTGCTCCACGGCATGTGGGATCATCCTGGACCAGGGCTCGAACCTGTGTCCCCTGCATTGGCAGGTGGATTCTTAACCACTGCACCACCAGGGAAGTCCCTCTCTTATTTACTGACTGACCACTTATGCTGTGCAGTGTATGTTCCCTGCATGAGCCCCACCTCCCACATGGTATTTGGGGCCTGTCTCTTTTCTCGTCCTGCTCCACACCCCCTTCCTGGAGGATTTTCATCCTTTCTCCAGGTACCTTGTGCCCTGATGGCTCCCGAGATGTGTACAAGCCACACACCTTCCGTGAGGCCCAGACCCCATGTCCAATAACCTGCTAGTCACCACCTCTTGGACGTCTCCCGGCACCACAAACCCTGCATGCTCAAAGCTTTGTCCTCACTTGCACGTCCCCACGGCCTCTGTGTGTCTGTCAACCTGACATCAGCCCTGCCCAGCTCCTCACCCGGGACCTCCTCTGCAAATGCCCCTCTCCCGTCCGCCTGCCTCACGTTCCTGCTGACGTTCCCCTGCTGGCCCCGGCTGTGTGTGTAAGGTAAACCCCAGACCCCAGCGTACTGGCCTTTCAAGCAGAACCCCAGCTAGTCCTGACCTGCCTCCCTCTGCTCTGATGATCCACATGACTTCGCTCCAGTCACCCCAGCCTCCACACCTTTCAAGGTTCTGGACTTCGCACATGCGTCCTTTGTACCTGGAATACCCCTTTACTCTTTCTGATTGTGGTACTACCCATAGGAAGTGCATTGTGCACTGGAGTTGGTTGAAGAGTGAATTGTATTTAATCCTTAACTTCTCCAAGCCTCAGTTTCCCCTTCGTCAAGGTGATAACAATACACCCATGGACATTCAACAGTGAATACCTACCTGGGTGCCTGAGTCCAGATGGGGGTTGTGCCAGCACCTGTTCCTGAAGGGCTCAGCTCCGTGGGGGCAGGGGACACACACAGATGAAACGTGTGATAGGCTCTAGGGAGGGGTGTGGACAGACACCCTGGAGACCCAGCTTGGGAATTGGGAAAGGCTTCATCCAGGGGGTATTGTTTTCATGGAGGGACGCAAAGGACCATTATGATGGCCGCTGGGTTTGGGACAGTCTTAGTCAGGCCCTGTGCTGAGCGCTTGACTTGCATAATCTCTTTTAATGCTCACAACACTCCTCTGAGGTAGACACTGTTATTATTATTATGCTCCCAGCTGCAGGGTGGGTGGGGAGTCTTGGAAATCCTTTTGAAGAAAGTCACAACTCAGCTAAGACCACAAGCTGACTGGAAAGCGCTCCGTTGGTCAGGTCTGTCTCATGAGGCAGAACCTTTGAACAGGTCATGCCCAGGACTCACTCAGAGGTGAGGGACTCGGAGCCCGACCTGCTTGGGAATGAGGTGAACTCCTCGTGCAGAGCTTGGAGAGCAAAGGTAGAAGGACAGCAAGAGAGGAGGACAGCAAGCAAGGGCCCACCACGAAGGACCTTGTCTGTCACTTTGAGAAGTTGGTATATCATCTCAGACCAGTGAAGAGACGCTGCAGGAAAAGATACACGTCTCCTCTTTAGATGGAGCACACTGACTATGGTGTGACCACCAGACAAATGAATGGGTGGACGGATGAATAAAGGATGTATAGATCAATGATAGATGGATGCATGGACGGATGATGGATGACAGCTGGATAAGTAGACAGGTGGATAGATGGATAGATGTACGACGGATGGGTGGGTGGGGATAGGTGGGTGGCTGGATGGTGGATGGATGGATGGTGGATGGATAGTGAATGGATGGATGGATGGTGGATGGATGATGGATGGATGGGTGATGGATTGATGGATGGTAGATGGTGAATGGATGATGGATGGATGGATAGATAGATGGATGGATGGTGGATGGATGGATGGATGGATGGATGATGGATGGATGGATGGAGGGAGGGATGGATGGATGGGGAGGTGGGGAATGGAGCTGCCAGGCTGGAGGCAGAAGTTTAGTGAGGAGACTGCTGCAGACACAGATGGGTCTTGTCAGAGAGACGAAGGAGGGGCACCCAGAGAGCAGAGGACTTTTGATTGTGCCAACTGCTGTTGGGAGCCAGTCAGGTCTGCAAAGAGGCCACTGGTCATGGCTGCAAGGAGACTCTTGGTGATCCAAGCCGTGACTTTTACGAAACACCTTCTAATACTGTGGCAGGGACTCAGCAGGTGAGTTCTCCCTTTTCATCAGTACTGAGGAGTCGTCATTACTTCATTTTCTGCTTGGGCTCTTCCCTGGCCTCCCAGCTCCTGACCACCGCTTGCCCAGGGGCCGGGCAGGTGGGTGTCGCTCCCGCTCCTGTGGGCGGTGAGCAGAGGTGGTGGCCTCCATCTGTGCATCTCTCCCTGTTGGCTCGGAAGTCTTTGTTTCGTCCTTCCAGGGATCTGAGAGGGGAGATTATAACCATTACAGTCCACTGACCTTTTATTTGATGCAATCCCAGATTTTACAAGTTCTCATTTTAAAGATGATAATATTCCTTGCTCCCAATAACATTCTTTTCAAAATCTGGAATTTGATCAGGAAAAAGATCACTTATATATTATTACATATGTAAGGATCCATATTATTAATGAGGAACAAAGGCAAAGGGTGGGTGAGTTGGTTGGCCTCTGAGGCTGGTTCATGGCGAACAGTCTCTTTTAAGTTCCGACCTTGGCCTTCTCTATTTTTTGCTTTGCATTCCCAAGCTGTCCACTACAGTTTGTCCCCAAGTTCACCCAGGATCTTTAGCCATAGAGTCACCTCTTCACTGAACTTTAGACCTTATCCCCACTGCCCACTGGATGTCTTCAGAGGAAGGTTCTGAGATTTGCGGTCTAGACAATGCCCAGTTCATCCCAAGGACATGAATAGAAGGTGCTGCCATGCTCCTGCTGGATCCCATTGGCCGCCTCGACACCCCCTCCCCTCCCCGACCCCCCTCTCCCTTCCTCCCCCCCTCCCTCTCCCAGTCCCCAAGTCTGTGTCCTCCTGTTTCCCGCAGAGGGAAAACCTGTAATCACAGCTGCACCACTGTGTCTCGGGGACAGGACACTCTGGGCACACGGAGCCCCATGCGCCTCCAGTCCCCTGATTCAGGGTGGGGCAACCCCTGTGTCAGCAGGGCAGAAGCCGGGGGCGGACGCTCAGCACTTGCTCTCCGGCGGGAGACTTAGCGCCCGAGGCACTGGACGTCCTGCTCGGGCACCGACCAGCCCTGAGACGCTGGCTGGGCCTCCTGTCCCTCGACAATCGGTGGTAATAATTGCAGCCCTGGCTCCGTGGGGCGGGGTGGCAAGGTGGGCATGCGAGGGTGGCAGAGGGTCGATAATCCATGCAGATGGGCCTGTGTAGGTCCCTGTAACGGGGTGGGGGGGGCCTGCAAACTTCAGTCCATTGAACCACCCATGTTGACATCCTGAGAGACCCAGCTCGGCCGCGGGCCCAGCTCCTCTGGCTGACCACCTGGCTGGGGGGCTGTTGGGTCTGTTTAGACAACCCCTGCTCCGCGGTGTCGCGCGGGGCTCTGGGCTGTGGCCGTAAGCAGGGTCGCGCGCTCTGCCCGGGCTGAGCGTTTGCTCCCGCAGACCCTGCGCCCAAGTCCCGGCCAGAGTCACGGTCAGCGTCTGCATCACTCCTCTGTCCTCGTCCCTGGGGTGGAGCCCCAACAATGGGATCTGTGCCCCCGGCCAGCACCCCACTCGGTGCGGAAGGAGCTGCAGCCTCAAGTGAACACAATTAGAGTCATTAAGGGTGATCCTGGCCCCCTCTGGCCTTAGCGTAATCAGCTTCTATTAATCACCAGTCATAAACAATTTCTCCATTTGTTCATGTTTCTCTAAATTGCACTTCCCCATGTCAGTGGTAAGTTGTTCTGGAGAAAAGTGTACTCTCTACATGGAAATTCTGTTTTCCTCTTTCTTCCAGTATTCGATCTCCTTCCCACCAGGGGGTGGGGGGCAGGCACTTTGCTGGATTCTGGTTCTTTCCCTGATCTTAGAGATCATGCAGTCCTGTTTCTGAACTTTGATGTTTAGCAAGAGGTCGCTGGAGAGACTTGGCCTTAGCTCGCCTTTCTTCATGAAAAAGCGCTTTCTGCGGCTTCCAAGTGGGGCGCGGCTCGATCTGTGTGCAGAATGGGCTTCTGAGAACCTGCCTCCCCACATCTACCCTGTTTCCCGCAGGGAGAGGCCTAACTGCGCCCCCTTCCTACTGACTCGGCTTGTCAGCTGGGCCGCGAGCGCCTTGGAGGAAACGTGTTCAGTCGTCTGAATGACCTGCTTGTTTTACCTCCGGCCCCGCAGGCAAAGCCGGGGTCCCCAGGGCAAGGCCGCCAGGGTGGCACCTTTTGTTGGGGAAGAGCCAGGAGCTGTTCCTCTGTCCTCTGGTCCCTCGGAGCCCACAGTTCCATGCTGCTGGGACCCCACCCTCCGCCTGCCGGAAGCCCCCATTCTCTCTCTCCTGAGTGACCAGCCTGTTCTCTGGCCTCTTCTTTGCTTCTTCCTCCTGAAGTCTGTGATTTCCACCAAAGCCAGAGATCCCTTTACAAAGGCACTCAGATCACAGCCCTCCTGTGCTTGAAACTCACCAGTGCCCTCCCCGCCATTTCACTCAGAGCAGAAACCAAAGCCCCTAACACATCACTGTCTGCCCGCTCAGGCTGCTGGACGCACGACAAACACTTACATCCCACATGCAGGAGGCGGCACGTTCGTGACCAAGGCGCCAGCAGGTTGGTCCCTTCTGAGGCTGTGAGAGAGACTGTCCCGCCCACCCCCAGCTTCTGGTGCGGCTGATAATCTCTCTGTCTGCCTTCGCATTGGGGTTCTCCTCTCTGTGTGTATCTGGGTCACACACGTCATGGTTACGGTGCAATCATCAAAATCAGCACGTTTAACTTTGATCAGCAGTATTGCCTATCAATAGCACATGTTCACATTCTGTCCTCTGTCCCAATCCTCTCCTCTGTGGATATACTTCTTGCCTCATACAGGGCCATATCTGCAGATCCGTAACAGGGCTGCACACTTTTTGTCTTTCTCGGTCTTTTTGAAGAGCACAGGCCAGTTACTCTGTAGAACATCCTTCAGGTTGGGTTGCCTGGTGTTTCCTCCTCATCAAATGCCAGTCATGCCCGCTGGGTAGGATCACCACGAAGTGACCGAGTCCTTCTCAGGACATCCACCAGCGGCACAAGAGGACGAGGCGAGGGAGGAGCTGCAGCCTCAGATTAGTCCAGAGTCATCAAGGGATACCCTGGCCTCCTCCCCACTCTTGGCCGCATGCCTTCCCTCTCCCTGTGCCCGTGAAGGATTCGGCCCTGGACACTCAGAGGCCATTCCCATAGTTGGTAGTGATGGCCGATATGAATCCCAATCTTAAACGAAACCCAGTGAGGATGGACCTGGCACAGCTTCTAAACAGAGCGAAGGGTAGAACATCTCCAGCCTAGCAAAGGGTAGAACATCTCCAGCCTGCTAAAACGGGCATAACAACTAGAGAAAACAATACAAATGTGAAAGACACTAAATAAAAATGAGTGAAAAATAGACTGTCAGCTGGGTGAGGACAAAAATAAATGACTGGAAGAACGTTCTGAGTAAATATTGCTGATCGGCGTCAGAAAGACGCTGAATTAGAGATCAGTGAGGCAGCAGCGTGCATTTCAGTCTCTTCAGCATGTTGAGCAGGTGCTGGTGAGGTTGATTCCAGGAGAATGAGATAGCATCCCTGCTCGTACCTGACCTTGGTGGACCCATGAACTCAGATTCACAGGGTCAGGGGTAGGGCCTAGGACTTAGTCTTCCTGCGTAGGTGCATCATTTTGCCCCTTCTCACAAACACGCTTTCTGCCAGTAATTACTGATGAGCCCGAGAAGGCTTCACTGAAGGCCCAGCTCACCACCGAGGCAGACATTTACCTGTATACATACCTGGGAGAGGAACACACCTGGGAGAGGAACACACCTGGGAGAGGAACACACCTGGGAGAGGAACATGTGGTGAGGACATAGACTTTGTATCCAGAGGAACGTGGACTGAAAATCCAGGCTTTTCATTCTCTATAAATACAAATTCGTGTGAAACGTTTAGCTTTGTTAAACTTCAGTATTCTAATCCACAAGCCGAAATAAGCTTTTGTGGAACGTTATTAAGATTATATGTGAGTCACCTGGGTGGGACTTCGCTGGCATTCCAGTGGTTAGGACTCCACGCTTCCACTGCAGGGGGCACAGATTTGATCCCTGATCGAGGAACTAAGATCCTGCAAGCCACGTGGCCAAAAATATATATATATATACATATATAAAATAAATATATATGATATAAAATCATGATATATATGATTTATCACATATTTTCCTGGAACATAGTAAGCACTTGATGAATGGTGGTTATTATTATTTTTTTTTTTTCACGGTTAAAGATTTGATGAAAGTTCATAATAATGCAATTGACAAGGAAATTTAGTTATTTCTGAGATATACATTTTAAAGTAATAACTAGAATTATGACTTATAACATTATACCAGAACATATAAGATTTTTAGAAATTTCATGTAATGTCTGAAACATATATATTAACATATTTCCATACAGATAACCCAATGAAAGTTTAGTATTAGTTGTTTTGTTTGTTTGTTTGTTTATACTGCAGGTTCTTATTAGTCATCAATTTTATACACATCAGTGTATACATGTCAATCCCAATCGCCCAATTCAGCACACCACCATCCCCACCCCACCGCAGTTTTCCCCCCTTGGTGTCCATATGTCTGTTCTCTACATCTGTGTCTCAACTTCTGCCCTGCAAACCAGCTCATCTGTTATTATTATTATTATCATGATCATAACACCATGCAACTGAATTGAAAGGAGGTAAAATGAGAGAATACAAGAACACTGAAGAATTAAAAATAGGAGGCAGAGTGGCCTTAGGAGAGCTCATAGTTTTGGTAGGTTTGTTTTGAGTCTGGGTATTTTATGAAGTCCTTACTAGTTAAGGTAGTTTTATTGTTGTAGTTGCTGTTATTGTTGACTCTCTTGAATTTACTTAGCCTATAATCAAATTAATATCTGAAAATAATAATACAATGTTCACTTTTTAGCATGGATACTTGTTATTTCAACTTTAAGTATCATTGCATTGGTTAGAAGAGTGGATTTCAAGGGTGTAATCATCAGCTTTGCTGAGAAGATATCCTATTTTAAGAAACATTCCATGATGATGCTACATAAGCTATTCCAGAGCACAGAACAAGATGAAAAGCTCTCTACTGCCTTCGTTTTAAGAGTTTTTAATGCTTTTTTTTACTATTACTTTAAAAATCCTTTTATTGTTAGATTCTGCTATTCAGTATGTATATATCTGCAATTATTTTTACTTTCAGCTTTTCTAAAACTCCTCCTCTAAATCTGCATTTTTTCTGATTAAAAGAATCAAATGTTATATCTTGATTTCACCTATATCATATGTCCCCTTCCCTGACTTTTCACATCATATTTCTTTTAATTATATGATCTGTGGTTTGAGACTGAAATTATTGTTGTTAATTTATAACCCAATGAAAACATGACCCAAGTGGTCCAGTCTCATAGAAGACTTGAGGTTCAAGGAAGGCATCCCACCAATGAAAAATTCATTTGAAAATAACCGAAATTCCTACTTAGACTTCTCAAATACCATGTTGGGGCTATATAGACAACAGCAATTCTTAAAAGTCCCCCTTTCTTCTCCCATCTGCTTTCCTCTTTCCATCAGCTTCTTCAGTATCTCTTTTAAATTATTTAAAAATTAATTTTTTCATTCCTAACGTTCACATCTTTTTTCCTTCTGTTTCTCCCTTGGATTTGGTTTTACAAATACCACCCATCCACCAAAACCCAAACAGTCTAACAATGGAAGAACATTCTTGGGAGGGAGAGGG
The DNA here is from genome assembly GCF_028023285.1 of Balaenoptera ricei. NCBI lineage: Eukaryota > Metazoa > Chordata > Mammalia > Artiodactyla > Balaenopteridae > Balaenoptera > Balaenoptera ricei. Next base: position 82,289,906 of record NC_082656.1, read on the forward strand.
AGGAAAATAAAAATTAATGAGCATAACCAGATTTTGTACCTTGGTTTCCTCCTTTGTTTTTCTGGAATATATTCCCAGTTTGTTTGCATTTAAAAAAAAACAGTACATCCAAGGTAAAGTTTCTTTGTATTTACATGTATATTCCCATTGATTGTAGCTTAGCTAGATATACAAACCTAGTTTGAAAGAAACATACCATGGTTGACAATTTTGGCTCCATTGTCTTCTGGTATTTGGTGATTATAAGATAATGGGCAGCAGAAAGAAACAGTGGGGAATCTGTGTTTTTTTCCTGGAAGTTTTTAGGATCTTTTCTTTATCTTCGACATTCTGACATTTTACTCTCATTCTGCTGGTATTTGGTGGAGGAATGTTCTTTCTGAAATGTTCTAAGATATTTTCTTTTATTATCCCTTGGACGATTTTCTGTAGCCTTCCTTTCTGGATCTATTTGTGTAATGTGGGTTAATTCTCATTTTTTTCTTTAGCTTTCTAGTTATGATTCTTTTTTCTATATCCTATTGTTCTATTTTCTAGAAGAATTCCAAAATTTTATCTCCTTGACTTTCTATATTAAATTTTCGCTTTTAAATTTGCTTTTGTTTTCACTTTTAAAGGCTCTTTCCTACTGTTCAGTATTTTCCTTTTAACATCCATTTCCTTCCCCCTCCCTCCTCCATGGGCTCAGTCTACTGAATCTTTTTGAAAATAGAAAAATTTTAAAGTACTATTTTTTTTTTCTGAATGATCTGTATCCTCTAATATCCTGTTTTCCTTTGTCTTTGTCTAGTACTTTATCTTTTGTGTGGCTGTATCTTCTCAAATATTTGGTGATCTGTGGGTGTCTATGCATACTTAAGAATGAAGCATGAAACATCCATGGGAGCTCTGAGTGGCTGGGTTTTGCCGACTGGTGGACTTGACCTACTGGTGAGGGGACCGGGGGACCGTCATTAAGCTGGGGGGCCACTAAGAGGCAGAACATGGAAATGTTCCGTGGTTCATGTTTACTTTCTTTAAAGAGAAGTGTGGCAGGCAAACACCTGGCCGTGGTTTGTGCTCTGTGTGGAGCTGGGGAAGTGGGGGGCAGTCCCCTCACAGGCTTCCCGCTCATCCTCACGTTGGCCCCAGGTCTCACCCATGTTCTCCTTCAAGCCTGGTGCCTCTGGGCCCACACCTTCTCTGCTGATCTCTTAGGCAGAGTGACTTCCTCACTTTCCATGGTCCTAAAGTTCGTTGAAATCTCACGGTTCTCCATGGCTTTGCTTCCTTTCTCATTGTTATTGTAAATTTATACTTCTCCTCTGCATTCAGTTTAATAGGGTCTTGGGAGACAAAATACATCCTCCACCTTGGTCCGGAATGCTCAGGTGGTCACTAGCGCATCAGTGAGGGCTCTGTAGAGAGCCAGACCGAGAGAACCGTCTCTCTGTCCCCACCATCTCCATCACCTCTGTCTCTGTCTCCATAGAGAGGGGAAGGAGAGAAGTTTATTTTAAAGAACTGGCTCACGTGATTATGGGACCTGGCAAGTCCACCATCTGTGGGGCGGCCAGCAGGATGGATACTCAGGCCGTATTTCTATATTGCAGCCTTGAGAATTCCTTCTTCAGGAAACCTCTGTCTCGTCTCTTAAAGCCTTCAATGGATTGGAACGTCATCTGTTTTGCTCAAAGTTTGTTGATTTACATGTTAATCCTATTTACAAAATACAGCAACATGTAGACTGAGTGCTCTGGCCTAGACAAGTTGACATAAAATTAACCATCACAAATAGAAACTAAAAAAGATGTAGCATGACTCCTGATGAAAATAGTTTCCTGGAGTAGAGGGTGGGATGCCTGCAGGGAGAAAGGTCGCCCACTCAGGTGGGATGCAGTTCTCCATAACTGACATCCCGGCAGCCGCTGCCCCATGTACCCCAGGAGGGAAGCGGGCTTCGGGGAGCAGGTCAAACCAGAAGGAAAGAACTCAGACATCTCGTCCTCATAGCCCTCACCGAGCACCCATACCAGAGCAGGGTGCTGAGTCACGGGGAGGAATGTTTGTTTCCCAGGACAGTACTGGGCTCTGTGTCTTGAGGGTGACAGTTCTGAGGGGATGACCTTCCACGGGGGGATGACCTTGTATAGCATGCTTTGGGAGTCCTCCTCTTTAATTTTTCCTTCGGTGCTTTTAAGGCACCTTCATGGGAATCTCTTTTCTCCATGTGTTGGGTGCTCCAAAGGGTCCCAGGAGCATCTCCCGTGAAGCTTGGAGGATGCCCCCCGCTTTCCTCCGGCTCTTGGACAACCGTGAGGGACCCAAGAGGGGCCCTGGGGAAGAGCAGGGATGAGCAAGGTGCACGGCTTACCTGTTTCCTCCTGTCTCAGGAAGGGTCGGGGCGGGGATATTCTTTTCCTGGGCCTGGCTTTCTCTTCCTTATCTCTCCTCACCCGTCCGAGTGGCAGATCTAGGACAGTGGCCCTCAATGGGGGCAACTCTGCCCCAGGGACACTTAGCAATATCCAGGGACATTTTGGGTTGTCACATCAGGGATGCTACTAAACGATGCAGACAGAGGCCAGAGATGCTGCTGGACACCCTGCAATGCACAGGAAAGCCCCCAACCGAGGACTGTCTGGTCCCGAATGTCAATAGTGCAGACATTGAGAAACCCTGGTCTAGAGGATGGAGATCCTGGTTAAATCCTGGAGGAAGCAGGCCCCGAGGCTGCAGCCTGGTTTTAGTCTCCAGGCCAGAGGAGGGAGCATGCACCTGTCCAGTTCTCCAGGCCCAGAGGTCTGCAGAGGGACCGTTTCCAGGGGTCGCTGTCACACACCCCTCCCCAAACCACCTCAGCTAAGTAGTCAGGTGAGAGTCTAGAAATCCTGAATTCCAGAAGCCTTGTTCAACCTCTCTGAAGAAAACTGATAAGTGCAATAAGTTTTTATTGACCGCGTCTGAGCTCGACGTAGGAGTACAGCAGTGACCAGGGAGGGCGTGGCCCTTGTCCCACAGAGCATGGTGTCCATGTGGGGAGGACAGACGCTTATACAAGTGATGGTTCCTGTGCTGTGTGTTACGCTAGAGGAGAGGTGGGGTCCTGAGAACACAGCAGGGAGACCCACAGTCCAGGCCCAGGGAAGGGGGATGGCGTCTGGAGAGGATGCTGGGATCCAGGAGCCTCTTCTCGGGGGGTGGGGGCCGACGGCCTGCTGGCTTGCTGAGGAAATCAGTGAGGATGCAGACTCTGCCGTCCATCGTGGGGCGAGACGCCGGGCCTGGCAGCTCAGGATCGTGTCAGGCAAAGGGCAGGTGAGTGTACGGGGGGCCGGGAGGGGGTCTGGGGGACAGGTGGCCGGGAGGCTCAGCACCGCACGCCTCACCGCAGAACAGGACTCGCAGCCCCACTTGGCTGACAGGGACACTGAGGCCCACGGCCAGTCCTGCAGGACCCAGGAGCTCCCCCCTCCCGCCACCCGGCCTCTCCAGGTGGTCCCGCCACGCCGGGTGGGGCGTAGATAGAACAGGGGGCTTCCAGAGAGGCTGCGGCCAGGAGGCCAAGGCCAGACGCTCCCGCCCCTGCATCTCACGGGTTCCTAGTGGCTGGAGATGATGGGCGAGCCACTTGGTGAGTTTTCACGTCTAACGGGCTTCCAGTTTCTGTCTCAGAGGCCAAAGCTTGTGTGGATGTGTGAGAAGTTCCAAACCTTGGGAGGGCTGTGACCAGCCCGGAGCCCTCGTGGAACAGGACCAGGCCAGGCTTCCCCGGGGGTGACGGCTGAGGCCCAGGGGTCCCCAGGGGTGTGCCTGGTGGGTGCCCAGTGCTGGGGCCGATTGCCCCGCACCCCCTTCCATCTGCCCTGGACAGACACTTCCCACGCCTGGGCTGGCTGCTGTCGGTCAGGCCACTAGGCTCCGGGCAGAGACAGTGTTTTGCTCTGTGCTCTTCCCAGGGGGATGGTAAATCCTCCGAGAGCAGTGGAGGGTGTCTTTATTCTTTTGTGGGCTCCCCTCTAACACTCAGCACAGTATTTTGTGTTTAGTTGATGCCTGAGACAAGGTGAGGGACCGTGACCCGGGCCCCCGGTGGGCAGAAGGGTCTGGGATCCCTCTGTCCAGGGCATCACTCTTCCCCTGGGTACCGGGCGGGCTCCGTCCCATCAGGAAGGGGCCCCTCGTGCTCAGAGACCCCCACCGGCCAGTCCCTTGCTCTTCACGCGAGGGGCTCCCCGGTGCCCTCCGTGCGGCTGACCTGTGACCGTGTGCCCGCAGCTGGCTCTCAGGCACCTCCTCCCCCCGCCCCCCCCGCTCCTCTCTCAAGACCCCCGAGCCCCACGTGCACTTGACTCGCCAGGTCCACTGCGAGGCACCATCCGCCTGGTCTTCTGTGCCCACCCTGGGCCGTTTCACACGCCTAACTGCAAATGAGTGGTCCACATGCGTGGACCATGTGTGGTGCATGTTATAGTTATTTATCCTTTGCTGGTGACATGACTGTGTTCTCCTCCCAGCAAATCCCCTGAGCCGCGGTGTCTACTTGTCCCATCGCAGCACATGCACACGCCTGCAGGCCGTGGCTGTCCCCAGCCGTCTGGGTTTAGGGACTCTTTCGAGGGCAGACGAGGTGCCTCAGGACGGCAGACAGGCTGGGTTTCTACTGGTGCTGACCTCGGTCACAGACAGATCCCCAGGACATGTTCCTCTCGGAGGCTGGGACTGAGGTGTGTATGGGCATCTGGCTTTTAAGACAACCTAAGAAATATCTGGGGACCTTTGAGGGGTCCTGGGCTGGTAAAGCCCAGATACTTACGGGGTATTTGCATCATCTTGGACAATGTATTGTGGACGTGTATCTGTTTTATCACATGTGAACTGGGGGGATGACATTGCTTTGAGAGAAGAGAGGCCAAGCAGAGGCGCACTTGGCAGCCCACGGACGCCACCAGGTGGACCCCTCTGAGGCCGGAGCTGCCCCCATTTGTCATACCCCAGGTGGGACTTCCCCACCGCGGACACCTTTATTCCTGCAAGTGCCTGACCTTCCCCCAAACAAACGCCGCTCCTCAGAAGCTGTTTCTCTAACCAAAGCGACCAAATGTTTTCGCACACACACAAAACACATGTGCAAACCCAGACATACAAATACATACAAATATACACATACACACACACAAAAGCTGTCATACACAAACAAGCACAAACACAGATACACACACACACAATTACATATAAACACATACATGCAAACACATCTACCCATGCAAACTCACACACACAAGCAAACGTAGACTACACGCATAGAAACTTTCATGTACAAACACGCACAAACACAGATGCACATATACACACATACACACATACATACACACAAATACACAGACATACACAAAATACATACATACACACACAGAAATTTTCATGCACACACATGCACATATACATGCAGATGCACACATACACACAAATACATACAAACCAGCCCCAACACACACCATGTCCAGTGCCTGACAGTAAGTGCTCCAAGAATCGTCTGTTGTTATTTTTATTATAATTCTTTCAGTTCTTCTGGAGCCAGACCCCAGGTAAATTTGGGAGTGGGATTCAGGGTGGGTGGGTAGCCCAGGCCTGTGGTGTGGCCACCCGGAAGGGGTCTGCCTGACCGGGTGGGAGGTGGGCCGGTTCCTCGGGACGTCTCTGTTAGCGTAGGTGCGTCGGCTCTGCTCACCTTCTTTGTTAATCTGGGAATTGGATCTGAAAGAGGGGAAGGTTCTCCACGGCCCTGAAGAACTAATTGAATTTCTCGCTGCGTCTCCATAATATCCGAGTCATTTGTCTCGAAAAGACAGAGGACTTCTTTTGTGCATTCTGCTTCCAGCCCAGACACTAACTAACCCGTGTGCAAACAGAAAGAACTCTTCCTATTGTTGTATCAGGAACAACAAAGGTTCTGCCAGCAGACACCCAGCAACAGATCCAGAGGCCGCTTGGATTCTGTATTTTCTGGCATAAAAACCAACAGCACACATTCAGGCTTTGTTCTCTCTGGGCATCAGTTCCAGAATGTTTTATGTCTCAGCATTCAACAGCCCAGGAGCCGCTTGCCAATCTGTTACTCCCTGTTTGACCTTTAAAATGTGCAGTAGTTTCTCCAAAGGCCAGTATGTACCTGACATCAGCTGTCTTATGTGGTAGCCAGGAACGGTAGGGTTCTGACCTTGAAGGACGTGGGACTGGATTTTCCCCAGGGAATGTTCTAGGACACAGTCTGGAAGGAGCAGTGTCTCTTCTCCAGCCATGGCCCTCCCCACACGGGCGGCTGGGGAGTCACCCTGCAAATCTTTCTTGGGCTGCCAAGGGCCAGGCACGGGCCTGGGTTTGGGAGGTAAGAACCTGCGGGACACCGGTAAGGACTGCAAGTTAAAGCACACGCTGTCGCCTGAATCAGCAGACCTGGCCTTGGCCGAGTCTCTTCGGGGCGGTGTGGGGAGAGTTCTCTAGGAACTCTGTCAGCCCTCTGAAGAACCACATTTGCAGTCGTTGAAAAGCTAACGGTGAGAGGAAGTTCTTTGTGAGCAGAGGCTACAGGGTTTCTATCAAAGTCAGCCCTGTGACTGTGGGCTCTGATGTACATTGCTTAAAACCATCCTGTCTTCTTTTCCCTCTGAGCTCCTTATGTCATGGGCCCTCAGAGCCAGAAAGGGTCTTAGAAAACACTGGTGCAGACTCACGGGCTAGGCGGTCCTCCATCAGTGGACAAGGGAGTCTGGACGGCTCTGGTGACAAGGCGCTCCCTGTGGTCTCCAGAGCTCTTTCCTCCTCTACCTCCCACCTGCTGGCCGTTCTGTTGCCCTGATTTTCTCGGGTCCAGTCGGTCTCATACATAGGAGCACACGTATGTGAAGCCGCCACCGGGTGTCTGAGCTGCCCCATTTCCAGGTTAAACGTGCGGGGCTCCTTCAGCTCGTGTTTATACACACACCAAGGTGTTTCGCCAGTGGCACCCTTTCAGATGTCTCCCTCTTGCTCACGTTTCTCCTAAAATTTGGGGCCTGGCTGGACGCCCTGCTCCAGACGTGGGAAAGGAGAGGAGGCTTGTCTGAGCCATGGTTCATGGTCTGTTCTTCTCTTAACTTAGCCCAGAGCATCCTGTAATTTCTGTAGTCTTTACTGGTCTTTGACTTTTGGTCAGCAAGCCTAACGAGGTCTGTTTGATGAGAACTACTATCAAGTAAGATGTTACCTGGCTGAACACATGGAGTAGATCTTTGAACCTAACATCAGTATTTTATGTTTATTCCTAACAAACTTGATCTCCTGAATTTTGGATTATCATCCTTGTATATTGAAATGTTTCTGAACCATGGCTCTGCATCCAGAATTTGAGCTGCCAGTCATCATTATGTGAATTATCTGTAACTTTCTCGGAGAATGTCTCCTTTGTCATGACTCAAGTCCCTTCAATACAGGACATGACAGTCGGGAAGAGTCTCCATCCGTGAGTTGATCCCAAGTCTGCACATGGTCACAACCCCCCTGCTCCCCCTTACCTGCCCAGGTTTCCCTCCAGCACCGGTTCAGAGTTGAGCAGTTCTCACAGCCCCTCCTCTTGGAACCCGTGAGAAGGCAACAGTCCGGGTGGCCTTGCTTCCCTCCCAACCCCTCCATTCTCACCCTGTAACTCCAGTGTTTGGATGAGTGGAAAACTTTGTTCCAACTTATCAAAGGATTTTTTTTAAACAAATTTTTTGAGGCTTGATCGATACATAATAAATTGTACATATATAAAGTATATGCTTTGATAAGGTTTGACATATGTATAGAAATGGGAAACCATCAGCACAGTGAAAAGAATTAATGTATCCATGGCCCTCCAAAGTTTCCCCTTTGTAACGCTTCTCCCGCTCCCCTGAGCCCCCACTAATGCTCTGTTGCTGTACATTAGTTTATATTTTCTAGGGTTTTATACAAATGGAGTAGTACAGTGTAGGTTCCTTTTAGTCTGGCTTCTTTCACTGAGATTCCAATGGAATCTATAAAAACAGCTGTTAGAACTAATCAGTGAGTTTAGCAAGTCTGCAGAATACTAGATCAATATGCAAAAATATATTGAATTGCTATGTGCTAGAATGTAACACAGAAATTGACACCAAAAATACTATTTACGATAGCATCATATAATATGAAATATTTAGGGATAAATCTGACAACTGAAAATTATAAAATATAGATGAAAGAAATTTTAAAAGACCTAAATAATATGAAAGATATGCCATGTTCGTGAGTCAGAAGATTGACTGTTCCTAAGATGTCAGTTCTCCCCAAATTGATCTGAAGATTCAATATGACACCAATCAAAATTTGAGTAGGGTTTTTTTTTTTTTTGGTAGTGATTGACAAGATGATTTCCATGAATCTGCATTCATAATGCAAAGACATAGAAGACACCAAAAAACTGAGAAAGAGGAACAAAGTTGGAGGCCTAACACTACCTGATTTCAAGACTAATTATAAAGCTACAGTGATCAAAACAGTATGGTTTTGGTGTACAGGTAGACAGATAAATACATTGAACAGAACAGAGAGTGCAGAAATAGACCCACACATACACTGATAATTGATTTTTGACAAAGGTGCAAAGGCAATTCAGTGGAGAAAGGATACTTTTTAAAACATGGTGCTAGAAAAATTGGATATCCCCATGCAAAAAGGGAACTCAATCCATACCTCACATTGCAAAGATGAACTCAAAATAGATACACATCTAAATGTAAAATAGAAAATTAGAAAACTTCATGAAGAAGACAAGATAAAATCTTCATGATCTTGGATTAGGCAAAGATTGCTTTAGATACATCATCAAAAGCACAAATGTAAAGGAAAGAATTGTTAAATTTGGCCTCATTAAAGTTAAAAATTTCTGTTTTTCAAAAATGCCTTTTGGGGTGGGGGGAAGCAGGGGGAGGGGAGGAAAGGAATGGGAGTTTGGGATTAGCAGAGGCAGACTATTATATATAGGATGGACAAACAGTAAGGAGCTACTGTATAGCACAGGGAACTATATTCAATATCCTGTGACAAACCATAATGGAAAAGAATATGAAAAAGAACACACACACACATATATATATATATATATATATATATATATATATATATATATATATATAAATGTATAACTGAGTCACTTTGCTGTACAGAAGAAATTAACACAACACTGTGAATCAACTATACTTCAATAAATTTTTTTTTAAATGTCAAGAACTGTCACAATAAAGCTCTTTACTATGAAAAAAAAAATGCCTTTCAGGAAATGAAAAGTCAAGCCACAACTTGGCAAAAAAACACATATCTGATAAAAAACTTGTCTCCAGAATACAAAAAGAACTCTTAAAGATGTGCAGATGGAAAACTGTTCCATAGTTTCTCAAAAGGTTAAATACATACCTACCATGTGGTCGAGCCATTGCACACGTAGGTGTTTACTCCAAATAAAAAATCATATGTCCGAAGACTTGGACATGAATGTTCATAACATTTGTAATAACTCCAAAGTGGAAGCAACACAACTGTCCCTCAGCAGGTGACTGGCTAAGCCCATTGTGTCACATGCACACAACGGAACTCCACTCAGCAATGAACAGGGGAAAGCTACTGATACATACAACATCTGGATGAATCGCAAGATCATCACATGCTGCACGGAAAAGGCCAGACGAAATGGTACATGCTGCGCGGAAAAGGCCAGACGAAACGGTACATGCTGCGCGGAAAAGGCCAGACGAAACGGTACATGCTGCGCGGAAAAGGCCAGACGAAACGGTACATCCTTTATGATTTCATTCAGATAAAATTCTGGAAAATGTAAGCTAATCTACAGTGATGTCGATTCAGAAAGTAGAACCACAGCTGCCTTGGGCCAGGGTGGGTGGGGAAGGTGGGAGAAAAGGGTTACAAAGGATCAAGAGGAAGTTCCTGGGTGATGGATGCGCTCACTATGTTCATGGCAGTGATGGCTTCACGGGTGTGTATTCGTGTGAAAACTCATCATATTGTCACTTTAAATATGTACAGTTCATTGTATGTCAGTGATACTTCAATAACAAACGTACAAACGAACACGTCCTCTCCAAGAAAACCCCCAGCCATATGCAGAGAAACGCCTTTAGGCAGAAGCTCGGTGAGGCTGAGTGTTTCGTGCACCCAGCCGGCACCTGACAGAGTGTGTGCTCAGGGCATGTTAGTGTCCTTTCAGTCTTCTTCTCCACCCGTCATAAAAATTCAGATTACGTACAACTAGCTACCTCATCTGCTTGAAGGTTCTCCCATGTGGCTGATGGTGGGGCAGATATTTGCACAAAGACGTTTGGGTCTGGGAAGATCACCTGATACTAAAAGTTTCAAATGCTTTCGCGTTATTTGGAACAAGGCGTGGTTATCAGATAGACAGGTAGTTAAATACTGAAATTCCTGTCTTTGTGGGATGTACCCAGGTTTCTAAAGGTGTGGTTACATTTCTGGGACTCCAACAGGGAGGTAATCCTGAACCATGAAGTGTTTATGGAGACTCACCCCGAGGTCCTCGCGATGCGTGGAGAAGGCGTGAAAATGACAGCCGTGACCGCCTGCATGGACTGGCCTCTTGGCCTCTGTGGTCAGTGGAGACTCTGCTCTTCATCTGCCCTCGCAGCGGCCCCGGACCGGCCTCCGTGCAGTGTGCACTCTGCGTCCTCCTCTTTCACTCCCGTCACCGTCACCTTGTCTGCTATCTCCAGGCCGGGTCACCTTTGAAGGACACGTTCATCATTTTCATCATTTCCAGAGTCCCTCCCTCCAGGGGTGACACTGGAGGTGCCAAGAGCCTGCCCAGGGGGCCGCACCCAGGGGGGGTCTGGAGGAAAAGGATCGTCCTTGAACCTTGGCACAGGAAACGGTGCCACAATCTAACTTCCTCTTAACAGGGTGAGACAGGACACAAAACATAGGAGCGGGCGCGGGCCTGTCTGTGACACTTGTGCTAGGAGGTCGTGCAGTTGTGACCACGACCCGGGCAAGGCCGCCTGTGCGAATCACAGCATTTGCAGGTGAAGCTCCTGCAGCACGGTGGGTGGGGAGATTTCCCGAGAGGGAGCCCTTCTCCCCTGGAGACCAGTTGTGCCACGCCCCACCTTCACAATTCAGCAGCTGGCGCATCCTTGGTGATTCGGGGGCAAGTGAGGGGTTGACCTCGTTGAGAGAGGCTCAGGTCAAAAGACAGTTTCCTGTAAAAGGACAACCCTCTACAGAAACAGTCTGTATGTGTAAATGATCACTCATGAGAACATTCGAATGGTTTTTAGAAGTATATTTTTATAAAACTGAAATAAAAAGCAGGCTTAAAAATATTCAACTATTTGGGCACAGATGGAGTCTCACTTTGGTTCAAACCTTCATTTTACTAAATGCCGCCTAGTCTAATCCCGACTTACGCCACACGAATATTCAAGTTTAGTGTACGGCCTAGGTATTTGTATGAACCACAGCTCCCGAGAATGTTCTGGTTCCTGTGTTTGAATCTGGCACCTGGAGTGCTTTTAGGAAACCAGGTACTTGTCTTCCTAGCATTCTTAACCTTCAGTATCTGTGAAATCACAGACTCTCAGGGCTTGGGGGGCAGGAAAGTAGGTGTCCTTAGTCCACCTTCACCTGGTTCTGATTCGCCGTCGACACAGCACTAGCAGAGCTGCCCCCCACCCCGACCCCAACATGGGGTTGCCCTTGACTCCCTGGGTGCAGGTTTAGCTGGGAAGGTCCCAGGGGCAAGCAGGAGGCGCGATCAACCAAGGCTGTTCTCCTGTCTTGCTGGCACGCGGGCCTGCGTGGCCTGAGCTCTCCCCGGGAGTGAGGCTGGAGGCTGCATGGAGGGGAGGTCTGCAGGGGGCGGCGCTGCCCTTGTGGGAGAGGATCGGACGTCTGCCAGCACCTATCAGCTCACGCGGTTGGCTGGTGTTGGACACAGGACGGAGCATTTTGTCTCAGTGGATAAAGTAGAGGGACTGGCCTTGATCTGTCCGGCCCCTTTCTTAGCCTCCCAAGTAAAGCCCCGGGGTGGGAGGCAGTCAGGGGATCCCAGGAGGATTCCGATGGAGAGGGCGGAGTGGGGAAGGCGTGACGGGAGCAAAGAGGAGGTATGACCACCACAGCCTCTGAAGACCCCCATACAGTCGACAGGCCTGACAACCGTGTATGCATGAAGATGTTAACAGAGGTGACACTTGGAGTATTTTCAGGGTTAATATTATTTACAGAATATTCGAAATTACCAACTGTAAAAGTCATTCATGCTTTGTAATCCAGAGGTACTTGTCACGTCCAGACAACGGCACAAGAAACTAAGGTCTTCAAATTTTGCGAATTCTATTGGGAAAAAACGTGCTCACATTCATACAAGATGTGGTGGGCAAAAACGGACAGGGAAAAGTAAAAATAAAAGCACTCTATGTTCTCTGTTTTCTCCCGCTGTTCCTTGGTGAAATAACTCAGGAATGCTTCAGAGAGAAAGAAGGAGATGCTGAGAGAGAGAGAGAGAGAGAGAGAGAGGAGAAATGTTCCTGGTTTGTGGTGAGCTAACCTATGAAGTCAGGTCTGTATCACAGGTGAAAACTGGTTTCCTGCACCTGGGCTGCCCCAGTTGTTGTGAAATTAGCCTTAGGGTCTTCCTGCCTGGAGCGGCTCAGAGCGACTTGGGAGGGAGGGAAGGAGGAAGGGAGGCTCCTGCAACATTAGACTTGGTTTTCCTGACTGTGCTGGAAAGCGGGGCGAAATACTGCACTTCTGTTGTCAGGCAGACGGCACGGCTGCCTCTGTAGCGCCTCAGCCTCAGGGGCAACCACAGCCCGACGTGGTCCAAGCCACTCGGTATGTTTTTCCTAAGAAAACTGCTGGAAACCAGGGCTGGCTGGAGGCTGGGCCAGCAGCGCTGAGGAAGCCATGCGGGTCGCGCCCTCTAGCGACGAGATGGGGGACCCGCTGCGTCTGGTGCGACACGAGGGTCCGTCCTGGCCTCTGTTCTCAGACTCCTGCGCCGAGGGACACGGCCCCTGCCTGGCCCCGTCTCCTGTCCTTTGCCTCACAGGGCGATGAAAAGAGTTGGGACAATTAATTGTCACCTTGTTAAGAATGTGCACTTCTGAGCCACACAGGAAGTCTAGAGCGTGTTTCCTTGCTTTTTCAGAAAGGAACATGTGAACACCTTTGACCACAGATAAGATAAGGGTGGGGATGATTTTGAAGATGATCAGTCACTGTGAAAGCCTGGGTGACACCACAGACACCGGGGAGGGCGCTGAGGGCTGAGCTCAGGGGGCCCCCCGTCTGCTGTGCGGGGCCCACAACCTGTGGGCCTTGATGATGGACGGTTCACATCATCATTAGAGGATTCAGGGCTCCGGGAAATGCGACAGAAAGAAAGATGCGTGGTGCTTCTGGGAACTGCAGGTGGAGGTGTCCACCTCCAGGGGGCCCCTGGAGAGCCTGGTGGGTCAGGGCACGAGGTCCGTGGGCAGTGGGCAGCACGTGCCCCTGGGCCCTGGCCACGTCCCCAGGCCCACAGAGCCCAGCCGGCAGTGGGGAGGGTGGGACGGCGACTGCCAGGCTGGGAGGAGGTTGGCGGGGGGACAGGACCGCCCGTGCGCTGCTGCCCTTGGCTTTCTTTCTCCTGGGCTGTTCGGAAATTTTTCAACAATGAACAACCAACACCTAAATATCCTTCACGTAGATTCAACAGTGGCCTTGGCCACACCTGTTTTCTGTCTGTTTCTCTCTGTGTATTTCTCTCTCTCTCTCTATCATATGTATGTATGTATCTCTATCTATCTACCTACCTATATCCATCTACCCATCTATCCATCCATCTATCTATCTTCTATCTATATCTATCTATCTTTATAGAGTCACGCCTCTGGAGACTGGCTGGGAGGAGGATGGAGGTGGCTGGTGGTGGACACGGGCAGAGGCTCTGCTAAGGCTCAGGGGCAGCGTCCCAGACCTGAAGGGGGAGCGTGCTGGGAAGGGTGGGAAGGGAGCTTGGGTGCTGGGCTCTGGCTCTTTTCCACCACGGCTGGTCCTTGGCTAAGTGGCTGGTCTGTGGCTGGTACCAGCCACAGGAGCAGCCTCTGGCACCACCCATGGGAGAGGGACCCCACTTCCAGAGCCGGCCAGACGGCAGGTGGGCTCGTGGCCTAGGACCTGCCCCATCTGGGCAGCCCTGGTTCTGAGCAGCTGCTCCACTCCTGCCGGCATGTGAGTCACTTTCTGGTCCTGCTGCTGAGCAGACTTGTGTAAGGAGGGTCCATTTCAGGTGAAGCCAGCTGCCCTCGGTTATGCTGCCCTGGGTCCTTTATCTGCTGTGCATGTGGCGTGTTCTCAGCTCCACAGATGCACTGACGCATCTGATCAAGGAATCAGACATGGCCCTGGCGTCTGCCCCGCGCGGGCTGAGCTCCTCCAGCACCCAGGAGCGTGTCTCTGCTCCCGGCAGGCTCGCTGGGCCCCTCCTACCGTCCCACGTGCGTGTGTATTTTCCGTGTGGGGAGGCTTTGCACTCCCCTCTTCTGGGAGTGTAAACAGTGCATTTGTGTGTTCTTGAAGCTCACATCTCTCGGGATGAGTGTCTGGGGGAGGGCGTCTCAATTCTCCCCCTAACTGTCCGAGCTCCCCCTCCCCGCCCTCGCTGGGACCCCGGGCCTCTCTGTCACATTTCTGGTGGTTGGACGGGTGGAAACACCAGCTGAGGTGCTGTCCCCCCGGGGGTTGGGCGCTTTGTCAAATCGGGGGCTCCTGATGCTTTGAGCTCACGTCGTGTTGTTCAATACCTCCTCTTCCCCAAGGACCCGCCAGCCAGATTGCCTGTGCTCGGATACCATCCCTTCTCCTTCGGGCTGCTGTGACACTCCTGCTTTCCTGTCTGAAGGAAATATGGAGTGCTTAACTGTTTCTTTAGAGGAGGGGACTAGGAGAGAACCCCAGAGTTTTGGTCCTAAAGGGCCCTGGCATCCCCTGGTCCAAAGCTGATACGTTATAGATAAGGAAACAGAAGCTCAGAGGGGTAGAGCCACTCCCTGGACTCACACAGCTCATCAGAGGCAGACTCTCAGTTCTTGAAGGGTCCAGACACCAGGCGCCTCCTTCCAGGCCTGTCCTGATGCCTGACCCACAGCTGGTGGGACTCGTGTGCTCGAACAGGACCGACTTCATATTCTCATCCCAGTTTTGCCGTTTGAGCAGGTCACTGAGCCTCTCTGAACCCCGTTTCCCTCTCTGTCAAGTGGCGATGGTCGTCCCAGAGGCCTCGGGGAGGAGCGGCAGCGGGAGAGGGGCTGCGGTGGGCCCGAGGTGCTGGCTCGGCCGGGGAGAAATCCAGGCGCCTGGGGCTGAGGTCTCCGTCGAGCAGCCGCCCAGCGGCAGAGACACGGGGTGGGGCTGGGGCGCGGGGGCGACTGACGACCATTTACTCCGGGCTCCCGCCGTGTGAAGACGGGGCGTCTGTCGTCCGGTCTCCTCACAGCCAGCAGCGCGGGATGAAGACTAATCTTATTTTATCCTCGCCTCTGTGATTGATAGTCACGGAAACGGGGGCTCAGAGACAGGAAGGAATGCGCCCAAGGTCAGGGCCGGGTCCACCCAGGTGGACTGACCTCAATTCCGTGCTCCAGCCGTCGGTGTGCCGAGACCTTTCAGTACGCCCGGGTGACCCCTGCTGTGATGCCAGGTTCACTCTTCAAGTCCCTTTTTATATTTTAGGAGAAGTTTAATTTCAGTTCTTAGGTGAAAAAAAATGCTTTCTCTTTACACACACACACACACACACACACACACACACACACGTACTTCACTCAGTCTAAAGTACGTTTTCCTGTCCCTCGGCCTGGAGGCCACGTGTGAGATAATGCATACAATGGCCTTGAGAGTGCACGGATTTGCAGTATGTCACCTGAAATATTTGAAAAATAAGACTTTAACTTTCACGTTTTGAATGGAAGAATGAAGCTGCTAAAAAAGGAGATCCGCTAAATTTTATAGAACCAAAGGTTTGGATCTACAAATCAGATCTATTAATACCTGTGGGGTCTGTGAAAAGCCCCATTTCTGCACTTCCTTGGGGATGGGGATGGGGCAGTGGGGTTCCCTGCTTGCTCTAAACGCCCAGAGTCCTTCCCAACAGGGACCTGTGAGAAGCTGGGTCCTGACACCAGAGTCACCCATGGGAGTCGGGAATCATGCAGCTGGCCGGCACAGGCTACGCACCATCCCTGGGGAACTGAGAAATGGGTCGTTTTGATCATTTTCTGTGGCTCAGACGAGGGACCCCATGGGGGTGGGCGCCCAGAAGCTTGCCATTGCCACCGCACGGTCCCCAAGGCACACACACTCAGCTCTGCCCCAGAAAGCCTGGTGCCCGGCTTGTTTGGAAGGGGACGCCCTGGCTGACAGGTAGACAGGTGTGTGCCAGGTGAGCAGCACTAGTTAAGTGCCCCCTTCTCCTCCGACCCCAGCACTGCCCGGGCGTTCAGATCGGGGAGATGCGCGCGCCTGTGTACATGTGTCAGTACGTTTATAAAGATCCTGCGTCCCGGTCTGTGTACGTGTCTGTGCATCTATCCCTGGACCAGGTCCCTGTCTACGTATGTCTATGATGTCCTTGTGCTGGGAACGTCGGCAGCAGGAGGATATTCCTCCAGCCCCGGCGTGTCTGTCGCTCCTGGTCATTCTTGATGTCCGGGGCGCCCACCCCCTCAGTGTAGGGTTGGGTCTACAGGTGCCCAGGACACAGACTCACTCCTGGGGTCCTGCAAGCGCAGCGTCCGTGCTGTGTGACCCTGGGAGTAGTCCCTCCCTAAACTCTGCTCCCTGGTGCCTGTGATTCTCACTCTTGCGTAGGTGAATCTCGGGTGAATCCAGATCAGAACAAAGGTTATGGTTCACGGCCAAATTTTAAGCTGTAGTTGTTAAATTCTACCGCAGAGGCAGTGTCGAAATCTGCTATCTAAGACATTGACTTTCAAAAGCCAGAATACTGAGAGAGAAGAGATTTAGGGGAAATTCTGCAGAATTTCCTGCAAATCCTGTCGAAGATGAGAGGCCACGGCAGCTGGGGATGGAGCGACCCCAGGGACTCCAGGGATTCAGGAATAACTGTCCAGCCCTCGTAGAGACCAGGGAGGGTCCTGCAGAGCTTAGGTGTGGCGGGTCTGGCAGCCCCGGGGCTGCAGAGCTGGGTGGGCTGGCGTCCAGGGCAGGAGGTGGAGGACAGCAGCCTCGAGGAGCAGCCACTCGCTTAGCAGACAAGGGGTGACCGCGGGAGGGCCCAGGGCAGCCTGCCAACCCGGCCTTGAACCCGGAGCCCCACGGGAGCTGTGCCTCGCAGGCCACAGACCCAAAGGACTCCAAGCCAGGCTGCGAAGGACGCAGGAACCTTCCACTGACTGCAGGCGGGAAGGGCGAGAGACGTGAGCCGGGGGCCCCATGGCTGGGGAGCCTGAGGACGTGCCGTTTACCCTGGCAGAGGCCAGCGGGGATGCCGGCCAGCCTAGGATTGGCTTTAGACACCATGGAAGGACACCATGGAGATCCTGGCACCAGGTGACCTCCTGGAGAAGGCGGTGGGCTCCAGTGACCAGTCAGGGAAGGACCACGTGATCTTTAATTGGCAAAATTAAGTTTTCTGCTATTGGAGCAAATGCGGCCAGTGTGACGTGTTACTTTTCAGTTGTGGACAAATAGCATCTGCACACTTCCACGCATCTTCGAGGCCACGGCTGTGATATTTGCCCCACCTGCTACACTTGGCAAGGAGTTTGTGCAAATGGGTTTTCCACCTGTCCGGTGCCCACCTCCCCGTCGGAAATGGAAGGGGCTACTCGTAAGGCAGTCAGCTGTGTGGATCCTACTGTTAAACTCACACGTGGTCCAAGTGGACCTAAGACGCAGGACCCCCAGGGCGCCCTGTGGCCATGGGCGTATTTTCCGGGGAGCTTCCCCGCAGAGAGCGAGCTCCTGAAAGGCAACCCAGGGCCTTTTGGTGGAAGCAGCAGGGATGGAGGGAGCCCCAGAGTGGGGGCCAAGGCTGGGGGACGGGTGTGAGGGTGGACCTAGGGGCGAGGGGGCTGGGAGTGGCAGGAAGGGAGGGAGCCACGTTCCCCGGAGGGGCCGTCGGGCCTGGGGACCCTGAACCCCGTAAAAACACGAACGCCCATCGTGGCCAGCGCCTACTTCCTGCTGCGTTTGTCCGTTGTTTATGCTTTCACTCGAAAAGCGCTTCCGAGCGTCCACTCTGGTGCCGTGATGGTCGCGGGGCTGGTGGCCCCGAGCCACGAGGCCCTCCTGGCAGCCACTGTGCTCAGGCAAGGCAGACCCAGGAGAAAGCAGCCCGCCTGGGCCGCGCTGGGGTCCACGCCGGGATCCCGAGGAGACGGGCTCGGCTGGGAGCAGGGACTTTCAGCCACTTTATACGTCTGGGCAGCAAAGGAAAGCTCGCAGGGTGGAGCCCCGCCCTGTGCAGGCAGGAAGGACGTGATGAGACAAGCATTTCTCTCTGCTTGTTGCAGGGAGAACCGGGCCCTGGTGCAGGAAAGGGGCCAGTGGCGGCAGGAGCTGTCCTGCAACACAGGAAGGTGTTGAAACCTGTTGTCCACACAGGCTTTGTTTCCTATTTTTATTCTGATAAAAATGACGTATCATCACTGCAGACGATCTGGAAAAACTATGAGTGTAGAAGGAGGAGAGTAATCACCTAAAGTGACACCTGCCAAACACGACTGCTAACATCTGGTGCATCAACTTTGAGTGTCTGTGTCACAATGTGTGTCAGCAGCTGTGTCTACTGCCTGCTGTTTGCACTGCCCTGTTTGTCAATTAGAAAGGAAATCTTTCACTTTGGACTGAAAATCCAAACTTTTATCCTTTTGTGCAACTGAGAACTCGTCTTAATTTATTAGGGGAGATTCTAATCGGTGAGTGTAGAGCAACACCCTGTACCAAGGCCTGGTCATCTTTTTAAAGCCAGTCATTGAGAAGCGACCGGTCCATGAAAATGACTTCTAATGACACAAATGACTTCTAAGTACTTTTCCCCATCACCCTGGTGTGGAACGGGAGGAGAACGGGATGTGGTATCGGCCCCGGCGTGTCCCGGTGTCCTGGCCGTGGGGTTCCATTGCTCACACTTGAGCTATGGGGTACCCTACGTTTGTCCCTGTGATTTCATGGTGTGGGTGCTGGAGACCCCTGCGTGGGACTCCAGCCACCCCAGAGCTGTTGGGAGACTCTCTTGGCCGGAGGAAGAGTGAGAGAGACCAGCGGGCTCAGGTAAACGGCTCTGGGGATCCGGCCCAGGCCGTGGGGTGTGCAAAGGCTTTTGCTGTTAACCCTGGAAACGATCCCATTTTTGGATTGTTTGTTCGTCAGGAGTGTGTTCAAATCCGTGCTCCTGGCTCCTGATTTATTGTCTTGACCCTGGGACACAGTGCCTGGGGAATAAGGACAGGGCTCCCTTTGGGAACACGGGGCGTCGCTGCTACTGGGATTCAACGTCTGGGTGAGAGCAGCCGGGCTCAGAACAGGACATCTGTCCTTTTACTCCCCTTTATTCTGGAATCACGACCCCGAATGTAGGCAGACTAAATCTCTGTACTTGATTTTTCTAAAAGTGAATTTTCTTGAATTGCCACCAGATGTCAGTAAAATCCCTCCTAAAATAAACGGGCAGCTGGGCAGGTTGATCCCTGAGAAGGCGGCAACCTGGGGAAGCTGATCCTCGGTGAGGCGGGGGAAGGCGGGGGTTCTGCTTTCACGAGCTGCGCAGCTGGCCCCGGGCCCTGGGGTGGGCCTGCCGTCCCGAGAGCTTCCCTGACTGGTGGGTTGCGGGGCTTTGGGTGGCCGCCTGCTTGTGCAGAAGCCACAGCCTTCCGGGAGACATAGTGACAGCCCTTCTACCAGGGTTCAGACCCTTTGCTTTCGGGACGCCTGGGCCCTTTACCCCGGGCTCGGGGACAGCGGCCCTGCCTTGGGGCCATGATGCTCGTTCATGCAACGGTGGAAACCACGCGGGGACCCGCCAGGACCGCGCTGCGTGGGGTGGGGACGGCGCCGGGGTGGAGGAAGGGGTTGGTGCCTGAGGAGGAGACGGAAGGACCCACACTCGGCGTCAGTGTTCTCCCTTTGCTTTGGAAACTGTGAGGGACTCCGGACCGCTCTGTATGGCTCTCAAGGCGTTTCCACACACCAGCTCCATCGGGAGCATGTGGGTGGCATCGATGCATCGATCCTTTGTTGTTGACGCTGATTCTAGAAGCTCCAAAGTGGCCAGGGGTCGGCTGGGCTGCGTGGGTTAGGGGAGCGGGCAGCGCGGTGGTCAGGCCCACGGGCTTTGCCGCAGCTCAGAGTCGGGGCCAAACCCTGGCTGCCAAAGTTTACTCGGTCACCCAGAGCAGCTTAGGTATCCCCCCAGCTTCCCTGTGTCTGAAATGGCGACGGTAGTGCCTCCGTCATCTGGTTTGAGGCAAGCGTCCTGGCAAGCGTGAGCAGAGTGCGGTGAGGACAAGAGTCGAGCAGGGAGGGCCTGAGGGAGGGGGAGCCGGAGGGGAGCCCGCGCTCAGCGTCCCCGCCGGCATCTCTGCGGGCCCTGCGTCTCAGGGGCAGGTGAGTCCATTCCGTGGAGACCTGCGGGCTCGCACCCGTGCGTTTACCTCTGCAGCGAAGACTCCCCAGGAAGCGGGCAGCCCTGAGCGGCAGAGGCTCGGGGAAGGTGGCAGCGGGAGAGAAGCTGCCTCAGCTCCACTGAGCACGTTTTGGGGGCCACCGCACAAGTCCTGCTTGAGACCTGCCCCCAGACCCGGACTCCACGTGGAGCGGGCACCCCCGGGGGGCACGGGAAGGAGGGCGCTGCTCGCAGGGCTGCGAGGATGGGATCCCAGCGGCCCAGGGAGGCCCCGTGACAGTTCTGGTGACAGGGGCGCTCACTACGAGGTCGCTGGCCGTCTGGGCCCGGGGATGCCGAGGAGGGAGCTGGACGACCACCTGAACTGCAGGGTCAAAGTATTTTAGGAATAATGTAACGTATCACACACCACACACACACTCCAAAGGCTTTTTTCTCTTGCTTTTATCACATTTTGATTTCAAACCTGCAGAGTTTTCTTTCTGTTATTTTTTTTAGGAAGGGCAATCTTTGTGCCTCTGCTATTTTTTTCAATAAATTACAGTAAAGACTCCATTCTCGATTTTTTCCTTTCCTTTGGCGATTATAAGGCATTTTTTTGAGATGAGAGTAGATCTTCTCTTCCAGTTTTCTGTGAAGTTTCGGATGCTTGCGTGTGGGGCCTTTGGTTTCCCAGGCCCGACTGCATCAGGATCACCGTCAACCCTGGAGGTGAGGCCTGGGCGTTGGTGTTTGGAAGTGAACTGGGGTGACTGGGGCTGCTGCTGGGGCCAGGTCCCTGACCATGCGCGGCTGAGGGAACTGCGCCCCTGAGAAAAGACTGCGGCGAGCGTGGAAATCTATTTGCGAAGACGGCCCAGAGTGAAGGGGGGCCCGTCGGCGTCTGGATCGAAGGCAAGCAGACTCTGCTGCTGTGCTGGTGGGTCACCTGCGCCACCTCTTCATCCCTGAAAACGTAAAAGCACCGGGTAACCAGTAGCCTCCAGAGTTCTCCCTTGTCTCCTGTTTCCTGATACAGAGACCGACCCACGTGTGACCCCCCACAGGGGCGTGTCTGTCTCTCTAAGCCTCATGCATGGCTCCTAACAAGCCCAGGCTGCACTTACATCTCTACCCGTGCCAACATTCCAGGTGTTTTAGGGAAAGGTTTATTTCAGATTCTGGTCAAAAAACAAAACCCCTAACCATGTGCTTGTCACTTTCTGAAAAACTGTTTCTCCCATTCTTAGTTAATTTATTTTATGACAAATATTATTTATTTTCATTATAGAAAATTCACATTTTAAAGAGGGAAAATCACACACACAAAAATTTATCCCTCCTAATGATACCCACTTTTGGAGGCCATCTTTTAAGACTTTTTCCTATGTGCACAATGCTTTGTTTTCAATAATGGTATACTTGCCAGTCTTTTTTTTTTTAATTTAATTTTATTTATTTTTTTATACAGCAGGTTCTTATTAGTCATCCATTTTATACACATCAGTGTATACATGTCAATCCCAATCTCCCAGTTCATCCCACCACCACCCCCTCCCCCGCTGCTTCCCCCCTTGGTGTCCATACATTTGTTCTCTACATCTGTGTCTATTTCTGCCCTGCAAACTGGTTCATCTGTACCATTTTTCTAGGTTCCACATATATGTGTTAATATACGATATTTGGTTTTCTCTTTCTGACTTACTTCACTCTGTATGACAGTCTCTAGATCCATCCACGTCTCTACAAATGACCCAATTTCGTTCCTTTTTATGGCTGAGTAATATTCCATTGTATACATGTACTGCATCTTCTTTATCCATTCGTCTTTCGATGGGCATTTAGGTTGCTTCCGTGACCTGGCTATTGTAAATAGAGCTGCAATGAACATTTTGGTACATGACTCTTTTTGAATTATGGTTTTCTCAGGGTATATGCCCAGTAGTGGGATTGCTGCATCAAATGGTAGTTCTATTTTTAGTTTTTTAAGGAACCTCCATACTGTTCTCCATAGTGGCTGTATCAATTTACATTCCCACCAACAGTACAAGAGGGTTCCCTTTTCTCCACACCCTCTCCAGCATTTGTTGTTTGTAGATTTTCTGATGATGCCCATTCTAACTGGTGTGAGGTGATACCTCATTGTAGTTTTGATTTGCATTTCTCTAATAATTAGTGATGTTGAGCAGCTTTTCATGTGCTTCTTGGCCATCTGTATGTCTTCTTTGGAGAAATGTCTGTTTAGGTCTTCTGCTCATTTTTTGATCGGGTTGTTTGTTTTTTTAATATTGAGTTGCATGAGCTGTTTATATATTTTGGAGTTTAATCCTTTGTCCGTTGATTCGTTTGCAAATATTGTCTCCCATTCTGAGGGGTTGTCTTTTCGTCTTGTTTGTAGTTTCCTTTGCTTTGCAAAAGCTTTTAAGTTTCATTAGGTCCCATTTGTTTATTTTTGTTTTTATTTCCATTACTCTAGGAGGTGGATCAAAAAAGATCTTGCTGTGATTTATGTCAAAGAGTGTTCTTCCTATGTTTTCCTCTAAGAGTTTTATAGTGTCCGGTCTTACATTTAAGTCTCTAATCCATTTTGAGTTTATTTTTGTGTATGATGTTAGGGAGTGTTCTAATTTCATTCTTTTACAGGTAGCTGTCCAGTTGTCCCAGCACCATTTATTGAAGAGACTGTCTTTTCTCCATTGTATATCTTTGCCTCCTTTGTCATAGATTAGTTGACCATAGGTATGTGGGTTTATCTCTGAGCTTTCTATCCTGTTCCATTGATCTATATTTCTGTTCTTGTGCCAGTACCATATTGTCTTGATTACTGTAGCTTTGTAGTATAGTCTGAAGTCAGGGAGTCTGATTCCTCCAGCTCCGTTTTTTCCCCTCAAGACTGCTTTGGCTATTCGGGGTCTTTTGTGTTTCCATACAAATTTTAAGATTTTTTGTTCTAGTTCTGTAAAAAATGCCACTGGTAATTTTACAGGGATTGCATTGAATCTGTAGATTGCTTTGGGTAGTATAGTCATCTTCACAATATTGATTCTTCCAATCCAAGAACATGATATATCTCTCCATCTGTTTGTGTCATCTTTGATTTCTTTCATCATTGTCATAGTTTTCTGAGTACAGGTCTTTTACCTCCTTAGATAGTTTTATTCCTAGGTATTTTATTCTTTTTGTTGCAGTGGTGAATGGAATTGTTTCCTTAATTTCTCTTTCTGATCTTTTGTTGTTAGTGTATAGGAATGCAAGAGATTTTTGTGCATTAATTTTGTATTCTGCAACTTTATCAAATTCATTAATTAGCTCTAGTAGTTTTCTGGTGGCATCTTTAGGATTCTCTATGTATAGTATCATGTCATCTGCAAACAGTGACAGTTTTACTTCTTCTTTTCCCATTTGGATTCCTTTTATTTCTTTTTCTTCTCTGATTGCTGTGGCTAGGACTTCCAAAACTATGTTGAATAATAGTGGCGGGAGTGGACATCCTTGTCTTGTTCCTGATCTTCAAGGAAATGCTTTCAGTTTTTCACCATTGAGAATGATGTTTGCTGTGGGTTTGTCATATATGGCCTTTATTATGTTGAGGTAGGTTCCCTCTATGTCCACTTTCTGGAGAGTTTTTATCATAAATGAGTGTTGAATTTTGTCAAAAGCTTTTTCTGCATCTACTGAGATGATCATATGGTTTTTATTCTTCAGTTTGTTAATATGGTGTATCACATTGATTGATTTGCGTATATTGAAGAATCCTTGCATCCCTGGGATAAATCCCACTTGATCATGGTGTATGATCCTTTTAATGTGTTGTTGGATTCTGTTTGCTAGTATTTTGTTGAGGATTTTTGCATCTATATTCATCAGTGATATTGGTCTGTAATTTTCTTTTTTTGTAGAATCTTTGTCTGGTTTTTGTATCAGGGTGATGGTGACTTGCCAGTCTTCTAAAAATTCGGTGATAATGATTTACAATGAGAAAAATTAAGCAAATTCCACATATAGTTTTTTGTTTTCCATAAGATGTAGATGGAAGTAGATTAAAAACACACAGAACCAGACAGTCCAGCAGTTCCTCAAATGATTAAACCTAGAGTTACCCTATGGCCCAGAAATTCTGCTCCTAGTTATACACCCAAGAGAAATGAAACCATTTGTCCACACAAAAAGATGTGCATTATTCATAATCGCCAAAAGGTGAGAACAATCCAAGTGTCTATCAACTGTTGAATGGATAAAAAAATGTGGTCTGTCCCTACAGTGGAATATTACATGGCCACGAAAAAGCATGAAGCCCTGGTACACTCTACAATGTGGATGGACCATGAACAAATTCTAAGTGAAAGAAGCCAGTCATGAAAGACCACATACATTGTTCTACTTATATGAAATTTCCAGAATGGGGTAATCTAGATAGGCAGAAAATAGACTAGTGATTGCTTTGGGCTTGGCGAGGAGGAGCAGGTGGTGATGAAAATACTCAAAAATTGACTCTGTTAAGAGTTGCACATATGTGAATACATTAAAAACTATTGAATTGTACAATTTAAATGGAAGAATTATATAGCATGTGACTTGTATCTTAATAAAACTCTTAAAAAGAAAACCATAGACTGGAAAACCTGAAAGGATCTTATAGATCTTATAGTTGAGAACCTCTGCATCAGACCATGTAATGGGTTAGATGACCTGAAAACTATCCTCTTACAAAACACACAGAAATGGTGCATAAAATATAATTGACATTTTAAATGCATAGTTAAATCCAAAAGAAAGTAAGAGAAATCCCCAAGGGCTCAGACTCAAAGAAGAAGCTGGAGATCGGAGTGCTCTGTGAATAAGTGGCACATTGGCAGCCCTAGGAGGCAGGGGGTGAGGCTGGCATTGCTGGTCTCATGGACCCAGTGACCCAGAGACCTGCACTTTAATGCCTCCAAGCTAAACAGGTGACTGGCCTGAGGAAAAGGCAATATTGAATGTGGTGTTACTTCTCCTGCACACCTGAAACCAGGATCCTTGCCAAGAGCTTGCATTCTTGGTAAAAGTGTATTCTAGAAACCATCCCCCCACCTGTACCAGCCGGGAAGGACCCTGGACCGTTGGTGGAGAGAACGTCAAGAGACTCGTAGCCCTGGGACTTCCGTGGTGGTCCAGCAGTAAAGAATCCACCTTCCAATGCAGGGGACACGGGTTCGATCCCTGGTCAGGGAACTAAGATCCCACATGCCACGGGGCAACTAAGCCCGCACGCCACAACTACTGAGCTCGTATGCCTCAATGAGAGAGCCCACGTGCCACAAACTACAGAGCCCATGCGCCCTGGAGCCTACACGCCACAACTGGAGAGAGAAAACCTCACACCACAACTAGAGAGAAGCCCAAGCAGACTGTGCGCCATAACGAATAAACCCCGTATGCCTCAACAAAGATCCCGTGTGCCACAACTAAGACCTGAAGCAGCCCCCCAAAAAAAATAAAATAAGGAAAATAAATAAATAAATAAATATTTAAAAAAGAGAATCATAGCCCTGTTTCTGCTCCCATGCTGGTTTAATCCATGCTGTCAGCATAGCCTGGGCGCCCCTAGGTTCAGAAATCAACAGCGTCATCCTGGGAGCGTGGCATCCATCTCCGAGCACTGTGGGTGCAAACCTGGAGCTTCTCAGCATCATGGGTGTTCCATAGATAGAGTCCTGCTGAAGACGTGCTGAAATCCCAAATCACCAACCCTGAAAGGAACCAGCTCACCACGAATGGAGGGCACAGGAGCTTCACACAAGAGAACCGAGAAATGTGATAAATAAGACTATAAAACACTCAACAAGAAGGAGGTGAAGTGTAGGGAAATAGTGTCCATGAAAAATTAACCAATAAGTCAGTCTAGAGGAGAAATAGAGAATTTTATTTCTGCCAACCTGAGGATTATAACCCGGGAGACAGTCTCTCAGAAGCTCTGAGAACAGTCCAGCCTATTAGAAGTCAAAGGCACAGTCGTATACATTTTTGAGACAAAGGATCGGACTTGAAAACGACACACTGACATGTCACATAAAATTCACCAAAGATATATAGGCCAGGAGAGCATGTACAAAGCGAGCAGTAAGTCATTACAGCCCCCTACAAAGCTGGGAAGTATGCTAATCTTCTAAGAAGTTCCATTGCCAGAGTCAGAAGAAAGGGAAAAAAACCAGATCTTTATGGTCGAGCAGGCACGCCCAACTTTGAGGAGCTCTGGCTAATGCTCAAGGCAGATGCACACCGCACACTAAATGGAGAAGAAGCCCAAACGGACAGAGAGAGAACTTTATACTTGAATTTTCTTGTCCTGCCTTAAAATATAAATTTTATTCCCTCAATAGCAAGACACCACGAAGACAGGAAGATGTGGAGAAGACCCAGGCCGAACTTCTAGGAATGAAGAACTGTCTTTAAAATGAAAACATTAATGAATTAAAGAGTTCACTGAATTCAGCTGAAGGGAGAACCTGCCGATGTTTGGAGAGACTGCTCCTGATGAAGCGGTGTGGAGAGAGGAGGTCTGTGGAAGGGCAGCTGATGGGAGCGAAGGCTGCGACAAGCTCCCCCGGCCCAACCTCCTTATTTGCACAGAGGCAGGGAGGTTCCGGGGCTGCGGGCAGAGCATCACACCACCTGCTTGCTCCTACATCCCTGAGGTTTGAGACGGAGACGCAGGGCACTTAGCAGCGCAGGGGCAAACGTCAGGGAAGCGGTGGGGCAGCGTCCCTCCAAGGGCCCACCCGAGCAGAGGGGTCAACACCACGAAGGCGCCTGGAAATGTCCAGAGCGCCTTCACAGGCTAATTCTCGTTCCTGCCGCCCGCAACTGCCGCCACCCAGGCCTCCCAGATGGAGAGGCTCCCACAGGGACGCTTGGTTTCACTCACTCGAAAGGGAGCACCGTCAGCAAACGAGGGATTTCCTTAAGTTTCGGGGAAGATGGATTTTTTGGACCCATCACTTTTCCAGAGTTTGAGCAAAACAATGTGTTATAATAACACGTGAGCGGAGAAGATTCGTGCTGAACATCAGAAGTGAAGCACGTGCTGGTGACACATTTCGTTCTGTCCCCGCTTCCCCGGCCGCCTCTCCTCCCATCCTGTGGGTGCCTTAGTGCTCTTTTTCCCTGGCTCGCGCTCCCTGCCCTGACCTTTCGCAGCATTATTCTGGGGGGGGCGGGTCACCCGTGAGGGACCAGAGTGGGCTTGAGACAAGCCAGCAGAATGGTGACCGTGGGGAAGGCTCCTGGGGCCGCTCTCAGGAGGGAACATGTGACTCCACTCTGGGAGCAGGGGGCCGGCTTCACACATGGGACCACCACGTGTCACAGCCAGGAGCTGCAGGTGGGCCTGGGTGACGGGCGTCTGTAAACGCAGCCGCAGAGAACCAGGCTGGCCGGGCCCGGTGTGACAGGTCTGGGCACCCTTCGCACCTGGGGACATACACCCTGGGGACATTGCAGGCAGTGCAAGCCCCAGAGATACCAGGTAAACGGACAGCCAGCTGCTGAGACACAGGGTCACAGGCTGATCCAGGCCAGCTCTTCTGTACACCCGGCTGCACCTGGAAACAGAAGAGGTGATTGTTACTAGCGATGCTCTCGGGTTGCTTTTAAATCTTGTCAGGTAGGGTTTGAGGCACAGACGTGGAAACCGGCTGGGATGGGTCGTGGTGTGGGGAGAGTGATGGATTCCATTTGATCCACGCTGTCGTCCAGGGTAGCTGACCTATGCCAGCCTGAACTGATGAACGCCAAGGAGAGCCTCGGGTCCTAATGAAGCCTCTGCCTGCTTCAGACCTTGCCTTCCTGTGCCCACGTCAGCATGACTTGAGTGCTTACGTGCAAAACTATTTCATGTCTTTGCTTTTGTTTAGATGTGTGGAGATTTAAGTGCTATATAATGTTTATTTCAAACCTAGACTTTTTTTCTAAAAACTTGAAACATTCTATCTAAACGCTCATGCTGCACACTTTATGGTTTTCGGGGGGTCAATCAAATGTTACTATAGAACATTTAAAATATTTAAATTCTCAGAGATCTTTAATATCTTATGTGTTTCTTGTAACATTTGGCTTGGAGCACCTTGGCTTGCTGCGAGGTTACAGCGGTGAATCCTGATTCAGCTTGGGTGGCCCCTCAGTGGGGTGGGCACTCGCTACTGGGAGGGAGAACACTTATCCTCGGGGAGCCGGGGAGGCTAGAAGCCATCGCCATCACCCGAGGGACACGGGGCAAATTCCATAACTTGTCAGCCTCAGGCTCCTCATTAGTTAGGAGGGGATAATATTACCCATCCGGCGGTGTTGCAGGAGAATTAAATGAGATATTGCAAGAAAAGTGCCTAGGAGGGCACCTAGATTGAGCAATAAATATAGCAACTAATTAGTAATGGATCAGCTTTAGGAAACTGCAAGACTTACGATCCAACTCTGATTCTTTAGTTCTCACTGTGCATGTGCTGTATCACATCACCTCACTTCACATCACCTCACTTCACTCCACTTCACATCGTTTCACATCACATCCCTGCCCCATAACAAGGAATTCGTCTGTCACTGTGGAGGTCCTTCTCCTGCTCTCCTTCAGGTCACAGATCCAGCTGTGCAGAGTGTTCTCTACCCAGCCTCACCTGAAGCGCCTGTTCTTTGCTAAGGAAAGCAAAAAAGCGGTTCTGCAGGACTGGCCCCCCTGCCATGAAAGCCTCTAGTGAGA
The DNA here is from genome assembly GCF_028023285.1 of Balaenoptera ricei. Classification (NCBI taxonomy): domain Eukaryota; kingdom Metazoa; phylum Chordata; class Mammalia; order Artiodactyla; family Balaenopteridae; genus Balaenoptera; species Balaenoptera ricei. Next base: position 82,319,293 of record NC_082656.1, read on the forward strand.
TGTGCTACGTTCTTTCCCCACGTTAGGTCCTGGAGACCTGGTGTGCTCTACCCGTGCGGCCCATCCCTGTTTGCACTGGCCTCATGGTACGCACTCGGAGCCGGGTGGGGCCGGTGGCCACCACCCCAGACATGGGACAGCAAGGCTCTGACCAGCCTCCTACTGTCTCACATGCCTCTGTGTGGTTCTTGATCCCACGAAGCCCATGATGGTTAGGGGGTGGCCCCCCCCTTCTCTAAGCTTTGTACGTGGACACACAGCTGCCCTCCCCCCATCAGTGGACGTGCCTGGTGTGCTGACCAGTGGCCCATTCTAGTGGGTGTTTCTGTGGGAAGCACTGGGGGGCCGTGAAGAAGGGGTAAACCTGCTCCACTCCGGGAGTTTAGGATTTGGCTGAGAAGGGGGTAATGCAAGAAGGGTTTAGAGAAGGAAGGGATGACTTCTGTCCCCTCTGGAGGCAGGGAGGCTCCAGGGGGATGTGGAAGGCTGTGCAGGCTCTGAGGGCCACCTGAGGACCGGGCAGCCCCTGGCATCACTGGCTGCCCGTTTAGAGCCTGGGTGGGGCAGCTCCTGAGGCCGAGGCCTTGCTCATCGCCGCTCGGGTCCGGGAGAGTGAGCTGGGGAGATGCTCTGTTCCATCCAGACGTGAGACGGGGGGTGGAGGCATGGAGCTGCCTCCCTCTCGGCACCCAGAGCTGCGGGGGAAGGGATGCAGGAGCTCCCTCCACACAGGCCGGCTTCCCCCTCCCGGCAGCAGCTCAGGGCCAGCTCGCCGCAGACAAAGCTGAGGTCTGCTCACGGTGGCTTCCGAAGGCCTTGCTGTTCCTCCCCACGTGCCCAGCCTGGCAGCTCCGTGACCCCCACCCCCATAAGGCCCCGGGTGGGCCTATTACTGCTGTTCGTCATGTTGGGACTCTGCTCGGACCCCCAAGAGGCGGCCTGTGTCTCAGGGGAGCGTGTCCTCCCCTCCTCGGGGCCCTGCTGCTGGTGGGTGGCGTCTGGCCGAGCGGAAGGTCCAAGCACAGCCCGCAGAACAGAGTCCAACGGGGCTAACGGGCTATTTGTTCCTGAGCTACTACCCGTCAGGTACCGTCTGCCTTTTCGTGGTGCCGCGGGCCATTGGCATGGTCAGCCGATACGTGACAGGGAAGCTTATTCATTGAATTCTTGGGAGGAAACCCCCAACTTTTCAAGGATCCCAATTTGGGAGGAACGGACCACATGTATTGTCACTCAGCATTTCTCTTCTGTTTTTGGATCCAGCGGGGAAAGGGATTCAGGAGTGTTCACAGGGCCTCCAACCAGGGAGAGGGCAGGGGTTCCTGGTCGGCAGGTGTGTGGCGGCCTGAGGGACACACAGGCCGAGGTGGCACCAGCCACGTCCTGTCACTTTCCTATCGTAGTGTTTCCGAACCTCATGACATGTTTTTGAGGACCCGCTGTGTGCTTGGGGATACTTACCTGCAACGTGACTGTGTTAAACTTTCCTTCCTTTCGTAAATCCCATTGTAATTTAAATCAACTCTAAGAATGTATCATCTCCAAAAGAAACCACACTTATTCTTTTTGTGTAATGAATACTCATCTCCTAATAATCTGGTTTCAGAGTTTACATTTTTAACAGGTTGGGTATTCATTTCGATATCAACTCCTCCCCAAGCCCCACGGACATCCTTACAAAAGGCGTTATTTTCAGACTCTAAACAGAAATACATAATCACGCGGTGACTTGGAGCCTCGGCGAACAATAGAGTTAGGAAGTGAAGCAGGCGGGCTCGTTCTCATGGCTCAGGGTATTTCTTATTACAAGTTAAACTATTTTAAATGATGGCTTAATAGGACTACCTGGGATGTGGGTGAGATAATGAGGATGAGACGCTTAACTTCTGCATTTCCTGACTTCTTTTTGTTGAAATTAGTAAATGCACTATCATCGGAAAATAGCTTTTTGAATTTAATTTTCATTCTTTCTACGCCCTCTGCCCGAGAGATAAATGGGGAAGAGGTGCATTCTGAAGCGTCCTGTTTTAAATCAGCCTTCGTGGCTCTCAGAGGCCCTGCTGCCCTGAGGGAGGAGCCGGGGCCTGAGGAGGGATGGACGCCGAGAGGTGAATCAAGCTCAGAGATGATGACTTAACCATCGGTGAGCGCTCAGCCAGGGCCTTGATGACATGAGGAGGACGTATTCACTCTCCCAGACAGGAGCTTATGATCCGCCATAAGGTGGAGACTTGGGGGAAGGAGATTCATGAGAACTACGGGCACGTGGGCGGCCAGGGGCTGCGAGGCTGGCAGCAGAAAGGGCGGGGGAGGGACGTCCACCCCTAGACTCTCCCCTGGGGCGGCTGGGCCAGGCCATTGAGGTCACTCTGTGTTAGGGTGACTCGGTTTTTACAGGATAGCAGAGTTCTGTTAGCACCAGAGAGCATGGCTGCTGATTTGCCCACTGATTTTTATTTCATCTGCCACCGGGTTTTCTTGATTAAGAAAACAGTTGTCCCAGGTTTGACTTACCCCGTCCGAGCCTTCAGTGCCTTTTTTTTTTTTTTTAATTTATTTATTATTTATTTATTTATGTCTGTGTTGGTCTTTGTTTCTGTGCCAGGGCTTTCTCTAATTGTGGCAAGCGGGGACCACTCTTCATCGCAGCACGCGGGACTCTCACTATCGCGGCCTCTCTTGTTGCGGAGCACAGGCTCCAGACGCGCAGGCTCAGTAATTGTGGCTCACGGGCCCAGCTGCTCCGCGGCATGTGGGATCTTCCCAGACCAGGGCTCGAACCCGTGTCCCCTGCATTGGCAGGCAGATTCTCAACCACTGTGCCACCAGGGAAGCCCCTTCAGTGCCTTTTTTGGGAGCTGCTTCAGTGGCTTTCCGGGTCTGCCTGCTTCTGTGTGGCCACTGGGAGCGTTGCCCCTCTGGGGCCTCCTCTCTCAGGCATCTGCTGGGGGTCTCCACTCTGGTGGCCAAACCCGTGGCCTAGCATGGTGGACCGTGGGCGTTGTGAGATTCCGGAAGGTGCCTCTCTGCCCCCGGGTCATGGGAGCACTCAGTGTCGTGGCCTGGCTTCCCCAGGAGGGCCTTCTCTCTGCCTCCTGGCCCATCTCCATCCACAAAGTCTCAGGGCCCAGCTCTGCTCAGAAGGCTCTGATTCTGAGCCAGCCCTTAACAATGGCTCTGGGGCCAGAGCTGATGTTGGAACCGTCTCTGCTGGTCCCTTGTGGCACATCCTCGGACACGCCACCTAAGTTCTGTGAGACTTGGTCTTCTCATCAGGGAGATGGGCCCCTGACGGCCGTCAGGGCCCTCCTGCAGGAATTCAGTGAAATAGCACATTTAGCAGTTGAAGCTGACGGAGCCCTACCACGTGCCAGGCATTCTCTTGGCGCCGGGCATCCTCATGCTGCCTGGTTGGAGGGGTGTCTGCACCAGACAGGGACACAGGGAGCGCCTGGCATTTACAGAAGGCAGTTTACCAGCACAGACAGTCTCTCGAGGAGCTGTCCCATGGGCCGTCCTGCTCTGGTGGCACTGGTGTTTACCAGAGGTGTGTCACACCAGAGCAGGACAGCAGGAGTGTGATGGCATCGGGGGGGGGGGTCCTTGTTTCGGCCCCACAGGGGATGCGTTCAGTGATGGCGCAACCCAGGCACCCACTGACCCGGCTTTTGAACATAGTGTGGTCCCTCATAGAAGGGTTGTCCTTGTCCTTGGTGCTGTCGTACCAGCTGGAGCCCAGGATGCGGAGAGAGGAGAAACTAAAGGTGTTAAATAGGGGCTGGGGGCACGGACTCTCCCTGCAGGCCTGCCTGTTTGCACTAGTAGCATGCTTGTGGTTAAGGAGCCTTTGTAGAGCAATAAAGTCAAAAGAAGATCATATATGTAACATCCTCCCTCCGTCCCTTCCTTCTCCTCTCCTTCCTTCCTTCCTTCCTCCCTCTCTTCCTTCCTTCTTTTTTCCCTTCCTTTCTTCTTTCCTTCCTTCCTTTCTTTTCCTTTCTTTCTTTCCTTTCTTTCTTTCTTACTTTCTTTCCTCCTCTTTTTCTTTCTTTCTTTCCTCTCCCTCTCTCTCCACCTTCCTTCCTTCCTTCCTTCCTTTCTTTCTTTCTTTCTTTCTCTTTCTTTCTTTCTTTCTTTCTTTCTTTCTTTCTTTCTCCCTCTCTCTTCCCCCTCTCTGTCTTTCCTTCCTTCCTTCCTTCCTTTCTTTCTCTCTCCCTCTCTCTCCACCCGCCTCTCTCCCTTCCTTCCTTCCACTTTCTTCCCTCCTTCCTTCCTTCCTTTCTTTCTTTCTTCCTTCCTTCCTTCCTTTCTCTCTCTCTTTCTTTCTTTCCTCTCCCTCTCTCCCCCTCCTCTCTCTTCCTTCCTTCCTTCTGGGTTCCTGCTATAGGAAAAAAGACAAATTTGGGGGAACTGCTTGGCTTCTACACACCTAACTCTTCAACTTTACACTAATATATGTTTTTCTTTATATTTAATTTTTGTGACAGCCAAATTGCATGCCCTTAATTGAATTAACACAAATTAGACCTGAAAGGAATTGAAGAATGAAAATCCGGGATGTTTCTTGAAAGCTTCTTATTGCTTGAAGCACTCTGAAAAATCTCTCTTCCTTAGGGACGACACCAGTTAAAGACATATTAGAGTTAAATCCGGCAGTGTCTTTCCAAAGTGGGGCTGATTCATGACTGCTTCCGATCCTATTATTTCAGAACTCAAATGTCAATATTTAAAAGTACGACTAGTTTCAGGCAGGCTCCTGGATCTGAAAGGACGGATGGAGCCCGGTGAGCTAGGAGCTGACCGTTACTGGAGGCTGACCAAGAGCTTAATGGACAAATCAGCATGTCAGGAGACGGTGTGGGAATTGTGACCTCACAGACTCTCAGGGGTGGAAAGATCTTCCAGGACGTCCAGCTCAAACCTCCCCTTTCCCCTCCCAGCCCCTTACTTAAATTCTTCATCCTGTTTGCAAATGACCGTTGCACATCTCCAGTGGGTTGTGTTTACCTCCCAAGAACGCAGGTGCCTGTCAACAGCTGAGCCTCTAAGTAAATGCTTCCTTAGATGAAGCAGGACCCATCTTCCCGTGGCTCCCACCCATTGGTCTTGGCCACACTCCAGAAAGCTTTCATCCTGTTTCCCCACTTGCAGGTCTCCAAGTGTTTGAAGGTGCGGCCCCTCCATCTCTTTAGCCGCCACCGCCGTGTTACGGATTTCTGCTCCTTCACCAGCCTGCCCTTTTTTTCTAGCTCTGAGACACAGATGGCTTCTTGAAGGCGCTGGTCCCCAAGTGGGGTCCCCAGGCCAGCAGTGTCAGCAGCACGTGGGAACTTCTTAGAAATGCAAATTCTCTAGCCCCACTCAGACCTACTGAATCAGAAACTAAGGCATGGGCTGGGCTCAGGCTCTATGTTTTAACAAGACTTCCAGATGGTTCCTGCTCTTCTGGAAGCTCGGGAATCACTGGTCTAGTTTCCTGACTGGTCTGATGCAAAAGCATCACAAGTGGCCAGAAATACCGCCCGCTCGGGGTGCAGGCTGTGGCTCAGGAGGGCCCCGGGGAGAGACTGTGCATCCTCTGTGCAGGAGGGCCATTTTTAATATTAATCTCAGAAAAAACGCTCTGGGAGACTTGCTTCTGGCTACAAAGGGCCTCCTGTGGGCAGCCGTGGCGCCTTCCTTCATGAGGTTGTAATTACCCTTTGGCTCCCCTGGAAAATTCAACTTTCCATTTTTCTGGAGGCGGCAAAGACTGAATGGAAGCGGTGACTGTGGGGTGTAAGCCAGACCTCGGCATTGCGTGGCTTAGGGGGAAGAGAGCTTGAAAGTCTGGGGGGTTGGGGCGGGGGTGGAGAAATTACATCCAGAGCAGCCTGGGCTAAGTGCTGCTGTGCAGCTCGCAAGGGGTGCCCTCAGCCAACTGCACCTGAGGCAGATCACAGCTGTGCCCTCTCCTTGCAGGTGTGACCAGGGTGTCCCCAAATCCCCAAAGGGAAGTTTGACGGGTGATTCCTATACAATGACATATAAATAAGGGAATCCAGGTCAATAACGAAGGAGAAAATACAATCTCCTTTCTTCCTCTTGCTCTCTAGAGGGCACATCGGGTAAGTGGTCTCTTTATGCTTCAAAGATACCTGGGCAGGCAGATGGATTCCCCTCTTAAACCTGCTGCCCAGGTACCCGCCCATCCGCTGGCCCATCTCCTCCACGTGCACAGAGAGAAAGCAAAACTGTAACCGCTGGATTTCTTGACCGTGGAGGCTGGTGTATTTAACAGGGACTTGGGAAACCTCTGCCAGAATATCGTCTTAAAGATGTTCTCTGCATTCTAATAGATAAAAGTATGTTGATTCCCAAACTCCTAATCTTGGGACTGACATATACACACTACTATGTTTAAAATGGATAACCAACAAGGGCCTACTGTATAGCACAAGGAACTCTGCTCAGTACTCTGTAATGACCTACAGGGGAATAGAATCTAAAAAAGAGTGGATACATGTATACGTATAACTGATTCATTTTGCTGTACAGAAGAAACTAACACAACATTGTAAATCGACTATACTCCAATATAAAATAAAAAATTTTTTTAAAGTACATCGACTGCAATGTGAGGCTGGTCCCCCCGCGGAGCCGGTTTTGGTGGTGTTAAGATGTGGTCCTCGGGGTCTGTGATTTGACCTCCCACCTGCCCCACTGGGCAATGCTTCAAGGCCACTGGGTCTTTCCCTCACCTGCTGTCTAGGGAAGCCGGCTGCTTCTCAGGTGTGTCTCTGGCTTGTTGGAGAAGCCCCTACACCGTCCTCTTGCTTCCCTCACCACCAGGCAGTATTAATCTCTGCCTTCCTCACTGTCCCTTGGGGGTTTGCTAGAATGTGGCTCACACCGGGCTGTGCTACCTGCTCCATCTCCCCGGGTGCTGTCAACGTCTGGAAGGAGGCACAGCCAAAGCCCCGGGCTTCGCACAGTGACTGGCACGTAGCCAACGCCCTGGAAAGAGTGAGAACAAGGGCTGCGCGTGTATCACTTCACCCCTGCCAGGACAGCCAGGTCCTGGGACGTCCGACTCATCCTTCTGCCCCTTTTCCACTTTCCAAAGGAAGGACACCTTTTTCCGGAGTCTCTGTGCTGTGTAAAATACAGAGCTGAGTGGCCATGGCTCCCTTCCACTGTGCCTTCCTCAGCAGACGGCCGCGATCATTCTGGGCCGCAGGAAAGACGGCCGCCCTCGCCTTGCTTGCAAGAGCATGGCTCTCAGTGCTGGAGCAGAAGCCCCCAAGAATAAACCGGAGCCTCAGCCAGGCAACTGTGCCGGGTGATTTTTCATTCGTCGGAGGGACTGTCAAAACTCACGGTCCTGGGAGAGTGCTTTTCTCACTGTCACGGCTGAGATAAATTCCCCCAAACGCTACCATGGCCAAGCTGCCAATTCCACATTTGCATTTAGTAGTTTAGTTACAAATTAAAGATGTTGCCAGAACGCTTTAGTTTGGTCTGGGAAGGTAAATTGTAGTAATTATACTGGGACACAGAAAGGCATACTAAATTTGAAGAAAAACACCCTGCCAAGACTCGAATCTGTCGTTCAGGGATGATTTTGCACGTGTGTATTGCACCGAAAGAGGTGTATTTGCAAATTGGTCTTGTCTTCCTCGAGGCGAACATGCCGAAATTAACCAGCTCACTGTTGATCCGAAGCATCTTAAGGATGGTGGGGAACTTTAACACAGTAATTAAATGTTGAAAACCACAGAAGGTTCTCCAGGTCTTGCTGGGGATGTTATCGAGTGTCGCCAAGTCTACACCAGAGGAAACGCAATCTGCTTGAGGGCCCTGCATTCACCCCAACGGTCGATACCGGGACAAAGAAGCCCCAAGCTGGGCTTTGTCTAGTTACCGTTCAATAAAAGTGCTTTGCTCGGAGAAGACAGTGCAGCTCCCAGTTTTGAGGGCTTGATATATATGGATATTAAACTCCTCATCAGAACTGAGGGCCCACTGCTTCTGTTTCCTTTGAGAGACGGGTGAGGTAATTGGAAAGCCCTGGCCGGGTCCTTGTGCTGAAGCAGCATAAATCTCCAGGGGCTGACGGGCAGACAATGGTCACCCTCCTTCACTATCAGGGTGGCCCATGTCTGAACTATTTATTAACCGGGATGTGAATGGGCCAATGAAGGGCCAATTTATATGTTACCCAGAGAGATGTATTACAACTGCCTTAAACATCGATTTCCCTCCTTCGTTTGTTCTTGGTGGCGACATAGACGCAGAGATCTGCAATAATGTGGGCGTGTCCTCATCAGATCTTGGATATTTCCCCAGACTGTCTGCAACCATTAACCTTGCGTATTATCTGACTTTGGTGATTAGTACAAGGCACATAAACCCGTATTGATGGCCAGTCTTGGTGGAGAATGGTGAGCTGAGTTATTGGGGGCTGGATTTTGCTGACTCTGTGATACAAACGATAGTATTATGCTGGTGCCACAAAATTGCTAATCTGTCATTTCTTTCATGGTGTCGTCCTCGAAGTGGTACCTAAGTGTGTGGTGTGGTTGCCCCAGGGCTGTGCTAAGAGGAGAAGCTCATCAAGATGCACTGGTACCAACTCACAGCCCTTCCCAGAGCTGTCCTGGGGAAGCCGCGTGTGTGCGGGGGAAGCCGTGTGTGTGCCGATTCTCGTGAAGACCAAGCCACTGCACTCTTGTTTTCCAATCCTAACTCCGTTCCTCCGGCTTTATCTGCCTTCTCCAGTGGGCAGACTCGTGGGGTTACACCTTGATCACGTGCACTTAGACTCAGAGGCTTCCTGCCCTGGTGACAACAGTGTGAGCGGCAGCTCCCTGTGTGGCCCTTCTTTGTCTCCAGCAACTCAGGTCTCCAGACCCCTGTGAAAGTGGGCTCCCTAAGCTTGCTCATACAAGGCAGCCCCAGACAGTGGCCCCTCACCTAAAAGACAAACGATTCCATGTCCTTGTAGCGTGGGATGGATGCTGAGCCAGGACCAAATTCCCAACCTGCGTAAGGCATCAGTGAAGGCAACTTAGGGTCATAGCACTTTAAAAGTTGGAAAGGGCTGGAATGACTGTTTTGCCCAGAGAAGCATGACATCAACAGGTGGCTAGTGGACCAACCAGCACACATCACGTCTTCACACTTCTAGCCCAGAGCCTTCCCATCCCTGGGTCATCCGTAGACGCTAAAGGCAGCAATTTGAGCGCCTGCGAGCCTTGTTCAAAGCTTGGGTTTGCCCAGATGTTGCTGGACGTGGCCAGCTACCCCCCGTTCCGTGCCTGTAAGTGTGGTAGGTGTCACCGGTGAACAGCAGCTCGTGAAACTGGGGTGGGTGGACGGGCTTGTTCCCGCAGGCAGTGAGGGAGAGAGAGCCTCCATTAAGGGACATGTTCTTCTAAGAAATTTTCAGTTAAAATAGGCATTGACTGTGCTTTATAAGGTATTAATAAACTCTGAAGTATGAATGATAGCAACATATAAATTAAATATAATTATCTAGGCACAGTGTAAGGCTTCTGAAGAGATTAACATTGGTCATAGTTCGATATTTTAAACTTTGGCTTGGGCACCCACGTTGGGCCTATGCTTGAAGTCAGAAGCCTTCTCTGGACCCGCGTGAAGCTTCTGGGCTCTCTCTATGTGGCTTGCTTCCCTCTGGCCTCATTCATTTATTCACTCGCCGAGCTCCGACCCTGGGCCACTCCCTGCGGTGAAGAGGTAAATGGGACGAGCACGGACCTCCCACCTTCAGGGAGCTTCCCAGCAGGTCAGACGGCAGGTAGCCAGCGGGCAGTCACCTGAAGGCGAGAGGTGTGGCCTGAGGGGGGGTGGGCGTGAAGAACCCCCGAGGGTTGTTTCCCCCTTGGGACGGTCGGCCTGAGGGCCTTCTGGCCTCCTCTTCCAAGTCTTCTCCACGGCTGCCTTGCATAGACGTAAAGGACCACGGATCCCCTTTAGGTCCCATCTGGTCACACGCTGAAGCGTATGGGTCCGGTCTGCTCGTGTGAATCCCTGCTTTCTTCCTGGGACGCCCATCCCTGGAGTGGGTGTTAGACATCCTTCCTGAGTAGCTATCAGAGGTCAGGCATCAGTAAACCAAGCCTGACCATCCATCCAACACCCACTCTCGCCAAGGCGTACGTGATGCTGGCACCAAAGTGTGGCAGCCTTCAGGGCAGATTTTCCAGGGCGGTTGTTATGGTTAAAAGTCCTCCTAATTAAAAAAAAAAAAAATTCTGACAGAAAATTTCAAATATATGAAAAAGAAGATGACAGTATAGTGAACCTGGTTTTGGGTATCACCCAGTTCCTGTAATTAACCATTTGTGGCCAATCTTGTTTCATCCATATTCCTCCCCACTTATCCCATCTCATATTTTTTAAACAAATCCAAGATGTTATTTTATTTGTAAGCATTTCACTATGTATTTCTAAAATATAAGCACAAACTTTAATATAATAATAATAATGACATTATCACAGCTGAAAGGCTACCAATGTTCCCTTAATATCACCAAAGATCCAGTGTTCAAATTTCCAATAGTCTCCGACTATCATTTTGGACAGTTTTTGTTTGAATCAAAAGCCAAATAGGATCTGTAGGTTGGAATTCAGCCTCTTTTAATCTGTATGTTTTCTCCACCATCGTGTTTTTCCCTTTTGCAATTCATGTGTTGAGAAAATGGGGTCGTTTGTTCTACAGAGTTTCCTTCAGTTTGGATTTGGTTGATTGCACCTCCATGGTGGGTTTAACCTGTTCTTCTATCCCCTGCATTTCCTCCAAATTGCTGGTTGGATGGGAAGGTTCTCAGTGGGGTGTGTCACTACTACACAGGGACATGTGGCCGTGTCTAGAGACATTTTGGTTGTCACAACTGGAGGGGGATCCTACTGATATCTAGTGGCTAGAGACTGGGGATGCCACTCTCCACCCTAAAATACACAGGACAGCTCCCACCACAGAGAATTATCCACCCAAAATGTCCGTAGGGCTGAGGCTGAGAAACCCTGAAAGCTTGAACAGTTAGGTGAAGACTCAGTAAGACCGTTTCATAGGTGGTGGTGCAGTCTTCCATCAGTGGGTGCTGCCCTCTGGCTGCCCCCATGTTTGCGATGTTGCAGTCCTTCTTCCCAAGGCCTTTAGGAGTTACAAAATGATGATGCCCAAGTCTGTCGGTGTTGTCTCCTGGCTGGAATACTTCTGTAAAGAATAACCTCCTTAACCTCTGAAATGCTCTCTTAATTGTATATTTCACCATTCAAGCTACATCTCCAGGGCTGGCCCTTATAGCCAGAAGTGGAGTAAGAATCCTTTGCCAGATTATCTGTTCTCAATATTGGTCTATAACTAGAGTCATTATAACAATGGGACTATGAGGGACTCTCTTTCCTTGCCTTCAAGGTGATTTCTAATAAAAATTAAGGCGATGAGGTCGACAGAGTCAGTGGGCAGCCATAAAGTGTTTAACAATGCAAAGCGACAAGATAGACATCACTGACCGCACAGATGAACTGCAGTGTGGTTGTACCATCCTGGAGGTGGGTGTTTAAAAGAGAAGCATCAGTTTGGTCTGGTGAGATGAAGCCAGGGAGGGGCGGGGAGGGGTGTTGTCTGGAGACCTGGGTTGTCTAAACCACAGGTTGTCTGGCTGGTGACAGGGAAAGAGTGTAGATTCTGGAATGAACTCTCTGGATTAGAATAGTGTCTCTTTGATGGCGTGGATGTGTGGCCTTAGCTGAATCCACTTAGTTAATCTCTCTGAGCCTTATTTCCTCATTGGTACACGGGGATAGTACTAGTACTGATCTCCTAGGGGTTCTGATGGTTCCACGAGTTATCCCACACACAGCAAACACTGCCAGCTTGTGTGATTTGTGAAATGGGAGAGGTGAGTGGAGTGTTTTCTACTTTCCCTTCTCATTCTAGCATTCTGTGATGGTGACCAGAGAAAGCTCGATAGGAGACGTGGGATTTGAGCTGGGCCCTCAAGGGTGGGTGGGTTGGGAAGCTGGGAGGCGTGAGGACGGCCCCCGGTGGCCGGAAGGCCAGGCATCACCCAACATGGCGGCCTTTGGATGGAAAGAGCCCAGGTCGCAGGGGAAGAACACCTCAGAGATGCTCCCCTGCGGTTTCTGTATAAGTTGGAGGTGGCACCAGGCAGACTCCAGTGTCTCGGATGTTCTGTTTGGGCTCGTAGGAGCGTCTTCTTTGTTATGCCTGCCCAGGTCTCTCCTTCTGGCCCCGGAAGAAAGCTTGGACTGTGACATCTGATCGTCGGGATGACGGAGGGAGCTGTCATGCTGCTGCCTCGCCTAGACCACAGGCGTGGACCCCAGACCCTCCCAGGGGGCAGGGGCCGGCCCTGCAGTCAGAGCAGGCACAGCCAGGACTCGCCTTCATCACCACGTACTGAGTGTGTCATTCAGGGGTGAACAGGCACTGAGGTTCTGTTGTATTAGAGACTTGACTTGGGGAAACGCCTTCCTCATTTTACACATGCTGTGAGCCAACCTCATTCCATCGGGGAAGAAACAGAGGCCTGAGTGGTGAAACTACTTAGCCCTTTCCGAGAAGCTAGTTAGTGTCAGAGCCTCTGCTTTGTCTTCCAATTCTGAGATGGTAACATCAGAGTCAGTCCAGAAAACTCTGTTTTTCCAACTCATTTCCTTTCCAGCCACCCTATTGCCAATGAAGTATCCCGTATGTCCCTTTGCTAAGACGACTCATCTCTTTTGCAGACCGCGGTTTCCTGCCTGCCTCTCTTCCCGGCTGCTCCGGGTGGAGCACTTAGCAACACGGCACCTATTTTAGGCAGAGTCGGCGCAGGTGCAAATCAGTCATTGTTCAGCTTCCTCCTCTTACCTTCATTAGTGGCTTCTCTTCCTGCTCTCGCTCAGCCCCACACTCCCACTTGCCCGAGCTCATTTAGAGTAAGATGTACTTTCTTTTATTTTCACTTCAATCAATCCCCAAGAGTTCAAGATTTTTGGAAGTGCAGGAGGTGTATAGTGTTTTCTAGAAAATGTTGAAATTTAAAAATATTCATCATTCATTAATTTGCTGTTTAATAGTATGTGTATTTGCACCAAAAATGCTCAACGCCGCATGTAATGCAGGTAGGGCCAATCACGAACACACATTTCTTCGAGGATGCTTGGTCCCTGGAGATGCTTGGGCTGGAGGCGCTCTCACGTCCACTCCTGAATTGCGAGCTTGATGAAGACCTGGTTTGCCGAGGGAGCCTCAAATGCACCATGAGACCCATGTAAAGTTGAGCAGGCTGTTTCACGCCTCTGTGAGATTGTTCCTCCGAGCTCGGAGCCTGTGCAATGGTGTGCTGCATTTTGGGGGTTAACCTTCTGGAATTGTCTTCAATTTGGGCTTACCAGCACCAAGAACTTAATTTCCTGATCATGTAGGACTCCAAATGTCCTGGTTTGGCTTCCTTACCTCCCTCATCCTTTTTTTTTTTTTTAAGATTTCTTTTTTTTTTGGTTGCGTTGGGTCTTCATTGCTGCACACAGGCTTTCTCTAGTTGCGGCGAGCAGGGGCTACTCTTCGTTGTGGTGCGCGGGCTTCTCGTTGTGGTGGCTTCTTTTGTGGAGCACGGGCTCTAGGCACGCGGGCTTCAGTAGTTGTGGCATGCGGGCTCAGTAGTTGTGGCACGTGGGCCCAGTAGTTGTGGCTCGCGGGCTCCAGAGCGCAGGCTCAGTCGTTGTGGCGCAAGGGCTTAGTTGCTCTGCGGCATGTGAGATCTTCCCGGACCAGGGCTCGAACCCGTGTCCCCTGCACTGGCAGGCGGATTCTTAACCACTGTGCCACCAGGGAAGCCCCCTCATCCTGTCTTGATTTGGAATGAAAATGCTTCAACATGCTTATTTTATGTTAGAATTTAAGAGGATAAAAACCTACTTGATGGAGGGAACTGAATTTCAAAGATAGAATGAACCACAAGGAATTTATTAACACATCTTAGGTACAGATATTAGGCTGGGGATATTAGTTGGCCATATTTGACCACTTTTGACCTATGAAAACGACAGCTCTATCAGTCTGATACCTGTAAGTATGTGGTCACTGTAGATTTTCTTTCTCTCCGGTTAGAGTGAAGTTCTGCTTTGCTCTCATCACTAAGATACAGGGAAAGCTCGAGCCAGGACTAGTGGGCAATAATGGCCCCTGGTGGACCAGATCCTGTTTCTTTCCTTGGTCCACTGATGGGATTCTGGTTTCTTTTCTGGCCCACGAGCCAATTACGCCTTGTTTCAGGGCTGATGTCTGAACTGCGAAGAGCCTCCCCAGGCAGCCGACCTGCCCAATGCCTGGCTTCACCTCCCACTGGCCCGGGGATGATGGGTCTATCTTAATATCCCTATGACCCCATTTCCTCGCAGCTCAAAGGGGGTTACGAGTGCTTCCAGCCTCGGGACGGCTGCTGTGAGCAGACAGAGAGATTAACATATGGACCTTTTCATGGTACCGGCCACCCTGATAAGGACTCGGTCTGCGTTAGCTGCTATTACTTTTATTATTAGTGAGGTCAGTACTTGAAAGTGATCCCAGGCAGGTTTGTGACCTGCCTGGGGAAGGTGAAGAGAGCTCAGGAATCCTGCCAGGAGTTTCCAGGCTCCTTGCTTCATCTGGATGCCGAGCTAAAGGAACTGGGGCCCAGAGAGGCTGACGATGGAAAGAGCCACGAATGCTAATAGCGGCTGTGCTGTGTGTCACTCACCTGCGGCCGGGCTCCGTTCCAAACTTATTTCTCCAGCAACCGTGAGAGAGCCACTGCCATCACCCCCATGCGTCGGATTTGGAAGTCGAAGCACGGAGAAGTTACGGAGCTTGTCCGAGGTCACACGGTTGCTAAACGGCCAAGTGAGGGTCTGCATACAGGGTGGTCTGACCCCAAATCCAGCGCTGTTGCCTTTCTCATGTCCTCACGTCCACCACGTTCCTCTCTGAGGCTGAGTTTGTTCTGCCCAGCGGCCCCCAAATCTGGGACATGTCATCAGAGGGGCTCTTTTATCTTTGATGACACACCTCACAACTCCACGGGGATGCATCTGAACACCTCTGTGCTCAGGGCAGTGACTGGGGAGGTGGCCACCGTTCTCCTTTGCTTTTGCTGAGAAAAGGGTGATTGGAGTCTGCACCATCCCTGACGGCCGCGCCCTTCTACCCACGACTCAGAGCTTTGACTCAGAGCTTCTTCCTGTGTGTGTTTCCTCCCCACAGACTGTCAGGATTTAAACACCTAGATCCTTGCTTCTCCTGGGCACTTACTTTACATGAATGCCAGCAGGTGTCATTGAATACGATGGCTACCTGTAGAAGCATTGCCAACCTAGAGGCATTCAAATTCAAAGGGTTAAAAATATTATAGCAGCCACATGGAGAACAGTATGGAGGTTCGTTAAGAAACCAAAAGTAGAGTTGCCCTATGATCCAGCAATCCCATTCCTGGGCATATATCCCCAAAAGACAAAAACTCTAATTCGAAAAGATACATGCACCTCAATGTTCACTGCAGCTCTATTTACAACAGCCAGGACATGGAAGCAACCTAAAAGTCCACGAACAGATGAATGGACAAAGAAGATGTGGTATATACATACAGTGGAATACTACTCAGCCATAAAA
Organism: Balaenoptera ricei; assembly: GCF_028023285.1. Taxonomy (NCBI): domain Eukaryota; kingdom Metazoa; phylum Chordata; class Mammalia; order Artiodactyla; family Balaenopteridae; genus Balaenoptera; species Balaenoptera ricei. Next base: position 82,334,954 of record NC_082656.1, read on the forward strand.
AGAGTGAAATAATGCCATTTGCAACAACATGGATGGACCTAGAGATGATCATACTAAGTGAAGTAAACCAGAAAGAGGAAGGTAAATACCATATGACATCACTTACTTGTGGAATCTAAAAAATGATACAAATGAACTTATCAAACAGAAATAGACTCACAGACATAGAAAATAATCTTATGGTTACTGAAGGAGAAAGCAGTGGGGAGAGATAAATTAGGAGCTTGGGATGAACATATACACACTACTATATATAAAATAGATAACCAACAAGGACCTACTGTATAGCACAGGGAACTATATTCGATATCTTGTAATAAGCTATAATGCAAAAGAATCTGAAAGAGTGTGTGTGTGTGTGTGTGTGTGTGTGTGTGTGTAACTGAATCACTTTGCTGTACACTTGAAACTAATGCAACGTTATGAATTAACTATACTTCAATTAAAAAAAAATTACAGAGGTCAGTTAAAACAGAGCACACGAACAGCGAAACCTGCCTCCGTGGTCTCCGGTTTCAGGGCGTTGGGAAGCGGCCCTGCAGGCTGGCCCTGGCTTGTCCGCGATGTGGGATGGAGCTCTGCAGAGTGTCCCTTCCCTGAGGTGCATGGAGCCGCGGACCCCTCGCTTACAGCACGTGCAGCTGTTACCTGAACAGAGCCTCCCTGGCGACAGTGTCCGTGGGGCGCGACTGTCCCTCGGCTGTCGCGGGAAGCCCTTGGCGCACATGTTCTATTTGTGTCGGGACCTCCCCGACCCCCTTCACCCCTGCTGCCTCCTTGAGGACCCGCCTGTGTTGCTCAAGTTCAGGGCGTCCCCACCTCGGATGCAGAGCTGCCGGCTCCCTGCCTTCCAGCTGCCCCTGAACCCGCCGTCCCCGTCCTCCGTCCTCCGTCAGAGCGTTCTGTTCAAATGAAACGTGCACGCCCCCCCAGCTCCCTCCCCGACACACCCCGTTCAGACGCCACTGCCTCTCCTGCCCCCCAGAGGCCCGCAGGCTCTGTCGTTTTAACTGCGGTTAAACACACAGAACGTAAAATTTACCGTCTAAGCCATTTTTAAGCATGCATTTCAGTGACATTAAGTACGTTCACAGTGTTGTGCCATCATCACTGCCAGAACTTTTTCCATCCTCCCAAACTGAAGCTCTGTCCCCATGAAACGCCGGCTCCCCGTCCCCTCCCCCAGCCCCCGGTGACCACCATCTACTCTCTGTCTCTGTGGATTTGACGACGCCAAGTCCCTCGTATGAGTGGAGTCAGTCCCTGTCCTGTTGTGGCTGGCTTATTTCACTCAGCATATTGTCCTCAAGGTTCATCCATGGCGCAGCATGAGTTGTAATACCCGCTGTACGGATGGACCACGCTTTTTCTCCATCATCTGTTGGCGGACACTGGGTTGTCTCCACTTTCGGCTGGTGTGGATGCTGCTGCCAGGAGTATCTGTTTGAGTCCCGGCCCGTGGCTCCTCGAAGGCCACGCCCCTCCCCCAGGCTCGCTCAGCTGCCGTCCCACACGGGCGCCAACTCCACCACCTGCCTCACCTCCACCGCCCTTCCAAGGCTCCACACAAGTGTCTCCATCCATGGGGGCTCCTGGACCGCCTGGTGAGTGTGTGCGCCCCTTGAGTTGCCATCACGCCCTACCCCATCGCCGTACGCTTCTTACTTGTTTAGCCCCACGTCCCAACCTCAGGTCACTGAAAGATAGGATTCGGTGTGAACCCTTTGTGACCCCAACGGATAGCTTGGCCTTGACTGGATTAACAAAGAGAGAATCAGACGCTGCGGACAACTTAGTGATGCCTCATCTTTAAATTCATTTTAACCTCTACTCTCACCACGTTCCTCCTCAATATCCATCCCTCTTTTCTCTTCGGGGCCCCAACATCTATGATACCCTTGTTCAGGAGGAATCCTTGGGGTGCTCCAGCTCCCAACCACGGCTCCCTTCTGCAGACGCTGAAAATATTACCCGACGTCCAGCGGTTGGGTGGGCGAGCTGAGGGCATGGGGCTCCACGGGCGGGGAACTTGCCCTGGGATGACCGTGATGCCTTTGTTTGAAGAAATTCCAGGCTTTTATTTTCATACAATAGAATGTGAACCCATTCACATTGGGAGAAATTATGGCAAAATAAATAACGGAAACCACTTTTCATTGACTTCTCAGGTCATTTGACCTGACCCCTCATCTCAGTGGTCAGCTCTTTGGCTAACTACTGATGGTACAAAGAGATTAGTTTTGCAGTTTCGTGCTGATTTCCTTACTCGTCAATTTCTTGGTTTTATGTTCTCAAGTTTGCCCTGGACCCACAACAAAAGCTTGATCCATCAGGACAAAGGCACCTATTTGTCACTAGCCAAACCACATACCCAGGAGAGAAGCAGTCACAGGTCAGCTTCTTTGGGGACCACAGCCAATCAAACAGATATTTGTTTGACCAGCACTCTTCCCGGCGGCCCTCATCCATCTGCAAATCCTGCCATCCCACGCAAAACAGTATCTGCGGCACCAAGGCTGGAAGGATATTGCCAACCGTTATGAGAAATCTACCCCGGATGGTTAACAACTGTCACTCCGGTTACCACCTCCCACCTTCCGCCCCCATCTCTCTGTCCCTATTTTTAAACCGATGAAAGCAAATGGAGTGCACTCTGATTTTCCTTCAGTGCATCTGTGGGTGGTAGCTAAGGTGACATATTAAATGACCTCCCTGGGAGCCAGTTTTGCAATAAACCATTTAGCGACTCTCAAATCTGTGTGTCTGTGCTGGGTAGTTATTTGTTTCACTGAGATTAAAGAACTCTGAACTTTCAGTGTGTGCTATTTATTGCATTGAGCTGTGTTTAAAGGACATCTACTGCTTTTCCATTGATGGGAGTCTCTAGCTAACAGCACTTTAAAGAAGTGGAAAATGCTCAGTTATCACCCAATGTGAGCGGGATCAATAGTAGTTTAGTAGCGTCTGATAATTGCAGGAGCTGTTATACACAAGAGCTTGTGTCTCCTTGAGTGACTCTCTGTTGTCCATCATCATCTGATAATCAGACCGAAAATATGGTGGGGAATTTTCCTTTTTTAAATCAAGCTTGTGAAAAACATTTGAAATAATGATGAAAAAAAATCCTCATTGTTCAACTCAGCAGGGAGGAAAATCCAGGAGTAGCTTTCTGCTAGACAGACGAGAAGCAGTAGGTACGCACAGCATCAGGAGATGCAGCCAGAAAAGATCATGTACTGGGAGGGCATCTGAGAAATTTGGTGTCAGAGCCTGCAGTTGCCATTGTTCTCCGGCCCTCCCCCCATCCCTCCCCCATCCCTCCCACCCATCCCTCCCCCCTATCCTGGGTAGGGGTCACGGCACACGAGGAGCTGTGGTCAGAGCCCGGCAGTGGTCACTCTGGTGTTCTGACCACGTCATGGGGTTTCTGCGAACACTCTGCCTGGGTCTAGGAAGGCCTTCAAAGAGAAGAGTTATATGGCGTAGTCAGGAGGCATTAGAATTCCATGTGAAAGCACATCCTAGCCTGTGGTTGTGGTGAAAACTCTGGAAATTTCCAAGTTCTTCTCTTGGTTAATCCTTCACCCAGTCAAGGGTACCTCAAGCCCTGCCTTAGGGGAGACCCTATTTGGGGGGAGATCTCAGCTGTGATCCTCCACCATCTGGGGCCCTCATGTCTGGTCATGCACGCCTTTTGTTCTAGAAAAGCAAGGAGGAAGAAGTATATGATGCAGGCTCGCTCTCCAGGCCTATGGGGCGGAAGCCGTGTCTGGGCTGTCTCAACCTGGGGGCCCATGGGGGCTCTAGGGGCCTGTCTGCCCTTATAGATCGACCTTGTCCAGTTACCTCCGGTCACACCAGGCCGGGGTGAGACAGGCTGGCTGTGCCAGACCCCGTCCAGCTCGGTTTCTGCCAGACTCCATGAGGTCTCTGAGCGTTTCAGAGTCCCGCCTCCTCGGGACCAAGCGCCCAGTGCCCCCGGGATTTGAGAGCCTGGTCAGCAGGCCCGTCTGCATCAGCCCCCGCTGGACCGTGAGCTGGTGGGGGACCAGGACCGCGGTCCAAGCTTGTGTGCTCAGGACGCCATGTGCTTTGGGTGCAGGGTGCGTGAGTACCCAGCGAGCTCTAGGGTGATAGAACTGTTCTCTAGAATTGCTATTTTCTCGAGTATACACGTTCGTATTACTAAATAACTTCATGATTGAATACCTGTCCATTTGTGCTGGGGTTTCTGCAAGGATATTTTAGATGGTGACCCCCCAGAAGACATGCCAGAGCTTCACTCGATAACCTAGGTATTGACTCTAAGGACAGACCCCATGAAGTTTGTGTTCAAAAAGATGCCAATCTGCTTCCTAGCCCCAAATCCACTATGACAGGATTTGCTGAGAATTTTACCCGAAGGACTGTCCTAGCCTAGAGCCCTTCAAGACGATTAAGTTGCTGAAGTTCTGATAAGACTTTCTAACAAGTCAGATGCCCATAAAGAAACCCAAGATCCCACAACATGCACATGATTTTCAGAAGAGGAAGCGTCCCTCATCTTTTCAGTTGGCAGCAAAGAGGTGCACATTTACTTTTCCTTTGACGTGTTATTCTATATTTTTGAAGGTGGGAAGGCATTTAGTAATAGGAGCCTGTGCTTTTTCTACACCATCCCCTCCTTTGGGGCTCCCCTCTCCCCGATTCCACACTGATGTTTCCTCTTGAGCCTGAATTAATCTCTCCCTTGTGATCTCTTGACAATTGCTAACACAAAATGCCTTCCATTCACCTCTGGTCTGTGTCTCACAGGATGACCACTCTAGGGGTCCTTAGCCCAGTGCCATGCAAATAAGGCTCCCCATCACAGGGTCGATGAGGTAATCAGTAAGGCTTCCCAACCTGCTGCGTTCAAATGGGGGGCTGAAAGGCCCCACTCAACTAGGGTTTTCACGTAGAGAGTTGTACTTCTGACTACTCTTGGTTTCCTGTCCCCTCCATGGCTAGCAGGAGGGTGGGAGGTTGTGAAGGATACGAGTGTGACGGAGGTTAGGAAGACTATTGTGAGGGAACCAGTGTGAGGGTACCAGTGTTAGATACTATTGGGAAGGGTACTGGTTGAGGGGCACTAGTGTTAAATCCTATTGTGAGAGGTAGTGATGTCAGGGGTACTAGAGTGAAGGACACTAGTGTGAGGTATGATCGTGTGTGCCGGTAGCAGTATGAGGGGTACTGGTGTGAGGGTACCAGTGTGAAGGGTACCGGTGTGAGGGGTACCAGTGTGAGGGGTACCAGTGTGAGGGTACCAGTGTGAGGGGTACCAGTGTGAGGGTACCGGTGTGAGGGTACCAGTGTGAGGGATACTAGTGTGAGGGGTACCAGTGTGAGGGGTACTAGTGTGAGGGGTACAAGTATGAGGGGTACCAGTGTGAGGGGTACAAGTGTGAGGGGTACCAGTGTGAGGGGTACCAGTGTGAGGGGTACTACTGTGAGGGGTACCAGTGTGAGGGGTACCAGTGTGAGGGTACCAGTGTGAGGGGTACTACTGTGAGGGGTACCAGTGTGAGGGATACTAGTGTGAGGGGTACCAGTGTGAGGGGTACAAGTGTGAGGGGTACAAGTGTGAGGGGTACACACATGAGGGATACTGGTGTGAGGAGTACTAGCATGAGGGATACGGTGTGAGTGGTCTCAGTAATGACAGTTCATTCTCTGGTGTTATTTGTTCAGTCAGAGTCATAAAAACAGCCAATGGCCGTTTTCAGGTGTGTATTACTGAAAGGAAGGATATTTCCCAGTCTCTGCCTTTGTATCCCTTGCTACAGAAAATCTCAATTTTTTCATGCATATATGAACAGGTATAATGCAGTTCCTTTTATGGGTAACTTTTAATCTTAGGTCAATTCTGTTTGTTTTTTCTCTTTTCTCTGCTTTTCTTGGAAGAAATGCATATATTTATGTATTTTGGAACAACAATAGGATAACATACTTCCAATGAATCTCGTGTTCAGGAACTATTTACATCTGGTAGAATCATTCTTTTGTGATCCCATCTTAGGATTATTAGTATGAACTGCTTTTACAAGATTTTACATAGTTCGCCAATTACTGCCTTCAACAACAATCCGGCGGGCCTGTCCCTTAGTGATATTTCGAGGAGAGAAGGATGCTGAGGAGGGCGGCGGGAGCGCCCAGGTGGGGTGTTCATCGTAGGGCCTGCCACGCTCTGGACCCTCCTTCCTGGGAGGGGTCTCGCCAACTGTTCGCTCACTGCGTGGCCGCCACCATTGCAGGAGACCCTCTGGAATCGCCCGGTTTCACGCGGAAGCCTCAGCTGTGAAAGCCCAGGACTGGTGTTAAGGGTGATCGTGTAATCCACTTGACGAGAGTTTCCTGAATTTCACCGACTGGGGCTGTGACAGCCGGGCAGCTTCCGGGAAGCGGCGTCCAGGGGGCGGATACGATGCGAGTGAGTGCGCCCGGTCTGGCCTCTTTGGGAAATTCGGTAACAACCGGCAAAGAGTTTCTTAACATGCATCTCACAGCCAGGAGCCTCCCCCGGGGCCGGTCCAGATGCAGGAATAGATGAGTAATTAGGTGGTTTGGAGACAGTGGGGCAAAGCTGACTCTGGAGGCGTGAGTAATTAGGGGGATTAGGAAAGGTACCGCATCATCAATGGGGATTCGGTAGAGTCTGTGTCATAGGTGTTAAAAGGCAGTTGAATGAAGATTGATCTGCATGGCCCAGCCTTGCGTGCAGGGCCCACGTTCTGTCGGCCGACATCCTGAGCGCACCTTCCGCACCGTCGCCTAGGTGTTCTCACTCACGCTGCCGGATTCTTAGCTGAAGTGCTCAGCGGCTCACACCGCACCCGTGAAGTGAGTGTATGAACGATTCCATGTCCTGTCGCACTTGAAACTAGTGTTAAACCTCCTGGCATGGAGGAGGGTCTGTAGCAAGCGCCCTACCTGTGACTGGGCTCCGTCCTCACCTGGGGCATCTCCCTGTGGGGTGAGTGTCTCCTCTGTTCTCCCTGAGTGACTCAAGGGTTTCCGATGGTTCATTCGGTGGAATCAGTGTCTGTGTTTATGGGATCAAACTGGGGAAGCATGTACACATGAGTGAGTGGCTATCATTTTACAGACATAAGGTACAAGGAGGTAGAACATCGCTACCTAAAAGGAAACCATTAGCCCCAGGAAACTGACATGGCAGCACACGGAAAATTCCTTTCCCTTCTCACCCTCCCTGTCTCCCTCTCGCCCCTTCCCCCAGTCACCTCCATCCTCCCAGCCCATGTCAGCCCGGCCTTGTCCTCTCAGAAGGCTCAGACTCCTTGGGCTGGGCGTGACTGGACCATCACTTTGTGCCTTCACTGTGCCCTTCTCCTCCCCTTCAGCACACGTCACAGCTGTAATTCTGCATTTGTCTGTGGGAATATGGTTATTTTCTGGCTCTCCTCCTGGATGGCAAACTCTATGAAGACAAGGGCTCTGCCTACTTTTTTGCTTTATGTCCCCGTTCTGAGCACAGGCCCTGGCAATTGGGGGCTGCTCACTAAATGTTTGTTGGATGGATAAGTGGATGGATGGATGGATAGGTGGATGGATGGATGGATAGGTGAATGGATGGATGGAGAGGTGGATGGATGGATGGATAGGTGGATGGATGGATGGATAGGTGAATGGATGGATGGATAGGTGGATGGATGGATGGATAGGTGGATGGATAGGTGGATGGATGGATGGATAGGTGGATGGATGGTTGGATAGGTGGGGGAATGGATGAATAGATAGTAGGTAAATGGATGGATGAATGGGTGGGTGGACGGGTGGATGGATGGATAGATGGATGGATGCATGCATGCATGAATGGGTAGATAGATGGATACATGGGTAGATGGGTGGATGGATGATTGAAAATGAATGAAGAGGAGACTACTCTATGATGACTTTCTCAACACATCACTAAATGTAATTCTCTTTTCCTCTGTGCAGCTCAAGCACACCAGGTTCTCATGGGCTTTCTCTGAAATCTTGAAAGAGATTCTATCTAGCTTTTGCACATGGTTCCCAGAAGAAGCCTGTAAATTGTGTGCTGCCTCCATTTTACAGATGGGAACACTGAGACTGAGTGTGACCTGCCCACAGTCATGTCCAGGCTTCTGTCCACGCCCTTCACACCCATGGCCATACCCACTCCCCAGCGCCTGGCCACGGGAAGGTGCCCACGCTGAGAGGGCAGTTGTGGCGGGGGGGGCGGTAGTAGGGTCTGGGCAGCATCTGGAATCCTCAGTGTCTGTGTCCTGCCTGATGCTGAAGGCCTGTTGGAGGGCTCGTTTGTCCCACTGGAATGTTCTCCCCGCTCCTCACACCCTGTGAAAGCATCCCCCTTCTGGCCTCCTCTCTGCAGCAGATCCGTGGAGAATGGGTTTAGCAAGACTACCGGTCTCCCATTGTCCTGGAATCCTCCCCAGGGATTTAGCTGCGAAGCTGCATGCTTGGCTGTTGCTCCCTCTGTAGCCTGATAATAACAGCGACTTTATTTCTTGGGCCTGTCATGACCCACTTAGACTTTGCAAAATGCGTTGAGAACCGATCTTTACCCAGACCCCTAGATATCTTTCTGTATTCTTCGGTGGCATTTTTCCAGAAGTGAGCAGAAATTTATGAGCGTGTCTGTAGGAAATGGAACTTCCAGATGGTGCTAGCCAAGTGAAGCCGCCAGTGTCCACGCGAGGGCTCGGCGGTGGGCGCATAGTCAGAACCCAGCTGGGCCTGATGTAACTGTGGGTTCACGGGCAGGGCCACCATCTTCCTCCCAAAGACTGCCCTGGCAGTGCGCCCCTGAGGAAGGCATGCTTTTGCTGGGCCCCCGGGATAATAATACACCTCCTACTTGTGTGAAATAAACTAGGCATAAGGACTGAGATTAATGATATGTCCAGTCCCGGCGTAATCACTAAAATTAGCAGAAGCAAGTTGCATGATGCAAGTAGTAAAAGTCCTTTTTCTGGTGCCCCTGAGGTGAACTGAATGGTCCGGTTAATGAATAATGAATGCCAAGCCTGTTAATGAGAACAAGGATGCTTAAATGGGGGAGGCTGGACGTGGTCTGCTGAGTATTACCCAGCACTTGCGGATGAATGGCGTTTGGGGGGAAATGTGAGAAACGGCCCTCTGCCTCCTTCTTTCTTGTCCTCCTTCCTCTCTCTCTGCTACTTCACTGGGCATTTTACAAAGCGTGATCGGTATCGAGGGACTTAGAAAAATATAACTCTCAACAGAAGATAAGAACGGCGACGGCGCCTAGAAGAACACGCCGTAGGCCCAAGGTCCCACGTGGAAGGGGAGGCGGCCTTGTTTCTTTTCTCTGCAGTGGCCGCAGGCACCTGGCACAGGTACAGAGTCGACCCGCCCAGCTGCGCCGGCCTGGCGCTTCCTTCACCTGGGCTTGGTGTCCCCGTCAGTTGCATGGCAGATCGTCAAAATCAATTCCTTGCTGATGTTTGCGACAGCCAAGTGGGTCAGCTAGCGAATGACAGGCACCATTCACAGCAAGGTGGTTGTTATGTTACATGTACGATTTTGTAGGGATTTAACACCAACCAAAATAACAGGGCTTCCCTGGTGGCGCAGTGGTTAAGAATCCGCCTGCCAAGGCAGGGCACATGGGTTCGAGCCCTGGCCCGGGAAGATCCCACATGCCGTGGAGCAGCTAAGCCCATGTGCCACAACTACTGAGCCTGCGCTCGAGAGCCCGTGGGCCACAACTACTGAGCCCATGTGCCACAACTACTGAGCCTGTGCGCCTAGAGCCCGTGCTCTGCAACAAGAGAAGCCACTGCAATGAGAAGCCCGCGCACTGCAATGAAGAGTAGCCCCCACTTGCCGCAACTAGAGAAAGCCCGTGCATAGCAACGAAGACCTAATGCGGTCAAAAATAAATAAATAAATAAATTTATAAAAACAAACCAACTCCTAACCAAGAACACAATTTTCCTGCGTTAGTTTTATGAACTCTCCTGATGCAGCATCCTCTCGAGTGCTACAGAACCCAGCCCTGAGTCTGTCTTCAGAGGAGATGACCGTCTTCCCAAAGCAGCATCCGTGCCCATGCCCAGCAGGACAGGTGCATTTCCAGCTGTTTCACGGAAAGCTTCCAGCTTCCTTCCACCGCCCTCCCCTCCCTTGTTGTCTTGGCCCCTGAACAACTGTGTCAGAGTCACATCTGTGGAGTGGCCTTTGTTGCTCTCATCTGTCTTTCCTTCCCTCCTCCCTGCTCTCCTTCCACGTGGGAAGCAGGTGAGGCAGGTGGAGGTGGGGGACCAGTGTCAACAGCCCGTGACCTACTGGTGCCGCTGTCCTCCTGGCCTGTCTGTAGGGCCAATGCGACCAAAAGTGCAAAGCTTAGGATGAACTTTGAAATCTGCTCTACGGAATGGGAGATTTTTAAAAATTAAGTTTTATTTTTCGTAATTACCTTCCAAATCTACAGAAAGTGAATCAAGAGGATATCACACATCTTTATATTTTTCTTTCAATTCTCTCCAGTCTTAATAACATCTCTGATGGGGGCAATGCCATCTTACTTGTACTTCATTTATTCTAAAATAGGTATTTTTCACATTTGACAGTTTAAAAATCAGATGCATCTGACCATCCATGGCACCTCATAATGACAACAGGCTGCATTTTTCTTCCTAGCGGTGCACAAGATATTGGTGTATCTTGTAACTGATGAGGTCCTACGTTTAATTTTAAATATTTTTATGGGTGTGCCGTCTCGTGTCCCTGGAGACAAAGTTGGTTCCTGCCACTCCACCCTGCCCTGAGCTTCTGGTGCCACCTTCCCAGGACAGGGACAGGGCAGTGGCACAGACCAGCCTGATCTGTAATCCCTGAGGCTCGCGGTCAAGGACATGTAAAACACCACCGTCCTGATTTTCTAGGATTCAGTATTTTTCTGCAGTGAGTGTGTGTGTGTGTGTGTGTGTGAGAGATTTTGGGGTCGATGGTGAGTGAGTAGATCTAAAATTCTTTTTTGGAAGCCAAACAGGTTTATCTTTTAATTTTATACTCCGTTTGCTATTTTGAACAGATTCTGGTCATTTCTGGCTTTAATGCACTGGACGCCTCCCCCCTCCCTCCCTCCTCCCGCTTCATTTCTTGTCTTTCCCCTCCTCCCCCTCTCTTCCCGGCTCTTTGCCTGCATCAGCTGCGCTGTCGATACTTCTTAAGCTCACTGCCCAAAACAGCTCTCTCCTGCCCCTATTTGGTCAGAATAAAATGTGCATCTTCCTGGTGTTTGATTTGGAAATCTGACTGAAGCTCTTAGCTGCTTCCCCTTGAAGTTCAGCTGCCTTTGCTGCTGGGTTGTTGTCCGAGAAGGTCTTGCAGGCACCCTGACTTCCTGTCTCCTTCGAGTCACAGCCACTTGTCACGCAGGGTCCTTGCTCCTTGGGCACTAGGCTCCTACTTACAAAAGTAACTTCAGCCCCAGTTCTTTTGGGAGCTCCCTGGGCAGTCATCTTGGGCCAGTATTTCTCTTGAGGGGTGCGGTAAATGAACACTACCCGGACCCTTGCAAGCCCTCCCGGCTATGTCCTGCCCCTAAATCCCCTTCCTTAGCTGGGGTGGACAGTGAAGGCAGGAAAGAGCCGGGTCCTATTCCTGCTCAAGTAGCAGAGAGTAAGCCAGGGCAGGAAAATGCACCCTGGTGAGTTCTAGGGGCTCTCGTATTAGCAGCTGAGATAGCTCGGCCTTGGTTGAGCTGGCGGTGGACCAAAGGCCCACTCGAGATCCCATCTGGCCCCATGGGCATCTGGGTGGTACAAAACACACTTGTCCAGTGACTGGCACAGCGGGCCCACCGGTCTTCAGCTCTCCTGGCTTCTCTCAGTAGAGAAGAAGCCCACTGCACCTTTCAGGAAGGCACTCCCGCCCACCAGGTGAGGCAGAGGACCAGGGAGGAGGGCTCCTTGGCCCACAGGGTACGTGTGGGAGACGGGGTAGGGGTCTCTGCTTCCCCACGACGGGCAGATTCTGCCCCCAGCTCGGCAGGAGTCCCTGCACACAGAGCTGCATTCAGTACTGTACTGAACGCAACGCTGTATTCTCCCAGCGTTGATTTCTGACAGATTGGCCACTGGTGGTTTTCCTGCAGACCCCCTAGTGTGCACTGACTGGCATAACTGCCTGCACAGACCTGCAGAGGAAGTTGGAAACCTGTGTCCAGGTTTACTTTTGGAATCATTACCGGCGATGACAAGTTGACCTAAAATTTGAGCCTGCTTTTACACACCTGGTTGAAGGTGGTCAGGTCTGCTCCTGGGCCACCCCACTGGGCCAGGCAGCGTCGGTGGAGGCGGGCTACCACGCTGTTGTACGACTAGGGATTGGATCTGCCGGCCTTGCCTCTCATCACGCCTCCTACGTGTGTGGACACTGCTTCTGTGCTTGATGCTACTTACAGAGAAAACCATTTTTAGGGATGTGGCTTCCATCCTGCTTCTGGGCCTTAATTTTATGTAGGTGGAATATTAGAGTTTGGGATTCACTGGGGGAGATCTTGTATTTTGCAACAGAAGGAAAAATGTGAGGTTAAATAACAATAGAAAGAATTGGAAGAATTTCAGCTCCATAAAAGGGACTTCTGCTTTCCATTCCCAGAAGAAAGAGGTTTCCTTTCTCTTCAGAGTATATTCAAAATCAGAAAGCATTAGAGTTGGGGGCTTCCCCGGTGGCGCAGTGGTGGGGAGTCCGCCTGCCAGCGCAGGGAACACGGGTTCGGTCCCCGGTCCAGGAGGATCCCGTGCGCCACGGCTGCTGCGCCTGCGCTCTGGAGCCCGCGAGCCACGGCTGGAGAAGGCCCGCGCGGGGGAGCCGGGACCCAACACAGCCCCAAATAAAAACATATATAAATAAATCAATCAAATCAAAAAAAAAAAAGACAGCATTAGAGTTGTAATTTTGATTTTACCTCTTTTCTTATTGTTGGTTTTTCTCCAGCAACGGCTGGAGGATTTCTACTGTTAGTATTTTGTTCGAGACGTAATTTCTCCTATTACTTAAAAGATTATTAAATAATGTTTTAAAAATCTAAAGGTAAAATACATTCACTCTTAGGTAATGGTTTACATGACACATTTTTTTGGAACTGGATACCGCTCTTGTTTTTACTAAAAAATGCATAGAAACAGCTTTAAATAGAGTCTTGGCACCAGCCTTGTAAAATATTTTACTGTGTGCACAGGATAGGAGTGCATTTTCCTTTACGTATTTCAGTGTGGTAGTTTTTCTTCCCCTGCCAAGCCCATCCACTTCTGGGTCTGTTGTTAGCAATGTCAGAAGCTGCCGGGCTGGAACTGGGTGGGGGTGGAGGGATTTTTCCATTCTGAGTGCCGTTGCACTTCCAGCTTTTGCAAATAGATGGCACTTTTGACTTACCCAAGAACAGCCTGACCAGAGCTTCGCACAAGGAGCACTTACAATAGTCTGTATAAGTCACACATGTATTTGCTACTATTCACGTGGAGGCTGGAGAGATTAAAATTAAGCCTCTCCGAAGACAGCAGTATTGCATCTCTCTTAACTGCTAAAACCTTACACACACAACAACCCCAGGTATGAAAATTAGCACATTTTATTATCTGTTTCTATGATTTCTATTCTGCATTGGTGCATGGCGATCTTTGATCCGGAAAAGCAAAAGAAAATGGTGTAATGAAAGTTTGATTGGAAATAGCATTGTCTGTGGCTGTGAATGTTTTTAGTGACTAATTTCTTACAAAAGGCCCTTGTGAGTATCTTGGTTTCCTCTCCTTTTCTACCATCCGCACACGTGTGTGCAGGCGCGTGCGCACGTGCACACACACACACACACACACACAGAGGAGGTTTACAGCCCCTCACACATACACAGAGGGGAAAAAAATCCGGCTGTTGTCTTGCAAGTGTTACTTATCATATTAATTAAAATCTGGTGACACGATAACACCACCAGCTGTGTGGGAAAGCGAGGGAAATTAACAAACGTTTGATTTGTTGTCTTGCTAATGTGACACTTATTATACAGGTCAGAGTAAAACAATACCTCAGCCAAAATATGCTAATGTGTGCGGAACTGTTGCAGTTGTAAAAACATTGGTGTTTATTATAATGAAGCAAAATAGCACATTACCTTTAAGAGAATGAAGTGATCTTTGAATCTAATGGCGTAACTAAAATTTTAAACATTAAGTTGTTGGAAGTAAAAAAATGCATTTAAAAACTTTTCCTTCGTAAGTTTTGAAAAAACAATATGAGAACTTGTTTTAAGTAGTTTGAGTTCCAATAAAACACATTTGCTGTTTCGTGTTGAAAGTAGTTTTATTAGGGTAAGAGACAGTGAATTCTATGGAACATGAGCAAATTGCAAATGCTGTTGGTGCTTTATCATCAATTAGTCAAATGCATAAAGATGGGGGTGGTTTAAAATTGGGTATGACTTACAGAGAAATAGTAAATTCACTTATTCATCATGGAGTTTATAAATGCTCCTACTAAGAATAACAGTTGAAATTTAAAAAAATAGTATAAAACAGTATAGTACAAAAGAGTATAATTTTAAAGGAATTTGTTACTGCTACATGCCCCCTTCTTCCTCATTTGGCTCCACCCACCCCCATCCTGCAATTAAAAAAAAAAAAGCACACTTTTTCAAAACACTAGGCAAACTTTTTCCCTCCTCCATCACATTCTGAATCAGCAGTTAGAACCCGTGTCTATATGTCCGGGCTGGGGTGGGGGGGTGGGAAAAAGGAAAGATAATTCATATCATACATTCCTTGGAGATCATATTCAGCATTTTGCATCTACATTCTCACAAGAATATCTGATTTTTACCTTCCTCAGCACTTTCTCATCCCAGCACTGTATCTTTTCCTTCCTTCCTTCCTTCCTCCCCTTCCGGTGTTTGATCATGGGGTATATGAAGTCAAACATTTGTTTGACAATCTTTGATGGCAGATTATGTAGATTTTGCCCAAGAGAACACCAGTCATTGGGAACTGAATTTTGAACGAGCCATGTAGATCAAGGGTCAGTCAGATGGCGGGGTCAGACGGGGTGGGGACCACTTCCCAGGTGGGAGCATGATGGTGGGAGACCAGGAAAGGTCAGGTGCTCCCAGAACAGCCAAGCTGTGTGCAGATTCAGAACCTCTTGCTTCCCTTGGGGCCCTGTCCTTTGAAGTGTGAGTACTTTCCATAAAATGGGTCTAGAAGCCACGTGAGGTGTTGTGCGGTTCCCTGCGAGGCCACCTTGAGTCTCAGCACACCCTGTGGGTCTCCACCGTGATGAATACAGTTTCTAACTTGCGTCACTGTGGCTTCCTTTGGCAGGGGAAAAATTGTTTTGTATCTGTTTATCACAATATCCTGAATAATTTCATTCAAAAAGCAAAGGGTTGATAATTAAGTCAAAATGGCAATTTCCGAATGCCGAGGGCTCTGGTACGGTTTGGGCTCTAAGTTGTAACTTTAGAAATGCTGCAATAACACTTGGCTTTCGAGCTACGTATTCGAGCTCCACTGAGAGGGACCCTTGTCGCTGATTAAATCTATATAAATAAACACGTCTGCTTCTGTGGAGAGCACAGCGCGATTAGGTTCAAAATATGATACTGTGTACACATATTCTCAGCCATTAGGAGGTAATTTTCAGCTCTGTTCAAATTGACAGAGCACAGAGAGGTTAGCTCGCCAACAAAACTTCCTTTTCTCTAAATCCAGTAGCTTTAATTAAGCCTGCACGACAGAACGGTCATTTCAAAATACAAAGACGTTTAACTCTGGCAGAAAAAAATAGTTTATTTAGCTTTGAATGGATTTTTTTTGGGCTTTGAAGAGCTTGTTTTTTCCCAAACATTAAATTATTAATGAAAGAGCAAAAGCAATAAATCGGGGACAATAATAAATGTTAGAGTCATGGCTGCCAGATACACACTGGAAGCAGAAGAAAATTTCCAGTATTCTTTAGGTTTTTTCCCTCGCGCCCTGGGAGATATGTATAGATTCAGCGAGCAAGCTTTTGTGTAAACTTCCCACCTCGGGCTAACCTGGAGCAGACCCAGAATACGTTCAGTCACATTGAGGAGAACCAAATCAATAAGAGAGATATCCAGAGGACGATTCGAATCTATTACATAAATGTCATCCAAACACCATTATATATATTAAAAAAAACACTTAACGTTGATGAAAAATCAAGGTATGTTATTCTATTAGGGTAAGATGATTGAACTGGGAAATACAGCATTCAGGCAGCATTATTAAATAGTTTCCGAGTCTGATCTCGTCAGCAGGCCCCTTGCCTACCCCCACGAGGAAGCCAAAGAAAAGAAAAACCTATTTGCAGTGGTCATCGGAGTAAGGTGAGCCCTCGGCATCATAAGACAGGCTGATCTGTCGAGGCTGTGTTAGAATTTACGAATGTATGTGAAAGCCAATGGCTGGTTAATATTATCTGTTTTTAAAAAAATAATTGCAAATCAGCCGGAGGACGGCTGTTGAGACTTTGGATGTCTCTCTGCTCACCTTACGCGTGTGCTTTTCTCAAGGTGCCCAGCCAGAAACCCTCGGGAATATTCCAGGGTAGGAAGTGCGCAGATTCACCTTAGAAAGGAAGGACCTGGCACGTTTTTGACCACATCTTGTGACCGATGAACACCGTCGTGGCCGAATGTGTGGAGCTACCAATAATAGCTGTAACCAGCATATTTGCATCATGTGTTTTACACTCTTTTTCCATCTCGGGAGGGAAAACCAGCAGCCTCAGGCTGATGTATGCCCCGATCTGAAAGAATTTTGTCAACTGGAGAGAGCCCTTGCTTTTGCGCGTGTGTCTGTCTTCTCTTCTAACATTCTCCCCGTCTTGTTATTCACCCTCCCTCGGCTTTCCAGGCCCCCTCTTTGACCCAACTCAATTAACTGCAGCGAAGGCCGCCCGCTTTTAGAGCGCATTGTTCTGCACTCCATCTTGCTTCTCAGGGAGGTGTTAAGATCCAGCTACTGTACCTCCTTCTAATTACACGAATCTGTGTAATTGTGCTCACATTCATTTGAATTGTTCTTTGCATGAGACCTAAAACAGTTTCTTCTCATGACACAGCGGATTGTGTTGTGGTTTTCAATCTGCCTAAAGACTTGGGAAAACTATCATGTGAAAATGGACACTGTCCCAAGCTCTGGTCCTTGCCGTGGTAGCCGTTCGTCTCACAGGGCAGCTACATGCTGCAGTTCTTGGAGCTACAGTGTGCTATTTTGCTTTGATCCCATTTAAAACTGTATAGAACAGACGAGCAGGTGACACAAACCTGCTTTGGTGGAAATATGCCTCTTGTATAATTGAGAAACGTGTAATTCTGTCGTTCCCTTACCCAGAAGTGAGATAAGGAAACATTTCTGACTTTCTGAATGTTAACTTTTGCTGTTCCGTCTGCCTTGGTAACTGCCTAGCCCTGAACTAACCTCCTTGTGTTTCAACGGTAGTTAAAATAAGCATTATCCCGGTGGCCCTGCTCCTGTGCCGTGGCAATGTGGCATTAATATTTATTTCCTCTAATTCTCCACAAATACTGGGGAGGGTGTGGTGTAAAGAAAAGAAATTCAAAATATACCATTTGGATTTTAAAGACAGTTTTTGAAAAAGAGCAATTTCCATATATCAACACTTTTTGGTGTGATCCATGAAACATTTTGATATGATTTAGCAAAAACAGTTTTTGCATCAGGAACGTTCTAGCTACCTCATCTGCATATGTAAAGAATGCAAAATGGAATCACATTAGGTATAAATTCAATGCAAAAAAAGACGCGCTTCGTTAATGCAACATTACGGTAGGAAATTCAAATGCCCCAAAGTCATAAAAGCCAGCGTTCCGGTTCTCACAGCAATTACAGCGGGGTGGCTTTGCATGGTTGGCATTGTGTGTGTGCTGTGAGGTTTCCACCTTGAGAGGGAAGCTTTGGCTCTTTGCTCAGCCCAACAATCGCAGGAAGGAAGGACTGGGGACAATGAATAAATTGCAAAATGTGATTTTTCTCAGTCGAATCATAGTTTGTATTTCCAAACTGAAACTGTGGGTAGATGGATCTTTCCTTATGAGAAGAAATGCCCGTTATGACACTGGGTAGAATATAAGCCACAGGACAAAATGGACGAGTGTCCCTCTCTGTCCAAGAGAAAACGCAGACTCTGGTTGGGGTGTGATGCCTGGTCTTGATTCTCTGTCCAAACCGAGTGAATGTTGTGATTCTCTGGTAAGGTCCTTGAGCAAGGCTGTTGCCTTGTTAACAGATGGTTTGTAAACAGGTTCACCAGGCCCCCTGAGGTCACGCGTCGCCTATAGCACAGCCCCTTCGGGTGCTGTCCCTGCCCTAGAACTGAAACGTATGAGACGCTCAGGTGGGGCGGAGCAGTGTACCGTTAGGACAATCTGTGCCATCTCATGTGGTCTTCACCCTACTCACGTTTCCATTTCAAACGTGGGGAAACTGAGACCTAGGGGCTGTGGAACGTTTCGGGGACATTATCCAGCGGGCCAGGATTTGATCTCAGGGCTATCACGTCTCCTTTGTGCTGCAAGATTCTCCCTCCCTTTCCTCCTCCTACCCTTCCCCCTCCCCCCTCCTCTCCCGTCATCCTCTTCCTCCTCCTCCTCCTCATACATTCAGACGGTGCTTTTTGAAAGCATCATAAAAGGCTTTCTGCTCCAACTCCGTGGTAACTAGAAGGTATTGTTACTCTCATTTTTGACTTATCCAAGATCATGGCTGAACCAGCCTTGAATGTCTGAGTTCTGACTCTAAATTCCTCCTGCTTTCAGCCTCCTGCTTGCAGGTGACAAATGGTACCTTTGTTTTGCAGAGGTGGGATCTGGAAGGCTCACGGCAGATTCGGGTGGGAGCAAGGGTAAGGGAACTGCAGTGTTTAAACACCTGTCTCACGTGGACTTGAGCCCAGCTGCTCAGAAGGGACCTCGTAACTGCTCTGGAGAATTCCATCTTCTTTTACAACTTCTCCGAGGTGCCGAGAGGGAAAGGCCTGCACGCCCACATCAGGGAGAAGCTAGGGGGCCCCTGGAGCTTGCAGGTGATTGAAATCCTCCAGAGAGCCCTGCAACCTCAGGTTCGGATGCTCGGACAGTTCTTTCCCTGGAGGGAAGCCACGCTCCCCACTAGCAGATTAAGGGCAGGTGGGGATCCAGAGGCTGATGCCAGCAGATCCTCATGCTGCCCGGTGAACTGCTTGCAGCTCCCGCTGAGCCGAGCTGCCGGCTACCGGAATCTTGGCCTCTCTCCCCACTTCCCCTGCGTCCCGGGCCTTCTAGCCCATTCCGCTCAGCCCTCCACACCGAGCCCTGGTTCTGTGCTCAGTTCCGAGGGGCGTGGGGAATGCCTGCTGCCGGTGTGTGCGGGGTTACTCTCTCAGATTCTTCACGGTGCCGGATTTCACGAGCAGACTTCCCTTTGCTGACTCCAACCACGGGGCACAGCATCTTGGCTGCATTTTTCCGGTGGCAGAGACTCACTTCTGGGTGGAAGAGAACGGAGTCGAGGGTCAGAGAACCCTCACCTTCTCCAAAACCAGCAGCCAACGAGCCACAAGACCCTGATACTCTGGCGCTGGGCTTCTAAACATGGAGCCCGAAGGCCACCTCCTTCACCTCATGGCCCACGTAACCTCTGCTACGTCTGCAGCCACTAAAAAACGTTTTACAAAGTGTGTGCAGCTCAGGGGAGCCGAGGAAAGACAAGCATCCCTGCGTGACCCTGAGTGAGCAGGTAACCTCTCCCTGCACCGGGTCTCCAGCGGAAGAGAACACAGGGAGATTGAGACCAGAGATCTCCCTGAGGACCCACCCAGGTGGGTGTCATTTGTGGAGGGATTCAGGCCTCCGACTGGGGGGTGAGGCAAAATCATGGGGAAGCTGTGGGAATTTGGGGGCGTGAATAACGGAAGTGTAAAGTCAGTTGGTCTGGGTGACATCCGAGAAGCACAGGGGGCCTTAGAGGCAGGCTGGTATTTACAAAGCGAGCCTTTCATTCCTTCTCTTCCTTCCACCCTCCCGGGAAGCCACGGAGATATGGAGATCCCACTCCACCCCATCCCACCCCTGGAAGAGATGCTATATGAGCATTTTTGTGTTCTTTTGTTTTAAAAATTATCATGCCAAAAAGTTAGTTCCCTCCCCCCCTTTTGGTGTACAGTGCTATGAATTTTAACACAGGTGTGGATTCCCATGACCACCAGCACAGCCAGGATGCAGGACCATTCCTCTCCTCCAGGCTCCCTCATGCTGCCTCGGCAGTCACACCGATAGCATCCAGTGTCCCGGTGTTCCCGGGATGTGGGACTTTCAGCGCTGAAACTGGGAAAGTCCCAGGGAAACCAAAACAGGCGGTCACCCTACCACATCACCCCTGACTCTGGGAAGCACTGGTCTGTTTTCCATCGTTAGTGATTTTTGGACAAGTTGAAATAAATTGGCTCGTCCAGTAACCTCTGGGGCTGTGTCTCTCAGCGTAGAGCCTCTGAGCTTCATCCAAGTGGTCCTGTCCCTTGGCGGGTGGCTCTCTGACCACGGACAGTATTATTCCCTGGTGTGGATGCACCGCTCTTCGGTCGTCCACTCACCTGCTGAAGGACATGTGGATCGTTTCCAGCGTTTGGGTTTCACGGGTACAGCTGCTCAGAACACGAGGGCAGGTGGACGTGAGCGTTTGTTCTCGGGCGTCACCTGGGAAGCGTGCTCAGCTTCCTAAGATCGGCCGCACCAGCCCGCTTTCCCACCAGCCCTGCAGCAGCGTCCGGAGGCTCTGCTCCTGTGCTTTAAGCCCAAGGGGCCGCGCAACGCTCCTTCCTTCGGTGGCGCTCAGCTTGGGGCCACTGCCCCCGGGACACGGCCGTTGCGGTTGTCACGACTTGGACCGTGCTCCGGGCACCTTGCGGGTAGAGGCCTGGGGTGCTGCTGAAACCCTGCAGCGCACAGCACGGCCCGCCGACAGGCCGTGTCCACCTGAACCGCGAGGGATGCCCCGGTTAAGGCAACCTCCACTCAACCGAGCCCGCGGCCCCGCCGCTTGCCCACGATGAAACGGACACTTGCTCGGCCTGCCTTGCACGGTGTCGAAGGACAACGACCCCGTCAGCGCAGAGTGCCTGGCCCCCACCTGTGGGCCCCGTGAGGAGGACACGGGAGCCCCGCTGGGGCCTTCGGAGGATCCAGTGTGTCCTCAGCACCCTGGGAAGCTGCCCTTTCCACCTGCAGCCAACCAACCAAGGATGGAAAATATTAGAAAAATAAATCCCAGAAAACTCCCCCAAGCAAACCCTGAATTTGGCACACGCATGTTATCGACCCATTCGAGTGGGGCGTCATCAAGGGTGCTGCCGGTGTCGTTGGAGCCAACAGGACGAGGCCGGGCTGGGTTCAGAAGCAAAGGGAAGCTTCCCTCTGTGCTCAGAGAATGGACGGGGGCCAGCAAGCTCTGGAGCACGCACTCCCCGCCGAAAGGCTCGCCGCTGGGCTGCTTTACGGCCCCGGGCCCAAGCGGTGGGCGGGGCGGGGTTCTCACGGGGCGGGGCGGGATGGGCGCAGGCGCAGTGCTCACGCCCCAGCGCGGGGCGGGGCACAGGTCTCTGCACGCGGCCCGCCGCCGCCATCTTGAGTCGCGGTGCGCGGCGCCCGCTGGGAATCGAGGGGTGGGCGCCGCCCTTCCACACCCGGAACTGAGGTCGCGGGGTGAGCCGGGAAGCTGCGCTAAGCACAGAAGAGGACAAAAAGGTTAGACTTCATCTTATTGCCCAGATTCTGCTTTTATTCTCCGGGAATGGGCTTTGCAGGTGACAACTGGGCGAGTGTGTCTGTAGGATTTACGTTGTATTTACAACTATTTACGGAGCGCTCACGTTGTATTAGGAATTGTAAGTAAGGCAGAGATGATTTCACGTCTGGTGGGGGGAGCGGGATGTGCTAGGTTCTCTGCAAATACTACATGTTATACCAGGGCCTAGAGCGTCCGCGGATTTTGGTGTTTGCGGGGCTCCTGGACCCAGTCGCGCTCGGCCGCCGAGGGCCGACTGTGGACACACGCGGTGCTGTCCTGGGGCTGAAGGAAACGTGTGATCAGGGTCCTATCCCAGGCTGCTCTCTCCCCACTACTGCCCCGTTCACATCACTGCGGATGCTGGGCTCTGGGGCCCGGCCTCCTCCCGCTGCCCTGTCCACCGGCTGCTGGTGGGGACACTCGCGCCCACACCCGGAGTGCTACCACCTCCCGACGCCGGGGGACTGTCCCGCCCACCCCGTCTTCTTATCTTCGAGGCTCCCACGTTCTACCAGCTTCTTCAAGTGCCAGACATGCCATAACCCTCCCGCGTGGTCCCCTTTCTGCATCCCGCGCCCCGCACCCCCCCAGGGCCCGCAGGGTCTCACCGCCCCCCCCCCCGCCGCGCCCCCTCCCATCCCTGGGCCTGGGCGGCCTCCTGGAACCTCTCCTTCCTTCTCACTCCGCCAGGTCTCGTGGCCGATGCTCCCGGGAGCGGAGAGGTCGCTTCTCTCTCGGATTCTGTCCGCTGCCGTCTCTGGAGCCCCCGTGCCGGGGGCCCCGGCGGAGAGATGGCAGCGCCGGCAGCGGGGGGTAGGGGGGTGGGGTAGGGCTCCAGTGTCCGAGGAGACAGAGCTCTTTTGTCAAGTGACAGTGGGGTGACGCGGTTCCTGTTTCATCTATTATTGATACCATATAATCTTTAGAATAAATTCTAACTGACAAAAGTGGACAGGAGGCTGGGAGTCAGGTTTAGCCTCTGAAGGACCAGTCAGCTGGGTTGGGAGGGGGCTTCGGGGGAAGGGGCGGGCGAGCCCTGGAGCAGAATCCCTTTCCCGGTGGTGGCTGAGAAAGAAGAGGAAACCATAATAAAATAACAAAAGCAGACGCTTACCTAGACGGAGCAGGGCCGGGAGGAGCCTACAGGCTTAACTGCAAAAAAAAATTTAATTATAACTTTTAAACAAAAATTAATTCAAATCTTAATCTAAGTAAAGTGGATGGAATACTGCGAGACAAACATTTTGAGGACACATAGTGAACTTTGGCAGATCAATCCCTGCAAAGGCCCAGGATGGGAGGCATTTTGAGGCGATGCGGGGGTTTTGTGTTAATATGTGGAATATTCTGGATTTCTCAGATCCTCAGATCCTCTTCACTCTCCAGCCAGGGATCCCGTGGATATGGAAAGTGGCCCAGGGGCTTCTTTTTTTTTTTTTTTTTTTTTTTTTTTTGGTTGCGTTGGGTCTTCTTCGTTGCTGCGGCGCAGGCTTTCTCTAAGTTGCTGCGAGCGGAGGCTACTCTTTGTTGCGGTGCGTGGGCTTCTCATTGCGGTGGCTTCTCTTGTTGCGGAGCAGGAGCTCTAGGCGCGTGGGCTTCAGTACTTGTGGCTCGCGGGCTCAGTAGTTGTGAAGCACGGGCTTAGCTGCTCTGCGGCATGTGGGATCTTCCCAGACCAGGGCTCAAACCCGTGTCCCCTGCACTGGCAGGCGGATTCTTAACCACTGCGCCACCAGGGAAGTCCCCCAGTGGCTTCTTAATTGTTGTGTAAAACGTAGCCAAAAATTAACAAAAGTAGCCAAAGGAAAAAAAAAAAAAGATGGGGTATCTCAATGTTCTTCTCTAAAATGGAATTGATTCCCTGCATTTTTAGTCAGCGTAACGTGGGCATTGGAAAGAAAAGCAAGTCTTTATCTTTTAGAGGCTGATCAGTGGTAAAATAATTCACTTAAGGATTTTGAACCAGAGGAGTGCGCAGAAACAACAGGTATTATATTTACTAAACATGTAGGGGAGAGCTGATTAAATCAGCAAGGAAGAAAATTTTTGGAGGAGATAAACACAGGTCAGGAATCTCCTCCAAGTCCCGTTGGTTCGGCTAAAATGTATGCGCTTGAATGGCTGGTAGGATCAGTTTGAGCTGGTTTCTGAAACAGCCGGTACACACTCACCAGGCCGCAGCACTCGTGTTTTCAGACACGGGTAACTGAGAAGACAGGACTCACCGTTTGGTGCCTAAGGCTTTACGTACTGAATCCAATCACTTATGTTTTTTTCCTTGAAAAATGTAATTTTTAAATAACAGCATATTTATTCATTTGATTGTAATTTCCAATGATAACCAAAGCGACATCCAATTTAGAAGGCCATGCCAAGTGATCCAAATACCTAAGTGCCCTTGTAATTAAATTTACTTTATCAAGCGCTGCTTAATTGACCGTTGACTCTCTCTCAGCTGCCCGGGGGCACCCGCAGCTTCCAGCTGGCTGTGCAGCCCCTTATCAAGGGCGGCTGGTGGGGGTCTCTACCTCCGCCTGCTGTGCTCAGGTCCCCTCCGGGGCTCCCCAGGCACGGGGGAGCAGTGGGCGGGGCGCCATCTGCCCGGCCGTGGTGGGCTGCACGTGGGGGCCCGTCCTCGTGGAAGCTGGCATGTCTGGTCCTGGGGAGGCCGGGCGGTGGGACGTCCAGCAGGACAGGAGGAGCATGTGGGGGGTGGGGGGACAGACAGGCCCTGAGCCGTGCTAAGAATTTTTATTTTATCCGAGAGCAGCGGCCGCCACTGACACGTTTCGGGGTTGGGAAGGCCCTGGTGAGGTACGCTTTCCTTCTTCCTTTTATTTTTTGAGAGATTGCGTTGGCCAGTTGTGGAAATTGAATTGGAGGACACCAAAAGCGGATGCTTGTTTCTGGGTCCTTCTCTGGACTTTGCAGGCATGGCCGAGCACCGTGCTTCTCTCTGGCCTCAGTCTTTGACTTACGGCTCAAAGAAAGCTCAGCATCCCTTCATGAGCCAGGGCGTCCCTAAAGCCGCGCGTCTGTGGCTCAGACTTCAGTGCACGTCGGGCATCCTGGGTGCACGTGGGCCCTGGACCAGCCCCGGGGTCTGCTGGTCAGTGGCTCTCGCGTGGAGGCCTGGACAAGGGGGCTGTTCTGTTCTCGACGAGGTGTCCTGGAGCCTCACTTTAGGCTGGACAAGGGAGCTTGGGAAAATAGGTTGACAGAAATAAAGCCACCTGTCCCCCCATCACCACAGCCTCAGAACCACTGCCACGTCTGGGCGGAAAGCAGGGAGGCCGCAGCCCCCAGTACCGCACGGTGGTCCCCTGGCATTAGAAGGATCCAGGGTCAGCCCGTGCTGTGCCGCTGTGAGACCCTTGGAGGTCAGGCCTCTTTGCTGGCTCTCTGCTGGCTAACAGTTCCTAGAGCAACTAAAATCATTGCCTCATCTACACACAGGGTTCATTGAAAGGTCTGACATAATCTCGAGAACAAGTATTCAACGTTCAAAACAGATTAATCATATTATGTCCAGGATACCTTAGTAACCTCTTGAGAGAAAGATTTGGTTTGAGAGGGGCATGGAAATATGTGTCTGCACACGTGTGTACATGCATGTGTATAAACGTGTGCATGTGCACAATATGCGTGCAAGCGTGTGCATACATTTATGTGCACGTGTGTACGTGCATGCACGGCACGAGTGTGTACACACGTAAGTGTATGTGTGCTCTGTGCAGCATGTGTGTACACACATGTGATTATAGATGAAGAAATAACGGGAGGGACCCAGGCCGGGGCTGTGGTGGTGAGTCTGGTAGTTTCTTAGCGTCCGCCTTGCAAGGAGCCCAGTGCTTTGACGATGTTGTTTTGGACCCGAGTGTAGCTGCTGATGGATGACGGTTTGCTGTCAATTGTCCTCGTGGTGATTTTGGCAGGTGGCGAAGCCAGGGGCTGGGCAGGTTAAGTGGCCCGACTGGGGCGAGGCCCGAGGCCGAGACGGTGGGGTGGTGCCTTCCTGCTCTGGCCCTCTCTGCAGAGCCCTGTGCCACCAGCATGTGACCTTGCTGTCTGAAGGGCAGCGTTTACTCACTCGTCACAACGCTTGAGGATAACTGCCATCGACTCGGCAGTTAGCCTCATGGCACTCGGCTGTGGGGAGCACATGAGACCCGGTTCCTGTGGGGACCACGCTCTCTGTGAAGGAGACAGACACGCTCAGAGCAGGCCATGGCAGCAGACCCACGGCTGTGGGTAAACTTCTGGACCTTCAGGGACGGTTTCCCAAAATGACATTAGGTCAGGGGAGGTGAGTTCGTGAAGCAGAAAGTGGTAGATTCATGGAAAATAATTGCTCTTTAATTTCTGGAATGTGGATTAGAATTAGGTCCTCTCTTTTAAATGACACTTGGCATTTTATGTTGAAATATTTTGGGCAGACATACAAAAAGAAGACATTATGCTGCAAATGCCATGTGCCTATCACCAACCATAACAAGTAAGCCACCACAGACGGTCCCTCTGAGTCTCTGCTCTCCTTCCCCAGAGGTAACTGCTATCCTGAATTGGATGTTTTTAAGACCAAAATGCAGTATTAACATGCAGTTAGGAAATATTATGTAAATAGAAGCACAGATATTTTTGTGCTTCTTGGTGGTGCTCAGCGTCATGTTTTAAAGACTCACTCATTGTGGCAGGTAGCTTTAGCTTGCTCATTTCACTGGTCTAGTTTTCCATCCTACGAATGGGCCACAGCTTGTTTCTCAATCGGCTAATTGATGGACATATAGGTAGTTCCAACTTTTTGCCAGTATCAGCAGTGCTGTTTTGAGTAGCTTTATATGTACAAGTGAGTTTTGCTGGGTATAAAACTACACGAATTGTGAGGTCTTGGGGATGTACCTCTTCACCTTTTCTGAATCTCACCTCTGTTCTCTAAATCCTTGGGAGAACTTCACTGCTGGACAGTTTGCTACACATCCTCACTGGAGTGTCCCGTACGTCTTACCCTGTCAGATGAGTAATCTCACCAGCTGTGGGCACCAGGGACCCTATTCCCAGTCAACACCGAAGGCTGGTGGCTCGTGAAACTCCAACTCACAACAAACAATATGATACTCAACTTTCAAACCAGTGAAAGATCCTGGGCCACATCACTGCCACTCTCTCTCTTCCAAAGTGGTTCACATGGGTGGGAAAGAATGTGAGTGCAAAATGGAAATTAGGACTGTAATCCCTCAGAGTTCATAGTCGTTTGTTGGAAACATCCTAGTAGAAAGCTGTCTTCATTGTAAATATTCTTAAATACAGTCACATGTGGGGATGTTACTGTTAATCAGGTTAAAGGGGGCTCCATAGACCCATCATCCCCTTGGTGGATGGACATTTTTCTGTGAACAACAAAAAAAATACCACTCCTGGGTATATATTGGGAAAAGACAAACACTCTAATTCAAAAAGATATATGCACCCCAGTGTTCACAGCAGCTCTATTCACAATAGCCAAGACATGGAAGCAACCTAAATGTCCATTGGCAGATGAACGGATAAAGAAGATGTGGTACGTACATACAGTGGAATACTACTCAGCCATAAAAATGAAGGAAATAATGCCATTTGCAGCAACATGGACGGACCTAGAGATTATCATACCAAGTGAAGTAAGTCAGACAGAAAAAGACAAATATCACATGATGTCACTTACATGTGGAATCTAAAAAATAATACAAATGAACGTATTTACAAAATAGAAGTAGACTTCAGACATAGAGAACAGACTTGTGGTTACCAAAGGGGAAAGGAGGGTAGGGATAAATCAGGAGTTTGAGATTAACAAATACACACTGCTATATATGAACTAGATGAACAAGGACCTACTATATAGCACAGGGAACTATACTCAATATCTTACAACCTATAATGGAAAGGAATCTGAAAGAGAATGTATAAAATATTTTTAAAAATATATATATCTAAAAAACGGAATTATTTTGCTGTACACCTGAAACTAACACAACATTGTAAATCAACTATACTTCAATTAAAAAACACACAAAAAGAAAAAGCCTAGTGGTCTGATGTAGTTTAGTAAGATCAATACCCTCGTTACATGAAAGTGCCTCTCCAATAACGTAGCTTCCGGCTGAAATCTTGAGAATATGGTTTCACCAGTGGTGCCGCCTGGAGGTCGTGAAAACAGGCGAGTTTGGGAAGAGCCCTTGGAAGGTGGCCTGTGTGCGAGCTTGGATTTCCGCTTTGCTCTTTCAGTGCCGTGGTCTCCGTCCCATTCTTGTTCCCTGTTGCCCACAGTAACGAAGGGCTTTCCTCTACGGCTTTCCTGGGCAGAACCCAGACGACGTCCACTCAGCACTGATTGAGCGCTTTTTGTATGCCTGGCGTCAGTACGTGCAAAGCTGTGGTGAATGTCAGAGCATCAGCTCCGACTGGGGGTGAGGAGAGGCTGAGACAGTGCTGGCTTGCGACACCCACAGGCAGGGGCAGCGGGCGGTCAGGTGCCGGAGCAGGTTGCTGGCCGAGCTGGGTCACAGCCAGGGAAGAAGAGGGGGCACTACAGCCATGGTGGTGGGTGGACGGGGAAGGGAGGGGACATGGTTGGGGAACGGGCTTGCCTGGAGCAGAGGGCCTGTTTTGGAAGTAAAAATAAAAATCTAAAAATGAGGAACATAAAACCGAGGATGACTGTGGATGGGCGAAGGTGGTCATACCTTTGGCCTTTGGTTTCCAGTCTGATATTTACCTCTTGGTGAAGAAGTTAATTTTTTGCTTTCGTGGATGCCACCCTCCGAGCAAGAGGTGGGTCTGTGTCCCCTCCCCTTGCCCTGGGTGGACCCCTGTGACGTCCGTGGCCAACGGAGTAAGGTGCAGCGATGCCCGGGGCTCCCAGGGATACGTCATAGGAATGGTAAGCACCGCTGCCGTGCTCTTCCGGGATGCTCGCTCTTGGAAGCCCAAGGAAGTGTGGACGGGGCCGTGTAGGGAAATGGGGTCCCTGCCCACGGCCCCGGCTGAGCCCTGGGCCTGCAGCAGCACCGCTTGCAGGCCATGCAGTTGAGCCACCTTTTTAAAAAAAATATATATGTATTTATTTATTTATTTATTTATTTATTTTTGGCTGTGTTGGGTCTTCGTTTCTGTGCGAGGGCTTTCTCTAGTTGCGGCGAGCGGGGGCCACTCTTCATCGCGGTGCGCGGGCCTCTCACTATCGCGGCCTCTCTTGTTGCGGAGCACAGGCTCCAGACGCGCAGGCTCAGTAATTGTGGCTCACGGGCCTAGTTGCTCCACGGCATGTGGGATCTTCCCAGACCAGGGCTCGAACCCGTGTCCCCTGCATTGGCAGGCAGATTCTCAACCATTGCGCCAGCAGGGAAGCCCTGAGCCACCTTTGAAGTGAAGCATCCAGTCGCAGTCGGGCCGTCCCAGCTAAGGCCACACGGAGCAGGGGGCTGTCCCCCCCTCCACGAGCTGCCCAAATGACAGGTTAATTAGCAAGGAAATTACTGTCGTCTTAGTAAATGTTGGGGTGGTTTTATCACGTTGCAATAGATAACTGACAAGATACCCTCCACTTTGCCCACCTCTGCTGACCTGTCCAGCTGACCTGTGGAGGCGGCGTGTGACCTCAGAGGCTTGTCCTGGTGGTGGCCTCTGTGCCATCGGCATGTCCACAGGAACCTCTGGGGTGGGGACCTGAGCACCGGCCGGGTGGTGCTGACCCGGGGACACACGGGTCAGCCCAGATATCACTCTCTTCTAAGACCTGGAGCCCAGGGCTCACCAGCTTCAGTCTCTCTCAACCCCAGCACATCTCAGAGAAAAACTCGTGATAGTGTCGGTAACAAACTGCCGAGACTCAGGGAGTCTCGGGGCTGGTTCGAACGGCCCCTCCCTCTCCCGCTGTGAAGGGGGCATCCCTCCCCTGCTGCTGCCTCCGTGACGGCCGAGCCATGCCCACCCTGGGAGCCCGAGTTTCCTTAGACCCAGTGCAGGAGCACCAGGTGCTTCCCTGGGTGCAGGGAGCGGAGGCGGCTGGTATTCAGGGCTGGGCTGGCTGTGTTCTGAGCGGAAGTCGGGGCTCCTTAGCTGTGAGGCAGTCGGTGGAGTTCAGGGCTTCTTGCCCCAGCAGCGGAGGACACTCCAGCATAGAGCCTTGGTCTCATACTGGTCCAGCTGCGTCGGACTCACTGGGAGCCGTCAGAGATGCAGAATATCAGGCCCTCTGCCCTGAGAAACCAGGCCGCCGTGGGTGTACAGGACCCCTGGTGACTCACAGTGGGAAGCTCGGAGGGGCATGGCCCAGAGCAGTGATCCCAAATGTTCACGTGCAGTGGGGTCACCTGAGGGCTTGATAACGCACGGATGGCTGGGCCCACCTGAGAGTTTCTGATCTGGAAGGTTTGCGTGTCTAACAGGGTCTTGAGCGCTGCTGATGTGGCTGGTCACACCTGGGGAGCCCCCGTTCTGTAGAGAGAGGCTCCCCAGTCTCAGCTCACCTGGGGACCACCTGGGGGCTTCTAAGGCACCGGGCCTGGGTCCCACCCGAGAGGTTCAGAGCTAGTCAGGTGGGCTGAGGCCTGGGCATCAGGAGACGGGAACGCTCCCCAGGGGGGTCTAACGTGCAGCGCACACTGAGAACGTGGTTTAGCGTCGTGGCTCTACACGTGGTCCCCAGACACATCGCTCCTAACGCTGCCAGCCCCCCTGACACGGCACTTCAAGCGTATTCATCGCCTCCCAGGGTCTGCGGGTCAGAAGTCCAGGCAGTTGGGCCCGCTGCTTGGCTGGGGGTCTCTCTCACCGGGCTGAAATCTCCATGTGGGTCGAGCGCCATCCCACCTGGAGCTCAGGTCTTCTCCAGACTTGCTCTGGGTGTTGGGAGAGTTCAGCTGCTTAAGGCTGTGGACTGAGGTTCCTTTTCTTGCTGGTCGCCTGCCCTTGCGGGGCAGTGGGGAAAGTTGTCTTGCTCTGAATCCCCCTCCTCACCCAAGGCCTGGATCCTTAAGGGGCTCATCTGATCAGGTCAGGACTGCCCGAGATAAACTTCTCCTGGATTAGCTCAGTGCACACTGATCAGGGCCCTTGATTTCATCTGCAAAATACCTTTCCCTGACATAAGGTAACCTGGTCACAGGAGAGAAATCTTGTATCTGTGAATCCTGCTCCTGCTCCCTGGGAGGTTATACAGGTTCCTTCCCCAGGGGCAGGGGGTCTTGGGGGCCATTCTGCCGACCACACCAGGCCTGCGGCCTCAGCATCACCTGGGAACTTGTTGGAAGTGCCGACTCTTGGTCCCACCCCGGACCTGCTGCATCAGGACCCCTGGGGCGGGGCCCTGTGGTTTGCTTTCCCCAGCCGTCCAGGTGGCTCTGATGGGCGTCCCCAGCACGGTCAAGGTGGAGGCTGCAGAGACGTTAGCAGTGGGGCTGAGAGGCAGCGGTTTGTGCCAGTGTACTTACACGTGGCATCTTGGAGCAGCCTTAGGAAGAGAGTACTTAATTAGTGACATTTCATGAATGACGAGACAGGCGAAGACAGGTTGTGTCACAAGCTGATATTTGACAGAGCTGGGGTGTCTCCGCCTGTCTGATTCCAGACAGTGAGCTCCTAATGGCTCACCTGCTTCCCCAGACCCTGGGTCTGACCCCGCAGCTGAGTTACTCTGCAGGGGTGGTCACCAGCCTTTCCCTGGGTCTGGCATTGAGGCTCTGCCAGCCTGGCCCTGCCCTTCTCCCAGGGCCTGGCCCTCTGCAGAGGGGAGCAGCTAACAGAGGGAGCTGAGCCCACGCCCAGACCCCACCGTGGGGAGACTGAGACGGCCCCGGAGCAAGGCCTTGTGTTTGCTGCTCTCGTCTGTGTGTTTACACGGGCCGCGTACTGTTCTGGGTCGAGTCCTAGCCTGGTTGCTCGCTCTGTGAGCACAGGAGTCACTGGCTGTTTCTCAGCCTGTTGCCTCAGCTGTGGAACGGGGCCAATAACAGCATCTCTCTTGGTCATTTTTGTAAAGAGTAATTGAGATAACCCACCTCAGCACTTAGCAGAGGGCCACCAAGTATGCTGTCACTACATTTCAGCTGTTACTGTGATAATACTCAAATTGGAGGAGACTTTAGAACAGCCTGTCCCGTCCTCTTATGGGGAAGGAAAATGAGAAGATTAAGAGGCTAGCCCGCGACTATAGAGTTAGTTGTGGAGCCTCAACCAGCCTTTTAACGCCATCCCTCCACGCTTCATCCACCATCCAGCCATCTCCCCACCCGCTCTACCCATCCCTCCATCTGTGTGTCCCGCATCCGTCCCTACATCCCTCCATTCAAGAAACATTTATTAAACATCTGGGTGTCAAGTGTTGTCACTGGTAATTCCTAGATGAAAAACTCATGGTTCCCATGTTCGGGATTCTCTTGGCTTAGTGGGGTGGGGGCTGATAAGCAGCTAATCGCAGTGCCGTGTGGGAACGACACTGACCCAGGCACAAGCTGGACCCCAAGGGAAGAGGTGGCCTACTTGTCCAGCCTGTGTGGGGTGGGTTAGGAAAGGTCTTCTGGCTCTCAGAGGATGGGCGGGTGTTAACTGGGGCCGGGAGAGCGTGTGCACTAGTCGGGCAGCGGCAGCATCCCTGGGAGGCTTTTAGAAATGCAGAGTCTCAGGCTCCATCCCAGGTCCCCTGCGTCAGGATCTGTATTTTCACAAGACACCCGGAAGATTCGTGCGCACGTTCAAATTCAAGAGTGTCTGCTTCACACTGTGTGCCGTGCTCCCTCTTGCTCCCGGCTAGACCTGCTAAATATGAGGGCTTTGCAGGATTCTGATACAGATACTTGTTTCCTCCATGTTTATTGGGGGGTGCACGCATGGTCTCCCCGCTAGTCTAACGTCTTGCCTAAAGCATCACAGGCCCCGGGGGCAGCTGAGGGGCTTCCTCCGCGTGCTGCATGTTCATTAGAAGCAACACCGTGAGCAGAACAAGGGCTTTGTTCTCATGAAAAACGGTGTGACTGATAGACAGCCAAAACAGCCTCTAGTTCCTTCCTCGAGGCGCGAGAACTACCCCCAAGGGAGGGAATGCGCTAACACATTTTTTTTGCAGCCACATGGTGGGGAGGTCTTCTCAGCCCGGCCTCGCCTTCGGGCTGTGTTGGGCGCATTCAGAGAAGCCTGGCGGGATGGCCAGCGAGTGGGCTGGGATCTGCGACCTCAGGCCTTGCAGACCTGCCAGCTCGGGGCCTACGTGTTCCCGGGTACCTCACCCGGGCCGCTTCCAGGCTGCAGGCGGAAGTGATTTAATTAGAGGGCGACCAGGGCTTAGCTGAGCTGAGCTGTGTGACAGAAGACACGTTTCCATCTCTGACTCACTTGGCTGTGGTGACAAATGCACACCCCAGGGTGTGGGCAGCCCGTGTGCCCTTCCCCAACCCTGCCCGCTCTCCCGTCCTCACCCCACCCTGCCGGTGACTGCACCACAGGAGCCAAGAAGCGCGGGGAGTGAGGGCAGGCAGCTTACAGTGTGAAGGCGCGTCTATAGTGACGTTCCGTTTTTATCAAAAAGTATGAAGTCATTAATTAAATAAAAAACAAAGCAAAAATCACTAGAGAAACTCTATTAAACCCAACTTCTCTTTCCACTGCATGTGCTTTATAGAATCTTCATTCCAGACCTCACTCTTGAATTACAGACACAGTTCTGTTACCTAATGTGGGACATTTTGAGTTGACGACTTGCTGTCACCCCCAAATCAATTCAAAGCAAATTCATAACTTTCTACTGCAAAACCCTGCTTTGTCTCGTCCCGGTTTCACCTGCTGGCATTTCTATTCTAGCCACTGCTGGAAGACATCTTAAACGCCTTTTCTTCCTTGTACTAACCCACCGAAAAGTCACTGTCAACTCTTGTCAACTGTACTATCTCCATATGTATTAAAATCCAAAAGATGTATTTTATGTACTATTTTCTCCTTGTTATAAATGGAACACGGGTTTACTGTAGAACAGTTAGAAAACAGAAAAATCATAGGAAGATGAAAATCACCCCAAGCTCTGTTTGCTGTTGGTTTGTTTCCTTCTAGTCCGTTTTCTGCCAGGAGGCATTGCCCCGCTCGTCTGTTTCTGCGTGGGAAGCGCCCCCTGAGTGTCTGCGCTTCCCCAGCCCTTGTGCGTTTCCTGGCTGGCGTTCCTGCTCCGGCCAGCGCACCGGCCGCCCTGCCTGTGGTCTTGTCCCTTCCCGGTGCAGGCTCTGCCGTGCTCTCAGCGTGGGCTTTTGAAAGTGCAGTCCCCGTCCTGTGGGTCCCTGATGAAAACTGTACCCCTTCATCCTCCACGAGACGGCGTCCATGTTTCTTGTCCCAGCAGGGAGATGGTTTTGAGCCCATTCCCTCCTCCCTCCGGCCTGCGCCCAGCACTTTCTGCTCTGGGGGGCCGAATCACTCGCAGTTCCCAGGTGAGTCAGTGCCTTCTCAGAGTGCCCAGTCACTGCATTTCCTCTGTCCGGAGGGCCATGCCCTGAAATCCACCCGCCTGCCCCCCCCCACCTCTGTCTGCAGGAGGTGCCCCCGGAGCCTTGCAGCCCCCTTCTGCCTGGTGCGCTGAGGACCCCTTCCTAACCCTTGGCGCCCAGCGCCTCCCTGCGGGCCGCGTTCTGTATTTGTTGCTGTGCTGCCAGCACCTGGCCCTGTGCCTCCACATTATCTGTAGCCTCAATGAGCGCTACGGACGCGGGAAGGAATGAGTGGGTGGAATCCGAGGCTTGTCGGCACTGGTTCTCACCAGACGTAACACATTTTCTGTTGCTTGAAGCTTCAGTCACCCGTCATCCTGGGGCACCTTCTCTCCGTTCCCCATCTCCTTTCTCAGAACAACACTCTGATTCCTAAACTGTATCTTAACGAGTGGCTTGGCCCACTGGCTAGGATTCCAGGTCGTGTAGGAACTGGCTGATGATCCGGGGCCCTGCTCCTCTGTCAGCTCAGCTCAGGTGCAGATGCAAACCTCTCACAGCAATGCAACGAGGCCTTGAGGAATAAGACATTATTGACTTTTGCTGAGAACACGCATCAGATGCACTGACCTGAAAACTAAATGTTGACCAATGAAAGGCTGTGGTCAATATTTCACCTTGAAGGACAACACGCTTGGATGGTTCCCAGAAATATGTACGCTTCCACACATGTTGAAGGTATTTGTTAGCGATCCCTGAGAAATAGTTCATGTGCCTGTGACCTCACAGCGAGGGTTGTCATTTCTGTGCTTAAATCCTCTGGGAAGGGAAGTTGGAAGAGTGTTCCGATGATGGCCGCTCACTGGGGCCAGGCGCTGTCCAGCTGTGCTGTGCTCATCACCCTGGGGAGACGCCTGTGCTCTGATTCAAGGACACAGAGCCAGGTTCTAGGGAAACCAGGACGGGCCCGCTGACCCAGAGCCTCTAGAGTGAACATTCAAGTGGGTCATTTCAAGTTCAAGTTGACACTACATCCGAATTACTTACACTTCAGTATCATGCAGGTGACGACTTGGCAGCATGTGATACCGCATCTGCACACGTGGGGTCGGAGGGACCAGGTACCTGACCCGGCGGGGCAGCGCTGGGCCCGAGGAGGACGTGGCGGTGGGCGCTGCAGAGCGTCCCTGGGGCCGGCTTGTGCC
Source organism: Balaenoptera ricei (assembly GCF_028023285.1). NCBI lineage: Eukaryota > Metazoa > Chordata > Mammalia > Artiodactyla > Balaenopteridae > Balaenoptera > Balaenoptera ricei. Next base: position 82,370,459 of record NC_082656.1, read on the forward strand.
TTCCGTGGCTTCTCAGGTGCCCAGGGTGACGTGTCTCAGACTCCGCTGAAGTCTGTGTCTCGGCAGCGATGTGTGGGGTGGAGGTGGCCTCTGTTTTTCACGGGGGCCCAGAGACCGGGGGCTGTAGCCCCCGGGAAGGCTTTCATGTGTCTCCGCTCCCCCCTCTGTCCTGAATCCACTCCTTCGCTTTGCCTTTTTCGACTGCCGCTCTGCCAGCAGGAGCAGAGCCAGGTCAGTCGGCGCCCTGCCTGCAGCAGAGGGGCTTCTGAGGGGCGCTCCAGCCGCCGCGCGGGAGGGAGGTCGCCGTGGGCAGTCCCTAGGCGTCCGCACAGCCGGGTCCCCGTCACACGTGGCTTTCCCGTGCCTCGGTGAAAACCCTGCTTCTAAGTATCTGGGCCTGGGACCCGCTGCTTCTTCCACAGCATTTTCACGTAGTTCTAGTTCGTGCCAAAATTTCCAGAAACACACACGTGCTTAAAAAGAGGGAACGTGATTCTTGATGTTATTTGGAGCTTTACCAAGAGCTGGTCACCGTTTCGGAAGTTCCCCTCTGAGTCACCACGTGTCTCTCTGTCTCTGTGGTTGTCACGTTCTCAACAACCCGAACGTCAGCACAAATGTGGGGTGACCTCACTATGCCTTTGGGTAGGTCACGCCCAGGAACTTACATGTTGAAGTACGTAGTATTTACATGATTATTATCTTCTTTTTCATTCTATTAGGGCATTATGTTGATTTTTGAAACTATGACTAATCAGGGTGGATTTTATTATTTATTATTTCTTTTTAAGATAGCACAGAAGATTGTAAAACGTTTTAATAAAACAGGGCCTGGGGTCTGATTGGGCTGAGACCCTCTGTGTCAGGTGCCCTCTCGTGCAGGCAGGCAGTTCTCCTCTGCTTCCTAATGTCCTGCCCTCGGCCCACCTCCTTCTGGAAATCAGAATCTGTCCAGGGCGTTAGTCAGGGTCAGACATCCTCTCCCACTGGGATTTAATTCATTTTTAGGTCCTTCTGACTTTGCTTTGCTCTTGCCTAAGCCTCTTTCTTCTTTTTCACATTCCTACCGTCACTCTCATTCAAATATATGATGAAACGGTCTTTCGTATTATTATGTCATGTATCATGATATCACGTAACAGTCATATTCTCCTTTTAGGTCTGTGCGGTCACATACGTTATTACAGAATATGTATGTATGGTTCTTCTGTTATTTATAGTTTCAGGCATTTATTTTCTGTTCTCATTGACCTTATCATTCAGATTATGTCCATCCTAGGAAACATATAAATAAGCATTTAGTTTATGACCTAAATCAGAATTTAAAATCGTACTTTACAATAAAGTGGCAAAAATGTAATCTGGCTGACTCATTATAAAATTGCCTTTGATTTTACTCTTATATGTAGCAGTGGATATTTTTAACTTAAAAGGCTTGCTTTGATTCATTTTTTTCTTTCAAAGCACATAAGGTTTTTAAAATGGATCTCCTATAATTATCGAGACAGTAGGCTGTTTTGGTTCCTTGAATTCCAGTTGTCAGTAAATAGTACCCTCTTCAACCTCCAAGCCTGCGCTTCCATGTTTGTGGTGATGGGGAGAAAACAGCACTGTAAATAAAACAAAACGGCATGGAGAAAGCACGTAGGAGGCATTTTCTCCAAGAAGAGAATCGCTGCCCCACCGCCTACTTGTTTGAAAATTCGGTTCCTGTCACTTTGTCCTCTATCATCAAAAAAGAGGACCCCTCCTATCACCCCCTCTGCTTTCCTGGGCCGCGTTTTCTCGGATGAGGGAGGAGCCGGTGGAGAGTGGTAGGTTAGGATGGCCTCCTGTGGTGTAGAAGCCCTGGGGGTCTGACTCTGGGCCCCTCATTAGCCTGTAATAACCTCCCCCCCCCCGACCCCCGTCCGTGCTGGGCAGGCGGGAGCAGAGTAGAGTCAGATGATTCTCCCCAAGCCTCTGGCCCAGACCGCGAGGTGTGGTAACCGTGGCGTCAAGAAGGGCTCAGGAGCCCGGGAGGAGCACCCAGAGCTGGGCGAGTCAGGAGATGCACCACGTGTGTGGCTGATTTTAAAGATAAGCAAGCCTTTTCAGGCAGAGAAGGCGCGGGGAAGCACACAGGCGGGAGGCGGAGCGGCCAGTGCAAAGGCCCGGGGTCCTGACCAGGGCAGGCGCCTGGTGAGCGGCGAGAAGGAGCTGGTGCGAGGCGGTGGGGGACGGTGTGGACGGGTGGGGACCCGGTAGGAGGGAGTCTGCGTGTCAGGAGGAGAGTTCAGGCGACCTGGGGACCTTGGAGCAGGAACACATCCACATGGGTTTGTGTTCATTAGATGGTGACTCTGGCCCCTGTGCTGCGGGGCGGGGAGAGCCCTTAGGAGGGGCAGGAGTTGGCCGAGAGGACGGCGAGACCAGGGCTGCTGGGGTCGGTGGGGAGAGAGGTGGGTTTGGAGATATTTGTCACTCGGGATCTGCAGGTCAAACTGGGGAGATGGGAGAGAACGGGGGAAGGGAGGCAGAGAAGGGGGAGATGTGAATGTTCTCAGATTTCTGGGTTGGCCGACCAAGGAGGGAAACTCGAGACAACACGTTTAACTTAGTCTTTGCACTGCCTTTCAGGTTCTGGTTGATTTTGTGGTTTCTAAAGACTCAGTAGGAAATGAATCATCGATCAACGATAACCCCGCTGCTGAGCTCATAGGAGGAACGGGTTCTCTGTGGAGGGCGGGTCTGCTGACGAGGGGCCAGAGCTCTGCAGGGCAGGGCGGGGAGTGTCAGCGACAGATGCCAGCAAACCTGTTCTCTGCAGGTCACACATCCCACAGGCCTTAAAAGACATTAGATCGTAAACGTACCATGACTGACGTAGAGAACAGTAGACGGTGGATGCACTAGGGGTGGTAAGCATCCTCACACTTCTCTAGTCTAATCTGCCCATCGTGTAGATGAGAATATTGGCCCCAAGACGTTAAGTAATGCAGCTACTAAGTTAAGAAGGTCACGCAGCTAGTTAAGGCTCAGGAATGAGATTGGGTCCCATGGTGGTGGGCCCCGAGTTTTACATTGTTTTCACTCTTCCAAGCTGCTGCTTCTTGTGTTATTCAGGACTGTTGTGTTTAAAAGTGCACACAGATTCCTTAATATGAGAACTTTAATGTCAGAGAAGATCCTTGTTCTTAGGAGACAGACATTCAAGAATTATGAGGCAATAGGGCATAATGTATGCCACCTGTATCCAGTGGCTTAGGGGTAAAATATATGTTTATACATGTGTATTTCTCTCTATGTATATCTATCTATACACATACATCTCTAGAAATGTATGTATATATATGCATACATCTCTACTGATGAATCATCTATCTCTCTCTCTCTCTCTCTCTATCTATCTATCTATCTATCTATCTATTTATCTGCCTACCTACCTACGTGCCTGCCCATGTATTGAGAGAGAGGGAGAAACAGAGGACTATGTGGTCACATTCTGGTTTTTATATATATATTTTTTATATACATATATTATATATATATATATATATATATATATATATATATATATATATATATATATAAATATATATATATGAAATCTAGTTGTATCTATAAAGCCAGGTAGTCTGGTCCAGAGCCCGCACTCTTAACCTCCATGTTGCATTGTGCCTTTAACGTGGACATGTGCTGCCATTTATAGCCTGGAAGCAGTTCATGGTAAAGCTTCCTGCCCCGTCTTCACGGTGGATCAGAGATGATCACGCGGTGGTTACCCACCGTAGCATTCAGCACTTTTCAGATTGCTCTGACGGACGTGACCTCCTCCCATCTGAGGGCAGCCATCCCTAAACTACCCCCCTTGTGGACAGCTTGTGACGTGTTCTTCCACGTGACGTGTTCTTCCAACAAACCTTCTCAGGTGGGTAGGACAGGGTTGCTATCTCTTTCGTCTGTGAGGAAATTGGAGAAGCTGCTTGAGACGTTGCTGAGACACACACAGCTAACAGGAGACAGAACCAGCTGTTAAACGAGGTCCCTCGTGATTTGTCCTGCTCCGCACGCTCTCCCTACAGAAGCCTGTTCTGCACCCTTTCAGGGGAAGCCTGCAGTGGGATCTGTTTGGCTGCCCCGTTTGACAGTGTTCTGTAACAGGAATCTCAACAACAGTGCCTGGGGGTGGGGAAGAGTCTCAGCCCTGGGGGAGCGCTGTGTCAAGAAGGAAAGTGCCGCATCTTCCACCAAGGACACAGCCCTACGGGGTCTGGCTCAAAGAGCCACCCTTTATTTTGTACCCAGCTTCCCTCAACAGATATTACGGGGTCACAGTGAACGAGGTGCTTGACGCCAACCTTCCTGGTCTTCCTTCTGGAGAAGAACTTGGATGCCGTTGCCAACTTTGGTTCTCTAACCAGAGAGAAACCTGCCCCATCTGAAATTCAAGAATTATTTGTTCAGAAGCATTAGAAAATCTGGAAGAAAGGGGAGTGAGGGTGTTTTTCCGGCTGGGCTTTGTTCATTTGCGCACTTTGAGAAAATCTCGACAAGTTGGCGAGGATACTTGCTCCCAGTCACTTATTCCTGGCGGACCTAATTCAACGTCAGAGCTTTTTCCTGTGGTAACTTGATATCAACATTTTCTGAACTGTGTTCTGAGGAACATACTTCTATAGTAAATCAGTGTTCTATAAAAAGAGTTTTGAGGGCAAATAAACTTATTAACTAGTCTGCCTTACTCTTGGAAAGTCACAGGCTCTCCAGCTCATCTGGGTTCAGGAAACATAGTAAATAGAAAGATCGGCTGGACTTTGTTGAGCTTGGTGATTTCCAAATTCATGGACCACAGAACTCCCTTTTTTCATGTAATAATTACTAACATCTACAGCGGCAAATGTCTGTGTACTTTTAGGGTAATATTTGCAATAACACTTAGTTTGATCAGTTGGAAAAACAAAGTTACCAACTCCATTTTCTACTTGGGAATATTCTTTCTGAGCTTTTTTCCAAAAAAGATTCCAAGGGCATATGTGTTGTTTGCAGATGTACACATTTAGAAATGCAAAATGCTTTGAAAGTGTTGATTTTTTAAAAAAAGCCTAAACTACTTGCTGGGGAGCACGGATCTGCGCGGTTCCCTTCAGGCCGGCCTCTGATGCCCCTAGAGGGGCAGCTGGGCTGCGGGGTGAGGGCTGGGCTTGCCCTTCTCTCCCCACGTCTGCAGGGGCCTGCTCTCAGCTGCGCTTTGTTCACCTTCGCTGGCTGCTCCCTGCATGGTGTGTCACCTGGGTGTCTGCCTCTGTCCCCTGCTGTTGGCTTCTTTAAACCCATGTCCTTTTTCTGCATTTGATCTCTCGTCCACGTAGTCATTTCTCCCTTTTGCATTGCCCGCCCACCATGTGCACAAAGCTGGGGACAGAAGACTCAATGCTATTCAGGGACAATAGCCCTGCACTCCAGGACCTCGGAGTCGAGCTGAGAAACAGGCTGTGGAAGGACGTATTCAAACCCGACTCACCTTCAAGGCTGCTCTACCCAGTCTTCCCCAGGAAGCGAAATTCCCTTGACTGTTTAAGCTACCGTGATCTTCCTGCCACCGGAATATTTTATGTCAGTATAGTCAGTTCTTACTTTTTTTTTTTTTTAATATATTTTTAATGGAAGTGACTTAATTTTCTTCACCTCCATGGTAGGTTGAGAACCAAGATCACACCTTAGAATTCCCCACAGTGCCAGGCACGTGCTCAGTGAATAATTGTTGATTTTCTCTGTAACTCAGCATCCATTGAGCATTGCACGGACCCCAGGACCAGAGACAGGGGCACAAGAATGACAGAAAATGAGATCCTTTCTCAGATTTTTATCATATACTAGGTGAGATTCTTAACATGGGATAAAAATACCTTAATTCCCTTCCCTGTAGAGCAGAGGTTTCTCAGCCCTTGTGACGAAAACCTAGTACAGAGTGAATTTTAAATCAGTACTTGGTGTACACCTACCTACACACACAACTGAAGCAAAAGTTTCACTAAACTTTGCAGGTGTAATCAAATTAAGATGGGGTCGCAGCAAAGTAGAGCGGGTCCTGACGCCGTATGACCGATGTCCGCACGAGAAGAGGGAGCTTTGGACACAGACACACAGAGGAAAGGCCGCGTGAAGATGGAGACAGAGAATGGAGCGATGCGTCTGTAGACCGAGGGACCCCAAGGACTGCAGACACACACCAGAAGCTAGGGAGCAGCAGGGAAGGGCCCTGCCCGGAGCCATCCGAGAGAGCACAGCCCTGCTGACACCTTGATTTCGGACTTCCGGCCTCCAGAAGAGGATGGGAAAATAAATTCCTGTTGTTCTAAGCCGCCAGTTCGTGGCAATTTGTTCCGATAATGCTACGGACTTAATACACCATTGTAGAGTCTTAAAGAGGATGATAAATGTGATTCCATCTCTTTTTTGGAAAAGACCTCAGTTGGCTGAAAAATCTAGGGGAGGAGCAAGCCCAGGGGCAGGAGGCCTGTGACAGGTCCTGGGTGTGCATCTCCCCTGCACCGCACTGGGCCTGTGGTCTCCCTTGGCCCAGTTGGCTCAGCCAGTCCTTGAGCTGGCACCGAGTATGGTGGCCAGATGAGCTTCCAGGTCATCTCATCACCTTCTTCTCTTTCTTAAGACCTTTCCAGTGGTTCTCCCCTGTCCCCAGGAAAAGCCAGAAACTGCTGAACATGGTTTGCTGATCTCCCTGTGATCTCATCTTTGCTTGGTCTCTGCTTCTGCCTGTGCTCTCCCCCACCTCCTCCCTCCCTCCCTTATTTCATTAAAACTGTACTTCTTGAGCACCTGAGGGCACGGCCCTGAGACAGACTGCTTTTGCCGAGGTTGAATCTGGCTTTTCCAGTTGAGTAATCTGGTGGTTCTTGCCTGGGGTGCGTTTGAGCCCCTTGAGAAGTTGCACTGTCTGGAGACACTGTGGTTGTCACAGGTGGGCGCTGGTGGCATCGCGTAGGTAGAGCCTAGGGGCGCTACACGTCCCACAGGGCGCAGGCTTGCCCCAAGAACAAAGAACTTTCAGCTTGCAAATGTCCATAGTGCTGAGGTTGAGAAGCCCAGACTTAATCTGAGATCAGGGTAAGTTGTTTCACCTCGCGAATCTGGAGTTTTCTAATCTGTCATAGTACTCATCTCAGAGGCCTGTGTGAGGGTGGAGTGAGTCAGTACCATAGAGGACGTAGAAGACCCCAGGCTCAGGGTGAGCACTGTTAAGGCCCCTCCTCGTGACCCTGTGTCGGGCACAGACTAGACCCCTGTGAGTAACACACCCTCAGACACTTCTGTCCTGCCACTCTCCTCCCCTCTGCGCCTCCCATGGAATGCTTGCCCTGGTCATGCTCAGATTCTTTCAGTTATCAGGATGAACTGACATCTCTGTCCTCCAGGCCGTGGCAAACCACTGCCCCCTTTCCCTCTGACCAGGCTCTACTGACGCTTCAGGGTTAGCTCAGCTGTCACCTCCCCTCGGGACCTTCCCTGACACTCTCGCCTCCACACCTTGGCACAGTTCCCCATACCCATCATGATCTCCATTGCCGTGGACACGTCCCCCATCATAGCCCCCATCCACCGTGTGTCCATTGCCCAGTTAACCCCCTGTCCTGCTTGGTAGTGAGCTCTCTGGGGGGCAGATTCTGTGGCTGTTTTGTGCATCACTTGGTGACCTGCCTGGCACATAGTAGATTCTCAGCAAACGGCTCCATGAATGAAAGGATGAATGACAGCCACAAGCTGTCCACAGGGGGATAGTTTAGGGATGGCTGCCCTCAGATGGGAGAGAGGGTAGGAAAATGTCAAGACCTGGAGTGGGCAGGGCAGAGGGTCACCCACCCTTACACCTTCCCACACCGTCCCACACCGTCCAAGTGTCCTGACACCAAATAGGTGGGTTTGTTGTGTCTGAGGTGCAAGACGGTTTTCTCTTCTCATCTCTAACCACCTAGGAGATTGTTTTCTTTAATTCTATTGACTGGTAGTTGTATTACTTTGACCATTTCATTAGACATTACTGAATGCTAATATTCTGACACACCTGTGCTAAAGGCAAAGAATTCCTGTCCTCAGAAAACTCAGGTACTGGGGAGAGAGACAGAATATGAACCTTAATAGTAACAGGAAAGAGGTGACCACAAGCTCGAAGTCAGGGAAGGCTTCCCAAGGGAGATGTTACTTGAACTTGGCTTTGAAGGACACCTGGGAGGATGAGGAAAGATCTTTTCGGCAAAGAGAAGGGCAGGGATTAAGGCAGAGAGGCACGGGAGCATGCGGGGGTGTGAGGAAACCCAGAGGCTGGCGCCAGAAGTGTGTTTGGCTATGAGCTGGGGTGGCATTGGCTACAAGTGAGAGAAAAGCTAAATAAGGTTGAGTTTGCTCACAGGATCAGAAGTCTGGAAGCAGGCAGCTCCTGCTCTGGTTTAGCTGTTTGAATGTCCAACACGGACCTAGACTTTTTCTGTCTTTCTGCTCCATCTTTCGCCTGTTGACCTTCGTCCCCAGGCCTGGCTACCTTGTGGTTGTAAGAAGACCCCGGTGTTCAATGTCATATTTGCTGTCAAGCCAGAAGAGGGGGTGAAGGGGGTAGGACCAGCCACATGAGTCCTATTGGGCTGCAAGGCATTGGAAAGCACTGCCCAAAGTCAGAGTTCTGTTAGCAAGAGGAGCTACGTCCACCATCACATTTGAACTGCAAAAAGTGGACTGAAAATGCAGACTAAGGCCAGGTGGTAAAGAGCTTTAGATGTCCCACCAAGACATCAGATGTTAGAGAGAAAGCACTGGGAAACCACTGAAGGATTTTCATCTGGGGAGTGATGTGATTCGATTTGTGTTTTAGAAAGGAGATGATAGCAGCAAGTTGGGGACTAGAATGAAAGGGCACAGGGCCAGAGATGGAGAGAGATTTAGGAAGCCATTGCAGGAACCCAGTGAATAAATGATGAGGGTCTGCCTTCGCAGAGTGGGGTGGAAATTGAGAGAAAAGGACAGATGTGTGAGACACCTGGGAGGTGGAGTTGGGGGTTTATGGTGATTGCATTTGAGGAGGGAGTGTCTAGGGTGTGGTTCAGGTTGGCACCCAGGATTTTGCCAGGGGGTCAAATGAATTCCCAAGTGTCCCCCCAACTTCAAGTTCTTTCCTCAGTTTGCAATGCATGCAAACATGCAGGGATTATTGTTTACAACTTCATCTCAAATTTTTGGTTCTCTTTTGGAATTTGAAGACACCCTTTCTCCTTTTTTTCACCCACAGTTTGGGGGTGGTTAAAGAGATAAGCTGTCCTCCAGAGCCTTAGAGAGTCTTAGAAGTGGCATCTAACTTGCTTTGAAGAAGTACATCCTCCATAAATAGCAGATTTGGCAGAAAAGCTGGGTAAGGTCCCATGATTATATAAAAACTAGTGTTCATTTTACATAAAAATGTCAAGTTGGTCTTTAAATAGCAGTCTCAGAAGCACAAGCCATTTCATTATCCATTAAGTCATTTAGCATCCACTATACAATTTTTCAAAGTTATTTTCCCCAGAGGGATTGCTGATATACAGTATTCTTGCAAAAAGGGTGGCAGGAAGAGGGGGAAGAAATTGCTGAGAGTATCCTGCAAGCAGTCTCTTATTGCATTTGCTTTATCATTTAGGGAAAATGCAGACATCAAATTTGAGACAAGAAGCCAAAAAGAAAACCTTTAGATACTGTTGTAAACTCAGGGCTGTGTTTGGTGCAGTTCAATGAGAGTTTTCTGCTTTGCTGCCATAGTTGTTTCTACCCGTGGCACCTGGCATCATAAGTCCATTACCCTGTCCCCATTCTGAATAGGACCCTGAATTAGGCACAAATGCAGGTCAGAAAGAAGCCATGATTTCCATGCTGGCTAGAGCCCTGTTTGGTTGGGGAGACTGAGCCCACACACTTAAAGTAACTTACAAACCCTCCAAACAGCATGTAGGAGGCCCTAATTACTTGCGCTGCTTGGACCTGGAGACCTTGCTGTTTATAATCTTAAAAGGCCGCAGCGGCAGGGGCCCTTCAGCAGCATAGTTTTCAGAAGGTCTTCAAACACCCTAAAAGCCACACGAAAAATTGACTATATATCTTCACAGATTTTTTATTTCCTGTGGAAGATTCCAGTATTTATCAGATTCTCAAAAAGGTCAGTTCTTCCCACCAGAGATGGGAAGAGCACAATACCAGTGTTACAGTCCCCCAAGAGGGTAAATAAACTAGTGAAAAGCTATAGGTCATCTTGATGATCCCTAATCAAGTTGCTGCCCCACGATGGGGGAGGGGGGCAGGGGTCACGTGCATCCCTGAATAGCAGGGCTGGACTCACCTCGGGTGGGGGTTATCTCCCTCCAGAAAACTCCCTCCCAGGTGGTCATCTGAAGCTGAGCTTCAGCAAGTTTAAAATGTGCATGTGTCACAGACCATGGACCATCTGTGGATGGTGTGTCCTGAAAGGCCCAGGGTCCCCTGAGGCAGAGAGGAGGCCCCTGTGTGTTCCAGGCTGTCTCGGGGTCATGGACATTCAGGTTTGGATGAGGCTGCAGGCAAGGCTCCTTCCACCCCTATCCCTGCCTCAGGGCCCCTCTTTTCTGCGGTGTGGATCACTGGGGATTGCGTGTGACTTGTGATGAGGTGGAGTGCTGTGCATTCCTTTGGTTGAGGATCAAACACCGAGGTAACTCCTCGAGATCAAGCAGGACATGTGCGAATTTCATCGGTTGTGCCCTTCCCACCCAGTGGGCCCCGATGGCCCAGAGCGTCCGCCTGTCCCGTCTGGGCTCAGTGCTGTCCTAACCTTTCATGCAGGCAGCCAGGGCTCTGAATTCCTAACATTGCTTCTGGAGTTGCCCCTCCTCTTTCTTCTGCTGACACACCCCTCGTGGCAGATGCTGGGTCACTGAGGTCCTACTTGGCACTAAAAGTTAGCCTTGTTATTAGGGGCACTTCCTTGGACCACTCAAGCCTGGGATTTTTCCAGAGAGTCTTAGTCAGCCTGGACTGTTATAACAAAATACCACAGACCGGGGGGCTTACGGACAGCAGAAAAATATTTCTCAGTGTTCTGGAGGCTGGAAATCCAATGCCAAGGCTCTGGCTGATTTGCTGTCTGGGGGGGTGGGTTTCTTTTCCTTGTTCAAATGGCTATGCTCTCGCTGTGTCCTCACTTGGTAGAGAGAGAAAGCGATGGTCTCTCTCCAGGTCTCTTCTTATAAGGGCACTAATTCCATCATGAGGGCTCCACCCGCGTGTCATAATAAATACCATCACATGGGCAATTAGATTTCAACATACAAAATTTGGGGAACACAAATGCAGGGATAAAATTCAAAATGTTCAATAGCAGCTATGCCGTGGAGACAACCGGACAGAATAAGCATCTGCCATAACACAAGGGCATGTCCAGAGCACCTGCCGGCCAGGGATCAACTTTTTATGGCGTTTGTGGGTGGTGTGGACGGTGGGACACCCAGGGGATTAAGGCTGTAGCTATTTACCAAGCAGTGTGGGAGTGTTTCAAGATTACATCTGGCACAGCTGTACCCACTGCTTACTGGCTGATGATCAGCTTAATTAGCTAGAAGTTTATGACTCTGTCTTGACCCCCTTCCTCCCGGGTTTCTCTGAAATTCTACAATTCCATGATCATCTTATTCGAGTCTGGGACTTGAGTGCAGATGTGTGCCTAGGGTAGCACACTTACAGTTTCCAGAAAGACAGTGTCTAAAATGTCATCAGTTCCCTTTGACCTCTCTCTTCTCTGCAAACTTCCCAACTTCATATCACTTTCCCGATAAATATTACACTTTTCGTTTCTCTTAAGTCCTGAAATTCAGCGGCTTTTCTTATGTGCTCAGAGAGATGGCAGCTGTGAAGCTCTTGGGCTGCAGCCAGATACAGGAGCCTGGCGAGTCCTAGTGCATTTGGTCCTGGGGAGGAAGTGGGACCCAAAAGGCTGTCAGCAGGAGGGGACAGCCTCCAAGGGCCGGTGCTTCCCAGCAGGGGGGTCATCTGTCCACGTGCTGTGTGCCGTTCTGTGTCTTTGCTCGGCCGTTTCCCCCACGTGGAATGCCCTCAGCCTATCTGCAAGGTACACGTACTATTGATACTTACTGTTTAAGGCTAAGTTTAAACGACCCCCCTTTCTCACCTCCACCCCCTTGAATTCTCTGTCGGCCCCTCTCATGGACGCATCACTTCCTACCTGACTCCAGTTTATCCCCTGCACCTTCCATCCCTGATGTGCTGTGATGCTCTGAGCCTAAGACACTTGTGCGGATCTTAACGTTTCTTGAGCGCCTCTGGGAATGCAGATGTTTTATGTGGTGGGAAACCAGGGGAGGGACACGCCAATAAGAGTTCCTGCCATTTGCAGGTGATAGAGGATTTACTGACATTTTGTGCCGTGTGAGTTCACTTGATTTTTACAGCAACCTGTGAGCCAGGTTGATTACGGGGTTTTTGTATTGGATAAACTTTGTAATCTAAGCAGATTGTGGGATTACGTTTCAGAACCCAACAGAAGCTGCCATTATCAGTGGCTGAATGAGTCTTTGATAAACCTGAAGATTCATGTCAACGGTGATCCTGGTTTATATTTGACAGATTGTGAAATGAACACGTCTTTTAGCATTTCTCCTAGTGAATCACTCTAGGCTGACTGGGCTTGGCCTTGCATTGGCCCGGGTACCATCCACCTGTGAGTCGAGGACACAGCTGCAGGGATGCACCACTGGCCCAGGTCCCCAAGGAGTTTTTGGATTATTGGGGGGACAGGGGAGTAGGTGTCGGAGTTACGGAGTGTTGTGGTTGTCTTGCTGTGTAACCCACCCAAACAGCAGCCTCCGTCATGGTCCTGCAGGTGGACTGAGCCGCAGCGGCTGTCTGCAGGCTGACATGGAGGCTGGGATGTGGGGCCTCTTCTCTCCTTGTGGGCGCCCCCTCCATGGTCTCTCTGGTCTTTCCGGTAGGAGGTCCCACTGTTCACACAGGGGTTCAGAGTTTCCCCAAACCGTGTTCCAAGAAGAGGGCACAGAGGGTGTGGTCCTCTTAGCAGCTGGGCCCAAGGCTGGCAAGCAGCATCCTGGCACATTCTGCAAGTTCATGGGACCTGGGTCCAGCCAGAGTCAGCCTGGGGAACACGCCAGGAGGTGTGGCTTTGGGCCACCTTTGGAGATGAGCAACCACAGCGAGATGAGTGGATTTTAGGGGCATGCAGGCTGTACTGGGAGTGCAGAGAAGCCCAGAATTGGGACGGAGAAGCCTTTTGGGAGATTATGAACCCAGAGCTGTGGGGTTTTTTTCAATAAATAAGATTTAGCCAAATGAAGAAAAAGGAATGTTTGGTAAGTGAGTGAACTGATAAATGAACGATTTGAGTCAGAGGTAGAGTATTGGGTCATACTGTAAAAGCTTTTGGTGATAGGCATGGAGGTGACATGCCAAGTATTTTGGAGACGTACAGACCTGGGCTCAAATCCTGGCTTCACGTTTGTAGGCTTGGCAACCTCAGGCCAGTTACTCCATTCCCTGAGCTTAATTAGACTAATGAGAGGATGACCTTATAGGTTTGCTGTGAAGAGTAAACCAAAACCCCTACCCTCGTGCCTGACGAACTGTGCTCTGCTCAGCAACTGTGTCTAATTTTCAAGAGAGACAAGACACCTCTTAGTGCACCTGGATAGAAGAATCATCATCAACATGAAAAAATTCCTGCTTCTAAACCCAGCCAGCGGGACTTCCCTGGTGGCGCAGTGGTTAAAATCCTCCTGCCAAAGCAGGAGGCACAGGTTCGAGCCCTAGTCCGGGAAGATCCCACATGCCGTGAAGCAACTAAGCCCGTGCGCTACAACTACTGAGCCTGCTCTCTAGAGCCTGCGAGCCACAACTACTGAGCCTGCGTGCCACAACTACTGAAGCCCGCATGCCTACAGCCCATGCTCTGCAACAAGAGAAGCCACCGCAATGAGAAGCCTGCGCACTGCAACTAGAGAGAGCCCACGCGCAGCAACGAAGACCCAACACAGCCAAATAAATAAATTAATTAATTAAAAAAACAAAAACAAAAACCCAGCCAGCATCGCGTCCTTGCTGAGATCACAGAGCTGCCCCCTTTATGTGTGACCGTCTACGAGCACCACGCCTGTTTGACCTTTTTCTAGGGGTGCCAGCCAGTGAAACAGGACAGGAGAAGGGAAGGAGCAAGCATTTTTAGAAGAGAGAAGATAATATTGTTGTTTTCAGATTAAGATTTCCTAGCTTGAAAACTTGAGAGGATCAACTGAAAAACCATTAGGATAATAACAGGGTAGGGTAGGTCAAAGATGCTCAAAGGGCTTCCCTGGTGGCGCAGTGGTTGAGAATCTGCCTGCCAATGCAGGGGACACGGGTTCGAGCCCTGGTCTGGGAAGATCCCACATGCCGCAGAGCAACTAGGCCTGTGAGCCACAACTACTGAGCCTGCGCGTCTGGAGCCTGTGCTCTGCAACAAGAGAGGCCGCGATAGTGAGAGGCCCACGCGCCGCGATGAAGAGTGGCCCCCACTTGCCGCAACTAGAGAAAGCCCTCGCACAGAAACGAAGACCCAACACAGCCAAAAATAAATAAATAAATAAATAAATAAATAAATTAATTAATTAAAAAAAAAAAAAGAAGGAAAGCAAACTGTTCAGAAAATAAAAATATATTAAAAAAAAAAAAGATGCTCAAAGATGGGTAACTTTCTTATATACCAACGATAGTCAGAAAATATAATTAAGGAAGCGTTCCACTCATATAGCAGCAACTGCAGAAGTTTACCTGAGAATTAACTTGACAAAAGTTGTTTAAGACCTAACTGAAGAAAATGATAAAACTCTACTGTAAGACAAAAGAAAAAAAAGATTTGAAAGATTGGAGAGATATACCCTGTCCCCAGTTGGAAAAACCTAATGCTATAGAGGGATGCTTTTCCAATTCCTTTATAATTCCTATAAAAAGTGATGGGATTTTTCTTGGAACATGAGAAAAGTATTCTAAATTTTATATGTAATAAACTGATAATAAAAACTTACAAAAACCCATTAAATATCTACATCAGATATTCAGAGTATAAAGCTGCAATAATTAAGATGATATTTTGCTGCTCTGAGAGCAGATGGACATGTCAATAGACCTAAAAAGAAAACCCGCAAATGGCCTCAAATGTATATTCAGTGCGTGACAAATGTAATATTTCAACCAGCGAGGAAGGATTATTCTATACTAAATGCTGGAATAATTGGTTAACTATCTGGAGGAAAAAAGTTAATTACCTAACTCCATCTATCATAAATAAACAATAATGGATTAAAAGAATAGATGTAAAAAATGAAATCAAACAGTAAGAAAAAGAGAAAACAGATGAATATTTATATCATCTTAAGGGTGTGGAGACTTTTTAACACTAAAGGGAACACACATAAATTTGAGAGCTTTGACAACAACGACAAAATATTTTTTTGTCTGCTCAAAATATATACAAATTAACATAAAATGGCAAACTAGGTGAAAATGTTTGCAACAAAGATATCAGCCATGGCATATCTGACCCTTTACATAGAGGGATTATAAGGTGATGAAGTAAGGACTTAACCTTACATAACCTGGTAGATAACTCAAAGGCAATGCAGAAAAGCAGAAATACAAATGGCTGGTAACTCCCTTTTAATGTTCAACATCTCCAGCAGATAATGAAATACTGGTTAAAATGAGATGTCATTTTCATCTATTAAACTGGTAAAGGAAAAATAGGAGCATCCCCAGTGCAGGGAGGGTAGAGGAAATGCATTAAGGATACAAGTAAAGGCAGCTATGAATATTTTGGAGTATAAGTTGAAGTTAAGAGTTTTATAAAGTATAAATATGTGTTACCGTTCAACCTAGCAATTTCTTGTCTTGGAAATTATTTTAAGAAGAGAATCAAGAATATGCACAAGATTTATATTGTAATATATTCACAGTGTTATTATAATTGTTAAAATTTAAAGACAGCCTGTTTATTTAAAAGATGTAAAGTATGAAAAATCCATAAAGTGCTATACTGTTCAGCTATGAGAAATTACTGTTTAGAATCTAAGAAGATATAAAAGAATGTGTACAACAAATTTCAAGCAGAAACAAATGTTCTATCCCAAATAATCATCTCTCTCTTTGTCCATTTACCTCCCTAGAGAAAGAGCAAAAGTTATATGCAGATGATGGAATTTTGAATAATTTTGTTTTCCTCTTTGGGCTTTTTAGAACTTTCCAAATTTTCTACAGTGAAACTGTGTCCTTTGTGATCTAAGTGGAAAATGTTGCTTGAAAACTAAATGAACAAATGTCAGTTATGTGTTGAATTCCCTGAGTTGCTTAGATGTGACTTTTAAACCAGATTTGGTGAGTCCCCACTTGCCGTCTGCCACGTCTCTTCCAGGGACCTCAGGGGCTATAACAAAAGTATTAGGACAAAATTAGTTTTACTTGATGTCTTAGTCCGTTTGGGCCGCTTTAACAAAACACCACAGACTAGATGGCTTATGCAGCAGAAATTTATTTCTCACTGTTCTAGAGGCTGGAGGTTCTGGAGATCGGGGTGCCGGCACGGTGAGGTTCTGGTGAAGTCATCTCTTCCTGGCTTACAGACGGTGACTTCTCGTGTCCTCACGTGGAGGAAGTGGCGAGGAATCTCTCTGGGGCCTCTTGTACAAGGGTGCTAATCCCCTCATGGGCTCTACCCTAGTGGCCTAAGCACCTCCCCACCTCCTTGGGGGTTAGGATTTCAACACATGGATTTGGGGGGGACACAAACAGGCCACAGCGCTTGACTTTAATGTCATGGAGTATTTGGGGGAAGGACTTGGAGGAAGATTCCAACTCATCATGACCAGATAGATGGGCGTTGCAGCATAGCTGTTTCTTCGGGCATTTCTACCACGAAAAGCCCAAAGCGCTGTGATTTTTGCTGCCTGTCAGCATCTGCGGCTTGTTCTGGAAGCACCTCTGCTGGGAAAGCCCATGTGAGCTGAGGGAACTTCTTCCCGGGCTCCTTATTTCTGAAAAGTGGCTTCTCCCAAAGGCCAGCTCTGAAATCGTTTCCATTGTTGGTGGAAAATCATCCTGGGGAGGAACCCCAAGCTCTTGATCTAAATAACAATTTCACCTTCTCTATTTAGAATCCTGGGTGGTGATGCTGAGTGAGGCCAACATGTCTTTTTCCCTTCAGGTTCCCCCTCTTCATGCTGCCGGGGGGAGTGCCTCTCGGCGGCAGGCCCCGCACAGAAGGTGCTGAGCGGTGCATCTGCTTTAAATGCTCTGTGTGCACATCAGCGGCTGATTATATATTATTCACCAACGCACTAAACACAAAGGAGGAGAGGCTCAGCACTTGATAGGTTAATTTAGAATGTTTTTTGTTAACAAACAAATCTTTTGAAAGTACCAAAAAAAAAAAAAAAAAAAAAGGAAGGAAGGAAGAAAGAAGGAAATCTCTGACAATCCGAGTTGTCTTTGCATTGTCTTTGCAGTGGAGTTGCCCGTCTCCTGCTCAAGAATTCAAATGAATTTTGAGAATCCCCTTACAAGTGACAGCCCAAAGTGTAGGAATGATAAACGGCTTTGGCCTTGATAATTTTTATTAAGCACTAAATGTCACATTTAACCTGCATTACTGAAAGCAATTACCCGTGTATCAACAGTCAAGCAGCTCAGAGCGATGCCTGGAGCAGCCCATTTGCCTCCATCTGGGAATAAGGATTTTCAATTAGGAGGCAAATAGCTGCCGAGGGGCTGGGGTCCTCCATGGCTCCCAGAGGAGGCCCGCCAAGTGGGGCTTCGAACGCGTCATCCATGCGGTGTCAACAGATCAGCCCCAGCCATCTGCTGCCAGAGCAGCGCTTACTTTATCAAATCTCAATATTTACAGACGCTGATCAGCTCGGGGGACCAGGATGGCTCCCTGCCAGGGAGTTCTGGGAAATTCATTTTAAGGTGTGTTTCAGTAGGCTAATTAATTTACAAGCACCTGTTTCATCGCTTGGAGCTGTTAGCACAGCAGATGAGCCTCAGCCTGGGAGGGAGACTTTATTCCGGCTAAATTGATTTCAATTGATTTTAATTTGCTGATGGCACAGTTGTAGGTTTAACGTGAGCATAGCCTGGAGCCCCATTTTTTTCCCTTTTTGGAGTAAGCCTGTGGCTGGCTTATTTATTTCTTGGCCCCGTTGTGGTGGGGAAGTGGCCTCGGCAGGAGGTTTGCATGACAGACACAGGCTGCAGAGGCCTCTTGAAAGAGATATTTACTGGGTCTAATCAGACGTTAGGGTCGGGTTGCCAGTTAACGTTAGATTTGGATTTCTGATAAACCAAGAGTAATTTTTTAGTGCATGTGTGTCCTTTGGGGACGTAGTCATTGGTTTATCTGACATTCAGATTTAACCAGGTGTCCTGGATTTTACCTGCTGACCCTGGCCACCCCAGTTGGGGGCCACTGAGTTGTCCAGGAGCAAGTTTCCCCCTATCTGGGTGGTCTCCTCTGCTGCAGAGGAGGTCTTGTCATGGAAACATGATTTTCACATGTACCTCAGGGTCTGGATCAGGATTTCTACCCCTGGGCCAGATGTTACGCTTATAACTGGTACAACTACATCCTCTAAGAGCTGCTCGCATTGCCGAAGTGAGTGTGCTGTGCACAGACTGCGTCCCCCTAAATTCATATGTGGGACCCTAGCCTCCAGGATTAGGAGGTGAGGCCTTTGGGAGGTGACGAGGTCGTGAGCGTGGAGCCTCATGATGGGATTGGTGCCTGCACGAGAAAAGACATGCGAAAGCTTCCTCTGTCTCTCCCACCCACCTCTCTCCCCTCCTTCTCCCACGTGAGGACACAAACGAGAAGGTGGCCATCTGCTAACCAGGAAGAGGGCCCTCACCAGACCCCAACCATGCCAGCACCCAGATCTCCGACTTCCAGCCTCCAGGACTGTGAGAGATAAATGCCTGTTCATAAGCCTCCCAGTCTGGGGTGCTTTGCTGTCGCAGCCCTCGCTGACTAAGACAGAATCTGACAGATTAGGTCTTGTTCAGTGTTGCACAACTAATTAGGGTGAGGACCAGCTCCTTGACTGGCATTATCTTTTGGTGACAAGCAAGGCTTTTCTTCATGTAATTATCGTGCCCCATGGGCACCACCTGCACTGCCTTCTCCCCGGGACTCCTCGCTCATGGAAACAGGCACCAGAAGTTAAGATCCTCTGGCCTCACCCTGTTCTAGGTCTTCCTTACATCACAGGATGGTCCTACTTCTCCACTGGTATCATCCACATCTTAATGGAAAGTTCTCTGTTTATTTTTTAAATATGTTTAAAATATTTAAACATATTTTAATAGGTTTTTATCACTTATTCAGGACATTTTCATTGCATACCTATGTGTACATAATGCTGTGCTACACTCTGAGGGATCCACACTGAATGTGGGGTCCAGAGCCATGCCATCTGGAAGTGCATAACACATACGTGTTTACCTGTGGCGCTCAGCGGGATTTCATCCTTGTATTAAGACTTAAGAGAAAATGCCCCTGTGTGTCCTCATGGGAAGAGGGCTTCCTGGAGAGCCGAACGCCATCCTGACAGTGGCCACGAGGACAGCTTTCAAGAGCCGTTTCTTACGGTGCCCTTTCAGATGGGCCACCGGTAAACCCAAATCCAGTGCAGTAACAGTCCTACAAAGGAGGTCCCAAAATAATTCTAGACACGCTCTTGGTCTGACTGGAGCTGAGCAGAGCAGTGGATGACCACGTCCTTCACTAGCCCTCCTAGTGGTGACTTCTCTAGAGGAAGTGTTGACAAATACCTCCTCCACTTTCTCTAGAGGAAGTGTTGACAAATACCCAGTAGCCCTGACTGTCAGACAGTGGGTCGGGCGACTTTCTGCTGCCTGAACAGAGCCTGCCGTGCAGCTACTTAGTGTGGCTTGAAATGGAGAGCCAGAATCAGCCATTTCCACAAATGTCTTTATTTCTGTACTACCTTCCTGGAGTTTTCGCCAACCAAGTGCCACTGGCATATAATTAGCACTTTATTCAACTTAATTTCTGTTTAAAAACTTAAATTACTATTTTTTAAGTTAATATTTTAACTTAGAAGTAAGCAGTACCATGCATGAAATCATGGGTTTGACCCTCGTTCACTTTTCTTGTCTTGTTACTTGGTCATCCACGCATCACTAAAATCACCACGTGTGCCCTGAAGACAGCATAATCCCAGAGCAGAAGGGTCATCGGAGTCCTTCAGAGAAAATGAGAGGCCTGGGTTCCCTGGGAAGCCAGCTCTAGGGGAGGGGCCGCGTGCAGGACGTGTGTGCTGGGAGAGCTCTGGGCACCTACAGCTGAGGACAGGAAGGGCGGAAGTGGGATTGGGCCTGGGCGAAATCGGGCCGGGCACAGTCTCAGTGAAGACCCCAGCTGGCTCCACAGGGTGCCCTGAACCAGGATGGTTTCCTGAGTTGGGGCAAGGGGGCCGCCACTTTCTACCCTGTGTAGGGCAGCCTTGGTGTGCGGCTGCACCGGGAGGGGTGCCCTTGGGCGAGGCAGCTCTCTCCAGCCAGGCAGTTCCTGAGGAGGGCTGAGGCCGAGGCCTGTCTGCCAGCGGCCCCTCCTGTGTCTGGGGAGCATCTTCCCTCTGGAGGTGGGCTTGGTGGGGACCACAGCATCTGCCGTGCTGGTGGGGAGACAGGCAGGTTCGGTGGCTGATGTCTGTCTACCACTCACAATATGCCACAGGCCCTTTAGACGCATCGTCATAAATCCTCACAGAAGACTTACGAGGAAGGCGTTTTTATTACTCCTGTTTAGTATCTGACACGACTTTCATCCAGAAATGGCAGAGAGCTTAGCCCAAGGCCCCACCCACTGGGGAGTGGACGAGCCAAAATGTGAAACCCGGTGGGCTGACTCCAGAGCCCGTCCCACTCTGAGAAGTGGAGCTCTGTGTCTACATATGTGTACACACGTGTATGTATTTTACACATACACGTGTGTGATTGCACACGTGTATGTGCGTGTGTACACGACGCGGGCATAGGTATGCGGATGTATTTGTGGATACGTCTAACCCTCCCCTTGTATGCTAGTTCAGACGCTGTCAGAGGAGATGTTGCCTGAAAACGTGCCTCGGTTGCTGGATGACACAGAAAAATCACTCTATTGCGAGTGGAGAACCGTCCGTAAAGGAGGGGGCCCAGGGTGCAGAGAACGTGGGCGAGTCGGCCCGTAAAGACGAGGAGGCTGGGCTCCAGCCGCCAGCGCCCGGGGCCTGGACTCAGGTCCGCATCACAACCCCAGGGCTAGCGAAGGAGCACTTCGAACATCCCGTGGCTCGGCGCACGTGGCTCGGTGAGCACCCCGTTCACGGAGGAGAGACTCACGGCCCACCTGGTGGAAGAGGCCGGGCTTGCCGGCAGGCTCTGCCTCCGAGGCTCCTCCCCTCTCTTGCCGGCTCCCACCTGGCCTCTGGCTCGCAGGGCGGGTCCTGGAAGCAGAGCAGTGGGAGCTGCCTGCAGACGCGATGAGGCGCGTCTCTGTGTGCACCGCTTGCATGGCTGACTCACCGGGGATCAAGGCTTTGAAATGCAAGTGCATTTCAGCTTGGCTGCAGTGATTTTAGCCTGGGAAAGACCCCAAGCCACTTTTATAACAGGTACTCATCTCGGCCATTCGGAAAAAATATACGTGAATTACCTGTACAGCAGCTTAAAAGATGCCATATTGTGAACCTTCCAAGATAAGCAGGTGGCCAGGCGCTCTCCATGATAACGGAAGGAGTTAAGTTGCTGCATGAGATCATTAATTATAAACCAGCTGAATAATGGGGATTGGTGCCAATAATGTGGAACTTAATTTTGGAATATATCAGGTCCTTGTTGGTAACATTAAAGCTGTGCCATATGCAGCGGGAAGTACTTGCGTTTTAGTTTTCTTGGGGATGGAGTGGGGAGCAAGGATATGGGTGGCTCATCCAAAAATATATGAGGTTAAAAATATTCCTGTGTTTACCATAGTAGAAATTATCATGTGATTCATCAAAAGAGTTTTGCTACCCATGTTGACATTGAGGTAGCGTTAAGGGGCAGATTTTGAGTATGTGTTAATCATCAGCATTTCTAAATTGAGCACATAATTTAGCCCAGATTGGATTACTCTCACATATGCAAAGGTTGAGGGTAAGTCAATAAAAGCCGTGAATATGTTTGTTTTATTCCAGTGCTAGTTCTACAGAACGACGAGGAAAACAAGAGTCACCTACGGATGGGATCTTGCGTGTTCTTCATGGACATGGCTGTCCCAAGAAGCAGGACTTTTCTTAGAAGAGCAAATGGGTGACTACAGAAATCGTGTGACTAGTGTCGTGAAAGGTCCACGGTTGAAGAGGGATGTGTGATTTCCATTTAACAAAGCCTGGGATCCCACCAGACAGGGCTCATTAATTTAAGACAGTTGGACCCACAAGCATCAGAGGTCACAATTCAATTATGGACGGAGATAATCTTCCTGGCTGGTTTATTTAGCTTGTGATTTTTAATTAATTCTTCTCCATGAGGGAATGCTGCTGCGAGCAGCCGGGGCCGGTAATCTCAGGGCTGTAGATCTCATTTTCGCAAGCTGCGACCAGACGCATGCACAGCATAAAATGCTCCATCCCGTCTCTGCCGCATGTGGCTGATTCACAAGAGTCAGTGTGGGCATAAACACTCTTTTAATTGAGCAGGAAGCACTTTCTAGAAACTGTTGTGACCTCACCGTACAGAACCTGCTCGTGGCACGTGTCCCTGCTCCCCTCCACCCGTGTGGACGCTGAAACTAACTAATAACAGAACCTCACAGTTTCATTTCATGTTCGTCAGGAGCATCAGGCAGTTTATTAGGACTTGGCTTTTTGAGTTTCATTTGGTCTTATTTTTCATTTTAGACAATGTTTCTATTCATAATTTAGTTGTGGAAAAGCAGTACTTGGGTTTAATACTTAATTCAGCAAGTTAACATGGTTCGTTGCAGTTTCAGTTTGTGGGGTTTTGGTCCATAGTTTCAGTTTGAGTTAATTCCTTTGGGAAGGCATATGCTTAATTTACAGTACTTTAATTCAAAATGTATGGTTATTGAAACAAAAGTAGGTAGAAAACTACCTTTTCTACGTATGAAGGAAAAACTCCATTAAGCTGAATTTGCAGGTGAATATTTAATCTGTTATGAGGCAAATAAAAATGTTTTCAGTCACTTAAAATACATGATCTGTAGAGAAACACGCACCCCAAGTGGTTGGGAGAAGCTAACTTGTGTGAAGGAAACAAACAGCCCCCAGATTTCAGAAGACCAGACACAGCAGGGCTTATCTCTCATTCCCATGATGTATGTACGCCCAGGGTCCAGGTGGGCTCTGGCCTGGGTCTTCTCCCTCAAGGACCCACTCTCTGGAATTGCCAGCTGCGGTGGAAGAGGGATTGGGTTAGGGTTAGGGTCAGGGAAGGCCTTTTCCCAGCAATTCAGTGCTTTGGGCCAGAATGGACCTGCATTGTTCCCACTCATGTCCACTGGCTGGAACTGGTCAGGGGCCTCCCAGACACGGGGTCAGGAAGGGCACCCGCATCAGGCGCCCAGAGCGCCGGGGCTGGCAGGGCGGGGCTGGAACTGGTGACTGCACACGTGCTGGGGAAGACAGGCCCCTCCCTCCAAGCCCGGTGCAGCCGGGCATCAAGCAGACGATTCCAGAAGTAGCTGGTGCAGCCCTGGCGCCCGCTCTGGATGAGCATGAGGTACAGTGTGCTGTCCTGGGGCATCACTATCCACTCATGGGTGTGATTTCTTATCAGATGTTTTTCATTCATACAGTGGAATAAATCATGAATCGTGAATGTTTAGAAGTAGCAGAGACTTGACAGGTGATAAGTTTTGGTGGTTTTTAAGGCCTATTCAGTAGGTCTCTTGGGTTGTGTTGAGGTGCCTGATTTGACCAGAGAAGTTCTGACTTGGCCCATTTCGATTAGTTTGATCTGCATGAAACTGCCATGGTCAACCATCCTTGGCACAGAACAAAGGCAAAGGCAACCTGCTATTTGGGTGTGTGTTTCAGATTTCACAAGAAAATAGATTCTGCTGCTTTAAAATATACATAATACAAACTACTTGTCTCAAAGTCTCACATGTGAGCAATCTGAGACCCGAGGAAGTCAGTGGCTTCTTAAGGTTGCATCTGAAGCTACTGTCAGAGCAGAGTCGCTGCTTTGATTTTTTAAAAATCTTTTCTTTTACTGTGGTAAGATATACCTATCATAAAATTTGCCATTTTAACTATTTTTAGGTGTACAGTTCAGTGGTGTAAAGCACATTGACATTTGTCAGCCATCCCCACCATCCGCCTCTGGAATTTTTTCATCTTGTGAATTTGAAACCCTGTCCTGATTAAATGCTAACTCCCCCTTCCCCTCCCCCCGCCCCTGCCACCCATCATCTGCTTTCTTCTCTGTGATTTGACTCTTCTAGGGACCCCCTATCGGTGGAATCAGATAGTATTTGTGTCTGGTCTGTGTCACTGAGCACAGTGCCCTCAGGGTTCTTCCGCGCTGTAGCAGGTGTCAGGATTCCTGTCCTTTTCAAGGCCGAATGATATTCCACTGCATGAATGGATCACGGTGTGTTTACCCATCATCTATGTAAGGCATACAATTAATACAGAATTCTGCTTTTGTAAAAAAATAAAAGTAAAAATGCAGGGTAGGGGACAAATGCACAGAGAAGTTGGCCAGGCCTGCAGCCAGGTGGCTCAGGTGAGGGGTCGTTTTCGAGGCCCTGCTCTGCATCCCCCAACTCAGGCAAAGGTCTCAAAGGCTTTTTGAGGGCTGAGCTTTGCAAACCCAAGCTTATGAAATGACAGTAAAATCGCATCCCTTAGCAAGATCGACGTTTGTATTTCCGTAGTCCCATTTAGAACTCCTCCTCGTTTCCTGCCGTGAGTAATGGGGGCTGATGGACCACACTGCAGGCTTCCTCAGACGGCCTCCTTACCCGAGGGCCGTTGTCCTCATCTGTGGCTTAGTGAGGAGAGAGTTGCAGGACCGCCGCTCTGACCGCGCTGCACCTCCTCCCGGATGGCGTGATGGGCAGGCCGAGCTCTGCCTTCCTCCCCCGGAGCCTGGAGTTGTGTTTGCCTACCTGGGCTTGGCTTTCCCGAGCGCGAGCGCGAGCGCGGTTTCTGGAGCTGTGATGCGTGGTCTTAGAAAGACGTTGTTAGGACAGTGTTAGCCTCTGAGCACATGGCAGGGCCTCGAGGATTGCCTCGGCGGCATCAGGCAAGCACTTCTGGGAGCTGATAATGTAGTTCCGTGTGCAAAGCTAGGAAAGGTATTTAAATAGGTAGCATTTGAAGGAGTAAAACAATTGGAGGGCTTTTGGGGGATGTTGAAGATAACTCTGAATTGTTTAAACTGGGCGTACAACTGTTAAAACAAACCCTGTGCCTTAGGCATCTTCTGGCTTCCCTATTCAGCTGGTTTATTTATGTGGTCAGGATGCATTTTCAGCATTTGTATTTTATAGATTAAACGAGATCTCTAGGTAACATTGTTGGAGAAACATTCCCTCTATTTTATCTGGAAACCATAGGCTTTCTGATTAATAATATTAACTTGAGAAATAATATTCCTTTAAATGCAGGGAGTGAAAAATCTAATGGAGTCTAGAGCAGGGACGGGGAGCTTGTCAGGAGGTAACTTCAGTGCTAAGCTCTTAGGTGGTTGTCCGGTTTCTTTTTTACTTTCTGGTTGCTTCCAAGTTTTTGCTTTTTGTGTATGGAGTCCATGGCTGGAATAAGGGGGCGACACGGCCGTTGTCACCTCCGCCCTCCACTGTGTGGGATACAGAGACGTCTTGCACTTTCATGTTTAAGGCCCTTTAACACTGCAGAGCACGTCGCGTTGTTGGTGAGCAGCCCACGCCTTGGCCACGAGGAGCAGCACCGCTTTACCAGCCTGCTTTCCTCTGTGTCGGTCACCACCCGTCAGAAGCAGCAGAATCCAGAAGCACCGCAGGCTTTGGAGGCAGACGTGTCTTTGCCGTCCACGCTTTTGCCTGGAGGTGCTGTGCTGCTTCTTGAGAACGTCCGCTGCGTTCATCAAGCGTTCGCTTCCAGCCCTGGGTCGCCTTTGCTGTCAGGGTGGGGGGACGTGAGCGGCAGCTGTAATGCGACATGAGACAGAATCGTACGCACACTGACTCTGTGCAGTCTCGGGCTGCGTGTGCGCACACGTGTGTGCTTGAGTGCCTGTGATGAGAGCAAACTACACCCCCTGAAGCTCAGGGTTAGAAACGGCGGATGCAAAGATTAGTTCCCAGAGTCGGTGGCGTTCACTGGGAAACCCTGCTATTCGGGGTGCCGGGGAATCTCGGACCACCTCATCAGAGGTGGCTCCGCCTGGAATCGTGACCCACAGAGTCCCTTCGTGGTTCACGTGCCTCCTGCCACGCTTGCGGGTTCGCGGGATCCCCGACACCTTTTCCTACCCTCCACAGCCCGCCTCCATCCCTGGGGTCAGAGTTCATTCCTCCTTCTCCATTTCTCATCCCTCCATTAAACACCTAGTCGTGTCCTGCCTCTGTCCTGTTTGGGCTCATATCTGCTCCCTCTACTCTGTCAGTCCCTTCTGGTCAGAGTTTCTCAAAATCAGCTTTGAATCGCTCTCTTCCTGGCCGAGGCCCTGTGCACACAGAGGCTCTTGAAATACGTGTGACGTTGACTCAGTGAGTGAAATTGCCTACCTTGGGTAACCACTGGAGGTTGTACCCTTTCCTCTCCTCGCTGTGAGCCTAGACTGATACCATGTGTCACGGGCAAGTGGACAGAAGGCTCGAGCGAGTGGTGACTGGACCCATGCCGGCTTGCTCGTCACCTGGACTGCACTAGGCCCTGAGGTTTGCTGTTCTGATCCGAGCACCTCCATCCAGTTCCATTCAGGGTTTCAGAGAAGTAGAATCTGGGTTTCTCACAAACGATTCCAACATGGAACATGTTCCCAGACTTGACGCAAAGCGGAGCCACGGTTCTCCTTCGCTACGTGAGAAGTGTCTTTGTGAGAGCGCGTCTCTGTTCAGAAGGGGAAGAAGAATGAGATCTACTGTGGGGTGCTCGGCAGACGCCGCCGCTCCAGGAACATGTGTATGACCGCGTATCATGTAACGGTACGCTGTGGGGAATAGTAATGAATAGTTTGGACCACAATAATGTGCATTGTTGATGTTTGTTAAAATAAAGATATTCAATTTATAATAAAGGGGATTAAAAGCTTAATTCGTGACTATGTTAATATTTGCCTGCAAGTACACAGATAAACGGGGACGCACCTTATCACGTCGAACACCTGCGCACACAAGTTCCTCCACCGAGATCTCCATGGGATTGTATGTTTCGCAGAGCTTAAACTTTCATTTCCCAAAATAATGATATCATTCATTTACAGATATAGATAGGCTCTCCGCGCTCCAACTCCATCCTGAAATAAGCATCGTGACTTCAGCTACAAAAACACGGGATTAATTGCAGCAGCGATACGCGCGATTTTCCCGCTGCAAGAGCGGATGGCTGAACACACGGCAGCCAGCAGCACCTGCACCTTCACTTGTGTGGGTCCCCAGGACGCACGCGCACCCACAGGGCCGTTCCGCCCTCAGAGGGATACAGGTGCACCTGGCTTGGTGGAGAGTGGCCGTCACAGATGCTTGTCAATCAAATCCTACTTTTAAGTGTTCTAGGGGGAGTTTGCCCTTTGAAAGAGGTTTACGATGAATTCTTCGGATGACGTGTCCTGAGGGGAAATTAAAAAATGTTTATGAGCATCTCTGACTTGATCATCCCTGGGCTAATTACCTGGAAGATGCAAAGATAAGATCAGGTGGTGCTTTCATCTGGCTTCAGAAAAAAGCAAACATGAATAAACAACCAGAGGTGCTAAGTTGCATGCTCCATTCCTCAGGAAATGTGCTGCGTAGACAGTGGATTACTGGTACATTTACAGCTCTTGGTTGTATTTGCTTCCTAGGGCTGCTGTAACAAAGTACCACAGACTGGGCGGCTTCATTCTCTCACACCCTGGGGGCCGAAGTCCCGGATGGCGGTGTGGGCAGGGCCGCCCCCTCTGCAGGGGTGGGGAGGGTCTGTCCCTCCTGGTGTCCCTCCCCGAGGCCTCTGGTGGCTCCTGGTGTGGGGCAGCACGAGTCCAGTCTTCCCACGGTGTCACTGGGGTCTCTTCTGTGTCCAGACTCCCCTTTTATAAGGACACCGGTCATTGGATTAGGCCTCTCTCCCGCAGTGGGATCTTAACTAATTATGTCTGCAGTGACCCTGTTTCCGAGGTCACCTTCTGAAGTACAGGGGGTTAGGGCTTCAAGATATGAGTTATCCAGGACGCGACTGAGCCCGTCCACGCTGGTGTTAGCAGTTATAGTTTGGGGCGAGGCAGATGGCAGAGACCAGCACGAGGCCAGTGGGCAGAGCAGAGCTGCCACGTCCAAGGAGGTGGCCTGGAGGAGGTGGGCCCTGAGCCAGGGCTAAGCTGTGGTCACCTGGCCGGCTTCGTGCTCCCGGAGTTCCATGAACCTGGGGGAAGAGGGGAAGTGTGGGCTGGCCCCCTGGTCACTTGTGGGGTGAGCGGCCCCTATGGCTGGGCTACCCCAGGAATTCCCGACATCTTGGTGTGCGCAGCGGGGTGGGCTCGGGGTGGCAAACTGTGCACCTGCTGGAGTCAGAGGAGGCCTTCTGCTGGCGGGTTGGCGTCGGCTCAGGTGCTGGTGGGCCTGCAGCCCAGACTGGCAGCTTGTGGGCCCAGGGTGTCTTGTTCGGGGCCTGACGGGAAGGGGTGAGGCTCTGAGCGGTAATGGTTACAGCCACACGATTGTTCAGGAGGGGAGACTCCCCTCACCCTTATGTCCTGCCTGGAACTGGGCCAGGCCTGTCGCTTTCATCGTGGACTTTGACCCTCTCCCAGGAGGCAGCCCTGATCCCACTGTCAGGGTGAAATGGGGGTTGAGTCATTTTTCCTACGGGTTTCAGCTGTGTGCTGGGCTTTGCCCCATCTGTTTGGGTCCGGAGGGCATGGTCTCACGTGCTGTAAACTCCCTCCACCAAAACCGCAAAAGGACTCAGCAGGATGCCTTAGAGAAGGCCTTGCAGAGAAGGGGAAATAGGACTGGGCTGTAAGAGCTGGCTGAGGTCTGGGGTCTGGGGGTGGGTGAGGTGTGCCTTCAGGACGTGGGAAGGCTGGCTTTCGTGGGCACGAAGCTGTGGGTACAGAGGGAGGGAGGTAAGCTGGGTAGGGAAGATTGGAGCAGCCAGGTCTTGGAAGGTTTTAAAAGCAAGCAGGGGTGTTCAAAACCGACGCGGCTCGCTGTGAGCAGGTGCCATGAGTTCTTAAGAAAGGGGTTCACGTGATGAAGAAGGATAAGGGGCAGCTGACCAAAGAGGGACCACAGGCAGAGACTGGGGGCCCGGCTCCCCACGGAGGACAGTGGCAGTGGCCCAGGTGCAACATGATGAGCTTTGCAGGGTGGATAGAGAGGAAGAGACACTTTGAATAGAAGACACTAAATTAGGAGGAGATCTGCTGTAAAGAACAGGCACTGTACATCCCTGATTATCCACAGCTATCGTCATTTCACATCATTTAATATTTCCTGCAAAGAATCTATTGCATATGCACTTAAAGGTGATTGTAAAAAATAAACATTATACGGCTTTGCATACGAATAGATTCACACATCTGAGAAAAGTTGTCAGATCATGTGTCCCGTATGTATTTCAGTTTGTAGCTGAGAAAACATAAGCACAGGAGAAGATGGATGGGGCAGCTCTGAGCCAGCGTCGAGCGGCTGGTGGGCGAGCCTGGGGACAGACAGACTCGGCAAGGCGAGGCCAGGTCTGGGAGCACAGCCTCAGGCAGACACCTGCCCACAGGACAGCCAGGGGGTGACCTTGAGATCAGGGAACTCGGGCAGCACGGCTTGGGCGGGTGTGGAGCCCGGAGCTCAAGAGATTGGAGAGGCCAGGAATAGCAAGTGAGGGGCAGGTGAGCCCCCAGCCAAGGTCAGAAGTTGTGCTTGTTTCGCTTTGTTCGGCTGGACCTGGACGAGTCCGGATGCCCAGGTGCTGACTCCGGCCCATAGGATGCGGGCGGGCGGGCGGGCACGCTGCCGTACCTGCTGACTGAGAACGCGGCGGCCAGTCCGGAGGGGCTGCAGAGGCTGTGCTTGCGGACGAGGCTCAAAGCTGCCCCCGTGTGTCTGAAACGTGTAGCAGGACACGGGGTCTGTCAGCGCTGCTCAGAGGCGTGAACTTACTCATATGCAGAGTCGCACAATGTTTGTTTTTTTAAAATCACCTTTAAATGCAGATGCATATGGATATCTTGCAGAAAATATTAAACGACGTGCAGTTAGGATATCTGAACAACCCAGAACGCCCCGCGGCTGTTCTTCACGGTAGATTTGTTTATAGGAAGGCAGGCAGGGGCGCCGGAGTGGGCAGCTTTTGGACGACATGTGGCCAACAGCTAGGACAGCCAACGGGACTTGCCCTCTAGGCACCAGAAGATCGTGTCTGCAGCCTGGGAACTTCCACCCAGAGGCTGGCGTGTGCGTCCCTCGCCCCACGTCCCGCCACGCCACTGCTGCCCTGGGGTCCTCCTTGCTCTGCTCCCAGGGCACCCCCCTTACCCGCCAGCCACGCTCACCACGCTGAGCATCTGCTGGTCCTTTACGAACCCACTGTCCCCCAGACTGGGCACCCCCGGCAGGCACGGGTCCACGGGTACCGCCTGGCAACCTGGGGGGTCCTGGTGACCCTGCACCCCGTCTCTCTTTTTCCTTTGTTCTTTTATTTCTTACTTGTTTTCCTGTTTCCTTTTTTGTTGATTTCTTTTCCCAATTCTCGGTTTTCCCTCCCTTCTCAGCCTCCTGTAGCCTCCATCTCAGCACCTCTCAGTGGACCAGGATGTCCTTAGAGCAGAGCAAAGGTCCGCCTTTAAGGAGAAGGACAGAGGATGTTCACAGGCTTCTGTTATCATATTTATTGTTTAAGATTATGTTTTAAGGATGTAGACAAAGCAGCCATGTGGTTGGGTGGATGCTGTCGCACACCAGCACCGAATGAGAAGATTTTGCATCTTACAGAGCTGCACCGCCCAGTGTGTTAGTACCTGGCTACACGTGCTGTCAAATCCACATTCGCTCCAATTAAATAAATTAAACTTTCGTTCCTCAGTCACACTCACCACCTTTCAGGTGTTCAGCAAGCCACAGGGGGCTCCTGGCTGCTGCCCCGGACGGAGTAGACGGGAAACCTTTTCCCCATCACGGGAATCGGTGCTGAGCCTGACTCCAGAGGAGCACGTGTGCTTGCCAGGGACCCAGAAATGCCCTTTTACATCAACGCTACGATTAGCTGGCCGTGTCGTGCGGTAGAATCAGCCTCGCTGCACCGATCTCACCCCTCTTTTCTGTGTTCACTCTTCAGGTAGGAAAGGTCAATTCTTGGGTCTATTTTAGGTAGAAAAATATCAACTTAGATTTTTAGTCTATTTTAGTCTGTTTTTAGCCTATTTTAACTGTTTAGATGGAAAAAGGCCAAAGTGGAATATGGAACTGTGGTGGGACGGGACGCTGGGTAATTTCAACAGGAGTAAAGTGACCGCTGACAAACTGTACGATGTAAACGCAGCAGTGCAGGTGGTTTCCTCCTTTTCCATGGGGGAGAAGCACGGGTCCATGGGTGCTGCCCGTGGGTGGAGTTAGTGACCTTCAGGCTCACCCAGTGGATGTGAGGACGCTCCCTGACTCTTACGCCACAGGAGGGCTTGCTGGCCAGACCGCTGATAGCCTCTCTGTTGTCCTTGGTCACGGAGCCTTGAATTCTGGCAGAGCCGACCCAGCTGGGGATGACATCTCCCTGCCTACTCTGCAGCCCACGTTGCCACGTCCCTACATTCTCGCTCATAATATCAAACAGAAGTGTGCGTGTGATGTACCAAACTTGGGTCCCCTGGCCCGACGTGCAGCAAAGCCAATCTACTGACACTGGGTTGTGGTGAAGGAAGGTAAGGTGTTAGTTCATTTCAGGCGCCAAGCGAGGAGTATGGCCAGCTAACGCTCAAGTGACCCGCACTCCCTGTTGGCTTTTGGGGAAGGGCTTTTAAAGACAGCATGAGGTAGGGGGTGGCGTGGTCCCTGATCAGCTTGTGGACATTCTGATTGGTCAGTGGTGAGGTAACAGGGTGGTATTTTGGGGATAAGCAGTTATTTCTGGTTCCAACGGGTCTGGGGTCTTCATGCTGGTGGTCAGCATGCAGTTAACTTCCTCCACCTGGTGGGAGTCTGGTTTCTGTAAAAACAGCTCAAGGCTATGGCTCAGGATATTATCTATAGCTCTTGAGGAGGAACTAAAGGTCCTTGACTCTGTTTTATGGCTAAACGATTATTTTGTTTTGCTTCACTGCTTTCCTTTGTTTCTGCATCTTCTCAGTTCTCTGATTAAGTTTGCTTTTTGGAACTCGGGGAAGGCCTAGGAGGCTACAGCTTTTCTACAAACAAGAGGAGGGGGACAAGGGGGGTGGTCTGTCCCTGGGAAGGCCCTGCCGGGTCCTGCTTGGTTTCAGTGACTTCCTGAACCACCCGTAAGAGGTACAAAGAGTGGGCTCTTCTTCATCCCTCACCTCTGCTGCCAGCAGGAGGGATGCTGAGATGGCTAGAGTGACAGCAGCCATCACAGGCCAGGAGGCATCCCTCGAGGAAGCAGCTGTGTCTCTGTAGCTCGGGGACGTCCTGCTTGGGACTCCTCATGTGAGGGGAAGTAAACTCTTATTGTAAAGTCACTCTTCTCTCAGGTTTTTGTTGCTGTTACTCCCGGTTAGTCTTAACCCTGACTCATACTCAGGGCTGGAGCCTTCCCACACCAGCCAGAAGCAGTGCTTCGGTGAAAAGGAAGGGGTGACCCGTATCAACCGGTGGGAGGCCTGAGGCTCACTGTGGAAATAGGAGCCGCTTCTAGAAAAAGCCAGAACTTACCTTGAATATAAAATTCTCATTGAATTTATCTCTACGTAAGGCAGCAAAGTATTTGTCTTTGGGTGAAGCACTCTTTTTGACAAGAGTTTGGTCCAGTTGATCTGTTAAAGAAATTACTTAATTTCCATGAGCCTCAGTTTCCCTGTCTGTGGAGTGGGTGTAATAATATTGCTTCACGAGTTGGTTGTGAAAATTGCCTGGCAGAGTGCCTGGCACATAGAATAGACTCAGTACACGATGGTTATAGGCATAGCAGCATTATTATGGAACTTCAGGTATATTTTAGAATTAAAACGGAATGAGGGATGTTTGCTTTCCTAACAAAGATCTAATTCTAATTCCTATTTTGCTTTGGTTTTTATATGGCTGCTCATTCTAGTAATTTATAATAGATTTAAATAATAACAAAAATAGTCATCATTTTTTGATAAATGGGACTAATCTCTAAATCCCTGGTATAAAGTAAATTCCCAAATGTGTCCAGTATTGTCTTTATCTGAATTACTGTACTTCTGAATTTTGGTTAGTAAAGTATGCTAAGCTTGCCTCTGGTATTCTGTAAAGTAGGGGAAAAAATATATGTGTGTGTGTGTGTGTGTGTGTGTGTCCACTATGCAGTTTTAAATAGCTGGTCAGTCCCCATCCTAATGAAAGAGTAGTGAATGCGTCGAGAGGGGCTGTTTCTACAGGGCGTTGTTTACTACACTGTCCAGATCTATATTGGGCTGAACATTTAAAGGGTAGCTATGTCTGTAGGAAGATGGGCTTCTTTTTCCTCCCTCTTTCATTTACACAGGATGACTTTTTCCTTTAAACCTTGAAACTTTTGTTATGCTAATCAGGCAGGGACCATTTCCAATTCAATTTCACCTGGGCCTGGTCAGCCAGTTCCTTCTGTGGCAGCCTCTGGGGACCTTCCTTGTCTTTTCAGCTGCCGTCAGTTGCCTGTGCTCATCCCATCGGGGGCGATATCGCAGGCATTTCATCCTGAGATGTTGCTGGGCCTGGAGGGGTGTGTGCCCCCAGGCTGGCCGCCCACCGGCCTCAGTCTTCCCGGCCATGCAGGCCGAGCCTCTTCCAGACACCCTGTTCTCTGGCTGGTTTGCATCGCATCTCGGGCTGGAAGCTTGGCTCCGTAGAGGCCCGTCAAGAGGCACCGCTGCTTGGAAGTTAATTAGTGACTTCACCAGGTGACCGGGCCAGGGTCACCCCCGCCACCGCTCTCACTCTGACCCATCTTGGGAGAAACGAGATTCTAAACCCACTACTTTTAAACTCTGCTAAGAGTGTTTTACGATTAGTTTTTAATCACAATTACCAGCTGTCATGGAAATCAACAAACAGGCACCTTCCTACTCCTGGTCCTGCATCTGGTGCCTGGTGGTGGGAAAGAGGAGAACACGAGCCCCAGGATGGCACCAGGCTGCGTAACCAGTGAGCCGCCACGAACAAGCAAGGGAGCCAGAGAGCAGACCCACCGGGCAGCTGGGCATCTGGGAAGTTTCTCTCCTGCTTGAGGGAAAAACCAGAATCTTTGCATCAGGCCTAAGGGGATCATATCGGTCTCATAATCAAGGATGACTAGCCATGGTGGAATTTAAAAATCTACCTTCCGGGAACGCGTGAAGGGGACGTTCACAAAAAACAGAAGAGACAGAGAGACACACACACAGAGAAGAGGGGCCTGACTTGTGCATCTCTAGAGCACCCCGTTCCTCTGCCTGTCCGTCCTCAGATGCTGGTGTTTGTTTTCTGTGCTGCTCCTCCTGGACCGCCTGCAGCCGCTAAGCCGGTCCTAACGTCGGGGAGGTAACTTCAGGTTCCCACGTTGGGCCTTGGTTTCCTCATCTGTTAGATGGGGCTGAGGAAGCCGCCTCCTGGGGAGGTGTCATGAGAACGCTGGACCGTCAGCTGTCGGTCTGGGGAGATGACACGAGGCACAGTTCTAAATGCTCCGTTTTCCCTGAGCTCCACTCCAGGGGTCCCAGGTGGTCCGGCCCTGGAGGATGCATGGCTCTGTGCCCGCAAGGCCTGTCAGCCCCCATAGTTAGGGGACGATTCTCCCGACTTTCCAGGGAGTCCTGTGCATTTCCCTCCGTCGTCACCAGCATAGGGAGCCTCCGTCTTATGCCCCTCTGCGTTCCCTTTCCTCTCACCCTCTTGGGCTTTGACGCTTCATTTCTTTGTGTTTTACTCTCAGTCTTGATTTCCAGTTCCTCTTAGAATCGTCCTTGTCCCCGTTAGCACTTAACGGTGAGAACAGGATCAATGCACTAACAAGCAGAGCCCCTGAACTTCAGATGTCCTGAAAGCATCCTGAGAATGCGGCCAAAGCATCAGTGGCGAACCCATGTCATCGAATATTTCTGACATGCTCCCGGGTGCGAGCCTGTTAACTCTTCCAGGACTCAAATGACAGCATCTTCTATGCACGTTCGCAGCTGCCAGCTGCCTGGAGAGGGGCGGGTCAGCCTTTCACGTCGCGTGTGAGGAGCAGCCCTCGAGGGGCCCGGGTGGGGAGAGACCCAGACCCTCACGTCCTGCCACCTGAGTCTGCGGGAGGGGGCGACGGAGGGAGCACCCGGCCTCCCGTCGCACTCCTCCTTGTTTCTGTGGCAAAGGACACATAGGCTAGGCGCAGCTGTCGCTCAGATTTGACCTCTGTGCTGTGTCTGAGGATATCGGGTTGACAGAGACGCTTGTGTGCAAGGCCCTGCCTGGCTCAGTCCCAGGCAGCATACAGACTGCCCACCTGGCCTGTGGGCGACTGCTGTCCGTGTCCTCATGTCCCACCTGTGGCCATGTTTCCCACCCCCCAGCCTGGAGCTCTGAAGCCGAAGCCTTCCACCTGCCCGTCTGCTAGATGGAAATCGTAGTGACAGCTCTGCCAGGGATAGTGCCGCACAAGGTCTTGGGAAAACAGACAGTCAACAGGGGCTGCGTGAAATCGTGTGTCCTGCAGTGACCCTGAGTTCCCCGGACACAGCGGTGGGCAGTGGAGGGCGCACCACCTGCGGCCGGAACGTGGCTCTGAGCACCAGCTTTGCCGCTTGGAGGTGCAGTGGCCCCCAGGAGCTTCCTCAGCTTCTCGGGGCTTCCGTTTCCTTATTTGTAAGCTGAAGGATATAATATCAAGTAAAATGGTAAATGGAAAACAGCCTGTGAACTGCTTTAGGAGCAACCAGATGGCAGATATAATTATACTGAGGCAAGAAGGTACCATAATACTTTTATCACTGCATACTAAGGGTACAGCCTATTAATTTGACCTAAGTATTACCTACTTTTTAGGAGAATGTGTCTGTGGCTTGGTCAAAATTATGGCTGTGAAGCCACCATCCAAGTGAGAGGGTAGTCAAAATCTCAGAGTTAATTTATTTCTATGCAAGTCCTACCTAATGTTTAATTAAGTAATTAAGTAAATGGTAGGGAATTGGTTTTTTTGGTGGCGGGGGGAGATGTCATGCTCTGGCAGCTGCCTTTGAATTATTTTTGATTCCTTGCCAATCAGAAAGTTGAGATCTGTAAGCATCTTTCAAAATGTAACAAGCAGGAAAGGTGAGGAGTGGCCCTTCCTGCAGTCCATTACCTGAAAAAATGCTTTGCTTACTCGCATCCTTTGACGGTCTCCTCCAGAACGGATCCAGACATGGGTGCATCCTTAGATGGGTCTCGGCCTTTGCTTTGTCCCTTTTCATCACTGATAGTAACAGAGCCCCTTCTGTGTCCTGGGCCCCGAGTAGGCCACCTGTGGTGTCAGTATCTCGCGAGTCTCGTACGTTTGTGTTGGGGATGCAATGTGGCTTGTTGCCATTGCCGGACAGGATGTGGTCGGCCTCAGAAGGAGCCCAGTGCCCACAGCACAGCAGAGGGCGGGAGGTGGAGGCGATGAAGGCCGCCGTGGCGTTCCTGGAGGGCTGTGGAGGAGGTGGGCACGGACTGTTCCATGGCTGACACGGGAGGGACTTCCTAGGAGGGGAGAAGACCTCCATGGGGTTGGGAATGAGCCTGTGTGTCCAAGGGCACCGAGAAGCTCTGAGACGGTGAAGAAACAGGGAGTCTGGAGAGGTGGGCAGGTGAGTGATGGAGGGCAGAACAGGTGGGACCGGGCAGGGGACATTGGCAACGTGAGAGGTAGTAAGGGTGCCACGGTCAACTTTCGAACAGAGGATGGGCATAAAGATTCTATTTCGGTAAAATGGCTTCGAGGGAGAGGAAGTGGCCGGGACCAAGAGAAAGGCTGGGAGCGAGAAACACGTGGGCGGGGACAGGACGCGTGACTCGCTGGGTGCAGGAGGGAAAGACAGAGAAGAGCGGGGCTGAGAGGCCGTTTCTCCTGCCGTGCGTGCCCCTTGGCCTGGGCAGTATAGGTCAGTTGCTGCTGATCTTCTTGAGGCGGGAAGCATTGTGAACCACCAGAGAGAAGGCCAGGCAAACCAGGGAGGGACCACCGGCTGGGCAGGAAACGTCTCAGAAATGCTTGCAGAGGATGGGGCACCTGGGGCGGGACGCTGCAGACTGGCACACACCCTGCCGTGCGTCCTGCTTAGGAGAAACTACGGTGCCTTAAACGAGCAGTGACCTCGGTGCTGGTCAGCACGCGTGTGCGGATGGGAGGTTAGCTGGGTGCAGCCCGTGCCTGGGGACCCTCTAGGTTTGCGGCAGCGTGCTCACTGTGTTTGGGGATAACATCAACGATCTGTGGCCAGTGAAGATTCAGTCATCCTGCTTCGAATATTTAATTTGCCTTTTGCGTTAAGTTAACAATTCCTTTTATTTACACATAATCAGGCTGTTACACATGGCTGGTGTCTTTCTGTGAAGGGTGCCTCCTGGGGTCCCCTCTTTTACCTCCTTGCTGGTGCTTTACAGGGACCCTTACACCCTTCAGCACAACAAGTTTAGGTGAGCAAGCAGATGGAGCTGGGCTGTGGCACAGGCCAGTGTGGTCCTCACACAGAGCAGCAACTCCTGTGTCCGTGCAGCGTGATGCTGGGGCAGGACGCACCTCGCCCTGCCTGGCAGACCAGGCTACAACCCCTGTTTTGTGTCTGGAAACCTTTATTTTTGCTCTAAAGTTGTAAATAGCATCACGAAGTCATATCATATCAGTCACACATCTTTCGGGAAAGAAACATGGAAAGTGCGAAAACGCACAGAGCGTCGTGTTTCCAGGATACTCATCTTGTACTACAGACAGGCTTTCCCTCTGGTCACTGTAAAATGTGACTGGCCGTGGGGAGAGAAAACAGAGTTGACTGCCTAGTTCAACGTTCCAACTTTCTCTCTGGGAAAGCCCTGCTGCCCTTTTCTTGTAGACTCACGCATGGGTGTTTGTAAGGACTCTTTTAATTCAGACCCGGTTCAAATGTCGATCATTTCAATGAACTATAATTACTATACTATTTGAAAACAAGGATTATTCCATCATTTCGAGTGTATTTGAGTATTGAGTTCTTTTCAAAGTTAAATCTACTTCGGGGGCTTGAGGAGATCAAATCAGATATAGTGGTGATGAAAAAGAGAGCAAAATGTTAGAGAAACCAATGCCAGCTGTTGGGTCAGCGGACTCCTTAGACCTATGTGCTCACTTTGACAGTCTGCTAGGGAGGATGAATTTCTGGCTTCAACACTGTCTCTGGAGCAAAATCACATTGTAGTAGGGTCAAATAAAATTAAACTGAAGTTAAAATGTAATCTAAAAGTCGATGGGTCTCAGTCATTAACAGCGGCACTCAGAATACTCCAGATAAGCACTCTGTCCGGACAGACTTGTTCTTTCACGAGTCTCACCATCCACAGCTGGCAACTGGGGATGTTGGTGGCCCATGGACACTGGGTGAGCTCTGCCAGGGCTGTAGCCACTGACGGCAGAGAGAAGTCCTGGAGATGCAGAAACCCGTCTCTCTGGGGCCACCTTCTCAGACGAGGAATCTCTCAGTAAAACAACTGCAATAAAGATTTGCTCTTCTCTTATCTGAATAATGGCTCCATTTAATAATCATGGATTAATTAATTTTCTTTCTCATTCTAAAGTAATTCTGAGGAAGCTCGGTCACTAACCCAGGGGGTGATTTCTGTCCTCGCCGTTAGGGTTTTGCAGAAAGTTTGGAACCAGTCATGCCAGCTTTTCTCAGGAAGCAGACTCATTTTCTCATCCAAGGCTTAGAAGGGAGGGAGCACCCAGCCTCCGAGAGAAGAGGTGTGTGCGGATGGGATGCCTGCCCCTTCCCGCCAAAGACTCGGCTTTCCTCCCTCCCCCAAATCCTCCTCCTCACCAGCAGTGTTGCACCCTAAGAAAGAAGGTTCTAGCACCCAAACTCCTTCAGTGTTCCCTTCAAACCCAGGTCTCATGCAGGAGGTATGTTAACAGCTGAAAAACGGAAACCAAACCCGGTTTTTTAATGGCCCACTGAAGCACATTAATTGCTTTTTACTACTTCCTCCAAGATATACCTACAAATGAAAATGGAGGCAGGGGCTAAATGACCTTGGCCAAGGTCACTTGGCAAGTGGGCATCGGACCCGTGAGTATCCCAACCCTCCAGAGCTCTGGGCTGGCTGGTGGGCTGGCCCCCTGGTGTGCTGGCAGGGGAGACGGGGAGGACCCCAAAGAGGCAGAAAGGCTGGACACAGAATCGAACACTGCGTTGTGATGTCTGCGTATCCCCTGATGACACACTGCAGGGACACAGCCTCACAATGGGGATGTCACGTGGAGTGGGAGATTGTCCCTGGGGCTGGGGCTCCCTGGGAGGCCTTTCAGGGGGGGTGTTTTCATTTTGCAGGCTTCTTAAAATCTTGTTTCAGAAAGGCAGCGTCGATGGTATTTCTTTCCCAGCATTTCGTTTACAGGATTGCTAGTTTTATCACCTTATTTTGATGCTGGTGAAATACCACGTGCTGGCCCCCAACCCTTGGGTCCGTTTTGGAAGTCACTTGGTAGCGTTCATTTGTTTTCAAATGAGGAAAAGCAAGCATGGTCTTTCTCTGACTACAGAGGATACAGACGTGGTGCTGAGGCTGGATCTAACGTTGAGGATGGCCACCTAGTTGGCAGACTTGCTCTGTATCTTCTGCACTCCTCAAAAATATCTCGAAGGATTCACGGTGCCTTGTATGTCACCAAAAGAAATGTGCTCGTTTAATGACGGTTCTTTGACTCTGTGGAAAGGCCCCAGATAGGCACCACCCCTGGACGTTCAAGACCTTGTTAGGCACTACTGGGCATATACCCTGAGAAAACCATATTTCAAGAGTCATGTACCACAATGTTCATTGCAGCTCTATTTACAATAGCCAGGACATGGAAGCAACCTAAGTGTCCATCGACAGGTGAATGGATAAAGAAGATGTGGCACATATATATGATGGAATATTACTCAGCCATAAAAAGAATATGCTAACACATATATGTGGAATCTTAAAAAAAAAAGAAAAAAGAAAAGGTTCTGAAGAACCTAGGGGCAGGACAGGAATAAAGACACAGACGTAGAGAATGGACTTGAGGACACGGGGAGGGGGAAGGGTAAGCTGGGACGAAGTAAGAGAGTGGCATGGACTTATATACACTCCCAAATGTAAAATAGATAGCTAGTGGGAAGCAGCCGCATAGCACAGGAACATCAGCTCGGTGCTTTTGTGACCACCTAGAGGGGTGGGATAGGGAGGGTGGGAGGGAGACGCAAGAGGGAGGAGATACGAGGATATATGTATATGTATAGCTGATTCACTTTGTTATATAGCAGAAACTAACACACCATTGTAAAGCAATTATACTCCACTAAAGATGTTAAAAAAAAATTTAAAAAGAAAAAAAGGACCTTGTTAGGGGAACAGGGCTGAGTAAGCTGTGCCGTTCGAGTGCGTCTGGGGACTTTTCGGTGAAACCAGGAGCGCGTGGATTGTCGGTGACTTGTGAACTGGGTCAGCAGGACTATCGTGTGCCTGTCTGCACGGCCCTGGACCTGGGGGCCACTGCAGCAATGAGCTCACGCTGTTGCGTCTGCCACGGGGTCTCAGCAGGGGGTGAGGGTGTCCTTCATGGCGCCCCCGCCCTGGAGGCAGCCGCTCCCCTCTCTCCCCGTTGTTCCTCTGGTATTTGCTCCGTATCTCTAAACAGAGTGCTTACATTGCTAGTCCTTGGTTTTTCAGTTTCAGATATGACTGACTCACTGACCCACTAAGGATAAGGAAGATGTAACTTGCTTGCACCTGCCCGGAAACACACTTTTTCTGCCCCATCCTTTCCGTGAAGGGCTCTTTTAACTTCTGGCTGCATTGATACCCAGTACCCGTATTAACCTGCCAGACCACCACCACTCGTGCTGAGTCTTGTACTGTACAGATATTGAGCTGTTCGCGTATACTTTCTGTTCTTTCTGGAGTTGTTTTGTTCCATTTGCATAATTTCCTGTGTACTTCCCATGAATCCGTCCCCTACGATTTAAATACCAAACATTAAACTGACTTTGTTCCATCGGGACTGACTGCCGTCCAACCTGCCATCTCGCCGGTTTTCTGGACTCTTCTGCCCTGGACATGCTGGGGTGGCTTGACCACTCCACTGGCTGGATCCCATATCGATCACTCATGGTTGGCCTTCCTTCTGGGGGTCACATTGTCCCCTGAGTTTAGAGGGAGTGCGTGTGTGTGGAAGATACAAATTGAGATCACTGTCTTACATTCTACACCCATCCTAGCTGGTGTTTTGTCTGGGGAGAGACGTCTGGATGGGCTGTGATTGTTCCTCAGGCTTTCAAGTTGTTGCCGTGTTGTCCTCCGGATACCGCTGCTCAGAGCCCAGAGGCTGTTCTGATTCTCCATCCTTTGTAAGCGGCTCCTTTTATCCCCATCCCTAGCAGCGTTTGAAAAGGATCTTCTTTCGACCTAAGTATACTGGGCTCCCAGAGTATGGTCCTTTAATTTACATTATTTGTATGTGGGTGTTTGTCCGTCCCTTCTGTGACGGGTCCTCCCAGCCCAAATACTCACGTTCTTCAGTCCTGGAAATTTTCTTTAATTCCCTTATAATTTCTTCCTCTACATTTGCTTTATTTGCTCTTTCTGGAATTGTACTAGTCACATAGTCTATCTCCTGTACAGATCATTTAATTTTTCTTATTTTGGCTCTATTTTCCATCTTGTTGATTTTTCTAATTTCTGAATCATTTCATACTTTTCTATTAAATTTTTAATTTTAATCATATTTTAATTCCTAAGAACTTTTAGTTTTCCTTGAGTGTGGCTCAGATCTCCTTGTTATGAGGATGCCATATCTTCTCTTTCCTCTGTGATATTATTGTTTTTTTTAAAGATTTTTATTTATTTACTTTTTGGCTGCGTTGGTTCTTTGTTGCTCCGCACAGGCCTTCTCTAGTTGAGGTGCATGGGCTTCTCATTGCAGTGGCTTCTCTTGTTGCAGAGCACGGGCTCTAGAGCGTGGCCTCAGTAGTTGTGGCTCTCGGGCTCTAGAGCGCAGGCTCAGTAGTTGTGGCGCACGGGCTTAGTTGCTCCGCGGCATGTGGGATCTTCCCGGACCAGGGCTTGAACCCGTGTCCCCTGCACTGGCAGGCGGATTCTTAACCACTGCGCCACCAGGGAAGCCCCCTCTGTGATATTATTAGTGATTAGCTGTTTTATTTTAAAATTTTCTCTGATCCCTGCCAAGTTCCTCTTCACTGTTTGTTCATTTGTTTGTTTCGGCCTCTGTCTTTCTCACATGTCTGGTGACTCGTGGTTCCAGGCATGTTTAAGGAGAGGCAGTAACTAACAGCAGTGCAGAGCTGGCCCAGAATGGCTCAGGAGAACCAGCTGTTAACTTTCAGGAATTTTGTGAGCCCATTGGTATACACAGCCATTATTAAAAATTAAATTATATAAACTCACAATTATAAGTTATGTGAAAAAGAGAAGTAATAATTACTCCAAACATTGCTCTAATTCCATTTAGTGTATTTTACTATTGTCCATACTCTTGTGGATACTTATGTCTATTTTATGGTGGACATACCATACGGTGGCGTGTACTGCACTCCCGTTCCCAACTCTGCATTCAGTAACATCACAACGGCAGCCCGAAACCAGCCGAGGTGGTGGTGTTCACACCATGGAAATGGGCCAACCCTGTAGAGCAGGGCTGTCCCGACCCTCCACCCCTGGAGAGCCCGTTGTTACTCACCTACCAGCACACCACCGCAGGAACCCTGGTGTGTGTAGTAGAGCTGGGGTAACCTACCCAGAAGATACCCATTTGGTTTCCCAATGTGGGCCTGGATTTGCACTGATGGGTGCCACGACCCCAGCCTCAGCCCAGGGCTCCAGGACTCACAAACTTCCCTCCCCAGCAGGCAGAAATTCTTTTTCTCCTCAGTCAATAATACTCAATTTCCTCCAGTGTTAGGTCTGAACAAAGACCAATGTTTGGCTAATAGTCTTTCTAAATTTCACAAAACCATTTTATAAGAATGTTCACATTGCAGTTTTGAAATGACTGCTTTCCAAAGAACAAGGCTGTTCCAATGCAGCTTTTACTTCTCAGTAGGACTGTGGATTTCAGTTCCTTTGTATGTTTAAGAAACTGTAGTTTTTGTGGACTATGCATATTTTATTCTTTTATTTGAAAATATTTATAATAGTAATTAACACTATGT
Source organism: Balaenoptera ricei (assembly GCF_028023285.1). Taxonomy (NCBI): domain Eukaryota; kingdom Metazoa; phylum Chordata; class Mammalia; order Artiodactyla; family Balaenopteridae; genus Balaenoptera; species Balaenoptera ricei. Next base: position 82,414,226 of record NC_082656.1, read on the forward strand.
TCTGCAAAAAAGTGTTTAATGTTTGCTCTAAATGGAGCTATAACTGTAAATGCACATTGCATTGTGATCTTTTAAAGCATGGAAAATGGAGAGTCCTATAGTTAAGACACAAGACATCTTTGGATTACAGTTTGATTTTCTTAAAAGTTAAAGTAAACATTAAATCATATACATATATCATTTATAACAAAACTAATATTATCTAAGCTCAATATTTTAGTCTGAAAATTATGACATTGTGAATAGGAAAATATGTAAACAGCTAGAAGAAGACAATCATGAAGAAATGAGATAATAGTCTTCAGATGAAACAATTAAATATGAATTATGACATAATTACAGACCCCCCGATGGGTAAAGAAGAAAGCTACTGATGATATAATAGTGTCTTCTGTAATGTCTACTGCTATTTAGGCTAAAAAGATATTTATTCCATTGCAAATTCTTCTATTTTGTTGTCTTAAACTTTCTCAAATGTTCCTTTAGACTGGGGGTTTATGTGCTTCAATTGAATCAAAAGTAATAATATTGAAAAAGTTTAGTCGGAGCCCTAGTGGATTTGTACATAGAATGCTGTTCCCTAACTGCTCCACTGACAGACATGGAAACACGTAATCCTCCCATAGTAATTAATTTGGCCATCATTTCAAAATATCAATAGTATAAACTTCAAGGAACTCATTTTCTAAGCACTTAGGTATAAAATTTACTTAAGGGACTTCCCTGGTGGCGCAGTCGTTAAGAATCCGCCTGCCAACGCAGGGGACACAGGTTCGAGCCCTGGTCCGGGAAGATCCCACATGCCGCGGAGCAACTAAGCCCGTGAGCCACAACTACTGAGCCTGTGCTCTAGAGCCCTTGAGCCACAACTACTGAGCCCACGTGCCACAACTACTGAAACCCACATGCCTAGAGCCCATGCTCCGCAACAAGAGAAGCCACCGCAATGAGAAGGCCGCACACTGCGAGAAGAGTAACCCCCACTCGCCACAACTAGAGAAAGCCCGCGCGCAGCAACGAAGACCCAACGCAGCCCAAAATAAATAAATAAATAAATAAATTTATTAAAAAAAAATTTACTTAAAAGTTGAAAATAATTAAATAGACTATATCAACTTCTACAGGACGAATATAATTATCCTGGTCTTAAGGTTTAAAATTTTTTTTGTCTTAGACGCATTCGTTCAATACAGACATTTCATTCAGATGATTGTCGTCATCCAATCAAAGTCCTCACTTTAAAAGGAAAGCTTGGTTTCTGGAATTATGTAGCTGGAAGCTGAGGGGTGAATTCGTTATGTGTACATACAAACATAAACATATGCACATTCACATTCATATACGTAAACACGTGTATAAACATATACAGGTTCATATACATATGCATATTTGCATATCTATTGAAGAAACATTGGTGTATATATACATAATCATAAACAAACACAAATATAGTCTATTCATATATGTATTCATGTGCATGCACATATACATATAAACATACAATCATTTACATATACATACATATTCATATACCTACCACATATGCAAATACATGTATAAATATTCATATAAACAGCCATATGCATACAGACCTATCCATCAACATGTACATATTCATAAACATATGCACATTCATGGACATATTCATGAAAACAGATGATGGATGGACAAGTTGGTGTGTTTTATGACATGCTATTAGACTCAGGTTATAGTGTGTTTGGAGAAATCAAATTCCACTGGAGCAGCTATTCAGATTTGTATTTCTTTTACTTTTAAGTTAGTGTTAGATGATAGTTATGACTTGTTGACACACCCTGGCACCTGTACGCAATTTGATTTGTCAATGGCCTGTTAGTAAATTTATCTATGACTGTGTTGTGCTTTCCATTGACTTCAAAAGATCACGGGTAAAAATGATCCATGATGGCTCATTCTGGAGCTTCCATTTGTAAAATTACATCATCCCTTTTAAAATAAAACTTATTTTCTTATATTTAATGTAATTCATGTTTATTATAAAAAATGTGGGAAATACGGCAGAGTATGGATCAGCAGGAGGTATTGAGCTGCAACAGTGGTTACTGCAGCTGTGGCACATCCGGAATAACGGTGTGCTTCTCTTTCCGTGAATGCTGTCTTACGGTGCTGAGGTCCTCATGTAATGTGGTCTTGTATTCTGGCTTTCTTCTAGCTGCATTATAGCATAAGCATTTTCCCATGTCACTAAAATTCTTTGCTGATACTTTTCAACAATTGTAAAACTTTCTAGATTTCGCTGCCATCTGACTCACCCTTCCCTGGCTCTACTCTCTGGCATTTAGTTGCTTTCCCTGTTTCGTGGTATTGGGATTATCTCACAGTGAACATCTTTGAATTAAGGATTATTTTCTCAGAACAGACCTTCAGAAGTGAAGTTACTGTGACAAGAGATATGAGCCCATCTCAGGCTCCTGATATGTTGCCAAATTGCTTTCCCCCCAAAAGGTCTTAATCTGCACGTCCGCTGTTGATGTGTGAGCCCATGTCTCACGCACGCTTCTGCTGAACTTGTTCAGTGTGGGGATTTTGTTCATCATTCAGCCTTTGTTCTGATCCATATTTACCCCAGTGTGAAACCCAAGCCCTCTGTTGGCTTGCTAAAAACAAGCACACAAGAACCCAGTCCCTTCTTGGGAAGAGGAGACCGGCTGGAAGATCTGGAGTGGCTCCAGGTCCGGCAAATTCCAGTTGGATACGGATACAGCTCAGGGCAGACCACTGGACCCGGCCCGGCCCTCTTCTCTGGTCCTGCTGCCCTTTCCCCTCCCCCCTCCCCTCTGGGGCCCTCGACCTCCAAATCCCTCTCACCCTTATGCACCTCCTCCTCTCACCCACTCCCCAAATGGTCTCCAGGTCAGGCCTTTCTGTCCAAAGTTGAGGTGCTCTACAGGACAAAGGCCCTTCTCCTGCACAAGCTCCACCCTCTTGAGAAGGGAGTTGAGACTGCAGCAGTAGTACGCCACCTGGTTACGGTAACATTTGATGAATAGGACAGTGCCCCTTCCAGCCGGAGGGAAATGATTTTCAGATAATTATAGACAGAGGGCAGTGTTGGGCACTGGCCACTAAATGTTTGTTTTTCCTTCCATCCCTCTCTGTGTAGAATTTAAATCTCTCAGGGTAGCGCCTGCTTCATGGGGCAGTAAAATGTTCTGCTTTTGACTTCGTTGTTTCGTAAGTAAATACAAAGTATAAATAAAAGTTCTGCACGTGGAGATGGGGACGGAGCACTGAAGCTGCTGAAGGGACACGCCCGCTGGCTTTCCTCCCCTCGGTTTGCAGTGAGGGTCACAGCTGAAGACCAGGGTCTTGGAAAAGGTGGAGGGAAGATGCTGCAAAATCATGGGGGATAAAACGAGAGCAGTGAGGAGACCCCACCCTCTCATGAGACACGAAGCAGGTCGTCCTAGGAGCTGTTTCCACTTTTGTCGGCTGTGGGTTAAAACGGTGGTTCTCATGGGGAACTTGTCAGAAATGCGCTGTCTCTGGCCCCAGGGGCAGGCCCAGGAATCTGAATTTTAACCAAGGTTCCCGGCGCTGCTGCTGACCCCCTGTCAGCACCACGGGGCTAACGGACAGCAGCCCTACCCCTCCTGAAAGATGGGGCTTCGGGCTTTGCCTGGAGTCTATGTTGGATCCTGGCTACAACGTGTGGATCGAGTGGGTTCCCCTGTCTTGCTGCCTTCCTGTGGTTTCCATGACGTTAGTTAAGATGTTCAGCGGGGTTAGGATGCTGGGGACAGTGCACTCCAAGGGCGCGTCACTCATAATGGTTTATGATAACAGAGCTGGCACCTTTTTATGTAATTACAGTCCGTACTTATTGTTTTCTACTTAGCTAGATCTATACTCCAAGTCAATGTAGGACATAATATGGGAATACTGTGTTCGTATAATGCATATGTGTGTATTCACCCACATTCAATACCTATGCAGACAATACTTTTAATAATGTGGTGTACCAGATTTTTAATCAAAGCATCCCTTTGTCAGGGTGCAAAACTAATTGCGTTGTTGTGTGTTGGGGGTCAAAGTTGTTGTAATAAAACATCCATCTTGGAGCTTTTTAGAGGAACCTGTTTAAAAAGGTTAAAGTGGGTAATTATCACACCCTAATTTACAACTACTTGGCAATAAGAGTTGCTTTTCAATGAACCATTTATTCATGATCCGCTGCTCCACACGGCAGGATTCTTCTTGACTAGGTTAGGAAATGTAATTAATAAATGATAGGATTGTTTATGGTTCATGGTGCCAGATTGGGAAATACAATGATACACAGAATGAGCTAAAAATGATTCTTGCAAGCAGCCAGCACACTTTAATCCATGGATTGAATTGTCATATCACTTGATATGATGAAGTGTATTCTGGATGGAATTCATATGGGACGTTTCTGCGTGCTGACCTTCCTCTTTTGGCGGCTGAGGGAAAGCAGTCATGGTCCTTCCAAAACGGAGTTGAAGTACAACATGTCCATCTTGGTCTGGGTATGTCTAGATGGGTTTTTGGGGGGTGGGGTGGTAAGGGACGTTCATATGACTGCCTGTAACAGGAGTTCTCTCTACGTGGTGGCTTCCAAACATACAGCAGGACTCAGATTAGAATCATCACAAGAAAATAAATCTGACGTCCTCAACAAATGTGACTTCATATGATCAAATCAACACACGTTCAGCCTGTGCTGCTAGGTTTTTACAAAGGTGACTTGTTTTTGCATAAAGACAAACGTTTGTAATGTTTGTTTTCCAAGCCTGTCATGACTCTGAACAGAGGACGCATGTAGTAAACGGCACGAGCCTTTGAACACGGAGCCCAGGGCGCCCGCCCGTCTCCTGCGGGCTCTGGAAGGGGTGTCTGCACACCCGCCCGCGGCCAGGGCCGATGCAGGGCCCGCCCGGGGGGACCATGACTACGGCTGTGACCTGACTTTAGGGGCTCTTGTCGGGCCCCCACGGTGCGCTGTGCTCGAGGATGTGCCGTCCGTGCTCCTCACACCCGGGGTCACGGCTGCCCTTCCAGTCCCGGACGAGGACTTCCGGCCCCCAGTTAACGCGGAGTGTCCGGGGCGGCACAGTTCGTGTGGGTCAGACGCCGCCTCGGGACCCAGCCGGAGACACAGCACAACGTGCCTCATCCGTGAGCCGCTTGCAGCGCTAAGCGCTTCCTGCACTTCTGCTGTGCCGCCCGCACGCTACCCCAGGAGAGAGGCCTGTGTTGTTTATGTTTATATTTTGTCAGCAGTCGTAAGGGCGGGGGGGAAGGGCCGGGACTGCGAAGGAGAAGCAGCCGCAGCGCAAGTGGTGCCCCCGCAGACGCCGCCGAGCCGGGGCCCACGGGAGGACGCTTTGGCCTGCGGAGGGGCTGATGGGAAGGCGCCCGAGTGCCGACGGGAGGGCGCCGCGGGGGCCGATGGGAAGGCACTGCCGGCGTCGGAGGGGCTGATGGGAAGGTGCCGCGGGGGCTGATGGGACGGCGCCTCAGGGGCTGATGGGAAGACGTCGTAGCTGCTTTGGAAAGGGCTTCGTGTAGGTGGATGGTTCTCAGCCTTTTTGGACCTGCACTTCCCCTCTCCTTACAAAGGGCTTGGATGTCCCTCCTGCACTTGCACTGGGTGGAATAGTGCCTTCCCTCCACTCATGTCCATCAGGACCGTGTGTGACTTTGCTTGGAAACTGAGGCTTTGCAGGTGCGGTGAGTTGAGTTGAAGTCATGCTGGTGGCCCTGACCCGATGACAGGCGTCCTTATCAGTAGCGGGACGTTTTCCTGACCGTCCTGCCGAGTGTTGGAAAGTCACTCAAGGATGGGGCGGCTTTGCTTCGGGCGGGGCTCTGAGGACGCCCAGGACAGCCCGCATCCCTGTCTCTATCGCAGAGGCCACGGCGGGCTCACCGTAGCGGTCAGACCAGCGCGCTCGCCTCCCGGCGCTCCCGAGCTCCACCGGCTTCGCTGAGAACCACCGGCCTAGGTACCGTTGACGGCGCCTGGATGCACTCAGGCCCCGTCTGCTTGGGCAGAGTGCGTGGGAGGGTGGCGGGCACGCCATGGCTTCCTTTTGTTTCGGGCACAACTTCACATTCCTTTGTCAGGTACAGGTGGTGGTAGGCGACTGTGCAGCCTAAACGTGGGAGCGTTTTCCTGGCTCCGAAAAGGCCTGCTCAGGCCGGGCAAGGGCTGCCCAGAGCGCCACGCACGGCCTCTCCGCGGACGGGGCTCCTGAGATGCATTCGTGGAACTTGGGGTGTTGACCTGTGTAGGGTTAGGTTACTGCCTGAGTTTTAAATTGATTCTTGCAAAATCCTGTTCTGAGAGGAGAGTCTAGACACGTATACATTTTTCTCCTGTTGGTCTGGGTACGGTGTTGGTAGGAGGCCGAAGAGCAGCCGCATTGAACAGGGGAGTCAGCTTCTCAGCAGCAGCCCCTGCCGTGTGCGGAGTCCCCCCAGTGGGACACACGGTGCCTTTATGGGTTTTCTGATCTTTACCGTAAGCTAGGGTATGACTATCATCTCCTTTTTCCAGTTGAAGCTGAGACACAGAAGTTAAATAGTTACCAATTCAAGGCTAAAAATTTCTAAGTATTTAAGACAGTACCTGCGCTGGGCTACCATGCCATTTCCACGGTGCTGCAGAATTTTCTGGCTCCTTTCTTGTGCTTAACAAACAAAACTATTCTGCTCTGACAGAGCTAAGAAGCACAAGTGCTTTTATGTCAGAAGAAGTTACACTTAATTTCAAATTGTTCAGGTATAAATTGTACAGTTTGTGAATCAGACATAGATTTCTATTCCTTCCTGACTTGTCAGTATTTTCCCCAGTTTATTCATTAGCAACTTTACCCAAATAGGAACAGCAGCTGGAGAAATAAAATTAGAGTAGTTAATGACGTTATTTTTTAAAGTTCTGGTAAAATGGTTGGTGGGTGATGAAGCATACATTTGATAAAAATGGATGATTGGGATTTCATTTAGCCATGCCCTTCCTGTTCTTAGAGAATTGATGGTTTAGATGCCCTAAGTACTATTTTATGTAATGAAATAACTTGTAGCTTTTTTGTGAGAGCAAGATTTCTTTACCCCAAAGTCTATCATGGCGGCTTTTAAGCTTCACTTAATGTTTTGAAGAATGAAATAGAAGGATCTTTGTTTGGCAGCTTGAGAGTGGAACATCACAGAAAGATGAAAGTGCTGGAGTTAATCAGGCTGAATAGCACTGACATTTGCAAGGAGAGATTGCCAGTGAATTAGGATAGGGAAGATGTTCTTAAAGTTGAACAGATTCTTCTGTGAATTTAAAGGCAGAAAAAAACTTAAAAGCACAATTAAGTTTTCCTGGAAGTATTTTCCTCCATGGAATAGAATTTCTGCATCTGATTCCAGAATTAGTATTTTACAACACCGCTGTGCAGAAAGCATCTTAGATGGGCGTGAGCAGAAGGGAACAGTTTGGAAGTCTTTCGATACAGGTTTTTTTTACTGAATTCTTTTTTTTTTAGGTGTAGAAGGGTTATTTGAGTTTCATTTCTGACCTGTCCAACATCCAGTTGTTACTTACGTTTAAAAAAATCTCACAGACAGGCATCTGTCTGGTCACCCCCCCCGCAGTGAGCTTCAGTGCTGGGGCGGGAGACTCCATTTCCTCCCATGTTGGCCAGTGCTTTGGTGGAGCCTCTGTCTTGGTTTGAATGCTTGTTTTCAGGTAGGAGATTCAAATCTGCCAATTAAGGTAGAACACCTGCTTTTTGTCTGATTTTTCAGTAGATTTACATTTTGAACAGCAAAGCAGGTGCTTGAATTTTGTGGCATTATAATGAAATGGAAACTTGTCAATGTCACCAAAGTGATTGAAAAATTTCCAAAACGAAGTTGAATTCATGAAATGTTATGAGGCTATGAGACCAAAATTCCAAGATGGCTTTAAAGTTGAGATTCAGCCAGGGATCTAGGTGGAAGAATCTGGAGAGACTGAGTCTTCATGCATCATCACCCTAGGACTTCATGGATTCCCAGAAAGAGTTTGGAAAAAAAGAAGGTGTGTCAGGATGCAATTTTATGTAGTATGTTTAATACAGCATTTTAAACATACTGTGAATAGCAAATTGTCAGGAACTCTTAGGAGCGCTATTATATCTGTGATTCTGGAGCCAGGAAGAGAGATACATGGGAAATTGCAGCAATTACAGTCCCATCTCATTGATTAACGCCGATTGCAAAATAGTCACGAAAATATTGGCATTGCAGCTTCAGTCTGTTTTACCTAACAACGTTCATGCCAATCAAACCACATTTTTCAAAGGAAAGATTAAAACAACAGAGGCAGCACCATTTACCATTTCAGTGTATGCAACTTAATGTATATAAGGCAAACACTGGCAAATCTCTCCTGAACTAATCTTTGCCCAATTCTGATACTGAATTTGCAATCACTGTTTCTTAGCTTAATCACAGGACACAAAGATAGTTAACTTTAAAATGCTGCATGTTTTGCTATGTTAAAAAGCTGTCAAATTGGATAGTCCTATTACATGTCACATGGCAAGTCACTGGAAAGACAAAACCAGAAACCAGATAATTTCTTCCTCAGAAAAAATTAGTTCAGGAATTATGTTTCTATTTATACGTCTTTTCACCAAAAGTGAGAGGTTGTACTTTTTTTTTTTTTTAAAGGATATTTATTTTACTTTTTTTTTTTTTAAAGGAATTCCTTTATTTTTTATTATTTATTTATTTATTTATTTATTTATTTAGTTTTTTTTGGCTGTGTTGGGTCTTCGTTTCTGTGCGAGGGCTTTCTCTAGTTGCGGCAAGCGGGGGCCACTCTTCATCACGGTGCGCGGGCCTCTCACTATCGCGGCCTCTCTTGTTGCGGAGCACAGGCTCCAGACGCGCAGGCTCAGTAGTTGTGGCTCACGGGCCTAGTTGCTCTGCGGCATGTGGGATCTTCCCAGACCAGGGCTCGAACCCGTGTCCCCTGCATTGGCAGGCAGATTCTCAACCACTGCGCCACCAGGGAAGCCCGAGAGGTTGTACTTTTGATGAAGTTCCCGAGCATGTGAAAGTTGTTTACATTTCCCAGTTTCATGTTTTATTTTGCTAAGTCATTTCTTTCACAAGAGATCATCTCGTTCTCTGTGTTATGTCGGAACACGGGCTTCATCTCATTATGTTCTTCACCTTGTCCTACATCTTGTTCCTTATTTGTTCTGTAACTTGGCCATGTCTTCAAGCAGGGACACCTTTCGTCAAAACAAATACTGTAGATGTCAAATTCAAAGCATTTTGCAAAGGTTTCCTCATTTTTCTTGTTTTTCTGCCTCAGCCCTTGGCTTTGTATTAATGTAAATACAGATTTATGTTGAACGAAGAGTGACGTGTTTGGGAAGATATGAGACCCCTTTCTTCTGGACCTTTAAATGGTAATTGCAGGACACCATTAGCTCTCTGGAAAGACTCCTCCTGAAGTTGTAAATCTCCTAGATGTGTTTGGTTGGGATGCAGGAAGAATGAAAGTTCTTGAAAACATGGTGGTATCCAGACCTAGAGAAAGCTCATTAAAACCCGCTTACTTATTTTGTTGTTGACTGAAAGCTAAGAAAAGAGTAACTGTGAACAAGAATTAAGCCAGTCTTGTAACTGTGAATTCATAAATCGCCAGTGCCCCCCAAAGAGGATTGGATATAAATGAAATCAGCAGCCTTCATTTCTTCCTCAGCAGTGACAGCACAAGGAGTCCACCCACCAAGCTTTGGCACCAGGGAGGCCAGCAGAAACGCAGAAAGTAAGCGACTGGGCTCCCTCCACCCTTCAGCCTGCCCCCGGCCCCTTTCCCGCTTGGACAGACGTTCCCTGCAGCACCGTGCAGGTTCACAGGCGCCGGGAACTGGCTCCGGTTCTTGCACGGGCTGATCTGATGTTCACAGCAGCCCTGGGAGGCAGGTGCTCGGATGGTCCTACTGGGGATGAGCACACTGAGACTGAGGGGGGTTGATAGCTCCTTACGGTCCCGCAGCAAGTGGGCGGCAGGTCTGGGATTCAGAGCGAGGCAGTGCGGGTCCAACATCCATAGTACACCGGTGAGCTGTTGGCCGCCTGTGTAACGCGCTCTAGGCCGCACACGGCGTCGTCGGCAGTGCCGGAGGTACGCGGTTTATTAGGGTTCAGGGCCGAGCGCTTTCGTCAGAGGTGAAGTCAAGCAGGTTGAGCTCTTCTGAAAGATTTTGCTGGGTTATAATAAGGTTCGTTTTCAGAACGAGTCTGGTCCAGAGAATGAAATAGTGTATGTTAGCCGTTGTCAGATGTTTTTGTATCAAGATCCTGTTCACTCCTAAAAATTATTGGGGACTGCAGAAAGCTTTTGTTTCTGTGGGTTCTATCCACTGATATTGACCACATGATAAATTAAAACAAATATTTAAAATATTTATTAAGTTATTTAAAAATTATAACGATAAACCCATTTCATCAAACAAGAAACGTCAGTGAGTAGGGTGGCATTGTTTTACATTTTTGCAAATTTCTTCGATGTCTGGCTTAAGGAAGACAGCTGTATTTTCGTACTACTTCTGCCTCCGATCTGTTACAGTATGTTGTTTTGGTTGAAATAGATGAAAAAAATCCAGCCTCACACAGCTAGGCAGTTGGAAAAGGAGTATTTTAATAGCCTTTTCAGATATTTTCAGATATTCTTCTTTGATACAACACAACACCAAAACTCAACAAGCTGAAGTGTTGTAAAGGTTAGTTGCAGTGTGGAATCTGAAACCATATCCATGAACTTTCCGTGCTCTGTTATGCTGACATCCATTACTCTTTGAATGGATCTGCTTTACCCAAACATGGTTTTAAAACATCATGCATTGGTCATTTGAAAAAAAATGATTCCCTCAGTTATGTAGATCTTCCATATGTTCACACATTTCATCATCCAACATCAAAAGGTCACATTCGTTAAAAGTATCATCAGCCACGTCTTCTGAGACATCTCTAAGTACCGCCAAGGTGGCAGACTCACCAAGGCCAAAACGAATCTTAACAAAGTTTGAAGTTTCCTTTGAAAGCTCAAATTTTATCTTTGGCAACAGATACCCTCATTGCTTTCCTTGAAGTAACAGGGTCTCTTCTTTGTGCATTTTCGAGACAACATCTGCTGAATACCCAAGTCTGAAGAGACACCCTTGGTCTGGGAGTCTTTCCTTCCAGGAAAAAGAGCGGCCAGTGAGCTTACAATTCCAGCTCTTTCTCAGACGCTGCTCACACCTACAGTGGGGCTGGGAGTGCCAGAAGCACCCGGGCTTCAGGGCTGAGCTTTCATTAGAGTCATTCGCTTCACTGCTTTGTCAAGGATGCTCTAGAGTGACGCTAGCTTTCTCTCCATTTTTATCTCTCTGACTCTAATCACCGCACCTGACACATTGTCCTCAGTACCGTGTGGCTTGAAAATGTCCCACCCAGATTCCCACGTTGAAGCCCTAACCCCCAGAACCTCAGGACGTGACCTTATTTGGAAATAGGATGATTGCAGGTGGAATCAGTTGAGGTCATCCTGGGGGAGGGAGGCCCTAATCCAGTGACTGGTGTCCTTATAAAAGGGGAGTTTGGACACAGAAGAGACCCCAGGAGATGCTGTGGGAAGACTGGACTCGTGCTCCCACAAGCAGGGAGGCCAGGACAGACCCTCCCCACCCCTGCAGAGGGGGCGGCCCTGCCCACACCGCCATCTGGGACTCGTGCCCCCAGGGTGTGAGAGAATGAAGCTCTGTGTTGAAACGCCAGCCTGTGGGTCTTTGTTCCGGCAGCCCCAGGACGTTACTGCACGTAATGTATTTATTCATATAGTGATACGTAATGTTTGACAATCTTGCAGATAGAGTCAACACATCTTAATTTTTGGTTTTGCTTGTATGCATTTTCACTTCCTTCACAAACTTTTCTTAATGGAATGTGCTTACTGGCATAAAATAAAAAGTGATTACTGAATTCACTAGTGATTCTCAGCTTTTCCACCTTGGCTTTCTTTAAGAAGTTTTGTTAAAACTTTTTAAGAAATAAACTTTATCAGACTTCTGTATCTTGTCCTGGAGAAAATAAACCCATCTCTGATTCCTGAGGTGACTGCCTTCAGGACACGGCTTCTTTGAAGTTTGAGGCAGTTTATGGTCGTCATTGCTGTTATACCGTCTTCGGTGCTTCCCAGCTTCTGTTTATGTACAACTGTGTGGCTGCGTTAGTTCAGGAACACAGAGAAGGGTTGGACGCAGAACAGGTCTGGGCCTGTGCTCTTCGCGCTCCCGCCAGCCCCTGCGAGGAGGGAGGAAAGGAGGGAGGAGAGGGCTCGGGCTTCCAGGCTGGTTCCTTTGAAAGCTGCACGTGTCCCAAATACAGACACAGAATCATACTCAGTCTGCAAACATCCTGCTAAGCTTTCTAATGACGTCCCACTGCAAACCCAGGAAAGCCAGAAGGGCCAGCGTAGCTTCGTCTTGGCACGTTGTTCAGGGTTTTTGAAATTTTTTTTCCTGACTTTGCTTTGCTGCCTGATATCGTAGACAGTCGCTTAGAAGGATGAATCCTGAAAGCCGCTGGCTCACCTGCCAGCATCCAGGTGCAGTTGCAGTTGCAGTTTTGATTCTTCTTCCCTTCTGAGTTGGTGTGGCTGCATTGCCCAACATATGGTAGTAGGAGTATTTGGAGGGATCATTAAAGTGACTTGATGCTGCTCTACCTTCTGGAGCTACTCGGGGAGACTCTCTGTACAGGAGCTGGAGTGGTTAATTAAAACGTTAATAGGATTTATAGGAGGATTAAAGAGGAAATGCATGCAGGAATTTGGAGTGAAGGGAGAGTAAGAGACTGGGAGCTGTCAGGAGTCCTTGAAGAGGCCGCGCTGAGGAGGGGGACTCGGCCGCTCCCTCCGCCCAGGCCTGTGGCTCAGTTTGGCTCACTGAGAAGCGGCTGTAGAAATACCCCTCCAGCCTTCCCACCAGCCCCACCCATCAGCAGTGCTCCTGTCGGGCCCAGCTGCTAAGCTGCCTGCACGTGTTGCCTCCCTTTCCACCTGAGTTTGACATTTAAAACACTCGCCCTCCATGCCCTAACGTTCATACGTTGTGCGACGTGCTTTCCCGAGAAATAAACATGACGCTCAGCAAACCTGCAGATACACACTCTTGGCTGCAGCTCAAGATGCCTCAGAAGTTACGTAAGTTTCTTTTTTTCTGGGAAACATTCGGTGCTGCTTTGACTTCTGGCATAACTGAGACAACATCTTGATGTGCCTCAACGCCAAGGCCATATTAGGTCACGGAGGTGAAAATGTCACTTGGGCCTAATTAAACCATTGATTTAAAGCAGTGCTCATCAGAAAGCAGGTCCAAAGATGATGTGACCCCTAAGTGGAAGTGAGTCTGTCCGAGGCTGAGACCGGCCCCCACAGGGCTCCCCCGCCTCCCCAGGCACTTGCATGGCTGACGGTCAGGGCACCACCTGTAGGAACTTGTCCCTCTTCCTCAGGGAGCGTGGCTCTGACTGTTGAGAATCCGGGATAAGGTGCATCAGAATGTGCTCGCCTGGGAGTTGGAAACGGCTCTTGGTGCTACGTTTGTGGGTGAAATGAGTCGCCATCCCCCAAAGGCTGTGGCGCCCACCCTGATGGCCCAGGGGCCAGCTCTGAAGGCAGCAGGGAGAGGCGTTCAGTCAGGATCGCCAGGTCGCTCTCCTCTGAGCGACAGAAAAAGTGCAGCGCAGCGTCGGAGCTGGCGTCTGTCCGGTGCGGGCACGTTGTAGCCCGTGCTCCGGGAAGTCTTCTGTCCCAGCTCCCTCATTTTGAATACGGGGGTAACGACACGTCCTCCACCCCCGCCACCTTCACAGGGTCGTCGTACGGAACAGTGAACGATGAGTAGAAAGAGGCTGTGTGTTGTGCAGTCGGGGGGGTTTGGGGAGCTCCGCGCTTGGCCTTTACCTGCAGTAGGTGTCCATCGATACAGTGATCCCATCCACACCCCGCACACCCACCTCTCCATGTGACTCCATCTCTCTGCCTGGGTCACCTGACAGCGGTGAAGGGAGGCCACAGTCTACTCAAGTTCTCCATGGCTGTGGGATTTCCGTAAATGTTCCCCAGAACCACCACTCTCTTCTGTCCAGACCCTCGTGTGTAGTTGTCCCCAGCCTGAAATCCCTTTTCTGGTCGGAGAGTCAGGTGAAGTTTTTAACGCTGAGAACTCTCTGTCTCTGTGTTGCTCAAGAGATGCATTAGCTCAGTCAGTGTGGACCTCCTCGGGTGCGTTACCTGCTCGTACCCTCTTCCCACGGGTCCCTCTGGGGGAGCCTCCTCCCCGCTGCGTCCCTGCCCTCCCTTTGCCGCTCTGAAGTCTTCACACTGGCCTTGATCTGGAGCCTCCCTTCTGCACTGCTGCCTTGGCCCCGTGAAGCTCACAGCTCACACGAGTCCATGAAAGAAATGCCACTGACCCAGAAGTTCACTCTGGGAGCTGTAAAACTGACTCCAGAGAGCAGAGAGAAGCCATGAAGAAGACTGTTTTTAGTAGTAAAAGTCCTGGAAAAGCAAGCACAATGAGCATTTCCATCTCAAAGATGGAGCACCGTGGGGTGAAGTGAGTAACAGAGAGTGATGCAGATTCTCTTCAGAAAGGCGTTCAGTATTCAAACCTTTTTATTAATATATAAAAACAGCCTTTGTGTTAAATGCTGCCATTTTCAGAACAGTAGTTACTGCTTGTGCACGGATGCACAATAAGTACACTGCCCGCTCTACACACAGGTGGGAATACGTGCCGTCTGGTATTTTCCAGTGTGGGACTAAGCTTGCCCCACAGGACGAGGGCCATCTCGTCAACCCTCTGCCTGGAACAAGAATCCGAAGGGGGCTGGAAGGAACACAGGCCCTCCCAGCTGTGCCATTTAGCTGTTGTGACCTGGGCTGGCAGCCTGCCTTCTAGCTGCCTCATTTGCAGCCCAACCCGGCGGGCCCTAGTGAGATGAACAGAGACAGCAAGTCCTCAGCAAGAGTCCCATCTTCCTCCCAGCCCCCTCCAGGCGACACCCACCCACTCTTTCCCAGGCATTTCCGGTGGTGGAAGTGTCTCCAGATCCTGGTAAAGCCCTTTCCCTTTTTCACAGTTGCCACTGGAACTGAGGCAGCTCCAGTACTTTTAGATGTAAGGTTATTAAGTTCAAATCCCATCATCCTTGGAAAATTGATGCTTTAGGGAAGGCCACAGAATTCCTGAAATTATGTCCAATTTTGATATGTAGATGTATTTCTGGGGAGAAAATCCAAAACTATCAACAAATTCTCCAAAATGTTCAGAACATGCTTTCATGGAGCAGGTTCTCTTTGGAAGAAATGTGCAGCAGATTCACGTGGGAGGAGTTTTGTGAATCCATGTGGCTCCAAACCTAGGATCCCAAGGTTTGGGGTCAAAGTTTTCTGGATCTAGGGAAGAATAGTAGGCAGGAAGGAAGAGATGCTGGGTATGGTCTGTGATGGTTAATTTTATGTGTCAACTTGGCCAGGCCATGGTTCCCGGAAATTTGGATAAAGACCAGTATAGATGTTGCTGTGGAAGGTTGTTTTTGGACATGATTAACGTTTAAATCTATAGACTTTGAGGAAAGCAGATTGCCCTCCCTGATGTGGGAGGGCCTCTTCTAATCAGTGGAAGATTTTAGGAGAAAAAGACTGAGGTCCCCCTTGAAAGGGTTCTGCCCCCAGGTCTTCCTGAGGCCTCTAGCCTGTGGCCTGCCCTGCATACTTTAGACTTGCCGGTCTTGATACTCACATGAGCCAAGTCCTTAAACCAAAACCCTCTCCCTTTCTCTCTCTCTCTCCCCCCTTCCCCCTTCCCCTTCTCTCCACACGCGCACACACACACGGCCCTTGTTGGTTCTGTTTCTCTGAAGAATCCTAATAAATAGTCCCACTTTTCCAATGAATGTGTATTGGTAGCTACTAAGTGCTAAATAACTCATATACAGTATTTAATTCTCAAAATAACCTTATGAGGTGGTAATGGCCCAGTTCTGGTGCCAGGAAGAGAGCTGTTGTCCGTCTGCCCCCTCCTTTCCTGTAGTTCCTGATGGGGTAGCGATGGGCTGCATGCCTCGTTTCTGGGCGGCACCGTCCCCTTCCTTAGGACAGAACGTGTATGGTCTGAGGCTCTCGAAGGCCAGCGTGCGCCCAGTGTCTGTTTGTACCAGCACGCGTCCCCTTCTTGGGCATTCCTTAGCTCCATCTCGAGGCTGCTTTTCTTTTCTTTTCTTTTCTTTTTTTTCTTAATTAATTTATTTTTGGCTGTGTTGGGTCTTTGTTGCTGCGTGCGGGCTTTCTCTAGTTGCGGCGAGCTGGGGCCACTCTTCGTTGTGGTGTGCGGGCTTCTCATTGCGGTGGCTTCTCTTGTTTTGGAGCATAGGCTCTGGGCGCACGGGCTTCAGTAGTTGTGGCACGCGGGCTCAGTAGCTCCGCGGTGTGTGGGATCTTCCCGGACCAGGGCTGGAACCCGTGTCCCCTGCATTGGCAGGCGGATTCTTAACCTCTGAGCCACCAGGGAAGTCCCGAGGCTGCTTTTCTGCTTCACCCTCAAAAGTGAGGAAGCGTGAGCTTGGCTGGACGGGTGGGGAGCCCATCTCCTCTGCAGCTCCGCCTCCACGGGGCTCCCTTCCTCTCCCATCTCCGTCCTGGCAGGACGCAGTGCTTCCCAGGACATGGGGCCCGGCTCTCCCGGCTTGTGAGAGACACAGATGGACTTGGCGTGAGCCCCGCTAAGCGGGTCGCTCCCACTGGGACACGCGAGTTCGCTTTCGTGGCCGACGGACTTGGCAGGGCCTGGCCCCCACGGGGAGATGAGCAGGCCCCTCCAGCACCGCTCTCCCCGTTGACCGCCCTCCCCTCGTCATCCAGTTCCTCCCGGGGTGAGGAGGGGAGGGTCATAGCCGCTCACGGACAGGAGGGACCGGGCGCTCCCAGCCCCGCAAAGCGGCCCCTCTCCCGTCTACTCGTGGGCTGTCTCCTTTCAGACACCCCGGGCCTGCGAGCAGGGTCTGGCGGCCTCTCGGCTCGAGGCTTGTCCTAAACCCTGGATTTGGCTGCCCGGCGGCCCGCGCTTCATCCGGTCAGAGGAAGGACAGGCGTGCGACCCCGGCTCCGGGCTTGAGCTTTCAAGGACGCGCAGGCGGTGCTGAAGTTGTCACTAGCAGCCCAGACCCACTGGAAGTGGCTGCTTGACTCCTTCAGGAGAGAGGCTGGGAGGGGAAGGGGAGGGGCCGGGTCAGTGGGGGAGAGTGCTTCCCGCGGGCCGGGGTCCTCGGTGCCACCTCTCGCTCCATGTCAACAACCACCTTCTGACACACCTTGTGCCGTTATGTTTCTTTGGCCCCAAAGGAAAGGTCGCACAGAAGGCGAGACTTTGTCCTCTGCCACCAGCAGCTGCCTTTCGCACACTCCTGTCTCCTTGCCTTCCCGAAGGGGCCTTTGCCGCAGACGGTGGGTCTGCTGCACGGATGGGGTTTGGGGGTTCCCACCTCGCCCCTTCCGGTCCACCAGCCCTGCATCTGTGCCAGCCTGCACCTCCAGATCCGGGTCACGTCTCCGGTCCTCCCCCAGCCTTCTCTGGCCAGATTAGGCAGGACTGTCTCTTCTGAGTCCTTTCTCCGTGGCATCTGATGCCATGGTGCACACCCGCAGGGCTTACAGCCTCCACCGGACCCCTCCTCCCGCCTGCACGCTCTTGGAGGCCCGTGGCTGTGGCGTGTGTTTCTTTGCAGGGCCTGGCACAAGCAGGGTGCTCAGTAAACAGTGAGTACTGACTGACACAGCAGTAGCATGGCAACAGAGGGATCAAAATAAATGACAGCCCCGGAGAGCAGGGCCACGCCAGCACAGCCAGCCACCGCGGTGGCACGAGCGCCGCTGGGCCCTGGACCCTCCCCTTGGGTCAGCGGCACCCACATCACACTTTACATGTGGCTCCCGACATGCAGTTGACGTCAGAAGGTGGTTGTCTGTCTCACGAGAAATACGTGGTTTCAGAAAGGAGCCAGTCAGACGCTCTGACAACATACGAGTTACTGACCAAAAGTAAACTTTCATTCCAGTGACTCAGGATGCAGTTTGCTCCTCTGATGGGCTTCGAAGCAGAGGGAAGCGGTGGTTCAGGGGTAGCGCGGTGGGTCTGTGGGCCGTCAGCATCATTAGGCCCCTCACTCTGAACGCAGAGGTGCCAAGTAAGTCTCAATCCTGGCCCCAAGTCCAGAGGGGAAGTTACACACAAACGGCTTCTCGAGGCAGACTCGGCCTAGAAGATGCTGGTGGGCTCAAGTGTGGAATGACCACGCGGCAGCCTGTGTGGGCCCTGCCCTGGCCCTGTTCCGTCCCGCCGGGTTCCCCCTGGGACGGTTCCTCCATCACAGTCTGTGCTAGTCAGCGCTCTTGTACTGCAAGTAACAAAACCCAAATCCGGCTAGCTTACGCAGAAAAGGATTTTTATCTTGGACCGAATCAAAGGGAAGAGTCAGGAACCGGCTTCTGGTAGAGACAGAATCCGTAGCCACTCTGGGAGCGTGAGAGGGCGGAAGCGGACGCTCCTGCAGCTGCTGCTGGAAGGATCAGGGGCCCCTCCTGGGTGCTGCCTGCTTCCAGTCGCCACGCCCTGCCCAGAGCCCGGAGTCCTGGGGGAGAGGACTGGGACGAGCCGGCCTCGACAGGTGTCCACCCCTGGCCCGCGGAGCGGCGTCACCTTGATTTTCCATGACTTGATGACTTTCTGAGCCCGTGGCAGGGGGAGGGTCTGGAAAAGTCTGAGGTCTCAGTCCTAGATTGCTTCATGGAGGATGGAGAGAGAGCAGCTGGTTTAGTGGATGGGGCGGGGCGGGGATGCGATAAGAAAGCTTTGAGCTGGGGTGGAACATCCAGGTGGGGAAGACCAGGGAGCAGTTAGCCTAGAGACCACGAGAGGTTCTGGGCATTTGGGCGTCATGTTCGAGGGTGGCTGACCTTGAGAAAATGGACACGGTTGTACAGGGAAAGGAAACAGGATGAGGGTAGGGCTCTGGGAGAGCTCTGACACTGCCCTGGACAGAGGAGAAATAGAGTGGGTGAAGGTCGCAGAGAGTTACTAGGAGGAATGAGTGGTGGCAGCCGACTGACCAGTGCTGCCAGGAAGGCACGCGTACCATCCTGCTTTGGCCCTTCATCGCCCCTACCCTTCCTCTCCCGCTATCCCATCAGGGGTGCCATATTGAAAACGGTTATAGGCATTTCTCAGGTCTTTGGCTAGAACCAGTTTAGGAGTAATTTAGTAGCAGATGTCTTTGATGGAAACTCGTGGAAATAGCTACCGTTTTTGTAAAAATTAAATATTGACTTTCGAGAAAAGCAAAATTCTCCCCCCTCCCCTAGTGATTTTAGCACAGGTTTTTAGAACTGCTCCTGGCCACCTTTGCTGTGGCAAAGCGCACACCTCACATTGTTTAACAAGCCGCCTCGCCTAAAGAAATTGTACAGTCTGTTCCACGGAGGGGAAGGGCTGACAAGGAGACCGATCATGACATGTTCAAGGTTATTCTTGCCAGCGCCCGAGGTGCCACAGCCGTTGAAGTATAAAACAGTTGTCACTGATGTGGCTTCCCATCTCTGAAGAAATACATAACTAACATGGTGAATCGTCTGCACTATTTTTTATCCCTTTCTTTTTCTGTGCGTGATAAAAGGATAACGATCGTGGCCACTGCACCCCTCGGTGGCTCTGTACCTCCTCATTGGCTGTTCGGCCAGGATTCTTCAGTTCTGCCCGTGTTACTTGGACCGGGGACTTCTGTGCCTAGTGAGTGAGCATAAAAGCCCTACGGTGCATTCGGCCATCTTGGCATTGTCGTTTGAGATTTTTTTTTTAATTAAAAGTCTGCCTCGGAGTATGTCAAGTACTCCTGTATTTTTGCCATTCTTCTTATCTCTATGGCAACGAAAATATCTCAACATTTACATGGACATCATATTCTTTGCTAATGTACTATCTGAACTGTGTGTATGCTGGGAAGGGGGCTGGCAGAGGCTGCTTCTGCCGGCTGGGATGCTGGAGTTGCCAAGACAACCAGGGGGCCCAAAGATGTCCTCACTGGGAGCGTTAAATGGAAGCTTTAGATTAATTCACCCTCGTGTGTTTTTGTAGCTTACGTTGTTAATTGAAATAATAGGAATGACCTTCCATGTACATTCAAAGCACCTGTCCTATGAAAATTGTCTGTGCTATTTACTTAAGTACACTCATCTCTCAGGTAAATCTAGCGTGAAATAGGGGAATGGAAGACACTTAGCTGTGCACTGCTGCGTATTGACTTGCAGGGGCGGGGGAAGCGGCTTTTCTTATGTCAGGCTTGAAATACTGGTGATAAATTTTTTATTTTAAAACTTCATTGGTTTCTGCTGTCTCCTTTGCCGGCTCCGAATCCGAGGAGCGCTGCAGGCTGTCACGTGCGGGCGCTTGGTTAAGGAGAGCCGCGCTTGCCGTCCCGCTGGCGCGTTCGGGCAAGTGAAGGCACGGGCGTGCCCGCGCTGTCTGCCCCGCTCTGGAAGCCGGGGCTGCCCCGTTTGCTGGAGGCTTGATGACCTGTGTGGCCCGGCTCGCCGCTGCCTCGCCAGCTCACCTCTTCTCAGGACTCTTCTAGTGGAGCAAAGCGTAACTTTGGGATCCTCGCTGATTTTCCCTCCGAAAGGAAAGCCATGGGGCTCAGTGCCGAGCACTTGAGGACGGAGACTTTTCTCATCCACGTAAACGAGGAAACCGAGGCCCAGGGTTGCTTGACATACTTTGCCTCAGAAGAATATTTTATTTGCAACTATGGATTAGATTTAGAAGCTGAGTATACAAAGTTTGGAGTCGAGAGGGAGGAATAAAAGCGTACGTTTACGTGCTCCACGTTTTAAGATCACCAGCTGTAGAAACAGGGTTAATTGGCAGGTGTCGACCGAAAGCGAGCTGACACTGAGAGTCATCGGCAAGAACTCGGCCACCTTCCGTGAAATTCCCTTTTCGTTTAATTCTCGTCGTTCAGGAATGGTGAATACATTTGCCATCATTGCCTAGTAATGGCTTTCAAGTGTCTGATCACCAGAATAGGAAAGCCAGTCAAGGGAGGAAGCCCAGGGCAGGCGCGCACCCACCCGACGGAGTGCCCGGGAGACAGGCCAGGCGAGCCCCCGGGGCACCTGCAGCCTCGCCGAGGCCTCAGGCTTTGAGAGGAGCGGGGAGGGGAGATGAGAAATTAGCAAGAGGTGAACTTCAAACGTTTCTACTTCCTATCTTTGTATGAGACCAGTGTGCACATACATGAGCGAACTTTTATCTTTTCCTTTCTTTAATTCCTTGCTTCTAGTATGATCAGGATTTGGGAATGTAATCCAGTTGTCAACGTCTATAAGTATAGAACAAAACAAAAACAAGAGACAAACCAACTCATGGCGAGTGAGCAAGTGTGCAGAACTCTACTTTATTTGGAGTGAAATTTCGCTTTTCCTGGGTGTATTAGTAACACTGTTTTAGAATGTAAAATATGTCAGGTAGGAGTCATACCCGGGGAGGGTGTCTCAGTCATCATTGTTAATTGTGATTACAGAGTAAGAGCCAGCAGGGCAGGAGGGAGGACGCAGACCTGGGGGCTTCAAGGTCAGCAGCCTGCAGACCCTCCCGCCGCCCTGCACCCCTGAGCTTGCCCCCCACTCTAAGTCAGCCTGGGCGATGGGCTCCCTGTGAGATTCCACTGGCAAAGCTGAGCTCCCCCGCTGCGTCTGCCGGGTGCAGCTCAGCCCCAGCCATAGAGCCCCTGGCTGCTGTTGGCAGGGGGCGGCAGGAGGGCGGCCCGTTTGCTGCAGAGGGTCCTGCTCCGAAGTGATTAAGCTCCAGGTTTCTGGGGGTCGGTAGTTACTCTGATGGGTGTCTGACTGCTGATTGTAAAGGCATTACCAGGAGGGCTTTTAAAATGATGACTTTTACTTTATAGCTGCAATATGCACTGTCTTGTCATGCTTTGGACTAGACAGGGAGCTGACCTAAGCAAGGTTCAAGCAAACTCACCAATGAAAAGTCATGAATGCTGCTTTTTTAAATGGGGGCACATTTTATTTTACTGGGGGTATGACTTTCACTACTGGGGTCTAGCTTTTCTTCACAGTTCAGAAAATAATTGTAAAATGTTACTTTGTTTGAGGAGATAAGATATTTTTCTCCCCGATTTAAAACTTTTCTCCTTCCTTTCAAAAGAATAAGTCATTGTGGCCATACTTAAAGTAATTAATTGACTTAATTTAATTGACTTCAATGAAATGGCAATTTTAGGCAGATTTGCCGCCAGAAATAATTAAATAATAAAAGAAAACCCCCACCTTGTATTGTGGGTAACATACATGAGCGAATCACTCACACTCATAGGATCATTATCGCTGCTGAAGGACAGCGCTCTTCAGCTCTCCTCCAAAAAATTTAAAAGTTTGAATGTCAACATGTGACTGGTTTTAAAACAAGAATGCATTGCTAAGCATACCTTTGACTGCATCCACACCTGATAGTTCCGTGTTATACTGTTTTGTGCATTTTCAAAAAGAAAAAGTCCAGGAGATCAGGTGGAACTTCTCAGGAGGGTGATTCTTACTGTTTAAGAAAATATAATCATTGGACTGTAGGCTGCATGAATGATTCAAGTTGGAAACGGGATTGTGAACTGAAAACTAATTTGGGGAGATATTTTAAAGTAAATAATTGGGAACTAGGAATAATCAGAGAGGATGCATCCCATAGAGGTACAAAATTCCTTCTCCAGAAGCTCAGCTCTGCTCCGAGAGTTCACCCACATTTACACGGCTCCCTCTGTGTCCAGCATGTGACCAGTCAGGGTCTGTGCGCGTGTGGATGCGAGGAGGGCCCTCCAGCCACATTTCTGTGACAAGTGATGAATCATGAGAAACCGAAAGGGAAGTAAGTGCAGGCTTCACACAAGTCATCTTTCATTTTCCTTCTTGAATGTGCTAAGTTCATTATTGCCTCACAGTGATTTTTCCCATACCTTTGTATATTTAATTTCCTCTTTAATAGACAAACTGTCATGGGAGGTTACGCAAGCATTATTATTCAAAGGAATGTTTATACCCCTCAGATAAATATCATAGAGAATTATGGATGGGGAGTATATTTATTACATATACAGCTGAGAAAAATGCCTGTGTGTTATCAACTAAATACATGCTGTGTTTAAATAATACGATAGCAATCACCAATCACCAAGTTTTTCCTTGGTGTTCTGGAATTAGAATCTATAGAAAGGCAAATTAATATTTAAACCCTGTGTATAACTTTGAGAATCCATAATATGCATAACAAAGAGAGATGACTTTGGGCCATGCTGGGGGTAAGATGATATCATAAATGGATTTACCTGGGGAGGCACCCGGGGCCCGAGGGGCAGGCGGTGATGCCTCCACACTGAAGATGATTCCATTATTATTAAGGCTTTGACCTCCCGTGGCTCCTGGTGGGCACCGTATATAGTACTTGAAACAAAACAACTTAACGATCTTTGCGAGCTCAGAAATCAAGGCTGCAGATAGGGTACAGGAGCTGAGACTAACCGGCTGCAAGGCTGCAGATAGGGTACAGGAGCTGAGACTAACCGGCTGATTATCAGGCGTGCACAGGCATGTACGTTGTTTCTTCTCAAGCCGAAGGTGGTAGCTGAGAAGTGGAATGAGCCGAGTGGGGTTCCTGCAGGGCAGCATGCAATCCTGTCTCAGTGACTTGCAAGGCGTTAGAAGTGGCTTCAGGCGGGATGGTCCCATCAGAACAAGGTCCCAGCATCTGCACCGCCGGGCTCCTCTTCACTCGGGTTTCCGCCCTTGGTCTCATCCAGCACAATTTCCTATCTACCCTGGAGGAGTTCAGGGTGAGGCTCTAAGTTCAAATCCAGCCTTTAAATCCTGTGAGCTGTAGTGAACTTAGTCCAGGACGCCCCACTATGAAAAATGCAGCGATGCAGCATTTGACGTGATGCCCTTCAGCTGCCCAAAGAATGTATTTGTCCTCGTCTCTTCCTTTTCCTCAGCAGGAAAACAAGAATCAAGAAGCAGTTGGTACCAGCACATGCATCACAAGAGACCAAGTAGTGGGGACTACCTCAGTGCGCCTACCTGTAGGAACAGGACAAAGTTAGGGCTACTGAATGCAGGTGAGACGCCTCGCTGCGTTCTTTGTGCATCTGTAAGAGCGGAGACGCCAAGTCAGTCGTAGTTGTTTACCCCTGGGTTGCATCGTCCTAGCAGCCAAGGTAGTTGTCCTTCAGGCCAGCCACGATCCCAGTTCAGCCATTTTGGAGTGGTGGGACTGGCCAAAACTTTAGAAACTACCAAGTGCGTCCCTCTATTTCCTAAGTAACTGGAGTCCTGGAAAGCTGACGTTCCCTGCCCGGGATTCCCTGTGAGGTCACGGCGGGACAGGGGGCCTCTAACTTGGTCTCTGCGTGGGCAGACCTCCTGGAAGCCACTTAACATCGCTAAACCAGTCCCATCTGGATTAGCAGCCCTGCGTCCTTGAAAATTTCCCACGATATCATCTCTTCCTTCTAATTTTTAATCAGTAACAATTTGAACATTATGTGTGACTTGTAAATATATAATATATGCTGCAACACAATATATGATATATAAAGATATAATATCTAGTCTTTAATAACTACCTGTAGGTTCCAGAAACTATGTGAGATTCTTTAAGACAGTATCCTATATAATCCTCAGAAAAATCCTCCCAGGTAAATATTATTATTTATATTTTAAAATGCGAGGAAAGGGGGCCTCACAAAGGTTAAACGTTTGATCTTGGCAGGGATAAGAAGTCGTAACAGAAATGTGCCCCATGCTCTGGTCTGTCAGTGTCTGATTCCAGGCTGCTGTGTATCATAATGACGTTGACCTTTCCTACTCCTGCCTTCTCTAAACTTGGGTTGAAACTTAGGTGCCCTCCTAAGGCTTTGAGTAAGGAGAGGCCCCGGGGAACAGCCTCTCTCCTGTCTCGCCCGGTGTTCACCTCTTGAGCCCTGCCGTGGGAGCCGTATCACTGACTGCTCCTCTCCCGGCCCTGATCTCCCTGCTGATCTCACTTAACGCTTCCAAATCCGTGCTCCGCGAGGCTAAGGACCACGCGTAGAGGATCAGGGTTCGCACTGTAATCAAATAAAACTCACCCACCACACATGAATGCCCCGTGCAGCGGTCATTTGCATACGGGAATGAGCGTAAATGGTAAGCAGCTCTCGTAAATGCCAGTGATGAGTTTACTGCTACAGAGCCAAAGCGCTTCTCCCATTTTCCTTTCCTTTCCTTTCCTTTATTCGCGTCCATAAGCAGCACCGACGTGACGGTTTCCCCTAGCTTCCCTACAACTTACTCCTCGCCCTCTGGGTGCCCCCCAGCTCCCCATCCCCTCCCTCCCTCCGTCTCCATCGCCCACACCACACCCTGGAGGACAAACTTCAGGATCCCTCTGTGTCCACCCCCTGCCCCACAGCACTGAGACTTGCCCTTTTCTCAGCCCCTCACTTGGGGGGTCCTTCCAGGGGTCCCTTCACCCCGTCCAGGTCCTGATGTCCTGGAGTGGAAGGAAGGAGAGAACACGGGCCAGCAGAGGGGCCGGGTCCTGGGTCTGTGCCTGACCCCTCCCTGGGGAGCCCTGGTCAGGCTGGGGGGGGGACCGTGGAGGGCAGGGCGGCCCAGGACCCACGAGTCTAAAGGGAGCAGTCGCATCAGTGCACCGTGTAAATCGTGAGACACCGCTGAGCCCCTCGGAGGAAATAACCATCTTCCGACTGTATTTATTCATTCAAGCACAGTTTACTGAGCATTGATGACTACACTATTCTGTATTTCTGAGAAGAAAAGTCTTAAGTGGCTCTTCAGAGAGCTAAAAGAGGGCTAAATCATTTGTTTCGCCTCAGAATACCCTTTGCTGTGGCTTCGACTCAACAGGAGATGGAAACTGAGTGAAAGGCCCCTACGTGGTCAGGAGCCACAGAGCGAGAGAGTCCGCGTTCGGGGTGTGAGTCTAGGGTGTGCGGTTTGTGCTGAGCGGAGGCTCAGGGAATGACAGTGATGAGGGCCAGCCCAGGATGCTCACCTCGATACAGTGTGGTCCCGCGGGGTGCCGAGGGTCTTGTGTATCCTGTGCGTGTCCTTAGCGCGATCTTGTTGCCTCACGGTCTCTGGAGGGCGGGTCCGCTGTCAGCATCGACTGCACTGCAGGCAGGAACAGAAACGCACACGAGGATGTGCCGACCGAGGTGCCCCCGAAAGCTTCCCTGGAAGTACCCCCAGCAACTGCCCTGCAGCCCGCTGGCCAGAGCCCTACTGCGTGGCAGCCCGAGGGAGACTGCGGGTGGAGCTTTTACGGGGTGCATGGCCACCAGATAAGCCGGTTTGGTTAGTGAGGGAGAGGGGAGAATGCTCTTCCACAGCTGACTCTGCACTGGGTGAGGAAGGGTCTTTGGAAGTTGACTCAGGAGAGGGAAGGATGGCAGAAGTCAGTGGGCTGACCCATCCGCATTGTAGGTGTCGGTATCGTAGACGTCGGGTGGCCCGTGTGGGCTGGGGTGCAGGGCGTGGGCTTAGCTTGAGGCTGGGCTTGTTTACCAGGTGCCTGTTGTGTTCTAGAAGCTGCATTTTATGCACAAGGACTATATCCATTTAATCCCTATAACTGGGAGGCAGTGTGGTATAGTGGTTATGGGTGTGGGTCCTTGCCTTAGAAAGACCTGGATTAAAATTCTGCTCTGAGTTCCTCAGTGTTGGAATGGGAGGTTACAGACAAGCAGGCAAGGTGCTAGAATGGTCCATGTGATGAGGGACTAGAGTCGGAGATGTCAGTGTAAACTCATCTTGAACTTACATAGATACGGGTGGTTACATACAGAAATCTCGTAGCTGTGGTGCATACACAGGTTAGTTTCTCTGTCAGCTGAGAGGGCCTAGAAGCAGTGCCATCAGGCACACTAGCACCTAGATCGTGGCTTCTAATTCCAGTCTCCAGTTACAGGAACCAGTTCTCCTAAGAGAAAGGGCTGATGCCAAGTCTGGGAACTTGCCTAAGAAACACACAAGATGAGCCAGCAGGTAAGGACTGCCCACAAACCCCACACAAGGACGACGGGGTGTCACAGGGGCACAGGGGCACTGGAGAGCTTCCGGTGGTCAAAGCTGGAACAACCTGAGCAACAGGAGAAGTAGAGTCGTGTTGGATTTGCAGCTCAGAGCACAGAATAAACACTGTCAAGTCCATGTGGATAGAGATGAGTGATCGACTGCATCAGCACACAGGTGGGGAGGAGAGGCAGGTCTCCCACGCAGAATTCCAAGTAACGTATGTAGGTGCTACCCCCTCAAGGAGGGGGAACATAACGCCCATTTCTGAAGTGTGGGCTGCACGAGCACGGCATGGGACCGTGGAGGGGGAGAGTCACCGTGCCGTGCGGGACCTGACAAGCACACCTGCCCCGGGTGACGGAGGCCAAGATCCAGAGTCACGGTGGAGAGTGGCACCCCAGTCTAACCATGACATCCTGGGGCGTCCTGCAAATACCTGACCAGTCCCTCTCAAAGATGTCCAGGTCATTAAAACAGGGTGGGTGTGAGAGGCCGTCACAGCCGAGAGGACCCTGAGGAGACCTGGTGACTAAGTGTCATGTGGTGTCAGGATGGGACCCTCTAACAGAACAAGGACAGTAGGTAAAAACTAAGGCAATCTGAATAAAGTGTGGACTGTAGTTAATGATGTATTGATATTGGTTTATTAACTGTAACAGATGTCCCATACAATATAAGATGTTAAGAGTAGGAGAGCCTCGGTGCAGGGCACGTGTTAGTTCTGTGCTATTTTCACATTTTTTTCTGTAAATCTAAGACCTGGTGCTGCCTCTTCCCTTGCAGTCTCGGGACGTGGTTCCCTTTGCTGCGCCGCACTTCCTTGTGTGTAGATGGCCTCATCAGCACGCCCGTGCAGGCTTGAGAGAGGCGTGAAAAGCTAGCACGGTGCCCGGCGCGTGCCCGGCGCGTTGCAGTTACGCCCTGCCAGCCTGCAGAGTTGGAATTCCTACCCCAGTTCTACAGCTGGTGCCCCAGCGGCTGTGTCCAGTTCAACCCGTGGGGGGACCATGTGACACGGGGAACAGAGGGGTCACCCAGACAGGTGTGACCTCGAAGGGGCCCCTCACCTCCTCTTCGTTGTGGTTTGACGGTGTCGAGGAGTCTGATGTCAGAAGACCAAGAAAATGCAGAGGGGGTTCGAGGAATGTGTCCCCTCCCACTTCCTCACGTGAGCCGCCCTCCATCGCGAGAATGGGGAGTCCACACGGGCTCCTCGGAAACCGCCCCCCCGAGCCCGTCCCCTGTGCTCTCCTTACACGTCCAGGTGCGAGGCGACGCCGCACTCCTCGCCACGTAAATGCACGGAGTCCCTTGTCGTGCTAGGGTCATCCCAGAATCCCGGCACTCGTGGGGCCCCGGCACCCCTCAGCCTCCCCTCGCGAAGAGGGAACCGAGGCCCCGGAGCTCGGGGCATTTGCTCAGACTCTTACAGACACCTGGTGACAGCTGCTCCTAACCCACTGCTCGTGTCCTCAGAATATTATGCTACCGTCTTGTGCTATTGTTTTCCTTCCTAAGAAACGTACCACTTCTCTCCAGTTAGAGGAAGGGAAGTAGAAACCAGGGACAATCTCAAGAAGGTTTCGTGGAGCTGGTGTTTATAGAGGTTGGGTTTGGGAGGGCGTCTGGGAGGTTGCAGGAAATCCTACCGAAGAGAACGTTCTGGACTGAAGTGTTAGAATCGTGTGTACGGCATTGACCACTGTGAGCGGGCTTGGGGAGGTGGCTGGGGAGGATGGGAGGGGCAGGAGCGCAGTGTGTGGTCTCCGTGGGCTGTGAAGGACGTGGCCTGCCGTTGCCTACAGAGCTCTGCAGAGACACTGCCGGGTGACAAAGCAATCGTTCTCTTCTGCAGAACGGTGCGTCTACTCGTGACTTCACGGCAGGACTTCTTCAAACGTGGGGCATGAATGGGCAGAGACACCTTGAATAATATCCTCAGATGCAGGACAGACCCAGTGACTGCGGGCACTCCTGCTACAAACTGCTGTGCCCCAGGTGTCACCGTCATGCCATCGCATCAGTTCTCTTGGGGATGGAAGCTCCTTGGGGCTGGCTGCGGACAGCCTTAGATGGCCCCGGTCCTGAGGACCTGAGGTGTCCTGGTGGCAGCACCTGGCCTCTCGGCTCATCCTCCGCACAACAGCGTGTGGCTCTTCCTCTCTTTGTTCTGTCCTCCAGATCTGTGACCCCTGCTTTAGGGATGCAAGGCCACTGCAGATGGGAGAAAGGGCTCCTGAAGGATCAAATGAGGCGAAACTTCGGACATTATGTAATTACTTTCAGATGGATGGATGGGTAGATGGATGGACAGATGGCTAGGTGATAGATAGGTAGATAGAAAGCATGTGAATTGTTCCCTACCTCAGCCGTCTGCTAGAAATCCATGTGGTTCTGTTGCCAGGTCCCCTGCTGCCCTGCTGTGCGTTCACCTCAGAATGTAAGTTCTGGACGGGAGGGTCGTGGTCCCTCTGACTGGCCTCCGCACCAAAGTTCCCATTCGCAGCAGGAGGCCACAGGATTCTCCGGGAACCTGGAGCCTGGAGCAGGAGGGACGGTCAGACTTGCACAAACACGCGCTTGCTCGCGTTCCAGCTCAGACTCGCACGCACATCTCCATTCACGCGCCCACATCACGACCTGGGAGAACCCTGGAAGAATGGGGGAGGCTTGTGCCCTCGGGACTCAGGGTGAGGAAGCTGAGGCCCGGGTCACCTTCACTGAAGGAATCAAGTCATGAGAAACTGCTCTTTGGGGTGGGCTGAGAACACTCCGTTCTTTGTAAATGCTCCCCAATTCCGGGGAACCTTGAGATCCCTCCCGCCTGGGCGAGGACTGCTGTGCGCTGGAAAGTCATCGACATCACTGAGCAGCGGCTCAGGAAGGCACAGGGTCAGGTAGGTGAGGGGCTCTTTGCTGAGCGGCCACCGCGGGGGCACAGCCTGGGGTGCGCGACCAGAGGTGGAGTCTGGATGCCTGTGGGACGGATGTTTATTTGAAGAGCTAACCTCAGGGCGTCGGCGTCTCCCCGTTGACTTGGCCTAATACACCGGCGTCCCGTGGGAGTTGAAGGCCCATTTGCTGCCGTGCTTTTTTGTGCATTAGTGTCCATTTTAAGGTAATGGGTGTCTATCAGTGTCAGCATGTCTGCAACCAATTAATTCAGCCCACTACTTCTTCCCAGTAATGGTGAATCGCTGGGCCGTCCGGTGCCGCATGATATTAAGTGCCCTTTTGACCCCTGTGAGCCGCATTCACAGCAGGACTTGAGGGAAAGTGACGTGTGGTGTCTCAGAGCCGCAAACTGACAGGCAGTATCGCTTACGAGAGAAAAAGATTTTTATAGGAGGACTTTTTAAAAGGAGGACTTATATTTAGTATTATATACATTTTAGGATTTATATTAAGTATTAATGTATTGTAGGTTATGTATTAAGGATTATATATTAAGTATTAGACATAGAATGTATTTTGTAAAAGATCTCATAAAAATAAAGGATGACTGCGCAGTAAATTTTTAGTCGTTTCTTTAAAGTTTTACAAGTGGTGAGAAGAAATCATATATGTGAAGTGATTGGTTGCATTTGGAAGAACATACATCAGCCAACAGGATAGAGAGATGCAGTCAAAATAAAGAGGCTGTAAGCTTCCCCAGAGGATGGGAGGGCAGCACGTCTGAGCTGAGACGGACCAGATGAAGACGAAGCCACGGGCACTGCACGAGTCACCCCTGCCTTCACGATCCTTTGTAGAGAGGAAACCTCCTGCCCCGGGACTTCAGGAGCTCATGGAGCGCTGGAGCCTCTGGACTTCCGGGTGCTGCCCCGCCGTCTCGGCGCCTGTACTGACTGTGCTTGCTGCCTACTCCCACAGGCGGTGTGGCTCGGTGCCGCCCTAGACGCTCTGGGTGCAGCGACCACTAGCTGCTCAGAAACCGTGAGGATGTTCGTAAGTCTGTGAAGAATTCTGAAACGAAAGCAGTGAGTGACTCTAAAATAGGAAAAGAAGACTACACAACTGAAATTTAAACTTTTTAATGAAATGTTTTAAAAGCATGTCAAGTTCTTTAATGGTTAAATTTAGTTTTCACTAACACGGTATTAGCTTTGGAAGTAATTTAGAAGCTAGCGTTTCTTACACAAGAATCCCTGAGCGTGCACAATAACTGCCCAGACAGCAGAGCCAGTTGCTGATCAAGTGAGTTATTTGTTGCCCAGTGAAACAACAGTGGCGCAAAGGAGCGTTCGCGTCGGGCTTATTTCGTGCGAGGCACGTTTCTATCTCCAAAGGCGTGTTAGTTAATTTACTCGTCATGATAACCGGTGATAAGAGCACTATTGTTATTTCTGTTTTATAAATGAGGCAGAGACATGTTAAGTAACTTCTTCCGGGTCACACAGAACTGGGGTTTTAGCATAGCCCTTAACCACTGTTCAAACCTTCTCTTAGAGGAACAATTATAAAATACTTCTAAGACTTTATAACAAAACATTAGGTTAGATGTGGGATGTTCGGGCATGTGTGTCTTTGTGAGATTGCTTGGGGTGAGGTCTTTAAGAGTGAGGGTGTCCGGGGCCTGCAGACATGTCCCCTGGCTTTAACGACGGTCAGGTAGGAAAGCGCCTTGGTTCCGTGGGCCCGAGGCTTTGCTGGCCGGAAGGAGTCCCGGCCTGGGAGTGATGGGCGCATTCCACCAGTGGAGCGAAGGACGAGGGGTCCTCTTGGTCAGGGTGACCTTCCTTAGCTCTTCATGGAATTAGAGTTGCATCTTCTCTGAATATGCAACCTGTGAATGAATTGGGGTTGTTCCTATTTGTCATTTTATTAGCAACTCATTAGAGCCATTTCTTTGGGATTAAAAAGAGAAGAAAGAAGGAAGGTAAGAAAAGGAGCAAGCTAATGGTTTACCCTGAATGCTGCAGCAATTTACGGGGGCCTGAATGAAATGACAGAATTGCCGTAATGTTAGATTTAACACATTTTATTTTAGCAATGTGATTATCTGATCATATCTCCAAGTGCAGCCAGCATTACAAAAGTAATTTTTATAATTGTGGAGTCATTCACTCTCAGATGGTTCAGAATGACTTTTGAGGTCATACTACCAAATTTTCAGCTTTAAAACAACTTTATCCTGTCATGAACATAACTACAGCAATATGAACAAAACTGGAATTTCTCATGCACGTGGCGAGACAGAGAATTAAAGTCCTTTGTGCTTTGAGAGCATGACTTGTCGTGTTGCCTTTTCCTATTAAATGTGTTTGCCAATATTTGTTTTTTTCCCTCCCGCCTTGAGCACCGAGGATTTCCCCATGTCACTCTGTCCTTCTCCCCTGACATTTCCGCCAGAATTTAGACAGGGCGGGGGGAGGTGACCATGACATACCCTCTGGGAAGCAAGGGGTCACATCTGCGGAATGCTGGGTGGTGTGGTAGGTCCCCGGGATGGGCCTCCTGCTGGGACTTCGGCGTCAGCCTTAGGTGAGCACCTGTTTTCATGAACAGAGATCAAATAAAATTCCCAGCTCCTAATACACTAGTTGCAGTACTCAGTCACTCGTAGTAACTCTTAATTAGTAGCGCTCGTTACAGCCACACCCAGGGCACTTCTCTGCACTGAGAGTCCCTTAAGCTGAGAAGGAGCATGGGTGCGGGAAGAGGCGGACCCGGGTATGACTCCTGCTACCTGGTCCCTCTGCTTCAAAAGTTGTGCACGAGTGTGTTCTCTGTGTCTGTGAGTCTATTTCTGTTTTGTAGGTAAGTTCACTTGTGTCATATTTTAGATTCCACATATAAGTGATATCATATGGTGTTTGTCGTTCCCTTTCTGACTTACTTCACTTAGTATGACCATCTCTAGTTGCATCCATGTTGCTGCAGAGGGCGTTAGTACAGCAGAGACTGTCACAACATTGTAAATCAACTATATTTCAATTCAAAAAAGAAAATAAAATTTAAAAAGTTGTGCACGGCCTGATCCAACTATTGTTCCTGGCTTTCAGGGCAGCTTCTTGAGAAAATAGTGCAAAATTCTGGAGATTAAAAAAAGTTTTAGAAGACAACGACAGGTTGCCAGTGTGCTTCATCTCGCTGCTTCTCCGGTGTTTCCTGTCCCGCCACCTGCCCAGGGGAGAAGCTGTGTCCTCTTCCTGACTCTCACCAGCCACGTGTGCCCTCCAGGCCTCCGCTGTGTCCACGGCCCAGGGGTGTGACAACCTCCTCCCACAGGGGCTGTCACAGAACTGCAGTCGACAGTTGGCAGGGTGCCCGAGAGGATGACAATTTAATAAACGTTGGGCGTCCTGCTCTAGGTGTTCTGGCACAGCTTGGTGATGGCAGGTGGCCTAAGGGGGAAAGTGAACCGTCTGTTTTGGACTTTGCTCTAGAAGATTCTGTTACTGGACAACCCTCTAGGTCCCCCACCAGATCCCTTGGTTCCTCCAGGCCAGCCCTTTCCTGACCTGGGGTTGAGACGCCAGAGGACAGACTCGGCGGCGGGGGACCGTGGACCTCCACTTGGGACTTGGGAAGCTGTTGTCGCCGACACAGCCTGTGGGACCCATCCCACAGTGGAGAAGGCACGCGGACGCGGATGTAGCTCACGGCCTCGTCCCCTCGGACCATGACCCGTTAGTTTTTACTACGGTCGTTTCTTGAGTGTCCGTTTATTGAACTCTCAGCACAGAGTGCCCACATGCCCAGCCGAGGGCTCAGACGCCGTCACACAAAGACATGGTCTCTGCCCTCATTTCAGTCGGCTGCTTCTTTTCAACTAAAAGAAAAACGTTTAAGCCAAGTAACGATTTGTTTTCCAATCCAGATGTACACTTCTGGGCTGGGTCTGTGCTTGCCGTTTCTGCCTCTGGTTTTCCAAATCTGTAAAGCTGGGGCGTGTTCAGCATGACAGTGAGGGATGTTGGCTAAGAGGGGGGAAACAACACACCTGCCGTGCTGGTCTCGGTGCTCGGGTGGGCGCCGGTGAGCTCAGGGTGACCGGAGACAGAGCGTGTTGGATGTGACCAAGTGAAAAGCACACGGACTTTTTACCATCTCTTCCCTTTAGAGGAACATCATGATTGCCAATTCTTTTTTTTTTTTTTAAATTTTACTGAAGTATAGTTGATTTATGATGTTATGTTCATTTCTGCTGTATAGTAAAGTGATTCAGTTATACATATACATATATATTCTTTTTCATATTCTTTTCCATTATGGTTGATCACAAGATTTTGGATGGAGTTCCCTGTGCTCTACAGTAGGACCTTGTTGTTTATCCATTCTTTATACAATAGTTTGCATCTGCTCATCCCAAACTCCCAACCCATCCCTCCCCCACCTCCTCCCACTTTTTATTGCCATTTCTTGAGGCTATATTTTTAGTGAGCTCCTTATGATTTCAACATGTAGAAATGCTTCCATGATTTCATAAATCAAATTTAATGATACCTTTTAACCAGCCCCCCAAGTGCCAAAGTGGTCTGCATAAGATGACAAATAGCATAAAAGAATAAAATAATCAGCTGGAGAAAACTTGCAGTGCATCGGGTAAAAAAATTTTGTTGTCAACCCTATTTTATTATATTTCTGAACGCACTAGAGAGTTGTTTTGCTTCGTTGCCCATTTATCTTTGGTCTTAGAGATGAAGACACCCAGGTTTTATTCCTCATCTGAAGTTAGTGTTACAGACGTCGTAGCGATGTTAGTGATACTAAGAGCAGCTGTCATCTGTGAGTCTCTACTGTAGACGGAGAACTTCTGATACGGGATTTTATAAGCAGTCACTTTGAGCCCCATCAACAGAGGAAGGAGACGAGGTGCTGAGAGCTTAAGTAAGAACTGGTGCCAGGCCCACAGCTCGTGACGGAGGAGCTGGACACCCTGGACCTGGGGAAAGCGCCTCCACCTCCAGAGGCCTCCATGCTCTCTGCTCTAGAACCCAAGTGTACGCCAGAGAGTTTCCAGTCTCTAAGTGCTGGATCTGTGTAGGCAGGAAATCTGCATAACAATACCCCAGAGCCAAAGAGGTCTGTGATAAAACGACTGAGAAAAACTCACAGATTAAAGTCAACACAGCAAAGTAATAAAACTATGACTTTTGGTTGTTATATTGTTTTATTATTATAAGATGCTTGATTATAACAATCCAAAAGAAGATGCTCATGCTATATTAAAAATATTAAGATGTATGAGAGTAAAAACTATGGTGTAAAGTAAATCTTGTGTAACTCTCCTCAGTGGAACGTGGTGTCAAGGATCAGGTTTCGTTCGTGTTTTGTTTTGTTTTGTTTTCAATAAATTTCTTTCTTTCTTTCTTTCTTTCTTTATTTTTGGCTGCTTTGGGTCTTTGTTGCTGTGCACGGCTTTCTCTAGTTGCAGCGAGCGGGGGCTACTCTTCGTTGTGGTGCACGGGCTTCTCCTGTTGTGGAGCGCAAGCTCTAGGCGTGCGGGCTTCAGTAGTTGTGGCACGCGGGCTCAGTAGTTGTGGCTCGTGGGCTCAGTAGTTATGGCTCGCGGGCCCTAGAGTGCAGGCTCAGTAGTTGCGGCTCACGGGCTTAGTTGCTCCTCAGCATGTGGGATCTTCCCGGACCAGGGCTTGAACCCGTGTCCCCTGCATTGGCAGGCGGATTCTTAACCACTGTGCCACCAGGGAAGCCCTTTGTTAGTGTTTTTATTGTTCTTTTTTTTTTTTTAAATGAAATAGCTAAAGGAAACAATGGCTTCCTTCAGATTTATAAAAGAAATTGAATTCAAGCCTGATAGCAAAGTCGTTGTTCCTTGGTAGTCGTTAGTGTCAATATACTGTAAGACAAAAGGACATGAATTGGTTAAATGGGCACCCCCCGCGTACCCCCAGCCCCTGCATATGGCGCCCATGTGACATTTCTGCACACCCTGAAATGCGGAGGTGGAAGCATCATTTCATTCCTCTCTCTGGGTGTCCAACAGTGACTGATATAAATATTTTATTAGGCAGACCTGCAGGTTTCTGAAGATTATATGTCTTATCAAGTTAACCCTTATAATTACGTTGTCTTCTGCAGCTATAGGATCTCTTTTAATTTTGCAGTTCTTTGGTAAATATCGAACCATAAGAAAGATGTACAGCCGTAAGCCGAGACTGAGGCCGAGACTGTGCAAACCACTCCTGGCGTGACGTGGGGGTGAAGGGGCCCCCGCTCCAGGGCTCTGCACAAGCCATCTCTCCGAGGGGAGGCCCAATTAGGCCAGAAAGTAATCTCCGTCCTTCCTGACCCCCTGACCAGTCTTCTGTCTCCCTGCTAGGGTTTGGACCCGCCTCCCTCCTCTGTTTTGCAAGGGAACTTTCCTGCTGAAATCACACCCCCCAGGAGGGGCTGGGGCGTTGGGGCAGGGAAGCTCGGGCTTGGCTGGGCTCCCCTCCCCTCCTGCGCACCGCTCCCCTCCCAGGGCACTGGTTTCTTCCTATCATCGTTTTGTGTTCTGCTCCGTGGCCCCATGGGCACAGCCATCAAAGCACCGGATGCCTGACCCTTCAGTGCAAACGCTCAGCTGTCCTGCATGGGGCAGGAGGGAGCCCCTTATGGCCCCCGAGTGTGCACGGGGAGGGGCGGTCAGAGGTCAGCCCGCGTCCTTGATGTGCCCCGCCACCCGCCCAGGCCTGTCTCTCCTCTCCACCCGTGCCCGCGGAGCCCAGCCCCGCACACGGCGCCTTTGAAGCTAATGGAGGCTGCTTCTTGGATGTGCCTGGCGGGGACCCTTCCTTCTCCACCGTGGTCACTTCTGTGTCTCTCTCTCCCTTCCTGCCTATCTCATCCTGCTCGCTCGCGCTCAAAGATAATTACACCTCTCACACCCCCTGTGCACATGGCCCCGAACGGGTCTCTGGAGAAATGTTTATGAGCCGAACAACATGGCAGGCAGTGAGCTCGAAAGCCACCATCCGTGTTGAATTCTGAGTGGTAGGAGATGCAAAACAGGACATGTCCATGGAATTGTGCAGCAGTGGGAGGGACGCTCTCTCCTGCCTGACTTTCATGAGGGTGCTTTCTGCCAGCTCTGTCTTGAGCCATGTCCTGTGAATGGTGACGATGGGACTTTGGTCCCGGGGTGCCCTGGGCAAGCCGGCTGTGTTCAGTCTTGCCGTATAGGACCCCCTGGGCCTGAGGGGGACTGGTGGTCAGTCCAGCTGGAGTCGATCGGCTCTGAGCACTCACCAGCATCCCGACCAAGAACTCACCCCAAGGGAGGTACAATCAGGGGCTGCAGAGGGTCGAGGACAAGGCCACCGACAGAGGTGGGAACCTCTGAGCAGGTGTGGTGACCATCAGGTGGACTGCATCGTAGCCCCATACGCTTGAAACCAATGTCTTCGCAAAGGAGGCAGCAGATAAACGCTAATGAGCTGGGGACACAGGAAGCGCTGTGTGTCCTCTAGAGAGAGTGCTGGCCCAGGGGGTCGGAGGGCTCCTCTCCCCTGTGGGGTTACTCTCAGGACAGGGGCAGGGCGGAGAGTGGGCTGGGCCAGTGCACATCCTGATGAAGGAGCAGGGAGATGCCGGCAAGCTGGGGTGGCAGCGCCCTGTGTTCCCTTGGGCCACGTCAGCACCCTTGTGGCACTGGCCCCCAGGTGGACCCCAGCCTCAGTGGCTTCATGGGGTCTTGGGTCCATCTGGTAGTTTTGGTGTTGGCAGCAACAGGTGAAGTGGCTGCTAAAGAAGATAAAAATGGCAAATGTCGGGGGCAGGTGAGGAAAAAGCCACAAGGACACCTGGGACAGACCCCCTCCCTAGAGATCCCCCCACCCAGACTTTCTTTGTCTCTGACTTTCTCTCTCTCTTTTTTTGGTACTAGAATTTAGGACTTTTACCTTGTCCCAAAGTGCCTGAAGCAAAGAGCGTGATAAAACACCTTGCTTTCTTTTATAGCCGGCCCCCCCAAGCAAAAACAAAAACTATGTGTTGGAAAAAAATTAGTTTTGCACATGGGATTTTGTACAATATAAATCCAAAGCCTACACATGAGAGTTAGCTCTGTCGCGCGTTCTGGGACATTTCCCTTCCCATACGCATCTTAGAATAAGCCTATATATGTCCACAAAAAAACTTTCCTGTGACTTACGTAGCAATCACATTAAACCTATAGGTTTGTTTGGGGAGAACTGACATCTTTACTATGTTGAGTATTCTAATCCGTGAACACAGTGTGTCTCTCCAATTATTTTGGTCTTTTTTTATTCCTTTCATCAATCATCATTTTGTAATTCTCAGCATACAAGTACATGTTTGTTTCTTTGGAGCAGTCCTAAATGGTATTAACATTCCTGATTTTGATTTTTCCTTGTGTATCGTTTGTTTATAGAAATAAAGTTGATTCTTGTATGTTTATCTTATATCCTGTGATCTTGCTGAACTCATTTATTAATTCTAGAAGTTTTTGCAGATTACTTAGGATTTCTACATGGACAGTCATATTATCTGTGAATATACGCTATATTTTCTTTTATTTTTTTTTTGAACCTGTATTCCTTTTTATTTCTCTTTCTTGCCGTATTGCACTGGCTGGAACTTCTAGCACTAG
This sequence comes from Balaenoptera ricei, assembly GCF_028023285.1. NCBI lineage: Eukaryota > Metazoa > Chordata > Mammalia > Artiodactyla > Balaenopteridae > Balaenoptera > Balaenoptera ricei. The sequence goes on from NC_082656.1 coordinate 82,453,015, forward strand.
GCTTAATTAGAGTTGTGAGAGCAGACATACTTGCCTTTTCCCCAGACTTAAGGAGAAAATGTGTCCCCCTCCCCCCACTTAATAGGCTTTCACCATTAAGTGTGATGTTAGCTGTAGGTGTTTTTTGTAGCTGATCTTTATTAGGTTTAGGAAGTTCCTCTTTATTCCTAGTTTGCTAAGAATCATAATTTTTAATGGGTGTTAGATTTTTTTCACGTGGTTTTTCAATACCAATTAATATAAGCATATGATTTTTCTTCCTTAGTCTGTTGATGTATGGATTACATTGATTCGTCTTTGAATATCGAGTCATCTTTGCATACTTGGAAAAGGTCCCACTTGGTCATGGTGCTTTATGCTTTTTGTACATTACTAGATTCAGTTTGCTAAATCTTTTGAGTATTTTACATTTAAGTTCATGGAAAATATTGGTGTGTAGTTTTCTTTTGTCTTTGGCTGGTTCGGGTGTCAGAATAATACTGGCTTCATAAAATGATTTGGGAAGTACTGTGTCCTCTGCTATTTTCCAGAGGAGATTTTGTAAATGTGATGTTAATTCTCTAAATGTTTGTAAATTCTCCAGTGAAATCATCTGGGCATGGAGACTTCTTTTTCTGGAGCTTTTAAATTACAAATTCAACTTTTTATGGGTTGTATGAGGCTACATATTTTTTCATTTTTGAAAAGCAGGAGGCAGGTACTCTGACAGCTTCTCGGGTAAGAAGTACAGGGCTGGAGGGGAGGGAAAGGAATAAGTGGAGATAATTCAGGTCACTATCATCATGATCCTGAGATTTCCCACTTATAAAATGGTCCGTTTGTTGGCTACGGCACGTAATGCAAAAGTTCATCTTTATTTTTATACCTAATACTCCTGAGACATTTCTGGCATGATTTTGATAAACTTTACCATTTCCTATTTCTCTTTCTCTTTTTTAAAATTTAGGACCTTTACAATATAGAAATACTTCTGGTTTTAACCTAGTTTTCACTCTCTTTTTCTCTCTATTATATTTAGAATGTGTTTCCAAAGTCAGTTTATTTTCTTGAGTTTGTTACAAAAGAAGCAAGCATCTGCCCAGATAACTAATGGAAGCTGAAAATCTATTCCCGGGATAGCCCTCCTTTTGCAAAGCACAGTTTTTAAAAGATTTCATGCTCCGCGGGATCCTCTGTCAGTGTCAGTGGAGAAAGTGTCACCGGGCTGAGAATGTAACTTACGTTGCTGTTTCAAACACACCTGTGGGAAATATAAGCACATACGGATACTTTCTGCATCTGTTATCTGCGGCTACTGCAGTGTGGCCTTTGGCAAACTCGTTTCCCTTTGGGACCTAGAAGAATACTTGCTACCAGGTAATGTTTATAAAGGGCTGGCAAATGCATTATTTAAAAAATACAGTTGTTTTTTTTTTTCATTAAGCTGGGAAGGAGATGTAAATTATATCAGCAAGGCCTTTGAAACAATAATTTGTCTTTATGAAATATGTCTTGCAAATGTTCCAGATGTATCTTTTAAAATGAAAAACAAATGCCTGAAAGACCACTTGTCTGATGGCCCGTGATGATGAAATGGGAGAGTGATTTTCTGCTTGGAGCGTGTGATGCACACACAGGCGATTGTGGAGCGAGGGGCCCTATGGGCTTGGTTTTTGTCCGTAGGAACAGGAAGGTGACCTACTTCCTATCTGGTAACCCACCCACCCAGCACAGCCAAGGCTGGAACTGCTGGTGCCCCCATCTGGAGTCATCCCACAGAAACCCTCCTGTTGTTTAGAAGTGCATTATTGTCAGTAAATAAACGCTGTCATCTCAGGGTTTAGGACGTTAAGCGAGAGGGATATTGCATTAATCACTTGCATCCCAAAGCAGGTCTTGTTTCCCGGGAAGCAGGATAAATAGCAAATTTGCTATTGCTGTATAAATTGCTGTATAAATAGCAAATTCATATTCTATTGATGATATAGCTTCGGACTGCTATTTATTTTACCTTCAAAACGTGTGAAACCCTCCTGATCTTTTTATTTCTTCGGGGATGAACAATTACAGCATCAAGAGACGTTTAAATAATGCTTAATTTTTAATGCAGGAGAATGAGACAGGTGGAAGTGTTCTACCCAGACTTCAGATCAGGTTTCTGGTTTTTAAGCTTAATGTGCAATATTAGCCTATTAAGTGGCATTCTTTTATTTGCTATATTCTTCATCCCCATTAGACGTCATTTCCATTGATGTTTTGTATTGTTTGCATGTTAGCACATCTCCTATTAAAATACGGGGGCTGAAGGGGAAAATAATTAGATTTATGGCTTTGTACTCTGAGTTTCCAATTTAAAGGTCTGTTAAAAACTAACTCACGCTGTGGTACGTACATGGCCATTATCTGTTTAAATTAGCTTATCAGCACAAAGTTTCTCCTTTCTCGATTTTCCTGGAGAGGAGGAAAGCCGGCGACTGACCTCTCCACTCAGTTCAGACACAACTTGGGATTAATCGTCACAGCAAAACCCACTTGACCCAACGGTCATCACTAGCCAATTCATGATGATAATTTCTACATAACTTTTTAATACTCAAACTTCTTTAGGGCAGCTGGACGGCAGTGACATCCTGAGCTTTCAGGCAAGCAGGAGGAACTTTTGAGTGACTGGCCCCGAGGCTCTGGTGGGCCTGCTCTTACAGCCGTCCACCTGGAGGGTCCACAGGACTGATGCTCAGAGCAGCCTGTGGGGAGATCAGACCAGAGGCTGAAACACCGGCTCAACCCTAAAGATGGTGGGAAAAGGGGGCCGGTATTTTGGGGTGTCACAGCTCTAAATACACATTCTATCTACTGGCTGAGTCTAGGCTCATGAGATTAAAGATAAATAGTTTAAAACGACTGACTTGCAGATACACCAATGTGAGATTCAGACCTGGTTCTCCTGCTTTAGAAGTTTTACTTGGGATGATTTCCTGTCACTTTTTGAGTCCATTTCCTCAGTTTTAAAATGTGGGAACTACTAGTTTTGTTTAAATAATTTCACACCTTTTCTGTCTGGGAAACCTTTTTTCCCATAAATGGAACAGACTAAGTCTGAGGTAGCCCACGATGCCTTCCTTTTGCTCTAAATTCTCTCTGACCCTTCCACTCGTATAGTAGTATCTTGTGGTTTAAGCATGATGTAGAAAGGAAACCATGAAAAAAATGTGGACACTAACGTCAGCTTCTCATGATTAGAGAGAGTATGTGTAACTCCGGTGTGCTGGTTTATTGGTGGCGCTAATGACATAATAGGCTTCATGTCCCCTGTAACATAGTGGATTCAGACAGCAACCTTCTGGACGTGTCTGGAGCCAGGTGGATTTAGAGTCCTGAATCCATCATCTTGGGCTGGTCCTTGTGCCTCAGAGTTTCTATTTGTCAAACAGGGATAAAAATACCTACCCTGAGAGTTTCATTAAGAATTCTAGGTGTTTTCTGTAACAAGCCGGCCAGCGTTAGGAGCCTGACTCCTGCCTCGGATATTGAGGAATTTGCTACGTGATGCTGTCTTCATAGCACCCCTAGGAGGTACAATTGTTGTTATTGGCTTTCCCTGGACACCCAGGAAGATGGGGCTCCCCCACCCCTGCCATGTAAATGGCTCTTGTTGAGTTTGTGGTCCTTCTAGACCCAGCCAGCGTTTTCCCTCAGGAACTTCCTTTAAAGCCGGGTCCCCATCCCTGGCCTTGTGTCCGAAGCGTTCAGTAGTGATAATTTCTAGAAACCTTCGTCACTGATGACAAGATGGGTTCAGTCAGGACCCAGGTATCAGCAGTGACCCAAATCCTTCCTAATTAATTGCAGCTTCTTTTCTACTATAGTGTAGGAAGTGGCTAGACTCAAAATAACTGAAAACCTCTTGCAGACCAAAAATAATTGTAAAAAATTTTAAAAAATCAGTGTCTTCAAGGAAGGCCATCACTTTAAATATACATCTCTCAGAAAGTTTATCTGATGATACAGTTTAAGCTCTAGGAAGCAGTATTCAATATGTGTTAGGAGGAGAATGATACGTGCACAAATGCCTTCACTTTTCTCCAAAGACGTTAATATCTTCAGAAGCCACATGCCCAGCCTGAGGAACAGCATAAAAGAAGTCACAGGGGAGACAGCCCGACTCTAACTTTTTTCTGGCTGTGTAACCCAGGACAGCGCAACCTGTGATCTGGTCTTTCAAAGCTTAAGGCTCCATATCTGTAAAATGGGATAGTGCCGCCTACACCTCGGATTTCGAGAATTAAATGAAACAACATATATAAATACACATAAATCACGTGGCTCCAACCTTGACACAGCGTGGGTGTTTAAGAACTGCTCCCTTCTGGTCCTATGATTATGGGGGAAAAGCAAAAGCATTTAGTTTGTTAAATGTTCTATTAACATATTTCTGACTTTGGGTTTTGCAATCCTGTACGCATACCCTCCAAGGCATCTTTCATCTCCAGAATCCACATGCACTACAAACCTAGCACGTGAAGATAACCCACCATGATTCACAGGGACCACTAATCCACTCCTGGAGCACGACCACCCCTGGGTAAAAAGATCAACAAATATTTATCAGCTACATAACACCTCGACTAAGTTCAATGGAGTCCTTTTGTAGTATTTCCCAAAGGACGGAGATAAGAAAGCCGTGGATGATGGCGCTGTTACACCTGTGTGTGTTTATCCAGGTCTTTAAAAGATCAATACTGTAATCAGGGAGTCAAATATTAGGCAGTTATAAGACTTCAGAGACTAGATGATGAATTCAGTCCCTTTTCCTCCAGTTGGGTGATGCATTTAAATCAGAAGCAATCATCTTGCCCCAGAGGGAGTGGTACTCCCTTGTGGACCGTGAAAGCACAGGCTGAGGCTCCTCTGCCTTCTGTCTGTTTGTGTATTTTTCAAAATAAGCGACGCATCTTCCCCAGTAAACCCTGGGTGCTAATCAGAAGACAGGAACGGTTCACCAGCTCCGTGCTTGCACTCGGCTAATTGCATTAAAATTCCCGTGTGCGCAGCGGACGGCACCGCCGCCTGGAGCGCCCATCAGTCCCGGCTCCTCTCCGTCTCGTATCCTGCTGTCTGTTTGCCTGAGGTTCTGAGCCGTGTTCGACTCTGAGAGATCTCCAGGCCTCGGAGCACGCGCAGTCCTGTCCTAGGGTCATCGGAGTTCCAGAAAATCCACTTTGCTCGATGTTTGTGACCTTCACTTTGTCTTCGTTGAGTTGCCTAGTTTGGCAGAGCCTTGATTTCTCAGTATTTGAAATAGGACTGACAACTAATTACCTCTATGCCTGGAGATTGCCGGTGAGGCACACCTGAGCATGGCGGCCAGGAGCCAGTCGATTGCCAAGAGAGGCGGCTGGCTCCTTCAGAGAGCGGCCCCGAGGGTCTGCACACAGAGGAGCCCCAGCAGAGGCGCCGCTGTTGCACGTTTGGGGTTCTCGCCGCTGTTTCACGTTTGGGGCTCTCTGGGTCCACCATTTCCAAGGGGGGAGGCTTTTAAAGGGAAGGCTGATAAGAAGGAGAGCAGACCTTCAAAGAAGACGGTACTGAGTCCCCAGCAGCAAGGCTCTGCGAAGCACGTAGTAGGTCCTCACCATGAATGGGCTGGACGGTGAAAGAGAAGGGGCGGGAGGAGCAGGCAGGTGATGGCAGGGAGAAGGCAAGCACCGCCGGAGACCGGGGCGTGAGGAACGGAGGTGTGCACTTAGGAAGTTCTGCGTAGGAGAGACAGGGAGCATCAGAGTCAGAAAAACACGGGATGTGACCGAGAACGTGTGGTTTATCTTCACTGAGGACGTATTATGTATCAGGAGCTACGCTGAGTAATTGGCGCGCAGGTCTCAGGACCTTCCCAAGAAGCCTGTGCGCAGATTGTCCAGACGTCACAGGTGACGGGGGCAGAAGTCACAGCCAGGTAGGTCGGCCCTGCCCTTGTGCTCCTTCACGGCTCTGGTTTTGTCGACATCAGGGTTGGCAAGCTTTTCCTGTAAAGAGCTGGACAGTAAATATTTTAACTCTGTGGGTCCTACAGTCTCTGTCACAGCTACCCTTGCAGCTCAAAAGCGTCCACAGACAATATGTAAATGAATGGCCAGGGCGAGGTACCAGTAAAACTTTATTTACGAAACGGAGAGTGGGCCAGATTTGGCTTAGGAGCCTAGTTTGCTGAGGCCCCATTTACATAAAAGTGGGCAGCTTCACTGGGGGGAAAAAGGCCAATAAGTGCTGAGGGGGGTAGACAGAGGGAGTGTAGGAGGTGTCAGAGCATATTTGGGAGGGACAGGAGAAGGGATTGATGCTGGTCGCTGCAGCTGCTCATGATGGTGGTGGTTCTTACCGTGGTTTAATTGTATAATCGTTTCTGCTTCTAAAAAATGTTCACATACTTTAAAAATATAAATTAAATAAGTCGGTGTCCTCGACTGGAATCTTTTCTTTCCTAAGTGCCACTGCCCCGTACCTTCTTGTCGGTGACCTCCTTCCTGTGGACATGCCCACGTGAGTTCCAGGAGGCGCTGGACCCTGCACGCGAGGCAGTCTGAGTAGCTGAGTTTATAAAGCATGTATTTCTCATCTCAGTCCTTTCATTAGTGCCAGTCGGTTTTGGAGGGGAGTTGGTGTCTTTTTATGTTTCCTGCAAAAAATATCAAATGCAAGCATGGATGATTTTTCAGCTAGTGAAAGTCACCTTGATTTAATAATTTGTACATGTATTTTCTGTTTGTTACAAGTGCTCTGCTACAAGTAGATCATTTTATTATAATTCATTTTTGTTGACAGTAAAATACCTTGGAACTAAAACACGGAGGTGGCGTATTAGAACAAACTTGAACTTTCAGTTGCAAAGCACTGATCTGCGTTAACAGTTCAAAGAAAAATACAGAAAACGCTGCCCCTTGTCCAACAAGAAAACAATCCAAGGACACAGCTGTTGATGTGTCTGAGAGTGAGACGGGCTTGCCATGTTTTGTGCCCAGCGAGGGGCACTCCAGAAGCATTACCTTCATTTGCTTTGTCTTCCCTCTTCTGCTTCATCAACAGCTTGCCTCACCTCTGCGCATTAGCCATACCAAGCAAAATGTCTTCTTGTCCTGATTAAAGTGTCTCTTTGACAAAGCCTCCTGCTTCCTAATTGTTTCACCTCTGCCCACATGACACACCAGGAAAAATTCTTCCTGTTCATCGTTTAAGTATTTGTCTTGAATCTTAGGATGTTAGCATCATCAGGACCTGTGGGGCTGTCCATCTGGCTCATCTCTAAGCCATATTACACCCACAAGAGAGCTTTAGTGAGGTCTGGGGGCATCCTCAGAAATGGGTGTGCTTAAACCCCAAATGCCTGGGTAGGCTCTTGGAATGCAAATACAAAAGCAGAATGTTGTAATTACCAGAGAGACACCAGGGTGTTTATCCCAGAAACAAGATCTTCCCCAAAGTTTAGCAACCTGTTTATTCTCATTTCTGCTTTCACTGTTTGCCTGAGTTGCATGAAATCGGTGGTGGTCCCTTCAGGTACTAGAAAACATTATTTTAAAATGGTCAACCAGGAAGCCAGACACCCTGGAACACGCGAGTCCCAGTTTTCATCAGTGATGAAAATACTTTGGGTTAAGTCAGTCTTTGGGGAGAAGAAAACCCACATCATTTTTTTCTAAGCACAGGGCACCAGGTTGAGGTCATCAGACCTAGCATCCTTGTGTTGTAACAGTGAAGCCACGGCGTGTGTTAAGACCCTCCTCAGTAGTGGCGCAGGGGTTGGCCAACGACAGCCTGGGGCCAGATCTGGCTCACGCCCATTTTTGATTGGTGGTTTTTACATTTGTAAATGGATGGAAAGCAAATTAAAAGAAGAATGGTACTTCATGGCACATGAAAATTATATGAGATTCAAATCTCAATGTCCGTAAATAAAATGTGACTGGCACACGGCCACACATCATTTACCTATGGTTGCTTTGGGGCTACAGGGGCAGAGTTGAGTAATGGCCTGCAAAGCCAAAGATATTTACTGTCTGTCCCTTTAGAGAAGAACTTTCTGACGCCTTCACTGGAGGTCACTCCTGGTGCTCTGCTTGCCTTCTCTCGCTTACATTATCTGCTCTGAATATTTACTAAGTTCTGTTTAGGTACCCGGCACTGTGGTTCTGAAACATTTCCAATAGGCTCTCAACCCATAGTGTGGGGAACTTCAAAATGCAACGAAGACATAAACACCAGTGGATGAATAAAAATACACAGTGGTTGACTGCTTGACATTAAAAGACCCAAGCCCAGCAGGCAAACCAGTCCCAATTTCAAATCACAGGTCATTCTCCTGAACACAATGCATTTCATCAAAGGTTTAGGAACCCTGCTTGCTCCAGGCTCAGCGGCCACAGGGCCCAGGCTCAGGCCCTGGACAAACAATGCATTCTGCTTCCCTTCTCAGGCCTCTGTGTCGGGGGGATCTGAGCTTTCGGGGAGCGCCTCCCTCTGTGCAAGCAGGTTTTCAGCTCATGGGTGGGTGTGGGCAGGGCCAGTGCTAATCGGAAACCCAACGCACACTTGTTTTTCTACTGTTTGGCCCAAAGTTTCCGGAATCTGTCATTTTATACGGGTTATGTAATAAGAGCCAATCGGCTCTGTGAAAACAAGCCCATGAAAGGCAGAAAGTGTAATTTTTAAAAAGGGAGCGAGTGCATGTCAGGTTGTAAAACTGAGGTTTCTCCCCTTTCCCGCCAGCTGGCTGGCTCTCCAGTAATTGAGTCTGAAGGTTGGGTGCTTGTTCTCGGAATTGCCCATGGAGCTTGTAGTCCTTTCCCGGCCTCCTCCGAGCCTCAGGACTGGGTTATTGACATGTAATGAGATCAGCCTGTCACTACATCAGTGTGGGCGCAAACATCGCGGAGCAGGCAGCTGGTCCTTACACGGTCTCCACTGGGATGCCAGTGGCTTTGTCAACACGCCAGGTGAGGGCTGGACCTCTCGTCTGACGCCTGCGGCCGGCAGGTGTGGGAGCTGTGACGTCGCTGGTGGAAATCTGGCATCTCAAGCTTCCTTTTTGACATTGTGACTATTACTGTCAGCATCGAAGGGCACCAGTGACAGTAAAATAGATAAGGCAGGGACAAGCACAAGCATCCCTCTCTGCCCCGCCTCCTGGGTCATTTCCAGAAAGAAGTAAAGCCGAGCATGAAGCGCTTGGAACTCCCGTTGAAGTTTTGGCTTTTCCGCACCCTGACTTTTAATTAATGTGAATTAGTTTGGGGGAAAGAAGCTTAGTTTCTTATTCTGAGACAGCAGTCTTATTCTGCGATGCTGGCTGATAACGGTGTAACTGGCCAGCCGACAGGTGGGCAGGTAGTGCTGGTAGAGCTGGTAGGTGAAGCTTCGGCAGAGGTAGAGACTCGCTTACAGATTGTCCCCACCTGTTGTCGGTGAGCCTGAGCGTTTGCGGAGTGCTAGACACTGAGCTTTGCGTCTGCGTCCACCGCCTCCTTTATTCCCTAACGCCTCTTTGAAGTAAGGGCTTTAACCAACCCCAGTGTATCAGTGAAGAAGCTGCGCTGAGAGGTTTGTTGTCTTGCTAAATGTTACACAGTTTGGAACCCAGGTGGAATTCACATCTGTCTGACTGTTACCGCCTGTGCTCATAGCCCTTGCTTTAAATGGTGATGGAGGGGTTTTCATCCTTTGTATTGATAATCATCTGCATTAGTAATTCTAGCAATGGCGGCAACTCAGGTGAGGATGGTCCTAGGAGGTCCAGCAGGTGGTCCAGGCTCAAAGCAAGAACACTCAGGTCCCAGCGCATTGCCTTCCAGGTGGCTTTGTTTACTGTGGGACAAAGTGCAGGGCCCTTGGCTCTGGGGGCTGAGGATGGAGGGGAGGCTGGTGTCCCTCTGCCCCAGGGACTCTCCGTGTGCTCAGGGAGGAGCTGGTCACCAGAGGGAGGCTAGCGGACGGAGAGTCCAGTCTTCCACGGCCCCGCTCTTCCTGTCAGACGCATCTGGCTCTCTTCTGGCTACTCTAAGGAGTTGGTCTTGAGCTATCTAAATCCTTCCTCGCCGAAGCCATAACAGAACAGGGGAGTGTAGCAGATAGAAGAGGAGGTCCACTCAGGAAAATTAGTATCTTTAATGGTGTTGACCGGCGTGGCCAGGGGAGGCCAAGGGCTTCTGGCCATCTCCGACAAGCCTCAGAGCCACCCGAACTTCAGTTTCCTTGGCTGCGAAATGGCGAGGGGTCCTGCTTCGTGAATGCCCTCCCTTGAGATAACTGCTCGCTGATGTGTTCCATTTCATTACTGAGAGGCCTTTGAAGGTGACAGAAATGCTTTAAAACGTCACATCAATCAATAAGGCACATGACATTTGGTGGACAGAACAAATAGTACATCTTATCCTTCTTATGGTGAAGATACATTATATTTTATTTCATTTTTGGCAACTAAAAAACAGCTGGAAAAAAGGAGTATGTGTTTGCAGTTAAAAAATAAGTGAAAAAAAGCATGCCATGGAAAGCAGTTCTGCTCTCTAAAGGCAACTGCTATGACCAGCTTCTTGTAAATATTTCCCGGAATGATCTCTGCATCCATAAGCATATATTGTATGTTTACCCATCAATCTACAATTGTGTACATATATATACAGTGTTATAAATATATCATTCATATATTCAATTCTTTATGACTACATCTAAGTGTGTCTCTTAAAGATAAATTATAAATACTGTTTTTCACCTTATACAGCCTCTCTTAGAGATGATTTCTTGTCAGCACGCGTGGTTACCTGATGTTGTCTTACCTTGCCCACAGCTAAGGTTAGTCTGGTCTGCACCGTAGGCCCACACCTTTGTACCGTTTTCCAACGCTCTCGTACAATGCTGAGTGACCACTGCCCAGGTCCCCAGGTGACCTGCCACCTCCAGCTGGCTGCCTGGCCCTAGGCGGCTCTGGCTGTGCCACCCGGGAGGTCTGTACTGGCACCGCCTCTGGCGACCCTGCTCTTACAGCCTGTCCCCTTCCCGTGCCTCCCCAGGCCAATGGGGGAGGCCACTCCAGGCCACAGAGCTGCCACAGAACGAGCAGATGCATGAGGCCTGCCCCATGCCCAGGTTCTCCCAGGGTCACCTTGTGTGGTCGTTTGTGGGAAGGGCAGCCTCCGTAGGACCACCTTAAATCTACGCAGCGTCACCCTGGGGCCGCCTCCTTCTTTTTACTGGCTGTCATGTATTTCACACTGTGGTTATCCCCTGAATGCATTTAAGCTGCGCTTGCTTGCGGCATTTTACTGCTACGTAGCGCACTGCGGTAAACGCATTTGCACCATGTACGCGTGTGGAGTGAATTGCTGGAAGCGGAGCAAAGGCGTGAGCATCTTCGGTTCGGAGAGAGAGTTACTAACTCCCTCCACCCCTGTTTGTTTTCATCAGTGTTTGAAGACTAAGTCTCTGTGGGCCTAGACTTTGTAATGCAGTGCCACCCAGAGTGAGAGCTCGGAGCCGCTTGGCTGAGGCTCGAGACACAGGCAGGTGGACAGGCCAAGGGCCACTGCTCCGGGGGGAGTCCTCGGAGGGGGTTTTCGGTGCTGGAGTGGACGTCTCGGATCCCAAGCCCCGACCTCCCAGGGTCCAGACTGCTTCCCCCGCCCCCGCCCCTGCCGGGCACGGGAGCATCCCCTAAAGCAAGCCTGGGCAGCGGAGGACGATCCTGCTGAGAGTCGGGAGCCGGAGGCCGTGGCCGGACAGTGGAGCGGCCGAGAAGCGTGTCCCACCCCCTCCCCGCCGCTGCCTCTGTTTCTGCTGTGAGCTGGTCTCAGGGTCAGGATGTTACTGCAGAGGAAGCTTCAACTGGACATTGGCGTTCTTATCCAAACCTTCAGAGAAAGCAAAGAGAAAAAGGTAAAGAAGCTGCCTTTCAATCAGGAAAGCAGCCTGAAGAGGGCAGAACTTGTGGTAACAAGTAAAGGGCGATTAGTTACAGTTAATAGTTACCTGTGGTGAACAGTTACATTGTTTCTGTGACATAGAATACGCTTAGGCTTCTCAAAAGGTTATGCATAGATGTATCATAGAACCCAGCAAGCCTGCTCCTAGGTGTGTACCCCAAATAATGGGGGTTAAGTGCTTGAACACTTGTGCACAATTCAGGTCCACGCGTGTTCACAGCAGTGCTCTGTACAGGGGCCCCAGCCATCAACGGATGATGGATGAGCGACATGTGGTCCATCCATCCATCCAATGGGATGTTACTCAGCCTCAAAGAGGAATGAAGCACTGACACATGCCACCAAGTGGGTGAACCTTGAGGACGTGTTGTAACATGAAAGCAGCCAGACACAGAAGTCCACATCGTCTGTGATCCCATATCTGTGAAATGTCCAGAAAAGGCAAATCCATAGAGACAGAAAGTAGCCTGATGGTCGTGTGGGTCCGGAGGGCTGGGGAAGGGAGGGATGGGGAGCAGCTGCTTAACGGGCGAGGGGTTTCCTTCTGGGGCTTTGGAAGTGGATGGAAGAGATGGTTGCACAACACTGGAAATGTACTAAACGCCATCAAATCGTTCACTTTAAAATGGTTCGTGTTACGTTATATAAATTTCACTTCAGTAAAAATTTTTAAGCAATGCGTAAAAGGCACAGTACAAGGAAAGGTAGTTTCCTGTTTCCTGTTCTGTTAGCAGAGACTTGCAAATGACATCTTTGACTGTGGCTCTCGTTGGCTTCTAGTGCTCGAGTTACAGCTGGCTGTGCTCAGACCTTAGGCCGTGCGCTGACCTTGACTTTGGGTCAAAGCCGCCTTTGCTCTGCTTTTGTGTAGCTTTTCTCCTCACCGAGATTTAGATCAGATGCTCCCTGGTGGAGGCGGTATGTGATTTTGGTTTAAGTGGCAATATTGATCCTTTAGGAGAGGTTAGTATCTTACATATCGATAATTTATTTTATGAGAAAAAATACGAAGCTTTCTCTAGGTTTAAAAGAAGTCGATCACTAGGTTTTTTGGTGTCTCCGAGGTCTGAAATCTAGGCACGACTCTGTCCCAGGCCGATTCGGTCAGCTCCAGCCCCTCCCCACATGAAGGGAAGGGTGGTATTTCATGCACTGAGGTGTCTGCTGAATTTCCATCTCAGATTCTGGGAGGGTCCTGGGTCCCTGTGATGGATTTCTAAGCGCTTCTTGCTTCACAGAAGCTTCTGTGTTCCCTCCACGGGTCCTCCCTCTGGCTGCACCCACACCGGACCCTCTGCTGTTCCTCACCGTGACTCCTGCATCTGCCTCAGCCCCCTGGCAAATCCCGGTGGGAGTCGGTGACTGGTTTCCAAGAGGAGAGGCTGCATGCCTTCTCGGTGCAGCCCTGAGGGTCCAGTAAGATGAACACAGTCCTTGCTCCCGAGGAGCCCCTGGCCTTGGACGGGCTCAGCAAACGCTCAGACGGTACACAAATGCTCGTCATCTGGAGCTCAGTGGAATTCATCCCACAGGGAGATACAGGGAACGCACAACAGGCTGCAGGAATTGGAGACCGTTTTCACGAGAGGGATTTAAATTTTAGGTGGTTTGGAAGGTTGGGTAGAATTTACTTTGTATTTTAATGTAGTACCTGTTATTATTTTATATAACAAAACTAGACACAGCTATTATCCCCAAATCAGGCAATACAGACAAGTAAAAAAAAAAATAGACTAAAAACAGTTGTGCCTGACTAATGAAGACGAAACTGGTGGCACGGTGGCATGCATCTTTCCAGAAACCCTCCTCCCTGCAATACACACGGACTTAGTCATGCATATTGTCTAGTCATGAGCTGCTTAGTATGTATCAGGCACTATACTCAGGGTGTGTATATATATAGAGACAGAGAAAGAGAGAGAAATAGGATCATAACATTCATGAAGTTTTATAATCTGCTTTTTTCTCCTAAGAGCATATTGATTTTTTCCCATGTAAACAGATTTGTTTCTACAGCATCATGTTAAATGACCATGAACTATTCCATTAAGAAGCTGTGCAACAGGTACTGACACATGCCCTCCTGGAGGGTTTTCCATTTTTGCCAGGAACTCAGACTGTGACAAACACCCTGGTTCTAACCATTTGGCACATCCTTCGTGATTTCCTTTGAATCAGTTCTCAGGATCTTTCTGTCAGTGGCATGTACATGTTAGAGGTCTTTTCCAGCCTGCCTCTGGATGGCCTCCTGCAATGCACAGATTTATGCTCTGACCAGCAGGGTGGTCTGGTGATGTGGTGTCTGTTGCCCTGAGAGCGCCCTAAGAATGTTTGTTTTTGTTAGTTTTATAGGTGAAAATTCACCACCTGTTTGTACTGAGTTAATTATTACATTTCATATGCTACCTAGCTATTTTGCCCCTTCTTCCCCAGCTCTCCCTCCCTCTTCCTCCCCATCCACCCCCTTCTCTCTTTCTTCTTCTTCCTCTTCTTCTTTGAATTGCCTTTTCACACTCTTGGCCATTTCTTCAGTTGTTTTTATCATTCATTTATAGAAACTCTTTATTTATTAAGGATATTAGTCTTTGTCTTGAATGCTGAAAACATGTTTGCAGATGGATGTCCCTGGGAGTGGCAAAGAGAAAGGGAGGCGTCTTGTAAGCAGAATTCACGGAAGGAGCAGAGGTTCGGAAGCGGAGGTGCGGAGGCTGGTGGTGGCTGCAGGAGAGGCCCCGGGGATGGGCACCCGGGGGTCAGAGGGCGTGTGGATGGAGGACGTCTGAGCAGAGGCTGGGGCTGGAGCACAGAGGCCTCAGAGGCCAGGCTCAGAACTCTGAGCGGAAACTCTGAAATGCCCCTGAACAAGTTAAAGGGGTGTGTGTCTGCTTGACTAGAGGCCAGTAAGCTATTATATCCTTCATATAATCCTGATCTCTTTCATCTGTGGGAGCGCAGGGGTTTCTGGTGTGAGATTTGCACAAGTGCCAGCCAGCTTAGAAACTAGGTTTCTGGCTTCTCTCAGCTGTGGGAACGTGAGTTACTTGAGACTGACCTTGACTGTAAGTGATTCTCACTGGGTTAGGACAGCACTTGGTCAGCAGTAACTTTCTAGATTTCACCGTACTTGGTACTGCGGGGAAATCCTAAGTTCGGGAGATATTTCCAGCTTCTGGGGAGAGAGGGTGGGGATAAATCAAGCCCATCAGATGGATGATATCCCGTAAGACGTGATGGCTCCAAAAGAGAAGAGTCACGTTTGGTTGGAAGCAAAACAGACTAAAAGGGCTTCGCTCGGTGGGCTGACGCTGGAGCTGCAGAAGCCCTTCCCGCCTTTGCCCGCAGCCTTCGTCTGCAGCTCAGTGTTCCTTCTGCACGCAGCTCGTGTCTGGCCCCGGCACCTGTGACGCTGCCGCAGCAGGTGAGACCCCGAGGCCGCAGGCATTTGTCTTTCTGGATGATGTCCCGTGCGGCAAAGCTTAGAGTGTGGGAACAGTAAAGGGTTCCAGAAAGGGTCACCCGTTCAGGTGAGTGCAGTGTGTTTCGCAAGCCGACTGCAGCCCTGACGGGCTCCAGGAGATCGATGTGTCACTCGACCTCTCTGACTCTAATCGCCTCACCTGTCACGTCGTCCTCAGTACCGTGTGGCTTGAAAATGTCCCACCCAGATTCCCACGTTGAAGCCCTAACCCCCAGAACCTCAGAACGTGACCTTCTTTGGAAATAGGATGATTGCAGGTGGAATCAGTTGAGGTCATCCTGGGGGAGGGAGGCCCTAATCCAGTGACTGGTGTCCTTATAAAAGGGGAGTTTGGACACAGAAGAGACCCCAGGAGATGCCGTGGGAAGACTGGACTCGTGCTCCCACAAGCAGGGAGGCCAGGACAGACCCTCCCCACCCTGCCCACACCGCCATCCGGGACTCGTGCCCCCAGGGCTGTGTCTGTTGTGGTGTCACTTTGTCACGGTGCCCGCGTGACACTGGCCCGCACCCGTACCTGGGAAGAGGTGGGGAGGGCGGCTGGGTGGCCGCACGTGCATGTGGAAGGCCCCGGCTCCCTACAGGCCGCCCCCTGCATCTCCCGCGGCCCCGTCTGGTGTCGTGGGCTGACAACAGCATTCTTCTGTTTTGCCTTCTCAGCTGTTACAAGAGGAAAAGCCACGCCGATGAAGAATACGTCATTTCAGGGTTTTTTCCCCTTTCTGTGAAGTTACAAGGCAAACAGGTCATTGTTTATTCTCGACACTTCTTTCTGCACTTGCACTATGCAAATCCCCCAAACCAAAAGAAGACCTCTTGGAAAACACGCCACGATTTGTGGCAGGGAGGGTCAGACTGTTTGAAAATGACTGATGGTTAGTTTATGGTGCTTACAACGCCGGCTCTGTAGCAATGGCTTTAGTCTCTAGAGGGAACAGTTAGAGGGGAGTTTGCGCCCTTGGAGCCGTGGGGCTCGCACGTTAACGTGATGAGTGCTCGTCGGGACGACAGCAGAACCCCGGGACGCCTCATTGTTTAATCAGTGTGTAATTGCAAGTTGATGAAGCGCTTCCACCCTGCAGAGGCCCGGCTGCACGAGGGCTGTGGCCTCTCCACGGCACCACAGGAAGGCCGGGTGCCCAGGGCACGTCCCTCTGCCCTGGGAGACCACTGCTGTCCCTTGGGTGGTTGCAAACGCTAACCTGAAGGGGGCCGACCTGGACGCCCCCGCCGGTGGGGACAGGGCTCTTCTTCCTCCCCAGGCCTGCGGAGGGATCCCTGACTTCCATGCCCGAGAGCCCGGCCTATGGGTGAGAGCAGGTGGTCCCAGCAGTGTGCGCGGACGCTGCCGAGCTGGACATTCCGGGGCCCCTGCATGTGCCGCCGTCCGACTGAGTCCATGTCATGGTCAATGCGAGGGAAGAAGCAGAGAGGGCTCCGTGGAGCCCAGGTGGACGGTCCACCGCCATGGTCCCAACGTGGGAGTGCCCGACGGCCCGGCTGGGAGCCTGAACTCGGGGGAAGGTAGCTAAGATAAGACAGACATGCACTGCTCTCGTCACTCCGCCCAGGGTCCTGGGCCCCAGCAAGACCACTCCTTTCCCGTTACAAGAAAATTACTTAAAAGTAAGAACTATATCTACAGGCACCTTGGAGATATTGCCAGGTTCTGTTCCAGACCACCGCAATAAAGCAAGTACTGCAATTAGAGTCACGTGGATTTTTGGATTCCCAGCGAATATAAAAGTTATGCTTATGTTACCCTGTAGTCTGTTAAGTGTGCAATAACATTATGTCTAAAAAAAAAACAATGTACGTGCCTTCATTAAAAAATACTTTATTGCTGAAAAATGCTAACCATCATCTGAGCCTTCAGGAGTAACATCAAAGATCACTGATCACAGATGACCTTACAGATATAATAATAATGAAAAGTCTGAAATATTGCGAGAATTACCAAAATGTGACATAGAGACACGAAGTGAGCAAGTGCTGTTAGACAAAAATGGGCCAATCGACTTGCTCGCTGTAGGGTTGCCCCATACCTTCAATTTGTGAAAAATGCAGTATCTGCAAATACAATAAAACGAGGTGTGCTTGTATCTTGCTTGGTACAGTTTGTTCCGAGAGGGTGAACATGCTCATTTTTCCATCTCGTGTGCGTCCGAGGGCGCCATCACGTGGCAGCGGGGACTGCGGGGTGCGAGGGGTTCCATCGCAGCACCACCTGATAAAGCCCCTGAGGTCCTGCGCGCGCCCCACGCTCTGTTCAGTGTGACCGTGGATTCGCGCAGATGCTCGACTGACAGGAAAGGGGGGTGTGCGTGTGTGGTGTAAATCAGTGAGGTTGGGGGATAAACCTGACCCAGAGGGGAAGAAGGAAGTGTGTGAGTGAATAATGTCCTTATTTTATATCATGATACCCTTGGCAGTTATAAAGAAGAATTGATAGAAGAACGCAGTGCTTTGTTTGATGAAACTTTCTGGCATTTCCAAATTCAGAGACTTGGAATTGTGCAGGACGTTCTGTGGTCCTCGGTCTCCGTGTGCATAGTCTAACACTTCACTAAATCTCCTAATTGTAGAATCTTGGAATAGTTCTAAAGTGGTAGCTTTGGCAACTTCAAAGTCTTATTATAAGGGCAACAAAGAAAATTAGCATGTATATATTAGCATGATTTTTTAATCAGCCTTGAAGAGAAACCAATCTTGCTATTTTGAAAACTCAGCAGCAAACAAGGAGCATTTATCAGTATTATTGAAGAGAAGAATTTTCTGTCATTTTACCTTGTAGCACAATTAAATAAAAAATCTTGGTGAGTATACTATTACAGCTGTGTAGTAAAATTTATATTAAGAATTTTACTATTTATAAAATATACTGTCTTGTGAAATGTTTCTTGTTTCATTTTATGGAAAACACAAAAACCTCTTACAGTAATAAAGCATCTCTTAGTATCTTATAAA
Source organism: Balaenoptera ricei (assembly GCF_028023285.1). Taxonomy (NCBI): domain Eukaryota; kingdom Metazoa; phylum Chordata; class Mammalia; order Artiodactyla; family Balaenopteridae; genus Balaenoptera; species Balaenoptera ricei. The sequence continues at coordinate 82,471,405 of NC_082656.1, forward strand.
AATATATTAAAACCATACCTGCTGCTATGCCAGTGGGGTGGGTTTCCTCTGAATTTCTGGATATTAGCATATTAGTGATTGAAAAAGCTATTATTTTCCCTCAAGGGAAAATCTCTTGACTGCAAATCATCTTACGAGCAAAATTTGAAAAGATATGTGTTTAAAATAAATCTTCACTTTACCTTTGGAAGGAAGTGTAAGTGTGACAACAGTTGAAAATCTGCCAGGATTTGCCCCCTTGGAAGCAAAGGGGACTCGCGCCCCAGTGGCAGAAGCACCCTCCAGCTGCCCCTGGGCCCTGCTGAGCTTGGGTTTTCATTTCCTCCTCAAGCTGGTAGCGTTTGTTTGTTATATTTTCCACAGTTTTGTTTAAATGTTATTTCATAGGATCTCACTTCTGTTTCTACAGTTTGATTAACTTTCATTAGAAAAAAAAAGCAAAATGGCCTAATGTTGGTTAAATGACAACTGGGTGCTGACGTTCGATGCCGTGTATTAAGGGGTCAGTGGGGAGGGTGGTGTTCCCTCAGCGAAATTCGGGATTTGGGTGCTGGTCACTTCCTGATAGCCGTGAGCGCCGCACGTCTTCCTAAACCCAAACGCCGGAGAATCTTGCCGACTTCGCTTTCTGCTTTGCTGGTATTTGACTAACAGCCACCATATTGCAAACTGGGCTTTGCTTGTGGCGAAAATGTGAAGAAAAGACGTCGTGACAGAGTCCACTGTAAACACAGGAGCAGGGTCCCAGCTGTGGTCTCACAGGAGGCCTCCGCCCCCAGTGCCGCCTCTGCCGTCTCCGATCACCAGCTCTGGACCAGCTCGGGACCAGCTCGGATGGCCGGGTGGCCGGTCCTGCAGCCAAAGTGCGTGCGTGGCTGAGCCGGCGGGGTCCCTGCCCGCGTCTGGAGCTCTGAGCCGGGACGCACCCAGCACACCTCCGGCCTTGCACTTCCTCCCCCGGCTGCCGTGGGAAAGGCACCCAGAGGGTACACGAAGGAAGCAGACAGACCCGCTGGGACGGCACCGACCGTCTTCCTGGCGGCCTGATAGGGACGTGCTCGTTGCGGGGCTGAGGCTGAGGATGGAGTGCGGGAGCCCCGCTCAGGGGTCCGTCCTCTCCTGAGAGTTGCACAGGCCATTTGTTGAGCACCTGCTGTGTGCCGGGACCATATGGGTGTTCTGTGATTCTGTGTGCGGTGCTCACTGGGGATCCACAGCTGCCCCGCCGGCTCTGAAGCCGCCGCTGGGTGGGCGAGGAGAGCGACACCCAAGTGGCTGTTGGACACCACAGCCCGTCCCAGGTCTGAGCCACTGCAGACCCCAGGCTGCAGCCTGTGGATGTCGGGGCAGATCTGAGGGGGTCCGTTCTTTCATCCCAGAGGACTGTCTGCCAGGGAGGGTTGTAACAGAGCCACCTACCTCCAACTGGAGAGAGACAGAGACAGACAGAGACACAGAGAGACAGGGAGAGAGACACAGAGACAGAGAGACAGAGACAGACAGAGACACAGAGAGACAGGGAGAGAGACACAGAGACAGAGAGACAGAGACAGAGAGAGACAGACACAGAAAGACAGAGACAGAGACAGACAGAAAGAGACAGACAGGGACACAGAGAGAGAGACAGAGAGAGAGACACACAGACAGAGACACAGAGACACACAGACAGAGACACAGAGACAGAGACACAGAGACAGAGATGACAGAGACACAGAGACAGAGAGAGACCTAGAGAGAAAGACACAGAGACAGAGAGAGACACAGACAGACAGAGACAGAGACCAGAGAGCGAGACACACAGAGACAGAGAGAGACAGAGACAGAGACACAGAGAGATACAGAGACAGAGACACAGAGACAGATAGAGACAGAGAGACAGAGACAAGCATTTTCCATGGCAGCTGAATTTCCTGACAGCGAAGGCACTAATCCTTAGCAGACGACTGTGACTTTTCTTCTATAAATAAGCGTCAGCCTCTTGCATCTGGAAAGGTTTTTGTGGCCCTGCCTTGAGGTTGGGCACAGGGTCCCAAATGGCCATTCTGGGGCTGAGATTCTGAGGGCCTGCAGATAACTAGAGAACATAATTCCTGATTATTTCCACCTGTGGATATTAGTGTGAGTCTATTTAAAATGCATACATTTGGTTACATAAAATCAAGTTACAGAAAATCACCTCCCTTTTCCTCGGCCAGATCAGCATCTCTCTTTCTCGACTCCTCTGCAGGACAGAATTGGATGAGGACAGGGCTGTGGGATGGAGTCGGGGTGGGGAGAGCTCCAGAGACAGGCCACCCGCGGAGCGGGTGGTCAGGGAATCGCGGGAGTGCAGGCGGAGCCTCCCGCTTCCTTCCCGGGAGCTGCTCTGAGACACCACCGCCCAGCCTCCGTGTGGCCCGAGGGCTGCACACAGGGTCGGGCGAGGTGTCGGCGTGGTGCCCCTTCCCTCTCGGGAGAAAGGCCGCCGGGTCGAGTTTTAGGGTGTTTATAATAGTCTAAGCTTAAGGAATCTGAAAGTCTTCCTGAGGAGGAGGAAAGATACTTTTTCGTTTGTTTCTCACGTTTTAAAATCCTACTGAGAAAATGTGCCGATTTTAACCTTGAAAAATACTTTCGATGACGCCCTGGACTTTTTTGGGGCAAATATATAAAATCTCTGCTGCGTATAAGGGGGCCTTGAAGCAGCACCACCTGCCATCACTGTTGTGCGATAACGGGGGTGGGTGTGCAGAGCTTGGGGGGGTCGCAGGGGTCATCTGAGTGCGTGACCGTGACACATGTTTCGGGAGGCATGAAGAACCAACCCTTCCTACGCCGACAGGCTTTCGTGTAAGTCCAGGCTCTGTGGCACCAGGAATGCCCCTGGCAGGGACCTTGGCACAGAACACAGTGGGAGGGCTGCCCCAAGGGACAGCAGAGATCCAGGGGTCACACAGGACATCCCAGCCCTGGGACCGCAGCTCCGCATGAGACGCTGTCAACATCCAGCCTCGTTCCTCAGCCCATGGCTAGACACGTGTCTTGTCACCTAAATTTTGAACCTGTCTTTTAACTGTAAGTCGTAAAAGATTTGGAAGACCCGCTGGGAACCAGCCGTTAACCATAAACCTGGATTTCTGTCTGTTCCAGCCCCAGAGGACGAGGTGGAAGGAGACCTGGTCGTCACCTTCCCCGACTCACGGGCAAGTCGGGTCTGACGGTGGAGGCAGGGGCGTGTGGGGAGGACGGTACGCGGCTCGTGGGTCACTATCTGGGTGCAGCGGGGCTTCTCCCCCCAGCCCGTCTCCCCGTGAAACGCCGCCGCCCCTCGGGCCCATGGGAGAGTTTGAGGCCAGGGAGGTGTAAACCTTCACAGACACATTTCCCACCATGATGTGTGTGGCCTGGGTGTTGACCCCTGTCTGCCCCACGTAACGTCCCTGGTACTGAAGATAATTGTGATGATTCCTGCGAACACTTGTGTCGAACTTTGCAAGGGCTTCCACGTCTCAGCCCACGTTGGACTTAATGCAGCGGAGGCTCGATCGCTTTGTCAGTGAGGAGCCAGGGCTCCCGGCAGCCGAGAGTGGCCTGGGGTCCTGAGTGTCGGGCAGGGTGACCCCTGGCAGTCTCGCCTGCGTCAGGCCCAGGGAGGTCGGCCTCCGAGCGCTAGCCGGACACAGGCCTCCCCGGGCCTGATCCAAGGGGCACAGTTCTGTAACGGGGGCAAAACGTGGGTTTAGGGCGGTTGTGGGGTTGGAAACACAGTATCTGTCATCCATTCCTTCCTTCCTTCCTCGGTCAGTGTGGTTGGTTGGTAAGACCCTTCCTCTTTTTAGACCTTGCCTTGTGGCTTCAGATGCCACAGTGGACACAGGAAACGGAGCATTCTACAGTTAGCAGAGGAGACAGGAAACTTACAAAGAAGAATGCCTGGCCGGCGAGGACAGACGCGTAGGGTACCAGGAGCTCGCAGCCGCCCTCCAGGGAGGGGGTGCTGAGTGAGGCAGGGCCCAGGGGCAGGGGTGACGTGCAGCCTGGGCAGGGAGCAGAGGCTGCAGGCCGATCCCGCCCGCCCAGACCCCTGTCCCGAACGGCCCTGGGGTTCCACGCGGAAGCTGCTTTGCGGGGGTTGGCAGATGACGTCTTAATCAAACGTGCATCCCTGTCCGTTAAGGGGGCAGACAGGGTCCCTCGGGGGCCAGACAAGGGCTCAGTGGGCCAGACCAGGGAGAAAGACAGGTGGGATTTGGGAGCGAAGGCAGGAGAGGCAGGGATGGGGGCCGGGGGTGAAGGGTGAGGACTCATCACCGGCTTCCGAGCGCGTGAAAGGTAACGGCCCCTCCGCGGGCAGAGACGACCGAGCAAGGACAGATTGGGGTTCACTGAGGAGACGAGTTTGTCCTGTGGTGCTGGTAGAACATTCCACACGGGTGTCCAGCGTGCACGGGGAGGTCAGGGGAGAGCGCAGGTGTGGGCTGCAGCGAGCAGGCGTGGCTCCTGGGTACACCAGCCCCGCTCTCAGAGGGTCATTTCCCACCTGCACGTGTCTGCTGGGCGCCTTCCCGACGCGCACCTCTCCCGGGCCTCCTCCAAACGGAGGCCCGGGCACCCACCTGGATCCTTCCCTCTGGGCTGCTGCCGTCTCTTCTGGACTCCCGGGGTCCTTCCAGCCACAGCGCAGGTAGGACGGCCGTCTGGAGAGGCCTCCGGGAGACCTCTTGGGCCCAGTGGTCCCGCATCCCAGCCCAGCTGCGGGGAGGCCAGGGACGTAGCTCAGCTGCCTGTTCGGAGGAGGACGGGCTTGATGAGCCTCCAGTCTCTTCGCCACACGTGGGAATGGTTACGAACCCAAGGGGATTCGGCAGAACCACCAACGTGTACGGCACAGACAGAGGAGGAAGACACAGAAGTTCCGGAAAAGCCCTAAATGGGAGGAAGGGCACCGAAGGGCAGCCATGGGAGGCCAGCGGCAATACCGCGCTGAGGTCAAGGTCACACCCACCAGGGAAAAAGGAAAGCTTTCACAAAAGGGAAAGCTCCTGCGGCTTTTGACCTGGAGGGTGAGGTGAAGCTACCCATTCATTTGCTTTTTCTGTTTACCTTCCCCGTCTGTGTGGACTAAATAGAGCGAGTTAGAAAGGTGTTCTTACGCACCTGCAGCTTTCAGGCTCTCAGCTGCCTGATTGCAAGGGACAGAAGCTGGAACTTGATCTGCGCTTTGCCAACTGAAAGGGGCCAGGATTGCAAGTGACTGGAGCTGTGATTTGCACTTTGATAACTGAAGTGAAGTAAGTGATGGTTCCCAATGGGAAAAGTGACCAGGTCTGTTCCTGCAGACCTTGAATGTTATCCGGGGGGACCTCACAGCAAATGGGACAAAAACAGAATCGGCTGTTCATTAATGTACGTTTTAACACCTAGAAGAGATGGCAAAAATTGGCCTTACTATATCGGCAGCTTGCTATATATCTGTGCCACTAATATTTGTCCGTTTTGAGCAAAGATCTGGGCTTACCATCTTAAGAAACAGAATTCTGTACGTGGACGTTTCTAATAAGGACAGGCGGATAGGAGGGCATCTGAAGCGCTGGCCCAAGGGTCCGGTCCACCTGCACAAAGTTCTGGGCAGACGGCGGCGTATTCTGTAAAATCTACCAGCTCCCGGGCGTATTTCTATCGTCACTCACAGCACATTGCGTAGAAGTTCCTGGTTCGTTTCTCTCTCTGTCTCCCCGCTGTGCTGCATCCTCAATACACATGTGGCACATAGTAGGTACACAGTAAATGGCGAATCACTGGAAGAGTGTATTTGAACTGTTTTATTGGGGTCTCTCACCACCCTGCCGTGGTGAAGTAGGACAGTGGTGTCCCCGTCTCCACCTGAGGGTGATAGGAATGCAGGGTGACCTTGCCATGCAGGTGACTTTGGGATGAACCAAAGCTGTGACTTGAACTTGGGACTCTCTGACTCTGGCTAGTGTCCTTCCACCTGCTCAGAAGCATCTAGAAGCATCAGTAGCTCCGAGCACAACAGGCTGCTTAGACCTGCTTGTTCCAGCGTATTGGAATCATCTAGTTATTATATCTCAATTTTATTTTGACCACAAATATTGTATGACTTGGTATGGATTTTATGAAGTCAGAGGTTAAATGGTGATTTTTATAAAGTTAATGTTTGGTCTTAATCTTTCTTCACCCTGGGGAGGGGCATGGTGATAAATGAGCACATTAAAAATAACCAAGGGGTCTTGATTTGCTTTACTGTTGGGGGGTTTGGAAACCTTACCTTACATCAGTCTCAGCTGTCACCAGCCCCCCAGCCTCAGACTCCGGGGTGCAGGTTAAGAGGCTGCTGTAAGGAAGCTGGAATCCTTCTCCCCTCAGGTCACCTTCCAGAGAGAAACGCCACTGTGGGGGACATTCATGGTCTCTACACAGAGTGTAGAGTTTACTGTCCTCAGGAGTTGACGATCCTGGCTTCCGCCCGCTGTCCCAGTGTACTTACTAAGAGTGCTGCCTTGTGGTCCCCGAATGAAGTGTGGCATCACTGGGGGGCCCCACTGGGAGCTGACACCTCCAAGCCCTAACGAGCACTCAGGACCTAATTTTACCTTCACCATGTCACCAAGAGGAGCTCCAGTTTTGTGCCTTTTGAAGGCACAGATTCTGGGGCTGCTGCTGGGGTTCGGATAGGGCGCTGTCACGCATGGCTGTGGACCTTGGGGGAGCCATTTATGCCCTTAAGCCCCAGTCCTTTCCTCTGTGCATGAGGACACAGGATAGAAACAGCCCCTGGAGGTTGTAAGAAGGAAGAAGGGCTTAGGGTTTGTAGAGCACTTAGAACTGTTTGAGGTACAGAGAATAACATTTGGGAGATGAATTGTTAGTGTTCCATTTTGCAGATAAGGAAGCTGAGGCTCAGAGGAGTGATTTTCCCCAGGTACACAGCCTATAAGTGGCAGAACCATAATCCCACATGTATGTATTAAGTTTGACATTTATGTTGCATTCAAGTAAGGAATAAATATATTTGGTGGGATACTAAGGGAAAAAGAGCAAACCCTTTTGAATGGCGAGTTAATTACTTGAAATTATCTCACTGAAAATATAAGGAAATTGAGGCCCAAAGAAATAACTTGATGAATTTCTGATGACCGGTTAGTTGAGAAGCCAGCACTGGAACCCAAATGTCTTGTTTCCTGCTCTAGTTTTAATTTGACTATAATTCTTCCAGTTCACTGAAGGAGAAAGCTTAATTTTAACATTAGCAATACCAGGTGATAATACTCAGAGACAGGTAGGAAAGCCCTAGAACTCCCCGTTATCACTACCCTGCCCCTGCCCCCGCCCCCATCAAAGATTCAAGAGCCAAGTGAACACTCTGAGCTATTAAGTAGGGCATAGGCTTGGATTCCGAATAGCTTAGTCTCTTTGATCATTTATATCTTCATTTGTACAAAAAAATAATATCAATACAGACCCTATTAGGCTGGGTGGAATATTGAAAGCGATTTATAAGCTCTGTTATCTTTCTTTTTATTTTATTATTTTTCTTCAGTAAATATTTTGAAGTCATTCCACATGCCAAATAATGCATGAGGGCTAGAGATATAAGGAATTATTACATAGAATCCCTATCTTTAAGGCATCTACTATTTTGGGGGGAGATAGAAAAATAAACATAAGGAGAAAATTAACCAAAAGGCAGACTCTTAATATGGTTTAGAAGATAGCGTTACTGATGATAAGGGTGAAGTGCAATCGGAGGTGGAGGAGGCCATCTGAGACCATGAGTAATTCCACATAATAAGCCTGGGCTGCACATTGAATCTGTAAAACAGTTTTTTCTTGCCCACTTAAGACAAGTCTGGGGTTTTCTTTCACACGTGAAAAGAAACCTTGCATTTGATATGGCTGCCAGAGAACTGGAAAACTACTTTGAACAGTGATAGCACAAAATTAAATATGGTTTTTAAAAACAGAAAAAAATAACATGTTATTTTAACAAATCTCATTACATTGGGATATAATAAATAAGACTCACTGAGCATTTACTATATACTAGGTGCTATGTTTTACATGGGTTAAAACCTTTTTCAGCCTTACAGAAAATGTATAGGTTAGGTGGTATGATTATCTTCATTTCGTAGACAAAGGACCTGAAGTTCAGAGAGGTTAAGTAACTTCTCCAAGGGGGCACAGTTGCCAAGTGACAGAGCTGAGATTTGAACTGAGGCTGCCTGGATCCAGCGGATCCGGCATCCTCTCCATCACAGAGAGGCTGCTGCTGTTTTGTAAGGACTAAGTAGAATCCAGGCAGTCGGCTTCAGGGCCTTGAACTCAGTGTTTCTCTGCGTTCCTCGGAACCTGGGGCCAACGGCTTTTCCAATGAAACGTGGAGTTTTACAAACCTAGAAAGTAGCCCTTGTCTAAAGGGCCCCTACATTGGTGTCCTGGGGCTGCCGTAACCAAGTACCACACACGGGGCGGCTTAAGCCACAGCGTTTCATCCTCCCACCGTCTGGCAGTCAAGTCTCTGGCCAGAAGCCCGAGTTCAAGGTGCTGGCAGGGCCGTACTCGCTCAGAAGGTCCGGGAGAGGCGGCTTCCTGTCTCTTCCAGCTTCTGGGGCCCCGAGTGTCCCCTGGCCTGCAGACGCATCCCTCCCGTCCCTGCCTCGGTTCTCACGTGGCCGCCTTCTCTCGTGGTCCCCTCTGTGTCCACATTCCCCTCTTCCTATAAGGGCACCGGTCGTATTGGATTCGGGGATTGTCCTGCTCCAGTGTGATCTCATCTTTACTGATTACATCTTCAATGACCCTGTTTCTAAATAAGGTCACAGTCTGAGGTCCTAGGAGAAGGGCTTCCACCTGTCTTTTGGGGACACGACTCGACCCATTAGAGCATCCATGAAGGAAAAGCGTGGCCTCAGAGAAAGTGACACTCGGAAGAATCTAGAACCACGGGGCTCAGGTTGTGACCACTCAGCACAGGCGCCTGGCGGACGAGACTGGACGCCGGCCAAAAGAAATGGACACCGAACGTGGGCTCCTGACCAGGGCCCCCGGTCAGGCCGGGCAGTGTCCTCAGCCCCTGGCCAGGCTGAGCATGCCTGAGGGTGACCCTGGCCGGCTCCGCCGACGCCTTGCAGTTGGATTTCGCTTGACCAGAGGCTGGACACATCCAGTGTTGACCAAAGGACCGGGGGCTTGGGTGGAGTGCCAAGACCTCCTGTGACATAGACACAGCTCGTGTCTGTCACGTAGGTAGGCGTGTCTGAGGCCCGGGACAGGGAAGGTCCGCCTGCACGAGGGCGGGAAGCCAGCTCCAGCTGAACCTGTAAATGACGGGCAGACCGCTGCTGTCCTCAGGGATGGAGAGGAAAGTCGTGGGGGCCGCAGCCGTGTCCTGCGTCCTGGAACCAGTGGGTAGGGTCAGGCACCGGGGTTTCAGGCTCTGGCGTTGAGAAGGAAGGACGCGTAATTAATGCAAACCCAAGGCTATGAAGTTCTCTGCGTTCTTAAGCTGTAGCATCCTGGTCACGGAACGTGTGTTCTTCATGATTATTTAAATCTCCCGCCGAGATCCCCTCAGCGGTGGAAGGTGCCTCCTTAATGCCGACCCTCTTGTGGTGGGGAAGGGCCGACGGCCCCTCCCGCCCGGTTGACCCCTCTGGACCCGGCGCCCTGTGGCTTTCTCCACTTTGCCTGAGCTGAAAGCCTAACTTTCTCCTTGTAGAGAAGTTTTCTTGGGACTTCCCAAGTGGTGCAGTAGTCAAGAATCCGCCTGCCAAGGCAGGGGACATGGGTTCGAGCCCTGGTCCGGGAAGATCCCACATGCTGTGGAGCAGCTGAGCCTGTGTGCCACAACTACTGAGCCTGCGCTCTAGAGCCCGTGAGCCACAACTACTGAGCCTGTGTGCCACAACTACTGAGCCCGCGAGCCACAACTACTGAAGCCCATGCACCTAGAGCCCATGCTCCGCAACAAGAGAAGCCACCGCAATGAGAAGCCCGCGCACTGCAACGAAGAGTAGCCCCTGCTTGCCGCAACTAGAGAAAAGCCCGCGCACAGCAACGAAGACCCAACACAGCCAAAAAAAAAAAAAAAAAAAAGTTTTCTTTTCCCTCGATGTCTTTAACTTAAAAACAAAAATCAAAGAGTTGCAGGATTCCCATCGGGACACGTTATGCAGGAGGAAATTATTCCCATTAGAACCCAGTGAATTTCACATGTATCTAGAAGTGCTTTTATAATAAAAAATAAATGTTCTATAAGTGATGGTACCGGGGGAATATCACAGCCCTGACATGTCTGGTCGATTTGGGCTCAGAAGTCAGTTTTCCTGCCTATGCTTTATTTTTCATCTTCCTAAGTCACCACCTCTTACAGCACAGCTTCGTTTCACAGCATCTAATACCTGATGGGTGTTCTTGAAAATAACACTTTGTGCCTTAAATATGGCTTCATTTAGATTCCTGGTAGGTCCAGGGTGGTTGCATGTGTTACTGTGAGGGGCTCTGCCCTTCCTCGGGGACCCAGGGTGTGGGACACAGAGGGTGTGGACGGGTCCCCGGAGACGTTGGCACAGGGCTCGCCCCTCGCCCTGCTGCGGGCGGCCGGGATCTCTACCCCGAGAGGCGACAGCTAAGAGACGATGGAAAAAATCATCCCTGCACGAAGAGAGTAAGGCCCGGGGTCTCCAGCACACTTAGTGTGAAGAGTAGGATGAAACATTCAGACCCGGGACACTGAACGTTAGAGAAGAGGGACAGCCAGTTCAGGGGGACCAGGTCTCAGGTGCCGGCACGTGGGGGCTGCTCTGTTTTGGAACTAATGGTGGAATCCAGACAACAATAAAGCCGGATGTGTCATCCACTGGGAGTTAAAATACCCCAAACACAGAGAGGAGACCTGAAACTCAGGCTCTCTCCGTTGTGTACAGATTGAGCTATGAAATAAAATCCAAGCCTCCCCCAATCCCCTGCCCCAGGTTTGGCTCTTCCTCTTTTGTGCATACGCACACTGACACACAGACACACACACACAGACACACACACAGACACAGACACACATACACACTGACACACAGAGACACATACACTGACACAGATGCACACAGACACGACACGTACACACCGACACACACACTGACACACACTCACACCGACACACACACTGACACATTGACACACACAAGGCACACACTGACACCAACACACACACTGACACACTAACACACACAGACACACTGACACAGACACACACTGACACACACAGTAAACAATGCTTTATTTGTGTGTCTTTGGAAAGTTCACAGCGTTCAGGTGGGAAAATTCTTTACATACAAACATTTGGAGTCTTTGTTTTTTTAGGTTTATTTCGTCTTGGGGCAGGTAAGAATTCCAGGGGAGAAGGGCTGGGAGACTTGTGGCTCCAGGAACTGTCCCAGCCTCTTAAAAGTGAAGCACTCTTTTATGTTAATTACAGAAAAAAAATGTTTGGTTTCTATTTTTTATTGGGATAAAGCAATTCCTTTTCGATTGCTCGAACTCTCCCTGCTAGATTTAATGGGAGAACATTATTTATAGACTTAAGCATCGTTTCGTGCTCGTGGCCGTGAGCTGTGCAGGATCCAGAATTCTAAAGGCAGACGCCCCCCGGGCCCGCGGGGACTTCCGCTGTGTCCTCTCCTTTCTCTCCGTGCCGCCAGGGCCAGAGCGGATTTCGGTTCACATGACAGTGTAGTGTTAACTAGGTGACATATGGGTGGGGGACATTCCTGCCTGTCCACTGCCGCCAGGCGTCGGGGCGGTGGGGGGGGGGGGCGTTTCCATAGAGATAAGAAGCGAGAGTGTTCGGTGCCACCTCATTGGTATGCATCCCCAGTTCAGGTTCATTGTGCTTGTGCTAATGACAGGGTTGTCTCAGTAATAAGGATGGTGCACTGGAGAAATTTGCTGCCTTGGTATATTTTTCCCTGGCAGCGAACTACTTAGAGACGGTAGTCAGTAAGAAGAGCGGCTGGCAAGTGAAGAGGCCGCCTCGCGGCACATGGGGGAGGCTGGCGCTCCGTGCCACACGCATATGCTGCCATTAAGCTCCAGCTTGGCGCTTTGTGTGTTCCTGGGCCCGTGCCAAGGAGCCCACCTGCTGCAAGAATACTTGTAAAGCCCAACTCAGAAGTGATTGAAAAGCTACTAGAATAAACTGTAATAACACAGTGCTTCACAGATGGGACATAATTGCAAGCTAAAGTGTACAGCCTCTGCAGTAATGAAAACACGAGCCATTAAATTAAAATCATAAGGGAAAAAACGATAAAAGTCTGTTGATTTTTTTTCTAGTTTTATTGCAAAAACTTCAATTTCCCTGCCCTCATTAATCAAATACCATAAAACTATAGTGTGGCTTTGTTCTGGTGGAGGTTGAGGCAGTTAGAATCATGAATGTTGATGAAAATGATGTAACTTTTGTTATTTACTGTCTCGGGTAACTTAAGCCCTCTGTAAGGAGAGCCGCCCGATTCTGACACGCATCCATCAATTTGCAGGTTGAAGGGGGGCTTCGGGATTTGTCCTGAGAGTTTATGGGGTGGTTTGTCTAAGTTTGTCCAAGGCCAGGGCAGCATGAAAGCGGAACTTTGGGCTTTTTGCTCAGTACTGGTACGTGTGCAAAGTGAATCCTTTCTCCCTAGGCAGCCCTCTCTTTTTTCTTAAATATGAGTTATTTCCCATTTTTTTGGGGGGGGGGCAGGTGGGATGTAATCACAGGCACTGCTTGAGTGCTGTGCCCAAGGCTGGGATTGGGGGTGGCCGGCGGGATGGAGCCGCCAGGCTGACATGTAATTAGCGGGCGGGCGGCATGAGGGAGGCCGGAGCTGAATGGGCTGGGGCCGGGCCGGAGGCCTCTCCAGGGCTGTCTGTGCCGAGGGGGCCCCGGCACCATTGTCTGTCGTTTCTGTGGGTGGGCCCAGTGAGGAGAAAGAAACATTTGTGTCACCGTCATCACCCAAGTAAACAGCCTTTAAAAGACTTTCTTTTTTTCATTTTTAATTATGCATTTCTTAGGCATTCCTCATGGTGAAGTGGAAGAATTCCCATCTATTTAAAAAAAAAAAAAAAAAACAGCAACAGTGGGATAAATATGTTTTTAATTTACAGACAGGGACAGGTGTACGGTCTCGTGGCATCTTAAGCGAGTTTACAGAGGAACAGGACCCGAAGTTTGGAAATGCATGTTTCCCCTCCCTTCCCCTCCCCGGGAAGGAGGTGGGCTTGTTTCTCCGGGGCTGCGTTTCCCTCGCTCCAGGGTCTCCTGGTCACTAGGGGTGCTGATGAGTCACTCCCGAGTGCGGCCCCTTGCTGAGCAAGCACGGCCTCGGCTACTGGGCTCCAGAGAGGCGCCGCGGCCACGGGAAGCCTCACGGCCATTTGGTGGCAGGTTCGGAAACTAATCAAGAGAAACCGCGTCCCTGCTGGGCCCCCGGCTGAGGCCGGCACAGGGAAGGAACGGGGTGGACAGAAGGTGACCGTTCGCTGCTCCGCGCAGGTGGCTTCCTGTGGGCGGGGCTGTCGCGGACGTGGCCTGGGCGCGGGTCTGTTTCACGGTGCGCCCGTGGCTGCTGCATGGGTAGCGCTGCTGGGCCGGGCCTCCGGCTGCCCTGGGATGGGCTGTCCCTTCCGGAGGGACCTGAGATCTGCGGCCAGTAGCCTGTACGCGCAGGCGGGCGGCGTGCATCCCTGCAGATGTTCTACTGCTGTCTCCCTGTTACCCCTGCCTGTCTGCCACTCCTGCCCTGCCTGGACCCTTCCAGACCCACCTGCGGTATTCGTATCCTGGGCACTGAAGTGCCTCTCACGCTGCCGGTTCCCCGACTTTTACCAGATTTCCTTGAGAACGGCCTGTTAAAGAGAGGGGTGCCCCCAGATGGCTGCCGGGCCTGATGTCCCACGGGGCTGGCCCATCCCCTGTGAGTGGCCCTGGGAGGCGTCCAGAAGGCAGGGGTGGCCTGGAGAAGGCCAAATTGGATGAAATGCGAGGAAGGAGCTTTGGTCTAACCTGAACTTAGGAGGAGACATTCGCCTCCCTGGGCTGTATTGCCTGTGAACAAAGCTGCCGTGAGCCACGCAGCCGCGATCAGCGTGGGGGGGCAGGTGCATCCTCCTGCCTCCCTCGTGGGGCTGGGCTCGAGCCCCTGACCCCTGCCCTCTGCTCCAGACGGAAATGTGGCCGAATCCGGCCCCTTTAGATGCCCTGTGTAGGCATGAAGGGAGAACAGTATTCATATTGATGATTTCTTCTCCCTGAGCTAAACCACCCAACATGAAAAGAGCACGGAGGTGTCTGCTCCGGCTTGGATACTGTGGCTGGACCACACGTGTTCCTCTCTGAAATTCGGGAGAACTACTTGGAAGCCAGTGCACGGCTTCTGAATCAACACACTGTAATCATAATTTACCTGTTAAATTTGAGGAAAGGCACTGAGTGGTCCATGGCAAATGAGTAATTTTAGAATACCTGGAACCACAGGAGCCTAAATTAGTTTCTCCATCGTGCAGCCTGGCTAACTATTGTCTGTGGGCACCTGGATCTGAAATTCCAGCAAAGAGCCAGGCTCAAAAGAAGCTATGCGGAGACTCAGGAAGTTATCCACGAAAGCAGGCTCTGCTCAGAATAGCTGCTTGAGAGGACTGAATATCCCTACACGATTTAGAAGTATTTAGAAGAATTCCTTTTATGAGTGTGCTTCTCTTATTTAAAAAAATACAGTTGACCCTAAACAACATGGCTTTGAACTGCATGGGTCCATTTATCTGCAAATTTTTTTCAATAAGTATATTGAAAATTTTTTTGCAGATTTTGTGACAATTTGAAAAAAACTCACAGGTGAACCATGCGACCTAGAAATATTGAGAAAATGAAGAAAATTTAGGTACGGCTTGAATGCATAAAATTTTATATCTACATATAACACACAAAATATAAGTTAATTGACTGATTATGTTATAGGTAAGGCTTCTGGTCAACAGTAGGCCAGAAGTATTTAGGTTTTGGGGGAGTCAAAAGTTACGGGCGGATTTCTGACTGCGTTGGTGGGGTCAGCACCCCTAACCCCCTGTTGTTCAAGGGTCGACTGTATTTGTGGATGGGGCTTGGGGGCACATTAGCACCATCCTACAAGACCATACTCGTACCCTGTAGGGTTGGTGGTGGCACATTTGGAGCCTAATGAAAACAAAGAAGTCGTCACCTTGGTAAACATTTCCTGCTTTGGTGACAAATGGCTGTTTTCACAGTGTTGGCTTCTCCTTTTTCTTCATTCTTTCTTATTCCTAAGCCCAAACCCACGAGGTGCTCAGTACGTTCCTGCCACCTAATAGGGCAGCTGAAGTGGAAGCAGTTTGTGGTGGTAGGACCCTTGCACCCTTCTCATCACGGGGCTCCATCTTTGGGGATGGATTTGTTGGCTTTCAAACTGGGCCAGTTGTTTCCTCTCTACCTGAATACAATGTTTTTTAAAAAAATGGTTCCTTTTGTAGTGTTGATGGAATACTTCCAGGAAGGATTAGAGGTAACAAAATACAAGTGGAAGTTATTTAAAAGAAGGAATAAGTGGTCACGTCATAGGTCTTTGTAAAGAATCTCCAAGAGTCACAGATTTGGGTTCTTGTTATGCCGTTTAACTAGCTTTGCCGACTTGCGATCTTATGGCAACAAAGGGACTGGGAAGATAGCTGCTTCGGTGTCTTAGAAGGTTAGAGCTGGCAGGTGTAACCCATTCCTCAGGTCTAGTGGTGCATCGAACCCAACACCTCACGTGTCCATAAAAAATATGCCTACTCCCTGCCTCTCAGGGCCCAGAACTATGGAAAATAATTTATACAGCAGTTATCCTCGTCTCGGATTGTTGGGGCCAGACACCTGTAGCTGGGCCGTGCTTTAGACATTGCTCTTTCAAAGGACCCGGCTGTGCTTTGCCACAGAAGTCGACATCCACCGCCCCCCTTCGGAGCCTCTCAGCTGTTGCGTAATGTCCTCCCGTGCGTCAGGCTTTGCCTGTTTTCTTCTCACCTGTGTTTGTCCTGCACATCCTCACCTGTGTGCAGCCCTCTTGAGTGCATGTTCACGCACCCATGCTGGAAATGTCCTACAGGTGGATGAGGGAACTTTCTTTGCTTGTTGTTGAGCCACAGTTTCGCGTGACCAAAGGGCTGGATGCCAGTCTGTGTTCAGCCCCTGGAAGGTTCTGCATGAATCAGTGTCCTTACGGGGTGAATTCAGAGATAATTTGTAAGGTTCTGCTTGTACCCTTGGGGGTGAATTTGAGGAAACCTCATCTGAGGAGCCCTGTTGGGGTCCCCTGAGGTATTAACCCTTGTTCAGCACCCATGGCCGCCCTTATTTATGGCTGACCCCTCCTGCCTGGGGGGCAGTCATGGCTCCTCTCAACACGAGGCACGGTGTCTGCCTGCTTGAGAGCATGTTGGCTACAGCGGGTCCAAATAAATCATTAAGTTCCGCCCCACCCTGTGTGACCTACCTGATGGCAGTGGTCAGTCGAGACAGCCGCAGGGCCTGGGGGTCCCTACCAGTACGGCCAGTGGCCCATTGCCATTGTGAGGGGAGGACCGCCCCACTGATTCATCAGGTTGTGGAGCACTGACCCCTCCCCAGCCTCCAGGGTTCTAAGAATTTACTAGAAAAGTGCAGAGAGAAAGAAGCTCTGAGCCCAGATGACCCAACTCTACTGCCAGCTTAGCGGTTAGTGGAGCAGAGGGGTGAAGGTGCCGGCATCTCAGTGAATTTTAGTTAAGAAGCGACCACCTGCCTGGGCTTCATCCCCTGATGGACCAACCTGTGACCCCAGCAGATGTGGCACCTGGTTCCCTTCTCAGAAGTGTGTGTGTGTGTGTGTGTGTGTGTGTGAGCGCCTGCACGCACACACCTGCAGACGCTAGGATAAAAGGCTTCTGGGATATTACAGCACAGCAAAGCGGCGTTAGCTGGGTTCCTTGTGAAATGAAGAAAAGGTCTTCCTGTGCACGCCACCCGCCAGTGCATCGCTCTCTAGGTCGAGATCCACACGCAGGGCTGGGCTGAGGTGCAGCTTAACAGACACCTTGGGCAGTCCCGTGGCGAGCTCGGGGTGCAATGGCCCTTCAAAGATTTCTCACATGCAGGCCTGGGAGAGGTCAGGAGGTGCAGGGGTGTAACCTGGGGTGGCTGGAACAAAGTACTGCAAACCAGGAGGCAGAAAACCACAGAAATTTATTGTCTAATGGCTCTGGAGACCAGAGGTCTGAGGTCAAGGTGACGGCCAGGCTGTGGTCCCTCTGAAACCTGTAGGGGACGGTCTTTCCCGCACCTTCTGGCTTCTGGTGCTCTGTGGCTTGTAGGAGCATTTCTCCAACAGCTGCCTTTTGGTCACGTGGCTGTCTTCTCTCTGTGTCTGTGTCTCCTCATACAAGGACACCAGTCATCTTGGATGAGGGCCCCCATCCCCCTCCCGTATAACCTCATCGTAACTAACTGCATCTCCAAAGACCTTGTTTGCAAACAAGGTCATGTTCTGAGGTTCCTGTTGTCATAAATTTGGGGGACAGTATTCCACCTATTGCAGAGGGGTGGCCTCCTCCGGCCGAGACGATTCTTGAGGGGGTCTTAGCTGTGAGCCGTTGGCCTTCCCTGAGCTGGGAGACAAGGCTGTGTTCCAGGAGGGAAGATTTGTCCTCCACGCTGCCCTGCTCCATCCCCACGCGCTCTCCTCTTCCCTGGGCTTGTGGCGGAAGGTGAGGTGAGGGCGAATTTGTGCACACGGGGTTGATAACGTTGAATCTCAACTTCGTGCTTTGGTTCTCGAAGGGGGATCTGGACCCCTGCCTGTCTCCTGGCCTGCGAACCTCACTTCTTCCTCTGGCTGTTGCCTCGGCACCCGCTGGACTTGCCCACGTCCCAGACGCCACTCTTCCCCTTCTTCAGCACATGTTCTTACCAGCTGTCCTCACAGCCGTGGCCTCCCCTGTCCTGAGGTTGGAAGGACGTTGCAGGAAAGAGGGTCTTAGCACTGGGAGAGCGAGGGTGAGCCCACCTGAGGGTGGAACGGGAGCAGGATGGCTGTGTGCAGGCCGCGTCGGGAGGCAGGCCGCTGAGAGGGCCGTCTGCACACACCTGTCACCTGGGGCCGCAGCGGGGAGGACTCACTACGAGACGAGTATAAGACGGTGCGCTTGGCGACCTGGGCTCAAGTCCTCGTAAAATAAACGGTGCACTAGGGATGAAGGCCGAGCTGGCGGGCCACATCCACCTGGGAATCCCAGAGGTGCGTTCCCCCGGCCCTGCGTGGTCCTTGGCAGTTCACAAGACGAGGGGTGCACTGGGGTGAGAAGTGTCCCCCCAAATTCGTGTTCTCCGGAACCTCAGAATGCGACCTTATCAGGAGACAGCGTCCTTGCGGATGTACTAGTCAAGTTAGACGAGGTCATGGTGGGGAAGGGTGGGCCCTTCATCCAGTGGGATCGAGGTCCTTCTGAGACGAGGAGAGGAGGTGCCGTGTGCGGCGGGGAGATGCCGGGTGGCGAGAGGCGCAGGCGTGGAGCCAGGGAAGGGGCACCAAGGGCTCCCGGGCACCGGGAGCTGGGAGGGGGCGCCGCCCCGCCGGGCCCTGGATCTCGGCCTTCAGCTGAGAATGGCGAGAGTCCATTCCTGTGGCTCTGAGGCAGCCCGGGACGTGGACACAGAGGGTGCAACCGCTTCTAATGGGCACAGGGGGAGGAGCTCCCGGGGGAGCCGGTGGCGAGGGTTCGGCGGAGGAGGGCGCCCCCGAGGGCTGAGTGATGTCTGGGCTGGGTCCGGGCCGCGCGGAGGCCGGGCCGTGATGGCTGAGCCCTCCCTTCCAGCAGACGTCAGCGGAGTTCCGGCACGTCTCTCCCCGCCCAGCGCTGGGCTCCAACCTTGCAGGGTTCCAGCGGGCAGAGCTGCAATTTCTTATTTTTTCTTGGCTACAGTTAGGTTTCCAGCCGGGGTGAGCCGTCCCCTCCACCCCGACTGGAGCCCGGGAGCGCGTGCGCGGAGTGAGTCGCCGTCGGGCGGCGCTTTATTCGGGCGCCCAGGCCTGGGGCGCGGAGGCCCCTCTTTCTGCAGCAAGACACGTGTCTGAATGTGAAATGGCATTAGAGCCTCGTTCCTCCGGTGCTGCTGCTTCTTAGAATAACAAAAACACATCAGTGGTGAGTTTCAGTGTTATTTTTAATAAAAGAAAACCCTTTAATTTACATATATTTAAGGCTAAGTAAATGAAAATGCATTATGTTACCACTGTTCTAGGGAATAATGAGCCCACAGGGTTCAGAAGAGCGTTTGCTCTTCAAGCCCCGCACGCCCCCAGCTCAGGCCTGCCGCTGGGACAGGTCGGGGGCAGGGACCACGCTCCTGCTGTATGAGCTGGGCCGGCAGTGCCCCCAAGGGAGGCCTGGGGACAAATGGATTTGACCCCAAGCCTCGGCCCCAAGCCTGGTTACCCAGGGCGCGCCCTGTAGGTGCGTGGGGCCCACTTCCCGGCAGGTAGGCCCAGGGGTGGCCCTATGGCACGCGCCTCCCTCTCCCAAGAGCCGGGCTGGTGGCACTGACCCTCTGCTGCCCACACAGAGCCAGCCAGGAAAACAAAAGAAAGGGCACAGACATACCCACGTGCACACACAGGAACACGCACTTAGATGCGCACACACTTCGCTTCCTGCATTTTATTACAAGAAACATGTCCTCGGGATCACTGAAAACCAGCATCTCGAGACCTTCATAGGAGCCTGGCATTTTCCGTCCTCCTAAGGGTCCCCAGAGAGGCCGCACTGGAGGCTCAGGTCACCTCCAAGGTCCATAGGGTCCGAAGTCCTGCCCCGAGGAAGGTCAGCTGGTGGTGGTGTCACTGTGAGTCCTTCATCACCAAGCACCTGCGCTGACGTCAGTGGCGGCCAAGCCGCCTCCTCCAGGAAGACGCCTCCTTGTCCACCTAAATGAAGAGGTAAACTGAGGCAAGTGCAGACAACCAGAAAGTGAGTCTGTCTGGAACTACCACAGGAATTGCAATTAGGGAAATGCACATGCAGCCACTGAAGGTGAGGCCTTGAGGGTTTGGGGCAGCGTCCAAACGGCAAGTCCGGTGGCTTGAGGACGGGAGAGAGTCTTGGCGGATGGTCGCTGGTCAGGAGGTGGGTTTCGGTTTTCCGTAAATCGGGCGTTTGGGGAACTCGGTCTCTCCCTTCTTAGGCCTCCTTTCCACATGGGCGCAGGTGTGAGGTTCTTCGTTTCACATCCCTGGTTCCATTTTAAGCTAAACTCCTTTCGGGTTCTCTACCTCGAGGGCGCATTTGGGTCTGGGAGGCCCCGGGTTCTCTGCCCCTCACGTCCCGCGGCCGGGCTGGACCAGAGGAGGGAGCCGGCAGCTCGGACGCCTCAGTGCTCCCCCGTCCCGCCCAGGACCTTTCCCTGACAAGTTCCAGACGCGCCCACTGCGGAGGAGACTGCAGCCTTGCTCACGAGAGCTCTGACGTGGGTCTTGCAGCGTCCTTCACAGCCCCGGAGCCAGTGGGCAGGGCGGGGGGTGGGGGTGGGGGGGGTGGATGGAGCCGGCCACCTGCAGGCCAAGGAGTGCTGCAGGAGACCCAGCGGAGCTGCCGCCAAGGCGCAGTCCCCTGGCCTTTCTGTGACATTTAACCGCCCTGGGCAAGGACACGCTCTTTTCTGTCTGTTTCTGTTTTCTCCAGTTAGTCGGGTGACTTGAAAAGAAGCCAGATAAGCGCATTGTTTGCCTGACAACACCCTGATGACACTGTCTGGGGAGACAGGAGGGAAAGACTCCCTTTCTGAGTGGTGGGGTCTTTAGGGAGGCCTTGTGTCACCCCACGCTTCTAGGTTAATGACCACAGAAAACCTGGGAAGGGGGAGCTATAATTTTTCTCCAGAAAGTACAGCTATTTTTACGCCCATGAAGGAGCTTCGAAGGACTCCGTTTTGCAGCTCAGTAGCATGATAATTTTCCTAGAAGGGCTCCCTGTGCTCCTATTTGAAGGACACGTCCTGTGCATTTGATTAAATTTGGGCAGCAAGTTATGAACTGGACTAATGAAATCCATTCCCACCTCGCACTGGCCCATTGATGTCAGTGAAGACGCAAGCGTATCCCCTGGAGCGCCTGGCGGGGCATCTGCCTGTATGCGTGGCCTCCTTGGTGCAGCTCCTTTCTGCTTGGGAAATCCTAAGCCGGCATTTGTTTACCAAACGGCACAGGGTTATCTTCAACGTCTTGGAAAGGAGCGCCCTTCAGGGAACTGGATGGGCGGTCGTGTTTCAGCCCGCAGCCCGTTATTATGAACCCGTGTGAACCTCATGGTGTTTGAAAAGGGGAACCAGGGAAACAGTCTGCACTGAGAAGCCAGAGAAGAGCTAGTGTTCCTGCTGAGATTTCCCATGAAGGGACACACTGCTTTCGTGGTGGTGGCATCTCCCTGTTTCCTCTTGTTTTTAAACCGGGTGAAACTGGAAAAGTGATTCTTTTTAGAGCCTGGTTCCGGAGCGGTTCTCCTGCTGGGCCAGACCGTCCTGGGGGTGGGGGGCTGACGTGCCCCGAGCCCGCATCCACGGGTTCCCTCGCTTTGTCTCAGGAACGCCTGCCCTGAGAGTTTGTTGATGGATGGCCTTTGGCACACTGTTCAAAATCTTCTGCCGCTCAGAGCGGTCGGGGAAAGTTATGTTCGAATCTTCCTGCTCCTCCCTTCTCTCCCTGTTTAGATGCAGGCTGCCCAGGCGGGTCCTGACAGGAGGTGGAGAGGGTGTGGGGGCCCCAGAGCAGCAGCCGGAGGCTCGGAAGGGCGATGCTGAGCCAGAAGGACGTGCCTTCCTGTCAAATCCTGGGTCCTCTGTGCGGGAGGGGCCTCGAGCTGGTGGGAGAGGAAGACCAGGGCTGTGAAGAAAGAGTGCCCACTTTCCCGGTCTGCGGGGCGGCAGGGTGGGGCATCTTGATGCACGCAGACACCGCTACTTCAGGAAGCTCTTCGCTGTCTCTGTATCTTTAGTACAGCGTCTGTGATTATGCAGGTGGTGCCCGTGTCTCTGTGGACAGCTAGCTCCGTGAGGGGGCCACGCTTTCCTCGTCGGGGGGTCCCCGGGAGAACACAGGACCAGCCCACAGGACCACTCGGGGAGGGATGGCTCACGGTCAGTGTGGTTTGGCCCAGGTGCCACCTGGCCACGTTCCCCAAGGTCCAAGGCCAATGCCAGAATGTCCTTTGAGGATCCCACCCTGAACGTTTTGCAGGTCAAAGCAGGTGACTTATCAGGATGGTTTTGTTTGATCTTTAAGGAAATCATCTCAGTAGGGATTTGTGGGGCTGTTTTCCAAACTGAAGGCAAAGCTATCTGCTAAACTCATTCCTTGGGTTACAGAAAGCTAGCGTTTGGGAGTGAGCAGGTACGGGTTAGGCACAGAACCCCCCAGCCTCCCTTGGCGGGGAAGTCGTCAGTGTCAGAAGCATGATAGCAGCTGTCAAAAGTGCATGAAATCAGCTCTGCAGATGGTGAAACAGAACTCACAGTTCCCTTTGTTCTGTGACAGGGTGAACATTTCAAATTTTTCATCAAAGAGGAAATGGAATTCCAACACTTCCACATCGAAATAGCGGGTCCCGTCCCCCCTCTCGCTTCTCACAACCAACAGTGAGTTGTGTAGAGCAGATCAGTCCTCTAACCCAAGAGGACAGACTGGCGGACAGAGGTACCTCCTCCCCAAATACGCTTCGTTTGGAGTAAAATCTGAAACCGTGAGTTGGGCCAAAGGCGCATTTTCGGATGTGACCCCAGGCCCAGCCTCCGCGTTCCGGGCCTCGGCCTGGCTCCTGCACGCGGTTGAGGGTCTCCTTGCAGAGAAGAGGCTCGCGAAGACCTGCTTTGTCCTCACCGCTCCCTCGTTCTGCTTCCCGGCCTGTGACAGACCCACCCTGGTGGCTTCAGCCCCGGGTCCCGCTCGCTCCCCTGCCCTCAGGGGTCCTCTTTGGGGCAGCTGCCTGCGTCCCAGGTGGGAAGAACGAGGGAGGAGCAGGACAGAGGACGCAGCGGGTCCCTCAGAAGCTCCCCTTCTCGGGGCAACCTTGACTGAGCGTGTGGAGCGGTTTTATTGCCTTAAACTGGCTCTGAAGGCCAGGAGGGTGTGACTGCGTGTCAGGAGCTCGCAGAAACCCTGCTCTGGGGCTGGGATGGGGGGAGGCCGTCTTCCCGCCTCTGCTCAGACCAAACGCCGCGTGGAAGAGTGAGCAGGGCCCCAGTTCTTCGCGGGGTGAGGGTGCGCCGGGGCGGACGGGCACGGCCCTGCTGTCTTCTCTCTCCACTGACCGGCTGCCCCGGACGGGGAAGGACGGGGCCGAGGAGTGGGATTGCTGGGTCATATGGCAGCTCTATTTTTAGTTTTTTAAGGAACCCCCGGACTGTTCTCCATAGTGGCTGCGGCAATTTGCCTTCCCACCAGCAGTGCAGGAGGGCTCCCTTTTCTCCACACCCTCTCCAGCGTTTGTTCCTTGTTGTCTTTTTGATAATAGCTGCTCTGACAGGTGTGAGGTGATAGCTCATTGTGGTTTTGATTTACATTTCCCTGATGACGAGTGATGTTGAGCATCTTTTCAGCTACCCGTTGGCCATTAGTATGTCTTCTTTGGAAAAATGTCTATTCAGGTCTTCTGCCCACTTTTTAATCAGATTGCTTGTTTTCTTGATATTGAGTTATATGAGTTCTTAACGCCAAATGAAATAAGTCAGACAGAGAAAGACAAACCCTGTATGTTTTCACTTATATGTGGACTCTAAAAGACAAAACAAATGAACAAATATAACAAAACAGAAATACAGATATAGAGAACATTCTAATGGTTGCCAGAGGGGTGGGGGTGTGAGGGGAAGGGTGAAATAACTGAGGGGGATTAAGAGGTGGAAAATACCAGTTATAAAATAAATAAGTCATGGGGATGTAATATATAGCACAGGAAAAATAGTCAATAATATAATAATAACTTTCTGTGGTGCATAATCTATAAAAATATTGAATCAATCACTGTGTTGTACACCCGAAAGTAATATAATATTGTAAGTCAACTATACTTCAATTTTAAAAAAGACTATTAAAACAGGGCAGCTTTGAAATTTACATACCCATATCCAGATATGGGTTTTCCTGTAGCTGAAGGAGGTAAGGAATCAGTCACAGTGTACCTTTAATTCATGTAAGAAAGTAAGCTTGTCTGATATATTTTGTAGATTGTCATGTTATGGGATCCAAATAAATATACTGTGAGGTCCTGTGTACATTTTCCAAATAGATATGGTGGAAGAGCAGCTCTGCGCTGCACCTGTCTGGTCAGCCTTGAGTATAAACAAAGTCACCATGCACATTTCTCTGGCTGTACATGCCTTAGACTTTAATTCCAAATGCTTGAAACCCAACCAAAACTAACTTGAGCAAAACAGGGGCTGTCCTCAGGTGGTCGTCCTCTGTGTGCGTCTGTGTCCTGATCTTCTCTTCTTCTAAGGACGCTAGTCAGACTAGATCAGGGCCACCCACGTGGCCTCATTTTAACTAAATCGCCTCTTTAAAAGCCCATCTGCAAATGCACTCACATTCTGAGTCCTGGGGGGATTAGGGCTTCAACATATCGATTTGGGGGGAATACAATTCAGTCCATAGCAGCAGCCTTTCCCATCCTTGTCCTGCACACATGAATGTAGGAAAGGGAATGCTCTTGTCCCCAAATAGGTGGCCAGGTGTATCTTGCAGTGAAGCTCAGAGCCAATACCATCAGGAATCTGAGTTCAGCCTCGTGAGTTTAGTAGGTCTTTGTCAGCCAGGTTTTAGGAATAAGAACAATGCTTTCCAGTTTTAAATATCTAAAAATAACCTCTGTGTTATCGTTTTTAGCTTTTCTATACATTTTTTCATAATTTAAAAGCATGGTAAGAAAATAAAATTGTTGAATGCTTTTAAATCGAGAAACTGAAAAAATGAAACTGAAACTGAAAAAATGTGGAGCCCTGGTCGTTTAAAATCGACACGCGCCTTCCCGGGAGTGCTTTTCGTGGGTGTGTGCACGCGCTCCACAGAGAATGCTGTCTCGGGTGGACCCCCCGCTTCTGGGCGGTGGGGCGGGATCCCGGTGGCCTTGCTCGGACACACACCTGTCATCAACCTTCGGTGGATTTCGGGGATGGAAACCTTTCCCACAATTAAGGTGCAGGGAGAGGATTAATCTGCTGCTTGTAATCTTGTCAGAAACGGGATGCTATAATCTAGCGGTTGGCTGAAGTCCAGCGGCGGCCCGCTTGGCCGGGCCGGTGGAGGTGCGTGCCTTGTCATCTGCTTTCCTGAGCCCTCTGTACCTGCCGCGGGGTGGACGGGAAGTGAGGGCGTGATTGATTCCGAGCCGCTCACAGGGCCTTGAAATAGCTTTTGTTGTTGGCTGGCTGAGGCTGGCATATGTTGGGAGTGAAAGAAAACAAAGTCCGGATTCTGTTTTCCTAAAACCTGTTGGGCAGGCAGCCTCCGCTGCAGGGTGAGGCGGTGCCTGGGGAAGCGGCCGCTACCTGGCACGACATCGCGACATGTCTTCACCGTAGACTGCCCCACCTCTGCCTCCAAACAGGTTCTGGGAAACGTCTGATAAGCTTGATTAAGGGTACGTTCCCTACAAGGACTTAGGGCTCTGAGGATATTTATGAAGCAGAATTTCTGTTGACTTTGATCCTTTTGGGTGGTTAAGTGCTAATAAAATGAGACTAAGCTGGCTTAGATGTCTCCCAGCTGGTGTTCTGAGCCCACCGACAACGGATGAGCATCAAATATTAATCCCTCCCTGGTGTTCTTCCCACTCCGGGCGCTGTCACCCGAGCACCAGGCCGGATGGGCGAGTTTGTGCCGAGGGTCTTCTCGCCTGGCCTTCCTCGTTGGTGACCTCATTTTCCTCTTTGCCACCGGCCTCAATTCACAGAAGACCCGTAGACTCGGAGTCTTAGTAAGTGCCCAGGCTGGACAGGCTCCACATGGTCGGAGGGGATGGAGAACCACCCATCCTTTCCCGGAACCTTCCCCGGAAGCGGAGTGCGAGTCGAGCTGGGCCGTCCTGGGACCGTGCGGCTTTGCTGTGACTCTCTCATAGAGCGTGCCACACCAGGCACTGGCTTTGTCTACCAGGCAAGCTAATTAGCCATCAGTGTATGGGCTGCTGTTCTCTCCGGAGGATGATAGTTGAGAACGTTTTCTTTAAAAGAGTCGCCAGGCTTGGGTTCCTGGGAAAACAGATTTTGGGACCAGGTTTTGCATGTGGGAAGTTTACTGGGAATTCTCCCGAAAACAGCCTCTGTGGGGGGTGAGCCGGGCAGGGCTGGGCAGAGGGAGGAGCTGAGGGCAGTGAGGCCCCAGCCAGCCCTGGGTGGGGCTCTGGGCAGGGGCACCCCCCCAAATACTGCGATCACCCCTGTGTCCCGCTGCATCATCTGCTCACGAGGGACCCGCCCCGTGGGGTGGCTGAGGGGGAGACAGGAGTCTGCAGGGGGAGAGGGCATTGGGCTGGGACCCCTCCCCGGGGGTGTATGACCCCAGAGGCACCCCTCCAGCTTGGACGGACTGCTAGGGGTCTGTGGGCCTGAAGACTGGGTGGACCTGGCCGTTCCCTCGCAGGACGCAGTCATGGTGACGTGGTTCCTTGACGTCCACTGACACGTGCTCCGTCTCTGCGAGGGCCCTGCAGCAGACCTGACGCCTTCCCTCAAATCGTGCATAACTCTTGGCTGTGGGTAGCATGGCTCCCGAACCCTGGGGTCCAGGGTGAGGGTCTCCCGTTGGCTTGCACCACCCAACGTGACATTTCCCCACCGTGGATATTTCTAGTACCCAGTACTGGGGTCTCCCAGGCCACGGGGCGCATGGGGAGGGCCTTGCACCACCGTCTGGCCTTGCCTTACGCCCCTGCCCTTCTCGGGGCCCATAGAGCTGGGCATTTTATGTCTCTGGGTCAGTGTTGGAGCCCGTTGCCCAGCCTGCAGTGTGCTGCCTGCAGAGCCCGAAGGTGGCCCTGGGCCTGGCCCCTTCTACATGGTAGACGCCCGAGTGGTGACCATTTCCCCTTCCCTTTGGAGGGCACCTCCCGGCCCTAGAAGTGCCGGCTCCTGGGGTTTATTTCCCACCCTCCGGAGTGCACGTGTCTCAGCGTGGCCTTCAGTTCTGGCTCCTGCAGTCTGATGGCCTCGATACGGTGGACCGGTGTGGGTTCTGCGGAGGACTTGGACAGTCCACGTCCCATGGCACCCCCGTGGCAGAGCGCAGGGAGTGAATGCTGCAGAGGCACTGTGTGTCCACCCCAGGAGAACCTGAGCCGCGTCTGGTCCCCCTTCTTGTCGGGGGTGGACAGGGCGCCTTCCAGGTCAGTGTCTGTCTCCAAAGTTCCCGATGCCCCGGAGCCTTCCCTGGTGGGGTGGCCGCACCGGGCACACAGCTGCTCGGCTGAGCCTGCAGCCCTCGGGCTCCCTTGAGGTTTCGTAAGGACGCACTGATGAGCTACGGGGAGACACCCTCCGCATCCTTCAGGTCCTGCAGAGCAGTATTGTCTTTGACTGGCTAACTTATGTGGGGAGTCTGAGGCTTCCCGAACCCTCTCCACGCTGATAGCTCTCACCCCACAGTCTAGGAAACCACCCACGTCCGTTCCAGCCTTATGGAGTGTACCCAGTCCGGGTGTACACGTAGGAATCGGGCAGATTACCGTCGGGCAGGTCTGTGGCCCAGTGGTCCTGAGGCGAGCGGGGCGGGCGGGTTCCATTCAGTGTCTGCTCTGACGGGGCCCTGACGATGCTCTGTGTCTCCGGATAGCCATGCTGTTTTGACCCTGGTTCCTCTGAATGTTGGGGTACTCTCCTTTCCGTATGGTACCGTTACCCCAGAAGGGCAGTAGGTCCATTTTGAAAGGGTCTGAGGGACTAATTACCGTGTGGGTTGGATTTTATGAGAAAACTAAATATCCACTGTGAAGGCCACAGAGGCTTAGAGTTTGTTACAGCAGTGAGCCTTACAGCAGTTCCCACGACACGTTGTGAGTGCTTTAGAAGAGGCCTGCTGCAGCGACCTCACGGCTGCCCTCCCCAGAAGGGATTCAGGAAATGTTGACTTCAACTCTGTAAGCTATTCATTAGTGTGTGCTTCCCACTCCCCTGTGCCAGTGGGCATGGGAGCTCAGGTGGCGTCAGTGTAGCACGTGGCGAGCCTTACGGAAGCCAGTTAGGAGGGGTGAGGCATGAGGGGCACACCCGCTCCTCTTCCCTGTGATGCAGCGATCACCGTCCGCGCCGGTCACACTGGTCACGGGTTCCATTGCTTGTGGCCCGGGGCCTCACAGCATCACAGGCTGGGTGGGTGTGGGAGGGGCGAGGCTGACCCTCGGGAGTGGCGGCCCTCTCAGTGGGAGGTCATGGCCCTTCCTCAGCGTAATAACAGAATGTCTTCTGGTCCGTTTCTCCATAATCTTTTACCCAAGCTGGGTTTCCCCATCCACTGCCCTCATTTCCGACCTGACGCCACGTAGACTTCCTTGTCCCAATGTTAGCGTGTATCTTACCTAGTTTTAGGTCCTGGCAAACATTTTTTCAAGCATACTGCTTCTTTTGCAGTTGCTCTGTTTTTTGTAAACCCATCCTAATAATTTCCGCTCGCCACTTATTCTGTAGAAAGCAGAGCTCCTGATAAACGAGAGAGCCATTGCAGAAGTGCACTTGAACTGCTGGGAATTACCCAAGAGAATGACATGTCATGCAACTTTATACTTAACAAGGTGATCTCAGTGTAAAGCTGGGTACATTTTTATTTGGAAGACTGTACATATAAGTATAATGATTTAGCTAAATCTCTTAGCTTGTACCTAGAATTTTGGTTCAAAAATACAGCTTTTAACCAAATGGGTAAGTTTCCTAGGGGATGCGGGATTTGGATTGGCCTTTTGAGTAAGGCTGAGTGACAGGTTTGGGGCAGCAAAGCGTTGCAAATAGGGGCTGGGCTAAGCACAGGCGGGGGTTGGGTGGGGCAGCACGGGTGAGCGTTTTGGGAATCACAGGCTCCCAGGCCGGTTCCCTCTCTCCTCGGCTTGACTTGCCCGCATGTGGACAGAGCAGGGCTGGCAGAACGTCCACTTCCTGTTAGAGACGATGTTTCCTTCGCGGCTTCTTTGGCTATTTTGTTATTGTGTGATGCTCATCGAACACCAGGTTTGTGAGTGCGGGAGGTGGCGTGTATAATTAGCAGAATCCCCGGCTTTCGTCAGTTTAGACGTGAAAATCTGTGTAAGGAAAGTGGAACAGAGCAGAGCCGGCAGGGGGGGAGGAGGGCGACTCGTGCTCGGGGCGGGTCAGCTCGTAAACAAGTGCAAACGATTCCAGTGGACCTGTCGCAGACGTGCACACAGACGGTTACCTACCTGTCTGTGCTCTGTATTTATCTGATTCAGGCCCTCTGGAAATAACGTGTTCGTAATTTTGTTTGGATTTAGCGTAAATGTGCGCTAGGTCCCCGCCTCTGGAACTTGAGCAAGCAGGCAAGTTCCTGCGGATCGTGTCAAAACGCAGGTTTTGGCCCGGGAGGGGCCCGAGGCTGTGTTTCCAGCAAGCTCGCGGGAGATGCTCGTGCTGCGGGAGCGACACCTTGAGCCGTGAGGCTCTGGGCCCTCGGCGCGTGAAGTCTGAGGACCGTCGGTCCCGGAGGCCCTGCTGGGTCAGAGCCGGCCACCGTCCTGGTTGCAGGGCGGAGCCGCCACTTGGCCTGGCCCAGCCGGGCTCCCGCTGCACGCAGCCTCGGCCTGAGGCCGCCAGGGCCAGCCCACCTTCCCGGCAGCTTCCCGGAAGGAGACCCTGGGGCGTGGGTTCACCTGTGGGCTCTTCACCCGGGAGGATGTTGGAGGGTTGCACGCTGAGCCCTCTCTCTCCTAAGGTCTCCGCAGAGGAGACTCACCAGCCTCCCAATTAACAAATCAGAAGATGCTTTCTTTTACTGCATCTTTTCCCGGTCGGTCTCCATCCTGCCTCCCAAGTAGCCCCGCAGCCCACTTCTCTGAACCTTCCCCACCACCGCCTGTTCTGGGTGTGGCCACCCACCTGGCCTCCGCTCCGCTCTCTGCCCGGTCCTCAGCCCGCGGGTCCCCTCCGGAAAATGCGAATTCACCGCCCTTCCCTGGGAAAGTGTCCGGCGGCTCCTCCTTGTCCTTGGGTCAGACTCGAGGTCTTCTTTGTGGCTGAGGAGGCTGTGTCATCGGGGTCCCCTCCTCGAGCCTCAGGTCACGCCTCTCACCCTCTGCCCAGGAATCATCAGAGACTGTGGGACCAAAATGGTGAAATTGTAAAGGTTAACAACCTGTAGTATTAGGATAGGGACGACTGCCACGTGTTGATTTCCTAGTAGGCAGCAGGCACGGAGCTGGGTGCTTGGGGAGTGAAAGTGGAAGGACTGCCACGTGTTGATTTCTTACTAGGCAGCAGGCACGGAGCTGGGTGCTTGGTAGGTGAAGGTGGAAGGAGCTGGGTGCTTGGTAAGTGAAGGTGGAAGGAATGGGTAGATGAAATAAACGTTTGTTGGAAGGACCTGTGGCCTCTGATGCGAGTGCTCACGTGTTGGGGCAGAAGCTTCGTTAAAGAGAGTCTGGCCAAGGCCGTCATCCCTCTTGGCCTCCTGGGTCCCACCTCTCGGGGGGTTGGGGGGGACCCTACCCGGGGGCAGCAGAAGCCAACAGCAGCCAACGGCCCCCTCTGCTCGCACACCAAGTTCAACCTTTCCCTGGTAAGAACGGTTTTTCTCAATACTATTTATCCTTGTCGTATTCTGTTCGTTTAAAGCTTATGTTCCTCAGTCTTCATCTCACCTCTTCTAATGTTTTTTCACTTACATCTAGTGGGCTTTAGACTTTTATCTTAATCTTCCCTCTCCCCCACCTTCCTGAGTTTTTTATCTCAATGGTTTTTGGATTTAGTTTTTATTTAAATATCATCAGTCACGTCTTATTTCCGATATTACTTCCTTTTAGAGGAGCAGAGCCCACATGGGGCGGCTAGCAAGGGCTCTGGGGATCAGACGGTTCAAACGCAAACCTTATCCGCATGAAGTCCGTAAAGATGTTATCCTATGTTTTCTCCCAAATGAGAAAAAAAAAACCCTGTCACACGTAGGCTACTAACTTATTGTTTTTGTATGTGAAGTGAGGTAGGGAGCCCACTTCTTGGTTTCTGTGGATGACCAGTGGGGCCATTCTTTCCTTGCTCATCTGCAAGGCCAACACTGTCAGAAATCAGGTTTCCCATGCGCGTGGACCTGTTTCTAGCATCTATACTGTGCTTCACTTGTTTGTCAGCCCTCAGGCCCGCACCACACCGTCCTGATTACTGAAACTACATAGCAAGTCTCTGTGTCTGGTTTATGGTTTTCCCACTTTAAGCTGTTAATATGATAACTGTAGCAATATGGGTTTTAATGTTTTTTAATGCAAAAGTAACCTTGAAGTCCTTCCCTGTGGACATGGATTTTATTTGATAATGATTTTGTTAGTATTTTTGCATTTGTGTATATGCGTGTTTTTGTTCTTGTGTAAGGTTGGCCTGTCGTCTTTTTTTGTATTATCTGTGATTCTGATAACTAGCCCAATAAAATGAGTTGAAGGAATGTTTATTCTTTCTACGTTCTCTGGAATGGTTGCGTCATGGAATTATACAGTGATTGGTAGAACTCATCTGTAAAACCATCCATATTTTCTTTGTAGATATATTTTAAAATATTGATTCAAGGCATTTAAAGGTTTCAGGATCATTCAGTCCTATTGGGGTCAGTTTGGATAACTTGTTTTATGTAGGAATTTGTTATTTTCACATTTTTTTCCAAATTACTCGGCCCGGATGTGTTTTAGTACTCTTTGATATTTAAATTTTTGTTGTATATACGTAGTTACCTACTTTTTCATTTATGCTATGTATATTTTATTTTCACTTGTTTTACCTTTATATTCTTCTGAGATTTGTTAACTTGATTAATCTTTTTCAAAGGACCAAATTTTGGCTTTGTTTATCCTTTTTCCCATACCTTTATTTTCAACTGCATTACATTTTGTTCATTATTGTTTCCCTTCTTTTGCTTTGTTGAGTTTGTTCTGCTGTTCTTGCAGGTTATTAACTTCCAGCCTTTTAAAATTTTCTAATATAATTTAAGACTATAAATTTGCCTCTTATCATGACCTTGGCCACATCTCACAATTACTGATACCTAATATTTTTAATAGATATTTTCTAACTTCCATAATGATTACTATTTTGATCCATGAGGCTTTTTTCTTCTTCCACTTGTACTGAGCTATAATTGACATATAGCACTGTGTAAATTTAAGGTGTATGGCGTAATGATTTGACATCATAAAATGATCACAAAGTCTTTGAAAGTGTACTTTTTACTTCACAAACGTACGAATTTGTTTAAAAAGTCATTTTGTTATTGATTTTGAACTTAACATATTTGTTGGATCTAAAATGCTATACAAGAAGTATTCGAATTTCAGAAATGTTAAAATGTGGGAAAATGGCAACAGTAATTATAAGAAGTCCCTGATTGTCAGACACATCCTAATTTAGAGATACTAAAAACTGAAAAAGAAAATTGTATTTTCGAAACTATAAAATTTTGTTGCAGTCAGAAACTGTGTGTCTGTGTAATATCAACTTATTAAAATATGGTGCAATTTACTTTATTTCCTAGTATGTGGTCAGTATTTGTAAATGTTTCTTGAGAGTTTAAAAAATATTTAATTCTCTATTTCTATTATGTTCCTATTACATGAGCCTCTTTCATAGTGTTATTCAGGTATTTTATATCCTTATTGAATTTTGTCTATATGGTTTATTGATTATTTACAGAAGGAATTTTAAAAATCTACTTCTGTGATGCTAGATTTCTCAAAATTTACTTATAATTCCATCTATTTTTGTTTTATATGTTTTGACTTTGTTATTAGGAACAAAAATGCTTAGAACTGTTACATTTTCCTGTTGAATTGAGCCCTTTATGCCCTTTATCAATATGTAATAACATTTTTTTTTAATGTCTCTTGTAATGCCTTTGGCCTTAAATTATTTTTTATTTATTTATTTTTAACGACTACATTTATTTATTTATTTTTGGCTGTGTTGGGTCTTCGTTTCTGTGCGAGGGCTTCCTCTAGTTGTGGCGAGCGGGGGCCACTCTTCATCGTGGTGCGCGGGCCTCTCACTATTGCGGCCTCTCCCGTTGCAGAGCACAGGCTCCAGACGCACAGGCTCAGCAGTTGTGGCTCACGGGCCCAGTTGCTCCGCGGCATGTGGGATCTTCCCAGACCAGGGCTCGAACCCGTGTCCCCTGCATTGGCAGGCAGATTCTCAACCACTGCGCCACCAGGGAAGCCCATATTATTTTTGTTTTCAACTTATACCAATATATTACTACCAGTGTTCTTTGGTTATTTGTTTAGAACATATTTTTCCTTTTTTGTTTTTGATTTGTACCTGTCTATGTGCTCTTATATTTTAGATGTATCTCTCATAACCAACATATAGCTGGGATTTTTAAATTCAGCGTTATAATCTTAACTTTGTAATTAGAAAGTTTTATTCATTAGTATTTATTATGATTAGTGATATACTGAAATTCCTTTCTGCTATTTTACTTCATGCTATTTGTCCTACCTTTCTTAGGCTTCCTTTTTCTTTCTATTCTTACAGCCTTTTAAATTAATTGAATTTTTTTCTTCCCTCCCATCTTATTTTCCAACTCAATTTGGAAGTAATATATTCTATTTCTATGATATTATTGATTACCCTGAAATATTAATAATCCATAAGCTATTTGACTTGACAAAGTCTACAGCTAATATTTTACCCTCTTTAAAAATGATACAAGAAACTTAGAGTGCTTTTATTATAGATTATATGTTGCAGTTGTTCTGTTTCTTAGTTCTAGCTTGTTATTTTTAATCACACAAATTATATGTTACTATTTTCCACAGCTAATGTTTGTTTAGACTAATCCACATATTTACTATTTTCTTTGATAAACATTCTATGTATCTCAGAACTTTTTTTCTAGGATCCTTTCTCTCTTCCTAGACTTCTCCCTATGAAAGTGCCTCTAATGAGGGTCAGTCATGGGATTTTTGAAATATCTTTATTTCATCATCATTTTCAAAAAATACACTGAACTGATTTATCATTTCAAGTCAACATTTATTTTTTCCCATGGCATTTTAGATATTATGCCACGGTCTTCTGGTTTCCCCTATTACTGTTGAGAAATCAGCTATATTTCTAGATCTTGTTTCCTTCTAGAGAATCTATTCTTTTCCTCCAATTTAAAAAAGTCTCTCTTTTTATTTGTATCCATCAATGTCATTAGGATGTGTCTAAGTGTGAATTATTTTTAAATACCCTTCTTGGGGTT
Organism: Balaenoptera ricei; assembly: GCF_028023285.1. Classification (NCBI taxonomy): domain Eukaryota; kingdom Metazoa; phylum Chordata; class Mammalia; order Artiodactyla; family Balaenopteridae; genus Balaenoptera; species Balaenoptera ricei. The sequence goes on from NC_082656.1 coordinate 82,505,898, forward strand.
TATGGACATCCTAAATATGAAGAGTCATGTCCTTTAAAAATATTAGAAAAATTTTAACCATTCTTTTGTCAAGTATTGTGTTTCTTCCATTCTGTTTTCCTTCTAGAATTCTGATCAGAAACATATTCTATTTTCTCATATTATGCTACACCTGTTAAATGCTATTCTCTATTTCCCTTCTCTTTCCTTTCTCTCCTTGCTCCATTTTGGGTACATTTTTGACAATGAGGTCTGTCTTCCAATCATAAATTCTCTCTTTAGCTGTATCTAGTCTGCCGTATAACTTTTCTATTAGAGTTTCTATTTTTAATTATTAGAGCTTTCATTTTTTTAAAAGTTGGATCCTCAGGCCACCATTCTACATATAGTCAAGAAAGATTTTAGCTTCTGTTATATACTTCACTCATTGTTAAATTCACTATCATCTGTGAAAAGCACATTAGGAAAAATAAAATGGCTCTTTGATATCATGGACCTTTCCTTAAGCCTTGACTCTTGGGCAGAAATTGGTTAGGGCACATGTCACATCAGCTCAACAGAAACCCTTATTTACTGATGTTTAAACTAAACTTGTGCAGTAATACTCCTTTGAGCTGTGGCCAATTTGTCAGATTAGGGAGGAATCCCAGTGGGAAAAAACAAAACCGTGCTATAGATCCTTTCTCATTTAGATGATTAGTTAATGACTGAATACTAGTTTTAGACGAGGTAGGTGACCCCCTCCATAGCAGACAGGATAGGAACATAAAAGTTCTCCTGTCGACTCTCATGTGATACCTGACCCCAACTGATGCGAAGCTATTTATGACCTTTATACCATTTGGAATGAATATTCGTACACTTTACTGCAGAAATACTAATATGCTTCATTATGGTCTGCTCTCGGCATGTTAAATAAGATATGGTATCTGGTAGAATTTCCCTTCTAAAATACAAAAAGTCATTGATTCTGAAAAACAACTGGCCTTGGGGATTTTACATAAGAGATTGTGGCCCCGTAATACTTATGCCATTGTGTTCTGGTAAGGATTAAATAACATAAAGTATAGTTTTTTGCACACTGCTTGGTTTAGAGTAAACCCTCAATAAACCGTAATTCTGTGGTTGTTGTTGTTGGATCATTTCAGATACCCCTCTGATTGCCATACTTCTTAAAGTGGTCTTGGGGACGAGGGGGGCAGGAAATGTGGGGCTAGGCGTCTGAATACTTATGTGATGTCTTGCATTTCACATATGTCATAGTGCAAGGGACAGGAGCTTTTAGAAACTCATTAGGCACTGATGTAGGGTGGAGACAGCAAGACTGAGAGCTTACATCTAAATGACTCAGCAGGGGAGGGAGAGGAATAGGAATGTGGAACAAGGTGCTTAAGAAATCAAATCAATTAATACAAACTTCTAGGGCCCTTCCCAGGTCCTTAGAAGGGGCTGTGCAAGAGGGAGGCCTGAAGTCTCTGCTTCAGTGGCTTCTGGGTGGACATGACCCCTGCCCCCCCCCCCACCACTCTGGATGCTGCTTTGAGCACCTGTGCAAACCATCCTTCCTGAGCATCCCACTGGGCTGGGTCATGCAGAGAGTCTGCACTTTGGCTGGTGGCCGCGCCTTTGCTTAGTCCCCAGAGAGTCTCAACCAAATGCACCAGAGGAGATTGATGCAGCCCTGAGCCCTCAGCCCCCTTCACCTCCACTCAGTCTGGAAGGAATAGGTGTCTCTTCCAGGCAAAATCTAGCAGACTGGAGACTGAGCCTTCCAGGCAAAAGATCCAGCTCTGTGACACACGCTGCTTTCTGAGTACAACTGTGGGCCCCCTCGTGGTTGATAATTAGGAATAGTCTTGATAAAGGAAGAGGGATGCCCTACGAGTGAGGAGGGAGGGGGCTAAGCCCAGAGGGGGGCTTCAAGGCGAGAGTTTAGGCGCCTGAGGTGGAGGACCAACCTGCATGCCCCTGTGGTCCAGAATAAGCTGGAGTCTCAGGAGGGCGAGGGGGTCTCGCTGACCTGTTCACGCTGATCCCCAGCCCCAGCCCAGGCCTGGCCCAGAGCAGACCCGACCCGACGTCTGCTGAGTGACTGAGTCGTAGGACTGAGCTCTGAGGGGGCAGGAAGGTGAGCAGGACTGATTTGCTGGCTAGAAGCCAGAGGGAGTTAGAGATAAAATAGAGGTGAGTCCTCCCTCCCCCGAGGAGAATGAGTTCTGCCAGGAACGTGTGGTGTGCGGATTAGATCCCGAGCAGCTCACTGGAGGAAGGTAGGGAGTTCCTTACCTGCGTGCTCCTGGGTGAAGGGGGTGTCAGGGCCCCCCGGCCGCCAGCAAGCGCTGAGAACGCGGTCTTGAAGCCTGCCCCATCACTTCCAGACACTGCCCCCCCGGCGAGGCCGTTTCCAGCCTGACCTGCTGCATCTCCGTCAGTGACAGAGGGGATGCAGGGCCTGGAAAGGTTTGAACCGGTGTTAAAAGCAGCTGAGACAGTGCCAGGGAGAGCTAGCGCCGATGGGCCAGCACTGGGGTTCCAAGAACAGGTCTAAAGTTGTGTAAGGCTTGCGTGTAATCGACGGAAAATCAACATTAAGTTCCTTACCTGGGCTAAGAGGCTCTGCAACTGCCACGAGTGACACAGTTAAATGTGAAAAATTTTAAAAGTGTCTAAAGCAATTTGTATCCTTTTTAAAGTGAGAAGAAAAATTATTTTGTGAAGTAAGCACGTTAAATTATAGAAGCATAAAATGCAATCTATTATTCAGCAACAAAACAAAAATATTAAAAACATCTCAATAGGTGGGAAGAAGATGATCTCTAAGAATTCAAACGTAGGGGGTGATATCTCCTTTCTATTGAATAAACGGTGAAGGAACTGAAATGATGTTTACACAAAATGTTGACACAGAAATAAGAACATTTAAATATGTGGTGTAAAGCCATGAGAGAGGGATTACTTTCATATCATTAAACTAGCAAACATGGAAAAATAGATACAAGTATGAGAGGCTGGATTAGACGAGCCCAGCAGAACTACTGCTGGTCGCTGAGTAAATACAGGGACTATTTCCTGAGGAGGGAGCCGTGAAAAGATCTTTCAGGGGCCCACTCTGGGGTTAGGTAAAAGGAAACTGCAGCTGCAGTGATGCACGCTGAACACAAGAGCTGTTTACCCTCCACCGCAGGTGTTTCTTGACCCAGAGAAGCTAGAGGAAGGTCAGGCCAGTGCAGGCAGTGGCTCCAGAACAAGGTCTCTGTTGACCTCACTGCCCACTTCCAAGGCGCCCGCCTTCAATTGTTTGCTTTCTCCACTGTGCCCAAAGCGTGTTTCATTCACAACTCAACGGTGATGCCCTCATTTCCTGGAGTAACGTCCACCGACCACATGCTATGGGCCGCTTTGCTGAGTGGGATCAGACACAGCATCTGGAACAAGAGAGAACCTGGGTGACTTGGTATTTCACACATGGAGATAACCAGACAGGTGGAGCCCAAGGTGCCCACCGCCAGGCCCTGAAGTTAAGCTGAGAGGAAAAAGGGCTTCCAATTTGATTCTCTGTGTTCGGATTCTCAACATAAGGAATGACTTGCCATGCTGGGTCCTGGGCCCCAAGTGCTTCATTTGGAGATGCTTCCTCACCGTTTGGTTTTTAAAAAATTATATTGAATGTGATTGCTCTAATTGAAGAAATAAATGCGTGCTGATTGGAGGAAAAGTGAATTTTTTAAGTAGAGATCGTAATGTACGAGAAATTTTATATCCTGCATTTTCACTTAGCATTGCATCATGAGAATTTTCCCATAACATGAAAAGCTTTTCTAAAATGATTTTTGAATATTATGCAGTGGTCCCTTATAAATGCAGTTATTTAAGTTGACTTATTTGAAAATATTTTCCTCTTGATGAACATTTAGGTTTTTATTCTCCAAGTGTGATGTAGAAAATTACAATTTAAGTCCCTGGTCAAAATCTTAGTGTTTATTTCTCATTCTTTTCTTAGGGGACAAAATCATGAAATACAACTGCTGGCTTAATAGGAGGTAAACATTTACGAGGCACCTGAGACACTTGGAAAATCTGCACTCCAGAAATGGACACGCCCATCAATAAGGTATGGGAATGATTTCTGATTCCTAGCTACACTTGACAATCTGAGTATTGTTATTTTTTTTTAAATCTTTGCCCTTTTGACCAGGAAACAATGGTATCTAGTTTTAAGTTGTATTCTTTTGGTCATTAGTGAGGATAAAGAGTTTTCATATGGTGACTGGCTCTTTATTGGTCTGCCTTTCTGAATTGCCTGTTTGTATCCATAGTCTATTCTTCTTTGGAGATACTTTTTTTTTGCTATTGATTTGCAAGTGCTTTTTACTTAGTGAGGTATTTAATAGACTTCTGGGTATTGTATATGTTCTAAATATTTCCCCCAATTTGTCATTTGCCTTTGTGCATTTTTTAACAGTAAAAGGATATGAAAAATTTAGGTTGTCAAATCTATCAAAATTTTCCTTAGTGTTTCTATTTTGATGCTATGTTTACAAAATCTGTCTTCACACCATATAGCTATGCATATAAAATTTTCCTTCTCTGGTTCTTTTCTGGCTTTGTTGTTGCAGTAACCCTGTAGTTTATTTAGATGAATGATGTGAGTACAAGTGTCAACATTTATTTTTTTATTACTAATAGTGAAGCAATTATTTTGGAAGATTTTATTTAATAATTCTTTCTCCACTGATTTAAAATGCATTCTTACATCACATTAAGGACTGAAACATAATTTGGTTCTAGTTCTGCTTTTTTGTCTATATCATTGGACTGTTTATCTCGTCTGCGGCGGTTGTACGCTACTCGCATTAGTGTCATCTTATGTACTATGTTTTAATATGCAGCAGTGCTTCACCGCTTCATTATTTTCCTCTTTAATGATCTTTATTTTCCTTGCCCAACTTATACTTTCTTATGAAGTTTAATATAATTTAGTTAAAATTTGCAAAACTATGTTGTTGGGATTTCTTTCAATTTATTAAATAATTTGGGGGGGAATTGACATTTTTGTAATACATGTTATGGCTTTCCTTGCTAGGAACATTATATGCTTCATATTTTATTTGTATCTGTTCCCTCGGGAAATATTTGTTTGATAAAGATACATGTTTCATCGTATTTATTTTATTGTCTTTTATGTTGTATGGTTATTCTGAACAGTTTTTTTTATTATTGCCAATATATAGGAATTATATTAATTTTTGCATATGTGTTTTTCTACTAGTTGTCTAAGTAGATACTGAAGTTTACATTACTTGGCAGTTTACTATTATTTTCTGAGAGAGTGGTGGAGGAGAAAATCCTACTATGTGAAAATAATGATAATTTTGCCTCTTCCTAATTTCCCCAATTTCCAGACACTGGTGAATGATAGGAATGCAAGGGGCACCCTCGTTTTGGCCTGTGCAAAGCATCACTGAAACAGTACAGACTACGGAGCCTCCATTTTGAATTCACATCCCTTGTGGGGTTTTAAAATAATACCTATGTTTGGTTCCCATTGATCACCATTTAATCTCTAAGTCAAGCATTTCTTATTCTCAACGTTTCCTTTCACATTTCTCTATCTCTAAAGAAATTACATATTTTTACCTCTACCGGTTCGAAAAATATAAACTTAGGGTTTTTTTCTTTCTTTAGTGGCTACCGTTAGTGTTTCTAAGACCTGAGTTCCATCTGTTGTCCTCTAATTACCAATGTCAAAAATTAACTCTCAGCTATGATGAAGGATTGGGAACTTATCTCTCCTCCCCGCCCCTGAAATAATTTCTAAACATTTTAATGTAATCTGGGATTTTTAAAGCCCGATGGTAATGATAATGAAGATGATAATTTATAATACTTTGTTTTCCAAGGATATTTTGATCTTTACTTTTAATTTCAGAATCGTATTTACAATTGTATAGATTTAATTCTGTGGTTATATCGGGAGGTCCCCATGCTGAGTTCTGTGTTCATGTCCCCATTGGGCTCCCTATGTCGTACACACCTTGTTCAGGGAGATTGGGGAGGTGGTTTTCTTCCTGAATTCTTCATACCTGAGAAATGGTCTCGCTGCTTTTTGCACATGAAATCGACTTGCGTGGGGTGGGCCTCCGTAGCTTAGCACTGTGCACCCTCGGAATGCGGGGCCCACGCGTCCCTGTCCTTTTGGGCCACGGTGACGAAGCTGAGGACAGCTTCCGCTTTGCTTATTTATCTGCATTTTTGCCCTTAACGCCTGAAAGTTTGTAGGAGTATTTTTCCCTATGCTTGAAATGTAATCCACAAGTGCATGTGTAGGAGTATGTCTCTTTCCTTTATTTTTTTCCCCAAATACTTAGTAAGCTTTTGTGAAATTTCAGTTCTCGGAAGGTGCACGCTTCATGTTTTTACCCTTCAGGCACATAATGTTGTTTCTCTTTTAAAATCTATTCGGTCTTTAATTTGCACTCAGGAAAGTGTCTCAAGCTTGTCTTCCAAACCGTGAATGATGTTTCTGTTTTGTCAGTTGGGCTCGTTCTTGCTTTAATGAAGATTTAAATTCTGCTGCTTCATCTTGGTTTCTTTGTGGCCCTCCCTTATTCCCCACCCGCAACCTTTGCGTTTCTGCCGGATTCTTACCTGGGTCCGTTTGATGGTGTTCTTCGTCTTCGCTCCGTTTTCCTTTCCCTGGTGCCTGTGGAGTGTATGTCTCACGCATCGTCACTGGGAGCACAGGGCAGGCCCTTGTGGGGACGTGGTTCTCCGCTGCAGAGGCCGCCTGGTAGTCTGCCTTTCCATCTGCCTGGGACAGATTTCTCTGCTGCGGGAGGACAGCTCCACAGACGCCCTGCCGCTTTCTTTTCTCATTGCTCATCTTGATCAAGAAGGGAGACCAGGAGCCTGGAGTTCTCGCCCCCGCTTCCTGTCCCCTTTGGGACTGTCACGGCACTTTCCCCTCTTCCAGGGGCTGGCGGACACCTGCTGGTGTTGCCTTTCTGGGCTGCAGAAGGTTGACCTGTTCTTCCTGTAAATACTCAGAGAAGCATGTGTTTGTGGGTACTTTCAAGAGTAAAGTCCATTTTTCTTCCCTTTTCTAACACTGTGCATGAAAAATTCACCCCCTGAAATACACAGTTCTTCTTCTTCCCCCTTCTTTCTACGGCAGTTTTTTTTCATTCCAAACTGTGTTGCATTTTTGGTCGCCGCAGCCCCCAGATGGCTGCAGAGACCTGCACCCGACGCTGCTCCAGGGCCCTTGCCCCATCTGCAACGCAGGAGAAGGCAATTTGTATGTCTTCCTGACTTGTCAAACAGCATTTTTGACTATTGGAAACATTTACAGAGTTTTATTTGTCTTCTTGACATGCATGGTACCATCATAATTGTCATAATTAATTCAAAAGAAAAAACTTTTAGAAGGATGTTTCGTGAGATCAGCCATGCACAGGGCATTCTGAATCTTGCTTTGTCCTGGGGATCTATGTTTGTGATTTATATTTCCCTATGTGTTTAGAGAGTTATTCTACTCTTTCTAGTATTCTTGCGTGGAGTGTGACCGTATCTCGAAAGGGCAGTGAGGAAGAGAGAGGGCTGTGGGTGGGGCTGGATGAGTAGTACTAAAAAGGGTTACTGGGTTTCCAGGGACGGTCCTTATTGTCCTGTTAGCTGAGAACCACGTGAAGAAAATAGTACGAGTGTCACACGTGGCGTAACCTTTTCTGTAGCAAAGGGGAAGTAGCAGAGCCTTACTTAGCCTGGAAATCACTGACTCTCCCAGAGGACGAGTCTGTCCCTTGCTTTAGGACTGGACTAGTCCTTGGTAGTTGAAAGCCCCTGACCGCCCTGAAGGCAGGGATTCAGGAAGCTGGAGGTGAGCGTGACCTCGAGCCTGGGCACCAAGTCCATTGTTTCTCCTAAATCAGCAACTCTCCCCGGCGCATTTCGCACAGTGCTGGCACGTGGCAGGTGCCCAGAGCGAGTGGCTGTGGTGACAGCCATGTGTGCGGTTCACCAGCACTGGGGCTCGCCGTCCTCGGACTTGGTGTCCGGGCCCCCATCCGGGCGCGTGGATCCTACGATGCTGTCACTTCGGGGTCAGAGGTTCACCAGGCCCCTCTCAGGCTGCTGCTCTACCCCAGGGTAGGGCGGGGCAGGGGGTGAGGGGTGCAGAGCCCCTGGCCTTGCACGTGGACCACGGCGAGCGAGAATGGAAGCTTCCTGGCTCACTGCTCAGAGGCGCTCCTCTGGTTCGGTGGCTCCTGCCTTTCCTGCCTGCTGTACAGGAGCACCATCGAGATGCTTTCACCAACCCGGCGGTGATACAGACGGCAGCGCGAGCCACTTCTCAGAGGTGGATCCCTAGTTGTGCTGTCCGTCGGCGTGGTGGGCGGAAGGGCCCCCGGAGCGCCCTCCCCCTGGTCCCTGGGACACGTGGACCCTGTCAGCTACGGGCGATGCACACGAGGGTCCCCCGCATCCTTCAGACGAGCTCTCGTCCCAGCACGTGCTTCATGTCAGCCCCTGGTTGTACTTGTTTACTTACGTCTGCTGGGGACCCTATGCTTCTCTCTGTTTCTGTTCGGTCGTTGCTGTTGTTTGAGGACTACTTACCGCGTGCCTGGCACCGTCCTAGATGCTTTACCCGCAGTCTCAGTGAATTCTCACAGTAACTCGCCCTACGTAGAAGGGGAGTCTTCTGACACGGTTCTGTGCTGACCCCTCTGTGTTTCCTCGGCTCCTCCTTAACTGAGTAGTTTGAAGGTAGAGACTTGCGGTTTGTGGGAGAGAGTGAGTTCCCTGGAAGACGTGGGGGCCCTGCCCCTCTGCGGGACGCGCTCCTTGGTGCTGCAGACAGGAGCGCGCGGTGGGGTCCTGGCGCGGCGGCGTGCGGGGTGGACAAGCGGCGGCCCGCTCTCTGGCTTCTTGGCCCCGAGAGTTCCCGCCAGGGCCATCGTGAGCCCCTGGGTGCCCCGTGCCGCCTCCACACAGCCAGCCAGGCTGCGGGCAGGGGTGCCTTCCCTCTCTGGCCCTCCTGCCACCGGCGTGGGACTGCCCTTCCGAAGGCGTCTGCTGCGGGCCCAGGGATGCCGCTGCCGCAGTCCTCGGTTCTCCTGCCGTCCGGCCTCCCCTGGGGCGGGGCCTGCACGGCCCGAGCCGCGCGAGTCCAGGGTCCAGGCGCCCTGCCTGTCCCGCGGCACTCGGGGAAACCTTAGCACACGAGCTGCGATTCGGGCCCTGACAAGCAGGGCAGAGAACTCGGAGAGACGGCGGAAGAACAGCAAGGAACACTTAGAACCAGTAAGTAATTTCAGAGGGCGGGCGTGTTGGTGGTGGAGTGATAACTACACTCTGGTGCCCGAAGGCTTCCCATGCCTGGAACTTCCTCCTGCCACCCTCTGGCTTCTCGCCATCCGGGGTCATGTCATCTCCTTTTGGAGGCCACTCACCCTGTGTGACAATGAATATCTGAGTTTCAGGCAGGAAGGCCAGCAACTCTCTTTCCTCATCCAACTGTTAACGTATGCAACAGTTATTTACCAAGTGTCTGTTGTGTGACAAACAGGATGCTGTATGTTCTTTTGACAACAGGAAACCATTTAAAGTTGAAAAGCAGGGGCGTGTTGAGGAGGTCTTCTTTTTCAGGAGGACCGCGTTGGCTGCTGTGTAGGGGATGGCGGGCAGGGCGGTGAGGCGCAGACAGACAGACGGGAGGCGGCGACCGCGGAGGAGCGAGAGAGAGATGGGGGCTTGAGCCAGGCGGAAGCAGAGACGGCGAAGGAGGGACCAGCCGCGACCCGCCCCAGGAGGAGTGACGGGCCCGGTGGCCAGCTGGGCAGAGCCCTTCCTGCGCACCCTCACTCCCCCGTGTCCATCCAGGAGTTCACTCGGGGGCCTCCTTGCATGGACGGCTGAGGTTAGAAAGACCTAGAGCCAAGAGGAGGGGTCAGGCACGCCTTCCGGCTGGGTTTCTGAGGAAATCGCTGGGGGGTTGGATTTAGAGAAGAGATCCCAGCGAGCAGAGTGAGGAGAAAGAGGCTTGGCCGCCGGGGGGCTCGTGAAAAGGCGGCCCAGGTCAGGCCCGGTGAGAAGCCCCCTGACGTCCGTAGCGGGGGAGGGCATTTGTCCTTCCACTCGCGGCCCCCCTTGCATCCCTGGGCCGCTCTGACGGTGCCTTCTGTACGACTCGGCTGAGCCCCACGCAGAGCAGGTGGTCAGTCACCGCCCAGTAGATGCTCCTTTCTGCCCTGGTGCTTTCGCTTCTGCTGGGCCCTCTCCCAGGGGGCTGCACCTTCGCCAGCGCGAATCGGGCTCGACATCGTGGTTCAGTTCAGCGCCGTCTTCCCCAGGAAGCGTTCGCGGCACCCCGGCCCCACCAGCGGCTCTCCCTGTGCTCTCGTGGCGCCGGTTGTCTGCGGTGCTGGGCCTGAACCGAACCTGCCGCCCAGCCCCTGTAAGGCATCGGAGGCAGGGAGCGCGGCCTTAGGCGTGTCCACGTCCCCAGCAGCAGACGCCCGCGCGCACGTGCTGGGGGCTCGGTGAGGGGTGAGCTAAAGTTTGGAGAATCGGAGAAATGGCGCTGAGCCCGATTTACCCTGTGGTGGGTTGCAGAGCACGGCCCCAGATCCCTTGCATTTGGCCACGCATGCCCCGTTGCAGTGAAATTTGGCCAATCTCCTCATCAGGAGGTAGGGGCTATTTATTTCCCTACCCTTGGATTCTCGGCTGGCTCGTGACCTCCTTTGACAGGGAAAATGTAGTGGACATGACAAATTGCAGCTTCTGGGGCTATGCCCTAAGAGGCCTCACAGCTTCTTTTTTTTTTAAACAGACTTGGTTTTATTTTTTTTATTTTTATGTTCTTATTTAATTTATTTATTTTTGGCTGTGTTGGGTCTTCGTTGCTGCACGCGGGCTTTCTCTAGATGCGGCGAGCAGGGGCTACTCTTCGTTGCGGTGCGTGGGCTTCTCGTTGCGGTGGCTTCTCTTGTTGTGGAGCATGGGCTCTAGGCACGTGGGTTTCAGTAGTTGTGATGCGTGGGCTCAGTAGTTGTGGCTCACGGGCTCAGTAGCTGTGGCATGCGGGCTCTAGAGCACAGGCTCAGTAGTTGTGGCGCATGGGCTTCGTTGCTCCTTGGCATGTGGGATCTTCCTGGACCAGGGCTCGAACCCGTGTCCCCTGCAGTGGCAGGTGGATTCTTAACCACTGTGCCACCAGGGAAACCCAGCCTCGCAGCTTCTGCCTTCATCCTCCTGATGTACCGCCCGAGACCCCCGTGAGGAGGCGGTCTGGCCTGCTAGAAGACGAGTCACCGCGAGGAGGAGATCTGAGGCGGCCCAGCCAACAGCCATTGCCAACCACCAGATGCGATCAGTCCGGCCCGCCCTCCGGCTGGACACGGCCATTTGAGGGAGCCTAGGGCAGGCCAGCCCAGACCCCCCGGCCCACCCACATTATGGAAAATAATAGGTTCTTCTCAGCCACTGAGTGTTGGGGATGGGTTGTTATGTAGCAAACCCGAACAGACGCAGTTGTCTTGACCCTGAGGAGGAGGGTGACCCCGACGAGCTGATGAGCTCGACCACGTGGGCTTCCCGAGAACAGTGGGAAGGTGACATTGCTGGCTTTCTGGTAGCCTCTCTCCCGCCAGCTGAGGCACAGCTGGACCGGAAGCCTGTGGTTTGGGGCCACGTGTCCCCCAGGATGACGCCGGCTGCAGGTGAGGCGGTGAGCAGGATGGAGGTGAGGAGCGTGGCTGACGGTTGCTGGGGGGCTCCGTGGTGGACTCGGCACTCTGCAGAGCTGGCCGGGGGCGGGGGCTCCGGGAGGCGCCCCCCTGCCGGACGTGGTCAGCCCCCTGCGGCCTGGAGTGTCCTCCCACCCAGAGGTGAGGCCTGGACGCCGTGGGTGCAGGCTGACTGGTTTGGCTGGGGGAGGAGGGCGTGTGATGCCCGCTGTTCCCCCTCGGCCCTGCCCACGGGTTCAGGCAGGTCCCGAGAGAGACCGCGGGTTCTCCACTCTCGGAAGCAATTCATGTCTTTAAAGCCAATTAATGGGCTGATGAGATTAGCAGCGGCCGCGAGTGATGCAAAGGTTCATTTCCACCCGGCAAACACTCAGGAACACATGAGGCGGAGTGCTCACCGGAGGCCCGAGGGTGGACGAGGCCCTGGAGTTCAGGCCTGTTAGGGGAGAGTTCGTCTGTTCTGCTCAGTTAGTCCCATCGTATGAAAAGTGGAGATGAATACGTGTAGGTTTAAAAATGTGTCTGAGTGTATATGCATTGACGCAGAGCGGCCTTTTCCAGAACAGGTTAGGTTCTGACCCGTGGCTGCACCTGACTCTGGAGCCCAAAGCGTCAGAAGAGTCCAGTGCGATGGATGAGCTAAAGGAACAGGTCAAAGGTCAGAGGTCGCAGGAAATTACAGGAACTTGAGACTCAAGGGTGAGGGAAAGCCAGGTCCCCAAGTAGCCAGGTTGAGGCCGCTGAGGGGGGCAGCTCACTTTTACGGGAAGAAGATGCGGACTTGGCTCAGCTGCTGGCCTGGGAACCGAGAGCTGAAAACAAAGGCTCTTCTGTCTCGTGTGCTGCTGGGGTCTGGTTAGAGCTGGAGGGTTCCAGAGTAAACCAGTGCTAGGGTAAACGAGAACGCCTGGCCACATGTCATCAGTCGGGGCGCCCACTGTGTCTGCCACCTGGTGCCAGGACACCAGCTTATAGGATGAGGGCCCAGGGCTTGCCAGGGGGTGGGCGCCCATGGCCAAGGTCCGCCAGACCAGTGAGGAAATCCTTCAGGCTGGGAGGGACTGCTGACTTTGGAAAACCCTTCGCCCTCCCTCTGCGGGCTGCTGGGGGGCCCAGTAGGGGGGCCTTGCTGGGCGGGGCGTGGTGCCCTCTCTCCCCGCCCACCCGCGGTCAGAGTTGCCTCTCCCAGCTGGGGGCCGGCCTGCCTGCTAGCAGGTGAGGCCACCTGCCCTCGGCTGCCTTTTCTCTGTGTCTCAGGGCAACGGGGCTGGTCCCTTAGTGCCGGCCGACTCCCACGAGCCCTTTTCTAATTCCTCCCTGTATCCATTTCCCGGGGCTGCTGTGACAGTGACCACTAACGGGGACTCCCACGGCAGGGAGCTGTTGTCCCGCAGCCTGGAGCCTGGAGGTCCAGCACCGCGCGTCAGCGGGGGGCTCCTTCCTCTCTTCTGCCAGCTTCTGGCGCTGCCGACGAACCTTGGTGTCCTTGGCTCCATCCCTGCCTCTGTCTCCACACGGCCTCTCTGCGTGTCTGGCCTCCTCTCCTCATAAGGGCAGCAGTCACACTGGATCAGGAGCCCGTCCTCCTCCAGGGTGACCTCATCGTAACTAATCACATTGGCATCAACCCTGTCTCCAAATGAGGTCATGCTCACAGGTACTGGGAGGGACGCTAGCCAACCCAGAACGCCTGATAAATGTTCTTCCCAGGCTGTTGCTTCAGTCCAGTGAGCCTAAGGGCCCCCCTGGGACTGGCTGCTGCCCTGTGACATAGGCTGGGCGGGTTGGGGGGCCGGATGCAGAAGGCAAGGGTGGTGGGCGCACACCCAGTCTGTCCTCGCTTCCTGCCGTTGCTCCCCGGCACCTCCGTCAGAGCTGTGCTCAGCTCCCCTCCGACTGCATCCAGTCCTGCATCTACAAGCTTCTCCCTTAACTGCACGTTCTCCTGCTGCCACTCTGGCCATACGGTGTCAGTCAGTGAGAGTGCCGATTGGAAGCAGTATTTTCTACTGAGATGAACCAACTACTTAGAGCGGGGAGTACGTAGGTGGGGAGAAGCAAACTCCCAAGGTCTGCATCTCACACAGGCAACAGCTAGCCCCCAAGTTTGCAGCAACAGTAGCTAAGGCAACTAAATTGCTCAACCAGAGAAGCCACCAAATGTCAGGATTAACACAGTAACGGTTTATTCCTGGTGGGGCAGCTCTCCAGGTGGGGAGTCAGGGATTCAGGCCCTTTCTGTCTTGGGCTCCACTGTCCTCCACATGTTGTTTCTAAGGCCCGGGACGTGGTCTACACCCCAGCCAACCAGAAAGGGGACAGAGAGCTTGGGAGGTGCAAGTCACTTCTTTCATGTTCTGCTGTACCTGCGACACGCAAGGTCCAGCAGGAGATACGGTGCTAAACAGGGCAGGTGGAGCCCTGCCCTCACAGAGCTCGTAGTCTTCCTGGGTTTGTGTCACCACTAACGCAGTCACCTGAGCCAAAGTTCCAGGCATCAGCCCACTTTTCTCTCAGTTTGGTTTCCAGCTAGGATTTCTATACCCAGCCCAAATCTCAATCAAGACGGACGCTCAATTCAATGTATTCTTCCTCGATAGCTCCTACATCTTCTTTTTGCCACCTGCCGCCAGAACTACCACAGCAGCCTCCCAGCTGACCCTGCCCCTTGTGTGGACTGTCTTCCACCCCTGCACCACGTTACCCACGGAGCGATTCTGGCAAACAGTACATCAGATTGTGGTGTGGCTTCATATACAGTCGTCTTCCAGTGCTTACCGCGTGAGTCCAAATCCCTTATGTAGAGCGCAAGACGCTCTGGGATCAGGCCTCTGTCACTTTCTCCATCCCTGCCCCTCAACACCCCCCCTCACCCCTCTCTTCCTGACCTGTGCACATCATGCCTATTCCCACCGAACCACGTGAAGTCTCCTGGACATGCCACGTTGTTCCTTATCTCTGTGTCCTTGAAGAGAACGTGGTTTCTTCCTCTTATCCTCTTGGTGAACTCCAGTGAATTGTTTACTTTTATTTTAGCTTTATGTTTTTATCAAATATTAAACACACATTCAGTTAAAAGCTAAGTCATCCTCCAGTATGTGCACAAAGCCCAGAGGTCTCTTGTCCTCATTCATCTCTCCTCGGAGACAGCCACTTTCAACCCTTCTCTGGTTCTTTTGGTATTTATCTCCACATTTCTCAGTAAAAGTGCTTAGATTGCCACTTCCTGAGATTTCAATTTTAGACATTTATTTGTTGAGTTCCTACTGTGAAAAAGTGAATTAGCTTTCCTTCATCATATGGTATCCTCTCAGTGTTATAGTACAAATTTATTTTAGATGTTTTTACATTACTATAACTATGTAAATTTTATTCACAGTTGAGAAATGCAGTATATCATGATTACTTTTCCTTTCCTGCACGAGTTAACAACTGTCTTTTTACAACCCGAATTCTTCCCAATTATCCAGATCCCTCAATTCTCTCAGGTATGCGTGATATTGCATCATTTTCATCCTGTTGGAGAATCTCTTGTTGAGGCTGTAACCTCTCCTAATCTGGACTTGTTTCCAGTTTCTCCTGTGGCACGGGACCCCCTGGGATGCCACCTTGTCATCATCTGGAGGTTCCCTTTGCCTTCCTCTCATGCTGAATCCCTTGTTTCCTGGACCTCTTGTTTTCCTCTCTCCTGATTCACTCCCTCTTTTTGTTGGAGCACTTCCTTCAGTAGATTTCTGATAAAGTGTATGTGAGAGGTAAATTTTTTACAACTTATATGTCTGCAAATAATCTTTTTTTATACTCATTTTTTTTTAATAGTTTTAAATTTATTTATTTAGTTAGTTTTGGCTGTGTTGGGTCTTCGTTTCTGTGCGAGGGCTTTCTCTAGTTGTGGCAAGTGGGAGCCACTCTTCATCGCGGCGTGCGGGCCTCTCACTATCACGGCCTCTCTTGTTGCGGAGCACAGGCTCCAGACGCACAGGCTCAGTAGTTGTGGCTCACGGGCCTAATTGCTCCGCGGCACGTGGGATCCTCCCAGACCAGGGCTTGAACCCGTGTCCCCTGCATCGGCAGGCAGATTCTCAACCACTGCGCCACCAGGGAAGCCCTATACTCATTTTTGAGTTGAGATTTTGGCTTGATATAGACGTCCCGGCTGGAAACAGTTTTCATCCAGGATTCTGAAGGCCTGTGTCTACTGTGGTCCAGCTTCCTTGGTTGCTGTTGAGAAAGCTGACGTTACTCTGACCCTTGTTCCTTCTCCGCTCTGTTCTGGAACTCCGTAATGCTGCCCTGGGACGCAGGCCTTTCTCATCCATTGTCCTGGGTACCTGGTGGGCTTCTGCGATTTGGAAACTCATGCCGTGGGAATTTCCTGCAATTATTTGCTGGGTGATTCCCTCCTCTCTGTTTTCTCTGTTACCTCTTTCTAAAACTCCTTCTGTTTGGACATGGGCCTCCTGGACTAATGCTGTAATGTTCAGTTCTTTCCTTCCTATTTTGTTTCCTTGTGTTTTTACTCTACTTTCTGGAAGGCTTACTGCATTTTATAATCCAGTCTTACTTATGAGCTTTTCATTTCTGACATCATATATTTAATTTCAGTTTTTGTGCTCTGAATGATCCCCTTTGTATAACTTTGCTCTTCTTATTTGTCAATGGAATATCATCTCTTACCTCTCTAAAGATATTAAAGTTTCTATAAAGTTTGCTTCTTCTTGTATGGTCTTTGATTTATGGAAATGAATGTTTTCCTGCTTGTTCAATGGTTTTAATCTCTGTATTTCACATCAGAGCCTCTGCACATGTGTCTGATAATCCTTGGTTCTGGCTCATATTTAAGACGGAGGCACTAAAGGCCGATCGGAAGCTGCAGGTGTGTGTGGGGCGGGGTTGATGATTATGGGATTCAGTGTAGGGAGGGAACTATGCCTTTAATTCAGGAGGGAACTATGCCTTTAAGTTGGGAAATGTTAATGTTAGTATCTCTAGTCTAGGTCTTTTTTTGTTGCCGGCTCATGTGGCCTACCCTCCTGTCTCGACCGTAGAAGGCTGGGCAGCTCGCATTCTGAGACCCTACAGGGGCGGGAGCTGGGGGTGTAAATGTTTGCTTAGTTCCCTGTCTTGAGCGTGGCTTCCCTACACACAGCTGTGCTGCGGTCTCCTGCTTTGCTCGCTCCAGAGGATGTGGTTTTCCCCCAGCCTGTCCCCTTCTAAAGGAGACTTTCAACCAATCTGCCTGCTTTTTTAAAAAATTATTTATTTATTTATTTATTTATTTATTTATCTGTTGGGTCTTCATTGTGGTGTGCAGGATTCTCATTGTGGTGGCTTCTCTCGTTGTGGAGCATGGCCTCTAGGCTTGCGGGCTTCAGTAGTTGTGGCACGCGGGCTCAGTAGTTGTGGCTCACGGGCTCTAGAGCACAGGCTCAGTAGTTGTGGCGCACGGGCTTAGTTGCTCTGCAGCATGTGGGATCTTCCTGGACCAGGGATCAAACCCATTTCCACTGCACTGGCAGGCGGATTCTTAACCACTGCACCACTAGGGAAGTCCCAATCTGCCTGTTTTTATCCCTGTTTGATTCACAGCTTTCAGAGTTCCCTGGGAGGTTCTGTCCTGTAATGTCGGTTACTCTTCAGCCCCCCACCCTGGCTGAGGTGCGGCTTTCCCAAATCTTTCCCCTCAGTTCCAATCATCCACCTTCCAGCTCCCAGGATTGTGTTACTGCTCTCACCTCTCCTTTCCTTCCTCTCCTTGTGGGTTTATACCTTTAAAAGGAATTCTGAACTATCTTTTTGGTGGGAATTCAGAGCGCGATTCAGTCTGCTGTCCTTATGGGGGAAAAGCACAAGCTCACCTCCCCTTCGGTACCTTCCCTAATCTCTGTCCAACCACCTGGCACAGCTGACCACTCCCTCCTTCGTTTGGGTCACTCCTCGACCTTAATCGTACCTTCTAGGTTGTATCTCCAGCTGGACAAGATGTTCCTTGAAAGCAAGGATTGGGTCTTGGATTATTCACCTCCAGCCCTTGCCACAGTGCCTGGCGTTCAGTCATTCACTGACTTATCAAACGTTTGTAGAAGGATGTTCTGGACACAAATGTTGGGAACACAGAGATAAGCAGGACATGGCTCCTGGCATTGGGAGGCTGACCTCAGTGTTGCAGGGTAGGGGGTAAAAATGACGTGAAACACATAATTCAAATAGCCTTATATGTATGTGACTCTATCATATGCATTATATACACATATACATATTAAAAATGTGTAATACTCAATATAATTTATATAACAAATGCTGTTCTTTCAAAATATGTCCAAAAGCACAGGAGCTGATATGTGCAACCTATGCTCCACTGTCATATTTATTGTGACACCATCCTGTTAAATGTGAAGGAATTTTTTTCTGAATCTGAAACGTGTGCGTGTGTATGTGTGTGTGTGCGCGTGTGAAATACCTGTTTATTGCTCATTAATTCACTGACCATACCTTCCCAGCAGATGGAAACAATGGGGAGGTAAATTTGTCTCTTTGAGGTTTTTTCTCTATTTTTGAATTGTGAGCTGCATGTAAGAGTCGTGTCTGATTCACTCTTTTCCCCCACAATGCCCAGTAAACAGTTTTCTCAGGGTGCACAGTACATGGAAAAGGCTTAATAAATATTTAATAAATGGATAGATGGATGAGTAGATGGGTGGATGGATGGGTGAATGATGGATGAATGGACAGACAGCCTTTAATTTTACTAATGATCTCAAAGTATGGACAGCTTTATGAAAATTAAGTGACACGATGTGCTAGAAAACACTTGGAAAACGCTAAAGTTAAACGCATGAATTAAAACATTACTGTTGGGCTCATATTCTTCACACTGTGTCTCTTCTCAGGAACATCATGAAGTGCCCGTAAGATCTTGGTACCAGTGAATGTTGGTTGCTGTCTGTGTGGCCTGCCAAAGTAGACAGATGGTCCAGTGACCCTTCTGTGCCGTTTGTGCTTTTCTCTTTCTTCTGGACCTTAGGACATGAAATGAGAGAAGGGACAAATGCCCTTTGTATCTTAAAGTGCTAAAGATAATCAGAAAGAGAGTGCTTCAGAAAATCAGAATTTTACTTATTAACCATTTGTTCTTTATGTCTGATGTTTTCACTTTAGTTTAGCTTCAAGATTCCTCTTTTTAAAAAAAAAGAAAAAAAAAAAAAAGAAATCGTGAGAAACCCTAGGGAATTTTGAGTGTTTAGACTATGGGCTTGAATTTACTATATTTAGTCCCTGGTTGGGGGAAAGAGAGTGAAGAGCTTTATTATTCTTCCTGTTCTCAAGATCTGGAGCAGTGATTCTCAATGGTTTTCAACTTGGGGGGGGTGGGTGTTGCCCCCAGGGGGCAGTTGGGCATGGTCTGGAGAAATTTTTGACTGTCACTACTGCGAGGAGAGGATGGCAGCCCTGGCATCTGGTGGGTGAGACCAGCAATGCTGCTGGGCGTGTTGCAGCCCGCAGGGCAGGCCCGCGCGGCAGAGGGCGGTCTGGCCCAGGATACCCGTAGTGAGAAGCCCAGGTCTGGGTGCAACGGCAACAGCAAGGGACTTAAAGGGCCACGGATCACTGAAAAGGAAGGACGATTTTGAGGAGACGGTTGCACACAGAGCGCCTCTCTCAAGGACACCCAAAGGCTCATGCACCCTCCCGCCTCCAAATCAATGAAAAAACTGGTCTAGGATATTTTGCTCATTTTTCTTAATAATTGACTTATCTACTAAATCACATAACCTAATAAGGCAAAGGAGAAATGCCTTCTCGCTGGAATAAAATATCAAGTCCATTAAAAGCTAATTTGGGGAAGAAAAAAGCAAGAACAACATTTCTAATAATCTCTTCTAAGGATGAGAAGAGCCAGATTATTTGGCTTTGGAGATCACAATTTTTAAAATTTTTATGTATTTATTTTTTGGCAGCGCCGTGCGGCGTGCGGGATCTTAGTTCCCTGACCAGGGATCAAACCCGTGTCCCCTGCAGTGGGAGCGCGGAGTCCTAACCGCTGGACCGCCAGGGAAGCCCCACAATTTTTTTTTTTTTTTAGTCTAGAATTTGTCTGAGTACCCCTTCCTCTCTAGTTAGAGAAATCTGCCTTAACTTCTAAGATACAACCTCCTTCAGAATCACCATGGTACTTCAAGAATTTGACTGAAATCTTGAATCCTTGTTTAGGAGGAAAAAAATAACCAAATTTTACCAAAAATCTAAAGTACTAAATAAAATGATTAGTGGAGAAAAAGCCTCAATGAAGTCGTTGGATGGAGAAAAGAAAGGGGTATTGCTTTAATTGGCTTTTTAATGATTCTGTATTTCTCTCTTTTGGCCTTTTTTTTTTTTTTTTTTTTTGAGGGGAGAAACCCTTAAAACAGAAAGGTTAATCTAACTATACATTTTAAGCTTTTAAAGGCTCCATTACAGGACTTATTATGCTAAAAGAAACATACCTGGCATATTGCAGCTTCTAAATGTATCAGCAATGCATGTAATGATTCACTTAAAACACCATGGTCAGAATTCTTTCACATTATTTCTATGTAAATTGGATGCTTCACAATTACTATAATATGTGTGAAATTCCACTTATTATTTCTTTTAACATAGAAACTTTTATCACTTAACTCACTGGACAGAATATTTGAGCCATTTGCAATCATTAGCGCATTTCTCTTTGGTCAAACCCTCACGGGATTATACTTTGGGAAAGACAGTGAATTATATTCATTGCAAGAAAACAGCAATTTTAAATATATAAGGGGCACCAGGAAACTTTTCATTTTAGTGCAAATTCAATATTATATCTTACTTCTTTTTACAGCGGGGTAAGCTTTTATCTTTAAGCAATTTATAAAACCCAGCGTGTAATAGGAGTCGGGCTCACAGCGCAGATCAGTCTGACAGATAAGTAGAGACTGGGGTCAGGGTGGAGGCGGGGCCTCGCCGGGATTCAAGGCAATCGCTTGTTACTGGGGGAGCTCTTCCTCATGGTCCCGGTGGGGGTCCAGCACTGTTCACTGCCTTCTGCCTAGTTCCTGCATGGACTGCGTCCCGACCCCCTTGCCCTTTCCCCGGACACCTGAGCGCCCCAGGGAACTCTGGGGGCCAGCTGGCTAGTGATAGACCCTCCCTATGAAGAACATGGGAGTTTTTCGAACAGATTTGGGGAAGAAACACAAAATCAGAAAAAGAGGGGCGTTATTATCTATTGAGCTGATGTCATTTTGGGTCGAGGGACTCTGTTTGGAAATCTGACACTTTAAACAAATGTTCCAGGTATGGCTTGGTGTGTTTGGAAGCATTAGTCATTTGGGGTGCTTTCTAGGGAGGAAAAACAGCAGCTAAGTGGAGATTTGCATATATGCCCCCTGAATTTTACGGCAAAGTGTATGTATGTTTGTTTTTAATAAATGATGGAGAAAATTAAAATCGGACCTTGATTAACAGCTAATTATGTAAACATCTAAATTACTGGGCAAGGTTTTTTTTTTAAATTGTGCCATTTTAAAATGAGGCAAGGAGTGCCCGGCTAGCTCAGTCGGTAGAGCACGAGACTCTTAAAATGAGGCAGTTTTTAGGTGGCATGACATGATATTTATTTCCCACATTTTATTCTCCGAACATTAACTAACAAAGACAACTTGAGAACGTTCAGTGGAAGCCCTTATATATGGAATAAAAATCAAGTGATTTTTATTTGGACTTTTTTTCAACTATATCCCTTAAAGGGAAGATAGTTTACATTCCCCCAGAAAATTGAAAACACAATGGTTGTCATTTTTCTATTAATGTAATGTTACTTCACATTTTGATAATAATCTTTTTAGGCGTACATAGGAAATTTGAAATACGCTGTGTAATATACAGACCCATGGTTATCTGCGTGTTTGTGTGTGTGTGTGTGTGTGTGAATGGTTGGTAAATTGTGTTTTGGTTTCATCTGGAAGTTATCTTGCGTAGACTTAACACTGGAACTGTATTAACACCATAATATTAATAGTTGAACATATAATGAGCCTTATCATTAACTGTGCCCTACAGAAAGATGATTTTGGTTTTTAAATAAGAGATGGAGACTGAAATTCAAGTTCATTTCAGGTTCAGATGAAGAACAGTTAAAAAAAAAAATGCAGGCAGGCTGCACCTCTGTGCTCAAGAAGCAAACCCTTGTCAAACCAACTGGTTCTCCCAGGTCAGCACGAGCGAGCCCAGCCACATGAATTGGGCACACTCGGTCATGGAATTGCTGGTCGTTCAGCCTCACGAGGAAGGACACACACACACACGCATGCACGCATGCATATATGTACAGCATAATCTGGGCGTATGTTGCAAATGACTGAAAGAGACAGCAGCCACCAAGTACAGGATAAAGGATCGTCACCCTGGGGTAGACTAAATAAAACGCATGAAGATCACATATCTGCTCTCACTTTGCTCTCCAGTAGAAATGCGTGCATTCCAGACACTGAGACCCTGTGCAGTCTTCTGAGTAGATGTAGAGACCCTAAAAGAATTAAGGACAGAAACCTGGAAGATGGGCAGTACCCCCTTTGGGTTGAATTATCAAGAAGAGACTATTTTGTAAATTTTAAACTGTTAGTCTATTCATAGCTAAAGCGGAGGGAAACCCAGTACATTTTTTATTCCTTTTTTTTAGCCCGCATATTTTCCAAGACCTCCTATAGTTAACATTATAATATAGTTAGTTGCTGCAAATAATCGGGGTGATTATAGGAAAACTGTCAGTGTCGGCTCAAGGTCTGAAAAGGCTGCAGCAAATGGCTTTTCTCTTTGCCATGGAGACTGGGCTCTGTTTTTACGGTTACTCTGGAAACCGGAGCCTTACTGTTGTTAGTCCTTTTCAGTTACTTGAGCTATTAAACCCTCTGGTTGAGACAAAAGGAGGGAGGTATGCAGACACTTCCTCGGAAAGAAAACCTCCAGGCCCTAGAGGAGCAGACCCCAGGCTGCGGACGACGCGGTGTCTATCCGCTCCACATTTTTATCAGGGAGGCGGCCTGCCGCACTCATGCCTGTGGAAGCTGCCTCCAAATGTTAGAATTTGTCATCAGATGGCTGCAGCATGCCCTCCCCTCCTGCTCCTTCCCCAGGAGACCTGCCTGCCTCTAACACCCCAAGTTCTCTGGGTACCTACCCCACATTTCAATGTGAACGGGGGTGGGGGTGGGGGGGGTAGGGGACTCAGAATGCAACAGTTCAGGATCTCTGGGCACAATGGGGTTTCTTTTTAATGCAAATGCACGTTTAGAGACTGTGTGCATTTTTGTTTTGTTTTAAGAAATCAGACCCCCACATCAGTAATATTCTCTCCATCCTGTTAATAGATCAAATAATAACCCAAGAAGATGGAGCTCCATGTGTTATCGAATATTTTACAGAGCAGGAAAAAGCAATTTGGAAGCTGGAGTCATAAAGAGAATCCTGGATTACGGGCAAGCTACATGGGTCCCTTCCTTTTTTCTTCTTTTTTTTTTTCCATTTTCCTCCAACCAAGAATGCTTTCTCACCTTCCGTAATAGTGTATTATTGCCAGCTTTTACGTTCATCTCACTTTTTGGTTAAAGTGTTCTCAAGGAAAAGGAATCCTCCCTAGAAGAAACAGAAGCCTAAATAGACCACAAATAACCTGCTTCTGGATGGAGCAGTGCATTCCGGCCTAAACGTGGTCATACTAAGTAGCGATAAACAGCGCAGGCCCCGTGGGGATAAACCACTTTCAGTGGGCTAAGTATTCAGTTATTTTTCATTTGAACTATTAACTGTGTCACCCCAAACCCCCATTACTCTTTTCTCTCCATCCTGCACATTACTAAGGGTTAGGTCCTGGCAGCAGAATTAAGACTGTAACACTTGCTTTTAAAAGTAGCAACCAAATTAATGACAAATGGATATTTGTTAACAAGAAGCAGCATTAAGAAGAAGGAAAAAAAAAAAAAAAAAAGAAACGCTTTCTTTTTCGATCTACTCCCTGACTGCTGTTAGTGGTTTTAGTTATTTTACCTCCAAATGGCAAGGAGGCTACTGGCCTTCCTCCACGTGTGATGGCCTTCATATTAGACCGAGGCGGGTTTGAGGACCTCATAACCACACACACACACACACACACAGAGGAGCCTTTCTGCCTCTCAGTTCTGGCAAATTAAGAACAGCAAAAGCATAAACAAAGTTCACACCTAAGTGAACATTGCAGAGCCCATCCCGGGGGTCCCCACCCAGGTCAGTAATTCTCATGGTCAGTAATGGCTTCGTCCGACTCTGCCCTGACATTACTAGGATTTTCAAAGCATCTAAAATACAGGATTCAAGATGGCACCAACACTACACAGAAGGCGATACCATTTTTCACGGTCCTGCCATATTTTCAATCTAAGTCACACTGATTTGTCTGTGAACAAAAATTACATGGCAGATGGATAGAAGCTTACCAGT
Source organism: Balaenoptera ricei (assembly GCF_028023285.1). NCBI lineage: Eukaryota > Metazoa > Chordata > Mammalia > Artiodactyla > Balaenopteridae > Balaenoptera > Balaenoptera ricei. The sequence continues at coordinate 82,530,116 of NC_082656.1, forward strand.
CAAAATTCAACTCATGTTTAAAGAGAATTCAGAGCCCAAAGATATACCATTAATAATTTACTGAACATCACAGAACTAGCTTTGGTTTTGGAAAAACACAAGTATAAAGGGATGCATAGAGCCCTATGCCCACTAATTTACATTGTCATATATTCTCTGGATGACAGTATTCTTCACTCATTTGTTCAGTTTTTCCAGAGATATTTATTTAGCGCCTACTGTGTGCCAAGTCCTATTTCTGGTGCTAGGAAGAGTTTCCTGAGCAAAGGTGTGCACATCTTTTGGGATTGCCCTTTTCAGGTGCGGTCTGATAACTGAGCTGCCTTCTCCACCCCTCTTAAAGGGGGGGTGGGGGTCTCTCCCTGATTAACATACCGCACACAACGATGGAGTGGAAATTATTTCGACCCAGGAAGATTGGGCTTGTTATATATTCCTTTTCTCTTCCAGTTCTCTCTGACCAATCAGGATAGGAAAATCCCATAAACTGTGCGGGCTGCCTTTTTTCAGTCACTCATTAAGTTGTAATATTTGTGTAGCTCTGTTTCTTTTCCTGACATCTGTGCTTTATTTAGTACAGATCAGTGGGTGAAATGTAACTTTGGGCTCACGGCTCATTCTGCACATTTCACCTTGATATTTTACCAGACACCAGCCTTCTTCTGGATATTCCCTTTGTTTTGGACTTGTTAATAAAATTGTAATTGAATTTTGGTTGACTATTAGTAAATTAGTATTTTCTGTAACTTTGTCAAAGTGCATTGTTTCCCTAAGTGAATTTGGTGGCTGCTTCAGAGATGCATATAAATTCTTAATTTGAATTTTCTGTTATTGTTTGAAAATGGTTATGCAGTATGTATGTCCTTTGTGTAATGTCAGACATAACTCTAGGGGTTTATATATTAAAGGCTGCCGTCTTTTTTAAATTGCTATTTAAAAGTGAATTATTGCTCCTTTGAAACTAGATTTTTCCAAACAGTAGCTTGTCATATATCAGCCTGAATGCCAGATTCATGCTATAATTTTCCATCAAATTCTGCTTTCCTTTAAGAGTAATTGCATGGATTTGTATATGCTCAGGAATGCCTAGATTGCCGTGGTTATCCTTGTGAGCCAAATTCTATTCAGATCTCACTCTGTAATTCTTTCCTTGATTACTCCAGCTAAAAGTGAGCTTTTTCTACTTGATTCATAACAGTTATTGCCTATAAAGCTAATCTGACAGTTAAGACTATTGAGTCCTGTAATATTTCTACTGTGGTAGTACCACGATGTTCTCTAAATTTCACTGTAATTTCATTTTCTATTAATTTATGTCTCATCTCTCCCAGTAGACCATTAACTCCTTGAGAGCAAAGATTACATTTTAAACGTCTAAGGATCTCCTTCCACACCTAACCCTGCTCTCCATTCCCAGTGCATGACATCCTGCCCTGCCCAAAATATTTCCTTTGGTTTGAATTGAGTAGTCACTACCTGCTGGCGTGCATGTCTGAACTGAAATCATTTCTGATTTGTGAGGACAAGGGGTTGGGATTCCAGCCTACCCTTTTCTCCCTGGAGGCGTCAAAGCAAGTCACGTGAACTAGCATTTTGTTCCCTGTGAAACTGAGGTCATGCTTCTCTTGTGTCCGGTCCGAGCATGAGAGGTGACTGACGAAGAGACTGGCAGCAGGCAGGCTCGCTAGTGCCACGTGCTTGAGGAGAGACTGAGAAACCCAGTGACCCGGGACCTTGGGGTGCAGGGCGGGAGGAAGGCCAGGTGAGCCCGGTGGGTGCCCTGCAGTGTGAGGGAGGCCAAGGTGTGAGTGTCCCTTTGGGGATCGTGGCCTGCCCCCCTCCCCTTTCCCACTCCCATCCTGCTTTGCTGACACTGATGTTGAGTAGAACATTCTCCCACATCTGTCTGACCTACTGTACTCTGCTACCCTGCTATACCTGCTGTACCGCTATACCTGTGTTGTGGAGATACGCATGGTGTGGGAAACCTAGCCCACAGCACAAAGGTGCTGGTTTGTAATGGGCGAAGAAATGGCCGATTTTGAAGAGCTCTGATTTCAGTTGCATCTTTTTTTTTTTTTAATACATTTATTTATTTATTGTTGGCTGCCTTGGGTCTTCATTGCTGCGCGCGGGCTTTCTCTAGTTATGACGAGCAGGGGCGACTCTTCGTTGCGGTGCACGGGCTTCTCATTGCAGTGGCTTCTCTTGTTGCAGAGCGCGGGCTCTAGGCGCGCGGGCTTCAGTAGTTGTGGCACACAGGCTCAGTAGTTGTGGCACACGGGCTTAGTCGCTCCGCGGCATGTGGGATCTTCCCGGACCAGGGCTCGAACCCGTGTCCCCTGCATTGGCAGGCGGATTCTTAACCACTGTGCCACCAGGGAAGCCCACCTCAGTTGCATCTTAAATAATATTATGCTCTCTGGGACAATAAGGCTTTTCAGAAAATATAGACACAGTTTATGGAGATTTTCTTTTTACTCATTACATTTTTAATAGAATCTCGTATTTTCTCCTGGCTTTATAACTCATGCAGAATATATCAAAAATATACAGAAGTGAATGAACAAATGCGAAAGCTGCAGATGTGCAGGTTTAGTCTGTATATTTTTATGCAAAGGACATTTTCTGCCAGGACAGACAATAAACAGCCTTTCCTTCTCTCTACTCAGTATTTGAATTGCTTCAGGACCAGAAATTGTGCGCTCTCATAGGTTGGTGACTCTAGTAGTTTATTCGTTTGTCTGTTTGAACCTTAGACCATCAGTCAGGGAGGCTTTCTGGAGGGAGGGTTGCCTTGATGATTTTGTAAATACTCTGTTTATGTACGTTCTATTTATTTGTGGAAAGTACACAGTTTTCCAAGGGCCTCTTTTAGGTCAGAAATAGTAGAAAACACTGATGAGAAGTGTCAATTAAGGTTAAAAAAATAATTCCCAAATGCAGCGTTATCCTGTGCACGCTGAGATGTGTGGAATGATACGACTAGATTTCCGCAACGTCTTAAACATGCTCTGAGTACCTGTAGAGGGTTTCTACTGTGCAGGAAATCTAGACTTTGATCCTGAAACATTTCTTGCGTCTCTCTGACTTTTCCCCTCACTGAATGCCTCTGGACTTCTTTCTCCTCAGTTCTGACGTTGCACTTCATCAGCCACGCCTGTGTGCATGTGCGTACGCTCACGAAAAAGAAAAGGAAGAAAAGGAAGGAAAGGAAGGCTCTGGCAGCTTGCACCGAGCAGGGGGCTGCCGATGGGTTGAAGACGAATCTCTCTAGACAGCACTGGTGGTCCCAGAGTTTTAAGGGCGGGTCCGCGCCTGCACAGCAGCGCGTGAGTCTAGCTGCCGCGGTGAGAGCAGAGGTGGCCGTGGGCGCAGGGGCACACACCTGCTTTCGGAGTCCGTGTGCTCCCACCCAGAGAGATCCGACAGCTCCAAGATTCCTCCCCACGATTAGAAAATAAGGGACGATGAAGAGGCTAGGTGTGGCCTAAACCAAGCCCGGGTAATGGAGATGTTTCAATTATAGTTATTTCATGTAGCGTGCAGTCACAGCTCTCCACACGATGCTTTGAAAAGGACAAAGAGTCTCCTTGTGTTTACACTTTTTATTACTCTATAGGATTAGGTCTGTTGCACACACAGAAGAGGAAGTCATTTTATTTTACACAAATCAGCTACTTAAAGTAAATTGAGATATATAGAATTTACCAGTGAAATGAGTGATTTGATGTGAATAAAAGAGGTGGTGTGTTGTAAATCGACACTGACAGCCAAATGGGGAAAATTGACAGAGCGCTGTAATCACTCCCAACATCCACTGAAGTTATTGATCCAGAACCTCTATAATCCCCTTCACATAACACAGGCAATTTCATATAATACCTGTAATAAGGGTGCATTCAAACTCAAGTAGCCATCTGAAGCATTGTATCTAATGGCGAAGCCGGCCGCTGCTGAGTAAGTGCAGCAAAAAACGCCAGTGGTTCCTCCCTTTCATAGGTAACAGCCTCTGATAAGAGCGAGTTTAGAAGATAAACAGTTCCTCGTGCCAAAGAAAATGAGCTATTAATTGCTGGCTTGCTACATATGTTGTAAAAGTGGGAGCGGTGGTCGCAACACGGAGAGAAGGAAACTGGATTTGGGGGTTGATAAACTTCTTAGGTTATCCACACGCCCGCTATCTGATGTTAATTACAACAGAGGGAAGACAGCTGACAGGCATTTAGCTGCTGGGTCATTACATCCTTCCCAGGTGTTTTTCCCGTGAAATGTCCCTCCAGTTTTACAAGCTCCTTCGCGCCCTGATGGATTATTCTGCAGCCTTATCAAAGCGTTGCCAGCTCCTCATTAATATATAGCGTGAGCGGCGCTCTTCTATATATCATTGTCTTCCTCTTGGGGAGGGCTAATCTGTCAGGCATTATCAGCCGGTCGGCAGAAGGTAGGCAATCAGACCTGACGGCAGAGAATCATGGGAGATCAGGGGAGGTTAAATGAGGCTGACAGTTGTGATAATGATGATTATACTATAAATTAAGATATGATGATAAAGGAGAATAAAAGACACAATCTGAAGCAATATTTGGTTTAACATGTCTCTCTTTTTCGTTACTGTTAAATGGCCATAACATTTATCACACCGAACAAGAATGGACGTTTAACTACCATGATAAAATGGGACAGCATCAGATTGAAAACCCAACAAGTTGTGATTACAGTGTCAGGCACTTTTCCACTGGTTGAGGAAAAAAAAAAAACGGGAGATAGAGCATATGTTATAATCATTCATGCATTATTCTGCAGAATGAAAAGAAAATAGATCTATTTTAGAAATGTCTTTCAGCCTTCTCGATGGAAAACCAAAGGAAACGGTTAACATATTCTTCTGCTTCCCAGATCATTTTTATCAATGAAACAATAGGAAGTTAAGTGACGGCCCTCCCATCAGGCCTTCTCCCCCAAATGTATGTTTATTAGAAGCTGATTCAGAGGCTGCGTGAGGGAGGTCTGGGAATGTCTCACTCCCTGCTGAATTCTGAAATAAAGGCAGCTCAAATCAACCAAATAGTTCCCGTGTGTGGCTTTTCAGAGGAGGCATTTACAGGCTGCAATAAAACAAAAGTGAGGCACAATTTGCTTTCAGAAATTCAGGAGTAGGACATCTGACGTAGTGGACTGGTTATTAAATTGCCTTTACTGACGGATTTCTTTGGGGACAGAGGCCTTAACATGTGAAACCTGAAAGAAATTTTGACAGCTCCACGGAAGAACATTTTTAAAGGAGGCTCTGTGTCCCTCTACGCGCTCACGTGGTGACCATCATAGTTTCTGACCTGCAAGCTCCTCATTAACATATACCACCACCGTCACCCAAATATCTGTGTTTCACACCACTTACACCGTACAAATGCCTTACACATCTGCACATGTAGACAAGTTGACAGATAACGTAACGTATAAATTCCACTGTTCCGTCTGCATCCACAGAAGGAAAACGTGTTTTCTGACCTTGTTTTTGCGTTTCTAGTAGAATCAGGGATGGAGAAAAAAGAAACCTCAATCCTCATTCGCTTCCTTCGATAGTTTCTCTTTCAGCTGGGAAAGGAAAAAATGTAGGGTTGAAAAAAATCCCACTTTGCCCTTTTCTTGTGTTTAAATTTCAGAAGATGGGAGGTTGGGAGAATAAAAATGTTTAATGCTTCAGCTGTATCTGGTGTCGATTGTGCACAAGGCTCTCGGGCTGGGATTTTTTTTTTTTTTTTTTGCAACTGATATTTGTCCATTTAAATCAGGGTTTGTCAACCTCAGTCCTGTTGACGTTTGTAACAAATAACTCCTGGCTGAGGGCAGGGCTGTCCTGTGCATTGTAGGGTGCTGGCTTCTAGCAGCCCGTCACCCCGTGTGACAACCCAGACTGTCTCCAGGTGTTGCCAGGTGTCCCCGGGGGGGAAAGCCATGCCCAGCTGAGAACCGTTGATTTAAACCAATACGCTTAGCACAGGGCTGACCTGACAGTAACGCCTGTTGCTTCTCGAGGTCTTCCCAGTGCTTTCTGGGTTCCCCTCCCACAGGGGGTGATTCAGTGGAAATCAGCCGGCAGTATTTTTGTAGCACGTAAACCACACGTTGGAACAACCTCTTCAGGACATGGTTGTAAACCGACGTGTGGTCAGTGAACTGTAAAACAGCGTACTTAGTAATCGACGGCTAGCGTGTATCAGCAGAATGGAAATTGTACGTGTTCCTTTATCTGGATGTGAAAGGAAGTCACAGGGCTTAGTCTATAAACCTGCTGGTCTGTTCTGGAAATGCGTAGGTAGGTTCCGTGCTTTGGCATTGACCTTGACCCTCAGAGGGGACTTCAGGAAGCACCACGGGCACGGTAGGGCGTTTGAAACAAGAAGTGTTTATGGTATATGCATTGGTTGTAACGTACAACCCACGTTGAGCATGCACCTCACAGAGCGTGTAGATCAACTTTGCATCGTGCAGTTACGCGTTGTACACATAAATAAGCGAAGGTCGTTTTGCTTGGGAAGCTGTTACTGCTTCAGAATCAAATCTCACTGTCTCCGTGGGGATGGGGAACGTGCTGGCCATTTATCCTCCCGTGGTCAGGCCTGCTCGACCTTCTCATCAAACAGGCTGGGCGGCCGGCTTCCCGCTCCACCGACCTTCCGCGATCTCACCCAGCAGATCCAGGCCTCGGTCCAACGACCCTCCAGACTTACGCTCTGCTTCCATGGCACCCTTCTTCCAGGATGCAGGGCGAGTCTAGTGGGGCCGGGAGCGTGGGTCCTGCTCGCCTGTGGGCCTTTCGGGGGTGTTGGAGCATGGCCCCCAGTCCGAGTGCAGCGCTCCGTGGCCTGTGCCCCTGACCTTGCAGCCCGTGCCCGCATGCACGCGGGTGGTAGGCCGTGATTTACAGAGCCCTTACCACGTGGGGACCTGCATGATGAAAGCCAAAACAGCCCCCTTGTTTCTGGTGAAAGCAGCTGTAGACGGAACCGGCCCTATGCGAACCCTCAGAGACCACTTACAGGGCGGTTGTGTACTTTATCATCTAGCCGTTGGTTCTGACTTCGGCGCGTGAGCTGCAGCTGGAAAATAACCTTGTTCCTTAGTCCATTTTATTAACTTTGTTTTGTTGGCTCGAGCCTAGCGCTGTATTAGGCCCCGAATAATCACAGCTTCCCAGGTAGCTCCAGGAGCGGGAATGAGAGGCTTTCTTCAAGGGCTGCGCTCCTGCAGAAATGATTTGTACCCTCGGGCTGATTGTCCCCGACAGAAAATGAGAACCAGGAACATTCAATGCAAAGTAATGTGTTCTGTACAATTACTGGATTAATAATTTTATTCCATTACCGTGTGGGGAGACAGGACATCGGCCCGCAGATCTGCAATTCTAGTGTATTTCTAAGCGTCCTGTTAAGAGTGAGCAAGGGTCAGGAAACTTAATTATGCTGTAACTGGATAGAAATTGCCAAGTGATAAAAAGAAACATCCAGACAGATTCAGCAGGAAATTACAGCTTTAATAATATAGCATAATGCCTACTTCTATACAATTATTGGAGAGACTCTGAATGGTTCAGAATAACAGGCTTGGGTTTCCAGTAACGACAGAAAAATCCCACTGAAAATGACATTTTGCATCTTGCTGTAAATATTTTTTTTCAAAAAAATTAATAGCATCATTATTCAATGATCAAAAATCTTATCCTCGTGCCAGACCAGGTGCTATGACCACACCGACATTTTGAAATGATGAGGGAGAGTCATTTACATTTGCAAATAAGTTTCTGGTGTCGTACTTTAAATTAAAAAATTTGTCTACCCCACTCAGTTTTTCAGAAAGAAAAAACACCCCAGCGGGTGGGGCTGTACGGGTAGCGTGTAGCTGGGCGCACGCGTGGTCTCGGGCTCACGTGGGAGAACGGGGCACCCTTCTCAGAAGCCGCGGAGGAGGGCTGGAAGACGACCGCGAAGATCAATGAACAGGGACGCCTGGCAGTTCTTCCGCGTCTGCAGAAACGAGGGAGGGAGAACTTTCCAGAGATCACGCGGCGAAGCCTGGAATGAAGCAGTCAGGCTTTGCGCTGTGACCCGCTGGTTTAAATACCGGAGCGTAGCCCTCCGCATGTGGCCCGCGACCCCGTTGTTTGTGCCTGGTCCTTTCTCCCCCCTTCTGCGGGGGGGCAGAGTCATTTCTCTCACTGCCCAGGGGAGCCCCGTGTTTCATTTTGTATTCTGAGGACGCAGATTAATCAGCCAGCTCCCTACCCAGAGATGGCCGTTCTGCCCGGAAATCTGCATATCTGCATATTACTGTTCTTCCCTGGATTTAATTTCCTACAGGAGCTGATATTAATCACCCTGTTTAAACAGAGGGGATTTGGGGGTCTATACAAATACGACATTTTTTTTCCATGGAACTTGCAGAATATTTTTCTTTCTCTCTTTCTTTTTCAATTTAAAGGGACAATAGCCTTACTGGCTTAATCCTCAATAGTTGCTCTTGTTGTATTTTATTCTTACTTGACTGTTGGTGATTGGGACAGTAGCCTTGGACCCAGATTCGACTTCTTAGACTTGGGAAATGTGTTCGGGAGATTTGGAAATGGAACGGCATTTTGACAACGGCGACCCGTCTGTCCGTGAGATGTCCTCCTACCTCTCAGGTGACAGCACAGAAGAATTCCCAGGCTGGAACGACAGCATCTTCTAAGTAGCCCTCTCGGCTTCTCCCGGCTTATTATGTGTAGGCAGGTTAAATCCAGCAGCTGTCGGTGCCACTGCCAGGAGCGTCTGGCACATTTCACTCCGGCCGCCAGCAGCTCAGCGGTGGCCCAGGCATGACAGGAGGCAGACGATCACCGGGCTCCGGGAAGGATGCGGTGTGCCTGGCCGTGGCGGCTGGAAGGGGAGACACGCGTCCCTGACGGACTAGATGCACCCCTGCCATTAACCGGAAGCCACCACCAGGTTTTGTGGAGATCACACCCTGGCCTCTGCTTGCCGCAGAAGCTAACTTGGATGGGCACTTTTTCCGCGGGGCCTCGTGCAATGGCCCCGAGGATGGGGGTGGGGGTGGGTGGTTAGCAGGGAAATGTTGGAAAAGCCGAGTTCCCAGGCTAAAGACGCTGTGGAGAGCCTGGGTGCCCCCGCTGTCCCTCACGCTGGGATTTGCTGGAGCGGATCTGCCCTGAAGAGAAACAGGGCAGTGGGACCCGTGGATTGGCCCTGCAGGGTCCAACCCTCCGGACTTCCTGACTCCGAACATTTTTGCTGCTGCGATCAGCAGTGTGCGGTGGGGCGAAGTACCTCTGAAATCGAGAAGAAGTCCCCTGGGAGTGGGCCTTCCTGATTTCAGCCAGGTCCAGCAGGGCGCTCAAAAAGCAGACATTTGTGACTCGAAGTGAATACCCCGTGGGTGACATTGCTCGCTAATTAAAGCAAAAACAAGGGCAAAATGTTAGTTTTTCTCTTGCTCAGCTAAAATAAATTGGTGACTTTCTCACATTCGATGTTCCCTCCTGAAACCCGTCTTTGCCGCTCACCTGAAGACAGGATCTGGGTTTGGAGCGGAGGGGTCCACGAGATGCTGGGGGCGGGGATGAGAGCTTGCGCAGGTACAAATGCAAAGACCTGCCATCTCGAGGAGAGGTTACCAGTGTGTGTGCCATTCTTTCTCAACACCAGGGCTGCTGTATTTTCTTTGCCCATTGTAAATCACAAGGGTATCACCCCAGGCAAATAGCGGCTTAGATTGTTTATCTGTCTGTGCTAATAGCATTTTATTTGAAGTCTTAAAAGTCCCAAGTGGCTTAAAAGGGCACTATTACATGACTTCACATTTTATTGCAAAATGACTGGGTCCAGCCTCATTTGCTTTGCTTTGAAGTCTTAATGCTCCTTGGTTGTCAGATCCACACGTCCTTTCCAATTTAAACTTTGAGCAGAATCCCCTTGAAACAAGCCCCTTTCTTCTGCAGGGAATAAGGAGCATTTAATAACTCGTAAAAATATAGTTTTCAAGATAGTATGTGGCTGTCACTGGTGTAGTACATCTTACTGGTTGGTTTATTGCCAAAATGTTTGAAAAAGAGAGTAACAACGTAAATTATATACTTTCCTTATTAACGGAGCATACCTGACTGAAGGGTTATGGGTATTTACTTTCTGCTAAATTATTTGAAAGAAAGAAAATCTTCATTACCCAACCCCATCCTGACATACATACATACACTGTAAAAATGTTAGAAAGTTGCACAGTCCTTGGAATAATCAGTAAGTTCATTCTCAGGAAAAAGTGCATCCAAATGTTGGCTTATCTTCAACTTCAAGCAGAGTTTCAAGCTGTGGAGAAGTGCAGGCCCTCAAGACAAAATATCATCAGGAAAAGGTTAGTGAGGTGACAAGAGGTGACGTTGACGCCATCAACCCCAAGACCAAACCGTTACCTGATGTCACGGGGGTTGTGCCCACCCCCTGAGTGAGGGGAGTCTCTCCTGAGCCCCCAGAGGTGCTGCCCCATCGCGTGAGGCCACAGATAGAAAGCTCCTGGGATGACGGAGCAGAAATGGCGCAGAAAACTTAAAGGGAACTAGCTCACAGTAGGTTACAGACCAAAAATTTAGCTGGCTGGATCTTATGTGTGTGTGTTCGTGCATGTGTGTGGTGTGTACGCACATACCTGTGTGTGTATGTACGGTGTGTGTGCATATCTGTATGCACGTGTGTGTGTGTCTTTAGGATTAAAATAATGTACGCAATCTCCTGGGTGACAACTTTTGGAGAAACTTCCCGTGATTTTCATCTGGGCCCTCGATAAGAACACCCACCAAGGGAAACTTCTCTACGTACGTCTGGTAACTGGGACCTTTCTGGGATGCGTCCCGCTGTCCCCAGCAGGGCTGGTGCTCCCTGGAACCGTGTGATGTCGCACCACAGCCGTGACGTCAAGGGGAATGGACTCCCAACCTCCTTACCGAGGACTCTTTGTTGGTTTTCTCAGTGGAGCTGGTCAGTGGAATCCGACCCTCAGTGGAGTTGTGATGTCGGGTCCACGCCCGAGACTCTGGGGCTTTGTTGGAGCCCTGGTGTCCTGGAGACAGAGCCTGATATGGGGGACGCCCACACTTGGGGGTCCGCTGCCCTCACCCAGCACTTTCGTAGGGTCCTCAAGTGCCTAGTGCGGCGGGATACAGACAAGAGGGATGGTCCCGGCTGGAGCTGCCCCAGCCGGGGGGGGGGGGGGGGGGGGGAGCAGGACCCCCAGGGAATCGATTGTCGCCGAGCTCCCAAGGCTCCAGATTCAGATGCGGCCTCCAGCCGGGTCAGCACAGCACTGCCAGGCCGCACCGCTGGTGACCACAGCTTACCGTGCCCTTCCTCTGTGCCAGCCCCGCTGCTCAGGCTTGGCATGAGTGACCTCACTTAAGCTCACAGAAACGCTCCTTCTTGGAAAAAGAAGCTGGAGCCCAGGCCATATAGGTGATTTCCTGAATTTGCCAGAAAGTGGCAGAGCGTTGATTCAAACCCAGGCCTGTGACTCTGGAGCCCTGCGTCTTCCCCATGACCATTTTCCCTCTCGATTTTATTTTGCATTGAAAATGAAAGCACATGCGGGGAAGTAAGATCTTTGGGAGGAAACCTGATGGGTGCTCTTTGCAAATTTTCACATGACTCTTGCCTGGGAGGCCACTGTAAACCCTCTGCACCCCGGCCTCTCCGTTTGTGAGGCAAAAATAAAGGTGACCCCTTCCCCCCAGTGAGGAGAACGAGAGCAAAATCTTTTAAAGTAATTCTGGTAGCACGTGCAGTTGGCATCCTGTAACCCTTCCAGTGGAGCGAGGGCCCCGCTCCGTGCCGGGAAATCCAGGGTGGCAGATCAACGTAGAGACACACACAGCTGCTTTTTATTTTCACTTCCCTCTTCTGCCCTGCAATTCTGTTTATTTTATCCAGAAGTCACGAGAGAGCCCAATGTACAGATCCTGGTGTAGAGGAGACACATGTCAGAAGAAAGGTAATTGACGGTAAATGTCAAATATTAAATCCTATCTGGTTACTACCCAGCATATTAGCGATGTAAGTAGCTTAACAATTACAGCTGTGATTGACTAGGTGGGAACCAAAATCCTAAACATCAACTGCCAGAAGGGATAATTATAACACATTAGCACCTGCTTAGACAAGATTGACAACTCCAGTGTAACATCTGCTGAATCTCACTTTCATACTTTTCACGTATTTTTTTCCCTTTTGAATGGCGTAACATAAGATTTCCTCAAGGATAACAATAACCCAACATCTATGTTATTCATTCGCATTATGACGGCTGCTTGTTGTCTGTGGTCACGCTTTCCTGCTGACACGTGTGCAATTGAATGAGGAGCGTAGAAACGGGCTACCAGGGGCCAGACAGGCGCAGTTACGGTACATTTCTAGCAAAACCTTCCTGTCGCTCGGCGCGTTGGAAAGGCGTAGTTTGTTGGTTGGGTCTGTAAGAATATTTACATCCACTAAAATCAGATTGGAATCTGAATGATCGCATAATCCTGCAATTACAGCCCTGCAGCCGCACTGGCGTCCCACGAAGACAGTGTCTTACCTGGAACTCAGGTGAGCAGGATGTGTGCTGAGACCAAGGGGCCCTGGAATTCCTCACCTCCCTTCCATGGAAAATATTTGAGAAGCACATTGCAAAAACACACCTGTCCTTTTCTAGTTTGGCTGGGCTAGATCTCTGTGGAACTAAAGGTCCATAGCTCTTGCCCGTACGTTAGAACGGGGGCGGGGGTGTAGAAATTCACTTTAATGACCCCCTAAGCAGTCGTTCTTCATTGTTTAATGCAAACTGTGTTGTTATTTAATATCCTCACGTTCTCTTCTTAGGACAGGGGCCTGGGGTAGATTTTTTCTGCCTGACAATTCCATAATCACATGGTAAACCCTGTGATTTATCTGGGCACATCCATGTATTAACTCCCGTCAGACAGGTGGGCAGATGGGAGAAGAGGGCAGAATCGAACAGGTAGCAGGTAGAGTTTTCTCAGAGGTACACGTCTCTACTCATTAACTTTCAGTTATGTATCCATACATGTCTTCATCCTCATCACTTATAGATTCTTGCATTTTACAAGCATTTGTTGAGCACCTACTGTGTGCCAGGCCCTCTGCATAGCTACACAGGCATCATGTGGATGAGACACAGCATGCGGCCTCCCAGGTTTTGGACTCTCTTGACCAAAACGCACTCTGATTGGCTCACCGTGGTCCAGGCCCTGGGTGGGGTCTTTGGGGTCTAGCTATGATAAAGACAGATGTGGTCCCTGTCTCTGTGAAGTTTACCCCATAAGAGGAAAGGCAATCATTGAACAGGTAAATATAAACGTGGCCTGTATTTCTTGGGGCAGGGAGAGGGGCTGTAGACCCCTGGAGCTAAAATCCCTAACTTAATCTGGGCAGTCAGGAATCTCGACCTTGAAAAAGTGATAATTTGACCGAACCCTAAAAGATAAGAATAGTTATTTCCCTCACTAAATTAACTTCCAAAACCTGAATTTTTAAAAAATCGTATTAATCAAATAAATTAACTTTATAGCAATGGATAAGTTTGTATCCTAATACCCAGGCCCTGTAATTATGAATAAAATTCTGTAAGAAAATAGGCTGTCTTTACAAACATAAAAATGAGTCCATGTAAAAACAGAACCTTGCACTGCATCTCTTCTCTTCTTGAAACGGTGCCATTTTATTGAAGAAGAACAAGCCTGGTGAATAATTAAAGGAAAGATTTAGTGTGCAGAGGCTAATAATAACCTTATGTTAGGACGGCATTGGTAAAATAAGTTCTTGACAATCTGAGGGTGTAGTTTTGCTGGCATGATAACTCGAGAGTGCATGTGGATTCCTAGGTCAGTCCTGATAAAAAAATAAGCAAGTGGCCTTTTGCTTGGCGGGTCGCCAAGAATTCTGATGGGTGCCATTGCCATTGCCCACATGCCCGGGGCCGTCCAGGATCACTCTGGGGTGGGGAATCTCTCCAGGGAGAGCTCTAAGGAAATCCTGCCCCCCAGGCTCCCTCCTGACTAGGACAGTCTCTGGCACCCTGATCAGTTTTGCATCTCTACTGTTTTGCCTTTTTCATAAAGTAACATAATAGAATCTTACGATGCTGTAGCCTTTTGAGACTAACTTCTCTAGCTTAGCAAAATTATTGCAAGATCTGTCCATTAGTAGCATGAATCGAGAACTGTTTGCTCTTTCCTATTGCTGCTCTGAACATTCCTGCAAAGCTACTATAAAATTCACATACAGTTGCGGGGGATTGGTTTTTTTTTTTCTTTTTTTTTTTTTGCGAGGACATAAGTTTTTTTTGTTTGTTTGTTTGTTTTTAATATTTTATTTATTTATGTATTTATTTATGGCTGTGTTGGGTCTTCGTTTCTGTGCGAGGGCTTTCTCTAGTCGCGGCGAGCGGGGTCCACTCTTCATCGCGGTGCGCGGGCCTCTCACCGTCGCGGCCTCTCTTGTTGTGGAGCACAGGCTCCAGACGCGCAGGCTCAGTAATTGTGGCTCACGGGCCTAGTTGCTCCGCGGCACGTGGGATCTTCCCAGACCAGGGCTCGAACCCGTGTCCCCTGCATCGGCAGGCAGACTCTCAACCACTGCACCACCAGGGAAGCCACAGGACATAAGTTTTGAATTCACTTGGGTAGGTACCTAGAAGTGGGTTTGCTGGGTTGTATGGTACAATCGTGTTTAGCTTCGTAAGAAGCTACCAAACTATCTTTAGAAAGTGTCTGGACACGTTCCCAGCAGCAATAAACGAGTGTGTCTGTGTCTCTGCGTCCTTGCCAACATTTGGTATTGCTCCTTTTTAAAATTTTATTCATTTGTTTTTAATCTTAGCCATTCTAATTGGTGTGCAGTTACTGGTATCTTGTTGTGGTTTCAATTTTCATTTCCTTAATGACTAATGATGTTGAGCATCTTTTCATAAGCCTATATGCCATCAATACATCTTCTTTGGTAAAGTATCTGATCAGATATTTTGTCAGTTTTTTATTGGGTTGTTTGTGTTTTTTATTGTTGAGTTTCAAATGTTCTTTGTATAGTCGAGATAGAAGTCTTTTATCAGATAATGATTTACAAATATTTTCTACCAGGTCTGTGGCTTTTCATTCTCCTAACAGTATTTTTCACAGAAGACAAAAGTTTATTTTGATGAAGGACAATTTATCAAATTTTTTTATGACATGCTTTTGGTGTCATATCTAGAATCACATCACCAAACCCAGGGTCAAACAGGCTTTCTTCTAAAAGTTTTATAGTTTAACATTTTACATTTAGGCATATAATCTGCTGTTAGTTAAATTTTTGGATAAAGTATGAAGTATGTGTCAAGGTTTATTTATTTACTTATACAGGTGTGTACAATATTTCTAGTTTTTTTTTTTTTTTTTAATCCTTTCTCCATTGATGTTGCCATTTTGTCCAAAGTCAGTTGACTGTATTTTTGTGGGCCTCTTTCTGAACTTTATCCTGGCCTGTTGATCTATGCGTCCGTTCTTTTTGCCTCTAGCATGATTACTATACCACGAATTTGAGTAATTTGAGGGCTTCCTTGTCGGCACTGTCTTGGCTATTCTAGTTCCTATGCCTTTCCGTATAAATTTTAGAATCAGCTTGTCAATATCTATTAAAAACCTTGCTGAGATTTTGATTGAGATTATTATAGATCAAATTCTAGAGAATTGACATCTTAGCAACGAGTCTTCTCTTTCGTGAACACAGTATGTCTCTCTATTAATTTGTATCTTCTTTGATTTCTATCACTGGCATTTTGTTGTTTTTAGTATACAGATCCTGCACATATTTTGTTAGCTTTATACTTAAGTGCTTTATGGTTTGGTTTTTTTTTTTTATTTCAAATTCTAATTGTTCATATTCAAGAGCTCAGCTGAGCTGAAAGCTGAGCTGCCAGATGTCAGAACAACTGATTAAGAAAACAAGCCAAGTGGTAAAGGCACCTGTCAGCCTTCCATCACCTACTGTGACAGTGTGAGCCAGAGGAAGCACGGTGCCCACATTGCATTTAGCCCGCAGGATGGCACCAGCTGGGGTTGGGTGGACCGGTGTAGACACGGGGTCATCTCACTGCTGAGGGAACCCTGAACAGAAGGCTCCTGTGTTTTATTGAACTCAGGGGCTTGGGGGAGGCAGAGGGGGAAGGGCTGGGAGTGGAAAAGTAGTGAGTACTGAGTCAGAGCGGAGAAAAGTGTCCTGGAGATTTCCCACTCCTCCCCAACAGGGAGATCTAGGCAGCGGCACCTGAGGAAGGCCCCAGGTAAAGAGGCCCCCCAACTAGGGGTGCCTGGGCTGGGAATGTGGATGTGCACAGGAGCATGGCTGGCCAGGGGCCTGGGTCCTTGGTGCAGTCCCCTTGGAGACCGTGATGCATGGGCTGTGCCCCAAGTCTGGGGTGGGGGGCATGTCCCCTGTGAGGTCCGCGGGTAGAGCCTTTGTGATTGCCATGGTCGGGCCTGCAGTATTACATGTAGGGTTTGGGCCAGAAGCTGGACTCCTCAGCTGGTATACGGGAGCACAGGGTGACTCTTGTATTGTGTAGCCTCTGACCTTGCTCTACTCGCTTACCAGGGCTAGGAGCTTTTTTGAAGATTTTTTTTTTCTACATAGATAATCATGTCGTCTGCAAATAGAAACAGTTTATTTCACCCTTTCAGATCTGCAGATCATTTACTTCTTTTTCTTCCCCTGTTACACTGTGTAGAGTCTCCAGTGTGATGAATACGAGTGCTAAGCGTGGACCTACTTAACTTGTTCCCAGCCTCAGGGGAAAGAAGTCAGTGCCTCATGGTTCAGTATGATGTCAGCTGGAGGGCGATTGGAGACACCCTTTATTAGGTTAAGGAAGTTCAGTTCTGTTGCTTCTTTGCTGAGACTTCAGATCCTGAATGGACACTGAATTTTGTTCAGTGCTTTTTCTGCATCTGTCAAGATGACCATATAAATTTCCATTTTTAGTCTCTTAATGTGGTGAATTATATGGGTTGACTTTCAAATATTGAACTATCCTTGAATTCCTGGAATGAGCTCTGAGTAGTTGTGTTGTATTATCATGTTTATACGTCACTGGGTTGTATTTGCTAAGTGCTTTCTACTTTTTACATCTGTATTTCTTTCTTTTTTTCTTCCTTTACTGCATTCTCTTGGGTTAATTGGGCATTTTTTTGTGAGTCCATTTAATCTTTTATACCTCTTAGGAAAAATCTTAGTAGTTGCCCTAGAGTTTAAAATAAAATATAAATATCAAATATATATTTAAGGGTTTAGTCCAGCCTTAAATAATGTTATTCCCACTTTTGTGGCATGTAAGGCCCTTGCAACAAAATATTACCAATTCCTCCTTCCCTTCCTATGTGCTATTTTGTCATAACCTCCACTTTTACAAATACTGTCAACACACAATACATTGCTACTATTTTTTCTTTAAACCAGGGGTCAGCAAAGTTTTTCTTTAATTTAAAGGCCCAGATATTAAATATTTTAGGCTTTACAGGCTCTGTCATATCTATTTCAACTACTCAGTTCTGCCACTGGGGCACAAAAACCTGCCTGGGTGACAGGCAAACGAATGGGTGTAGCTGGCTTTGTAGTAAAACAAAAACAGATAGTAGGTCAGATTTGACCAACTGGATAGAGTTCTCCCACCTCCACTTCAGACCGTTTACCTTTCATATAAAGCAAAAAATGAATTTCAGTTGACTTTCATGTATTCTGTTTCCAGAGCTTTTTCACGTCTTTGTGCAGATACAAGTTTTAGTCTGATATTGCTTTTTTTTTTTTTTGATGCAACTGCTGCTGACACTGAATTCCCTCAGTTTTGGTTCTTTCCTGAGAATGTCTTATTTCTTTTTTAGTTTTAAGATGTAGTTTCTTTGGGTGTAGAATTCAGGGTCAGTAGTTTTTCTTCCTTCTACAGTTTAAAGGTGTGATTCCATTGTCTTCTGGTTTCCTTGGTTTCTGGGTCCCTGTGCATGTAAAGTGTCTCCTTTCTCTAGCTGCCTTCAAGATTTTCTTTGTTTCTTGTTTTCAGTAGTTTAATGTAATATCCTAAGTGAATGTTTTTGTTTTGTATTGTATTTATCCTATTTGGTGTTCTCTTTGCTTATCAGATCTGTGGTTTGGTGTCTGTCATTAATTTTTGAGAATTCTTGACCGATATTACTTCAAATATTCCTTCTGCCCCATTCTCTGTCTTCTCCTTTGGTTTTGCAATTGTGCATATTTTGAATGTTAACGCGGTCCCACAGCTCTTGGATGTTTGTTTCTTTGATGTTGTTATTTTATTTATCCTATGCTTTTCCTGTCTGTATTTCAACTTGGGTAATTTCTGCTGATTTACCTTCAGGTTTATTGAGTCTTCAGTGCTTGTGCTGAATCCACTGATGAGCCTTCCAAGGGCATTCTCATCTCTGTAACGGTGGATTTTTTATTTCTAGCATTTCCAGGTGGTTTTTTCTTATGCTTTGTCTCTCTGCTGAAGTTCTCATTTGATCTTACATGTGACCCACTTTTTCTATTAGAGCCTTTAACATACTAATTATAGTTATTTTAAATTCCCTGACAGATAGTTCCAACAACTGTTTCATATCTGAGTCTGGTTTTGACGCTTGTTCTCTCTTGGGAGTGTGTTGGTTTTCCTTGCTTTTCTCGTATGCCTCCCAATTTTTTCATGACAGCTACATACGTGTGTCAGTCAGCAGAGAGTGAGATGAGTGGTTTTTGTGCCTGGACGCGGGCATGCCTTTCTTCCTCCTGGACCTGCAGTGTGAGCTTTCCATTAGTCTAGTTAGCAGTTGGGTGGGTTTCTGATCTTCCATTGCTATAGCTGCCCTCAGTGAACTGCAGGCTTCAAATTCCTGCAGAGATCACTTAGGGGAGGGGAGGGTCAGCTGCGCGATGCCTGTTTGATTCTTCATTTTCAGTCTTCCCTTGACGCTGACCCAGAGAGGATGTCTCGCCTGCCCTTGCTCCTCTCCCGTTCCTCTCCCAGCAGGATTCTCCGAATTCTGCTGTTATTTGTTACTCGAAGCTCCTTGGCCTGGTGGTGGTTCTGGGTCTGGGGGTGTGGCTTTCTCAGTTCCCCCGCCCCTCCCAGGCAGCAGTCCTGGACTCAGAACTGAAATTTGAAACCCAGGAGTAGGTTGTTTTGACCACCCCTCCCCACCCAGTCTCCTTTGCCTGCGAGAGCGATGAGCTTCCCCATGCAGGGAGGCCAGCAGACCACGGCTTTGTTCTCTGATGGGGATGAGGGAAGACTCAGTGGGGTTCCTGGCCCTTGCTCCCCAGTGGCTGCTCTCTTCTTCCCTGCATCTTCACCAGATGGGCTACTTCTTGGGCTCTTTCTAAGTGTTTCCACGAGCGTTTGGTGGAGTTATCAGGGAAAGAACCTGCAAGATCGTGTAGACTCCCTGAATTTCTGCAGCCCAGGCTTCACACCGGGCTTCCACCAGCCCCTTAGCTCTTGTAGCTGACCTCCTCCTGGCTGTGTCTTGTCCCGTCTACTTGAGGTGGCCCAGCCTGGGCCTCTCTTCTCTCCCTGCAGCACTGGGTCTCCTTAAACCTTGGGCCAGTCATTTGCTCTGTGACCTCAGCTCCCTGGCAGGTTCAAGCAAAGCTGTGACTTTGAAGTTAAGCTGACTCTTTCTCATCATAAGGGTGGGACAACATTCCTTCCAGCCCTTCACGTCCTGAGGCGCAAGCCGAAAGTCTCCAGGATCCTCCTTTTAACAGCGCCCGCAGGTGGGTCCAGGCACACTGAATTTGGGGATGTCTCACTCCAGCGGCTTGCGACCTTGTCTGCAGAACAGTTTTGTCGGAATTTATGGGGGTGAGTCCCAGGCTTCAGGGTTTGTAAAGCTCTGCAGGTGGGTTCCAACTGCGGCTAAAGTTGGGAACCTGTGATATAATCCTTCCAGAATCTGTTGCTTATAGTCTGGGCTGGTCACCGTGCCTTCCTCTGTCAGGGAGCCTCTTCTGAAGTGACGGTGGCTGTTTCTTTTTATCCATCCGTAAAATGGAAACACCAGCAGCCTCCTGTCACTCTTCCCAAAAATGTGCCTCAAAAGTGACTCCAATGAGATGAAAAACGGTTTTGATTTCTCTATTTGGCTGGTGATGCTTATTTAAGCTTGCCAAAGGGACTGCTAATTGGTACCTGGTATTAATGTGTTCTCTAGAAACAGAAATAAAATCAATCTCATGTAGTCTTCCCAAATTCAGTGATATATATATATATATATATATTTTTTTTTTTTCTTTACTTTCCAATTTCCCAATCCAGTCTTCCATTACAATTTTTTTTTTCTTTTCATGCAGTTGCTATTTGGCATTGAACTCTGTCACTACTGCAAAAGCACTGTGTTTTGGCATTTGGTTCCCTCATTCCTTTCTTAAGAGCCAACTGCTTTAATTTCATTATTGCCCCCAGAAATAGTTAGGTTCATTGGAACAGCTTGAACTAACTCTTGTCTCTGAAAGGAATGTATTCCATTAAACATCTTCATATTTCAGACAATGCCACTCCGATATTTACTCTCTCTTTCTGTTCCAACCTACAGTCTGTTGTAAGTGTTTGGACATTCCACAGGTCAATCAGCTGTTGTTTTCGGGCTTCTCTTGTTTTCTCCTCTGTGCGTGTCTGGTGAGGAACACAGGCATCTCGTGTTTCCTCAGACTGTCGTCCTGGCCTTGCACAACATGTAAAACCTGTGGCTGTCCTAGAACAGTGCTTCTCAGGCGTACATGTGTCTGATTCCCCTGAGGGTCTTTTAGATTGCAGAGGGGTCAGGAGGTCGAAGGGGGCCAGGCCTGCCTTTCTCACCAGCTCCCAGGTGGTGCTGGACCACGCTTTGAACATCAAGGTGCTAGAGGAATGAAATAAACGCACAGAGCCACACTTTACCAGTTTCTAGAACTTTTTATCCTCTTAATTTTCCAAAAGCCCCAGCCCAGGTTGTAATGTTCAAATTAGTATCGTGTGATTTTTCTTTCCTGACCGTATCCTGGAGATTTTCCTGCGGTTCCGTGAGGACAGGCCGAGTGGACACTCAGCGTTTGTCGGCTGAGAATCAGTGGCCTGCCAGGGAGGGAAGAGGGCAGAGGAGGTGAGGAGACAGGCAGGGGTCGGCCCGCAGCAGGAACCCCCAGCCTCTCCTACTTTCTTTCGCAGCAGAGAACCGTCTCGGGGTTGATGTCCTCTGCACAGCCAGCTGGGCAGCTCCGGGCAGGGCCGCAGAGCGCGGGGGGGGGGGGGGGGGGGGTGTCGGACAGCCGGCACCCCCCTCTCTCCTTCCCTGCCCTCTGCTCCCGACCCAGCGCTCACTGCGCCCACCCAGCTCCGCCCACAGAGCTAGGACAGTACCTGCGACCTTGCTAGACCGGCCTGAAGATGCCTGCAAGGGTAGGGCCCCTGAGCCAACCGTCCTTGTTGGATCCCAGCTCTGACTCTCCCTTCCGGGCTGGGTCTTGGGGACTGTCCAGGTGCCTCTTTTCAGGAGGACCAGGCAGCACTTCCGGATCTTGAGCTGAGTTTAAAGACCGTCTACATCCCAACAGCAATACCCCGCAAGACCCCACGCTTGTGTCCCCTGTGGCTGTCTTCATGACCCTCAGCAACCAGAAAGCCACGCTTGTGTGATTCACTAACTCTCTTCTCCCTCCAAGTACCGTATTTCTGGATATTCACTACAACGAGAAAGTAGATGACACCATCCTCATCTCCTATTTGATAGAATGGTCTAGAGAAAACTGACCTTCATTCACTAGTATTTCCTTTAAATTTTTTTTCAAAGCAGTTTGTTCTTTCCTTGGTTTCACAGCTGTGAGCATGAAGTTATCACCTGAAAATGTTGAGCTCCTCCAAGACCACAGTGTGAAAGGGGTGCTGCGTGCACCAACCCAATTCAGCCTTCACTTATTCATTCAGTCAGCACCCACTGAGCCGCCGTGGATGGGGAGGACCGATGCCAGAGGGAGGGTGCTCACGGAAGCTTCCAGTACGATCCCTTCTGGGAACGGGTGACCTACTGGGACCCGCAGACTCCAGGCGTATGTGCCCAAGGAGCTGTGCCAGGGGTCCAGGCGAGGTGACCCCAAGAAGGCGGTGAGCAAATGGACCAGGGCAGCCGGAAGTTTCAGCGAGGCCCCGGCCGCTGAGGCGTCTCGCCCGTCTCGTGAGAAGGCTGTCTTTATCGGGAACGGGCATCACACCTTGATAATCTGGAGAAGGGCAAGGTTGTCCATGTTGAGACGATTCGAGTCCTGCTCTTCTGGCTGGCTTGTGTGCTGTGTGCGCTCGTGAGCTTCTTCACGTGGGCCCCCTCGCACCCCAGCACTGACCCCGCGTGGCACTCGGGTCACGCCCTCGCGGTGCTGTAACTCCACGCAGTGTGGTTTTATTCACGGTTGACCTGTGTCCGTGGTGCCGTTGGCTTCGTGTTCTTTTGCTGTTATATTTTTGTTAGATGTCCATGCAGGATGATGGTCGGTTAATGGGATGATTGGGTAGCTTCCCGGCTCTGAGAAGCTCCGTCCTCTCATCCCCACAGAGCACACAGGCCCCTTCTGCCTTGTGTGCCCCGATGCTGACCTCCTCCTTTCTGGACGTCGGTTCCTCTGTTGCCTCTGCATCCCCCCGGGCTCACGTGGGGTGGGTTTATTTGTCTTTGATAGGGCGGCCGAGGTCGATAGGAATTCTGCTGCTATCTTGTTATTGTTTTAGTAGTGTTGTTCTTCGAGTTACCTCTTACAGCACTTGGGCCAGGTACTAAATGTGCACTGCTTTAAGTAAGGTGGCTTTACATTAAATGCTAAGAAAGAATCTGATAATGACCAAGTTACGCATTCTGAAATCAACACTACAAGCACTTTTCCTCTTATCAGCTCAGAAATCCTCCCGATTTGGAGATACGGTGTGAGAGGGACACGACCCCTGCAGGTGAAACGGTTGGGAGGGGGTCGCTTTCGAGAAGTGCTGCCCTGGGCTCTTTCTTCCACTGGTCGAATTATTTAAAACCTGACGTAAAGATGGTGCCTTGTGGTCAGTTTGCCAAACACATTCACAGAAATAATCTCTTTGGGCTACAGTCTTGTAAGTTGGGCAGTTGATGCAGCCCTGCCCCGGCACGGGGTGGCGATTGGGTAGGAGAAGGGAAAAGGTTCTGAAACCACACTTATGGGGACAGCCTGCTGCTGGAGAGGTTGCCTGTTAATAGCAGGCGAGCAGACCCTCAGCAGCAGCAGCCGGCGAAGGGCCACCTGCGCCCCGATGGCATCTCGCCTTCCCCGCGGCTCCTCTGTGTGGGCACTCAGGGGCCCCCCTGGCTCCACCAGGAAGCAGTCCGGCTTCTGGTTGGCGGGGCACTCGCCGTGCGCATGCGTGTATTCAGTGACCACCCTGCCCTGTGTATCTCACGGTTCTCAGCTGTCCATCACTTGGAACAGCTCAGGGTTCGCTGCAGGAGAGATTCAGCCACATCCTGCCCTTAAAATATCACGATTCACAGTCAGCAAAAGGGAAAACAGATACATCGGCCTTCATCAAAATTGCATCAAGGGACTCACTTTCACAGAATGAAAAGGCAGCCCCCAGGAGGGGGGAAAATATTTGCAAATCATATGTCAGATAAGGGGTTAATGTTCAGAATACAGCGTTTTACAGTGCTTTGTTTGATTGCCCTTCACAGATACTGCATTTTTACAAATGGAAAGTTTGTGGCAGCCCTGTGTTGTCAGGTGATGGTTAGCATTCTTTAGTAATAAAGTAAGTTAAGGTATGTACACTGTTTTTTTAGACCTAATGCTATTGCACACTTAATAGACTACAGTATAGTGTAGACATCACTTTTGTATGAACGGGGAAACAAAAAAAAATTCATGTGACTCGCTTTATTATGATACTTGATTTATTTCACGGTCTGGAAGTGAACCCACATTATCTCCAAGGTGTGCCTGTACCCAAAAGAACTGAAAGTAGGGATGCAGACAAATACTGGTACTCCAGTGTCTCTGGGAGCATTATTCACAATGGCCAAAAGATAGAAAAAACCCAAGAGTCCATCAACAGGTGAACAAATAAAGAAAAAGCGGTATGTATATACACGCAATGGAACACCGCATCCTTAAAAAGGAATAAAACTCCAGCCCACGCTACAGCACGGATGACCCTTGAAAATACGACGCTCAGTGAAACAAGCCAGAGACAAAAGGACAGCTATTGTACGATTCCACTGACAGGAAGCACCTGAAATAGTCAGACTCATGGAGAACGAAAGTAGAATCGTGGTGAGCAGGGGCTGGGGGAGGGGGATGGGCAGTGGGTGTTTAATGGGGACAGAGCTTCAGTTTGGGAAGATGAAAGCGTTCTGGAGGTGATGCTGGTGATGGTTGGACAGCACTGTGAATGTGCTTCGTGCCACCGACTGAGCCGTGAACTTAGAAATGGTGACGACGTTTCCTTTTGTGCCGTGTATATTTTGCTACAGTAAAAAATAAGGGGTCAGGAGAGTTGGTGCTGAGTGTCAGAAGCACTGTGTCCAGTGAGATGTCCGTCTCCTGACACGCAAGCCTTTCTCTGGGGCGACTGTAATTCATCTGTTGTTTAAAAAAAAAGGAAGACACAGGATAATGAAGATTCTGAGGTGGTTTTGCTCAGATTTTGTTCTAAGATATTCTAAGAGTTGTCTCACACATGGATTATTGCTTTTGGTGTGGAAAGCATATAAACTGTGATGGAATCTTGGGTTGGAAGGGACCTCAGGAGGTCACCATCTCATCCCTATCTGCAGATATCGTCCCACTTAAATTACCCGAGGTGGACGACAATCTCTTCTTATGAAAAAGATCTCTTCACATTCCATTTCAATTTTAAGCATTTCACTGATGTGAGAATATTCTTTATAGATAACCTCAAACAGCCACTCTGTCCAGAAGAACATTCACAGGGCGCCCACGTGACAATGCCCTGTCTTGGGCACCATGGGGCCCAGAGGTGAATGGCGACTAGTGAATGAAGTCATACGAGGGGGACCCCTGGCGACCATCTTCTAGTCCACAGTACGGGCGAAACGTGAAGACCAAAAAGGCCTCCCGGCCGTCTCCTCCCCAGATGTGTGATCCCGTTTCCTCTCTTGCCTCCATCCAGGCATCATTTTCCAAGTGTCCAATACTGCTCTGAACCCTCCTACGTGAGCCCTAAGCATTTCCGTGGGACCTTTCGCTGTGTACCTCATAAATGAGCACTGTATTCTAGAAAGGTGCCATGGAGTTTAAAAGTAATGGAATAAATGCATATGTTATGCAGTTATTAAAGTGGAACTATACTGTTTTCTTTCCACTGCCCCAGAACACTTCTAGAATTTGCCACATTGACTAATTTCGTCTTCCGTTCCAGAAGGCCCCTGGTCTGCAGCAGAGATCAGAGGTCAGTATTCTGGCATGGTCAGTCTTTAGTTGGGAAACATCTTCTGCTGAGAGGTATTGCAAATACACCTCTAGTTTATAGACCTCAGCAACTCAAGTTTCTGGCAAATTTCAGTTTTCCATTTTCAGGGTTAACATCTGTCTATGTTCTTTTATTATCTGGTCACCGACCAAAAAATGTTTATCTGGGACAAGAACTGATATTTTGGGGCACACAGCGATTTATCCAGGTCAGTTTGTCACTTTATTCATCGCTCCACTGATAACTGTTCCCTCTGATCCGTTTACAATTTGCTTAGAAGATTCCCATATGCGTGCTTTGAGGCAGACAGAGCAGGCGCTGCCCTCTAGATGAGGAAACTGGGGCTTAGGAGATCCTTTTCCCAAATAAGCCGAACTCAAACCCATGTCTTTAATCTCCAAATACGTCGCGTCATTATAGAGCCAATATGAGCAAGAACTCCAAGTTCAAAATAGGTCAAGGATATGGTATGACATCCTATGGGGCAAAATGAGACCTGGACCAACCGAGGAAGAAGATCCAGTGTTCCATCCTGGGACTTCTGAACGTGGTGCTCACGTTTCTCCTTTACTCGCCCTGGCTGATCTGATGGTGCTAAACTATTGGAAGGAAGTCCAGAGAAGTGGATATTGATGTAAAGCTTAACTTAAATGCCATTATAATATGCAGCCTCTAGTTGAGCTGTTTAATCTATCATTGTTATCTGTCACGTGGCTCGACGATTGAAAGCAGTTGCATTACCAATCCATAAAGCTGGAGCTGCTCCCTGGGTGATAATTGACCACGTTGGTATTTCTATTCACGGGTTTTTATAAAGAAGGTAAAAGTGGGTTGTGTCCAAGTAGAGCATTTGATTGTGTTAATAAATGTGATAATCAGGTTGGACGTCCAACAAAATGCCTCCCACGAGTGGCCTGGTGGCCCAGCCTGCTGGGTGCCTGTAACCGTGTAAAACCCAAGGCCATTGTCCCCAAATTGCTGCATTTGTACAGGATTGTTTCGACTGTGCCCACTGGAGTTGTTTGTTCCAAAAGAAAGTTTTACATGAGGAGTCATGTAAGAAAAAGCATTTTGCTTCCTTTACCCCTTCCTTCCCTTCTTAAGTCAGTGCTGGAATTTGAACACAGTGAATCAGGAACTCCCTCAAATTGCAGAGAAAATCCTTTCCAGGCTGGGCTCCGAAGGTCTGCCAGTGCGAGCTTGTCCGGTTCTCAGCCACGCAGCCACTGAGACCCACTGGGGGAGACCCATCCTGGTGGGGAGACCTCTCATCTGGGGGCGGGCCCAGCTGGTGAGGAAACCTGGGCCCTGGTGGAGCAAAGCCCCGCTGTCCTGCTTCTGACCAGCTGCAGGGACATTTGCTCAGCTCAGGGCACCTTGACCTCCTTACTCGGGGCTCAAACAAACTGCTCGCCGGAGCAGAGGCGCTGGGACTTGGGACTGGCCTTGGGGCAGAAGGTGACGGGCAGACACAGGTATGGATCTGCCTCTGTCACTTCTGCACATGAGTTCTCAGACAGTCCTTCAGCCTCTTTCCTCCTCGCGCCCATCTGTGGAAAGAAGCTAACGTTACTCGCCGTGTGGGCTTACGGTGAGTGCTGAGACGGGTCCCCAGAGCAGTCATCTCTCAGGACAACCGCCCCGATGCCGAGAAGAGTTATTCACATTTATAATGTTGTTTGCAACTTTCTTACTTAGGTGTTGAATCTTGGAGGCCCAGTTCTCAGAGTAGAATACAGCAAAAGTGTGTGGTCAAATGGGTTATGTGGAAAGAGCTGGGGTCAGTTCTTTGCCCTTGACCTCCGGTGGTAGAGTGACCCTGTGTGTGTAGACGCCACTGCCTGGTGAAGAGCAGCCTTGAGCATTGGGGGGCGGGGGTGGAGGATGGAGGTCAGTGTGTGGCACCCGGGTCATAGGATGGCCAGTGCTTAGGGCTTTCGTCACAAAACGCAGGCAGATTCGGAGACACCGTTTACAGCCCAGTAACATCTTCAGTGCAGCAGATGGGATTCCTTGCACCTTCCTGGGGGCCGTTGGCGGAACTGCTCAGAGGCTCCGGAGGGAGAAGTTGTGAGGCCTTTCAGGAGGTGATGGGCGTAATTACCACCCTGCCCCTTCCCTCTGCCCTCAGTGGCCTAGAGCTGCTGTTACATCCATCTGACGCTCGGGTGGGTTAAAACGCTGTGGTCCACAGCGTGTTCTCTCTGTTTTCAGAATCATGTGGGAAAGCATTTTGCAGCCTCCAGCTCGAGGCCTTTCCCTCCTGTGCAGGGAGCACAGAACGCAGGCCTTTCTGGCAGTGGATCTTCTGTCTATTTCTGTGGCTCCCATCACCATGGAATCTCAGATCCCGAAGCACGGGCTAAAAACAGAACCCGGGGGCGGGGGGAGCGCCCTTCCCGACTCCATCACTGGGAGTTCTGCTCCTCAGAGAACAAAGCAGCAACAGAAAAGTGACTCCCTCCTTCCGGGGCGTGGGGAGGCCCTGCCCCGCCTTCAGACCTCGGGCGCAGGGCCGGCTCCGCGCCTGTCCCGGCCTCCAAGAGGGTGCGCTGGTCCGGGCGGCCGCGGTCAGCACCCCGCTCAGAGCCGGGCGTCTGGGAGTCCCATTCATCCACCCGCGTGGGGGTCGGCCAGGAGGCCAGATGCTGGGCCGGGGCCGGGGTAGCGGGACCCGGTGAATGACGCAGGGCCTGTCCTCGAGGAGAGAGCAGAGCCGCGGGAAACCAGCGCCGTGACGGGTGCATTGGGGCACACCTGCGGGTCCCAGAGGCTGAATGGAGAGCGCCGCGTGAGCCAGGCTGGCCTCTGACCAGTAGGGGTGGCAGGACGCTCTGGGGCGGGGCGGGGCGGGGAGGAAGCAACCGGCAAACAAGGCGGGCGGTAGATGGTGGTGCCGCCGCGGCCGCAGGCGCGTGCAGCCTTGTGGGCGGGACCCAGGCTGGTGGACGGGGCCGCCCTCACTCAGGGCCCAGCTGGCCCGCGGACTCTTAAAGGGCTCAGGCCACGTCCCCAGACAGCAAATAAAGGTGGGGCTGGATTCTGGAGGTGTCCACCAAGCCAGCAGAGCAAAGTGCAGCCCAGGAAGGCTTCGTTCCGAGACGTCACCGACGGAACGCTTTCAGTGTCTTACGTGCGGGGCTTCTCCAGGCGGTCAGCGCTCGGTACAGACAGAAATGCCTTTTCCATGATGCGCAGCTCTCATTTAAATTCGTAGTTTAGTTTTCTCCTGTGAAAAGGGCCGTCTCTCGGCAGAATTGTACTTCCGAATTCTTCATCGTTTACAAAGCATTTTCTGATACGTGGCTGTAGTTGATTCCGTGGTGCGCAGCTGGGAGGGTGGGTACGTTAGCTGCTCTCTGATGCTGCAGACCAGGAATCAGCAAGTGGGGCGTCTGGGGGGAGCCCGGAGCTGGGGGAGGACAGAATGCCGTCACTTTAGGGCTGAGTAAGCTGAGGCGGGTCAAGGTTAAGGTGCCCCAGGCCGCCCCGGGCTGCCCCGGGCGCCCCGCCCCTCACTCTGCAGGCTCTGCTCTGAGGTCACCTTCAGGACCCTTCGCACTGTGTGACTGTCCCACCTCTCCCTTTACTCCTTCCTGTCTCCCTGAGGAATTGAGCCAAAGTCTTTACCAGCTTGTGGAGGAAGGTGTGATGGGCTGTAAGGTCGTTTCTACTTTATACTTTTAAACTTTAAAATAGGAGGATTTATTAACTGAAAGAACCCGGCATCTAGAAATCACATTTCCTCCAAATTTCAGGGGGCTGAGGCCGTTCCTTTTGTTTTCTAAATGCAGTCACGTGGCAGCCGATTGCTCTTCCTGTCTGGATGGTAATTTCCGGTTAGGAATCTATGGGAAGCCATACCTCTTGGTGAAAATTTCCTAAGGAGGAGTTTCGTTGAGTCTGGTTATAATAACCATCTGCGTAGACTTTTTTAGGGTGAAACTTGACTGGTCGAGCCAACCATATGAAGCTTAATTGACCCCTAGGGGTTGAATTGTGTCCCCCGATTGTGTTGAAGTTCTAACCTCCCAGTGCCTGTGAGTGCGCGCTTACCTGGAAATAGGGTCTGGGAGGATGAGTGAAGATGCAGCGTTAGGGTGGCCCTGATCCAGTAGGACCGCTGCCGCCTAAAGAAGGAAGTCTGAACAGAGACCGACACTCACAGAAGGCAGCCGATGTGAAGACACAGGCAGAAGACGGTCACCTACAAGCCAAGGAGTGTCCGGGGCCACCAGAAGCTGGGGAGGGGCCAGGAGCGGTCTCCATCACAGCCTCCGGGGAACACACCCTGCTGACACGCCGGTCCTGGACTTCTGGCCTCCAGACCGTGAGAAAAGGCACTTCTGTCGTTTAAAGCTAACATTTTCAGTACAGCCCTAGGGAACTAATTCACTGACCACTAGATTCAGTGACACAAACCAGGTTGGCACCGAACCAGCTGACTCCTGGGCCACTGAGAACATTTCACAGACCCTTTGCCGAGAGGGCTCAGGAACGCTTGCTTTTAAGAAGTCTCTGATGGAAAGAAACGTGCTATGTTCGGAAAGTGTTGCCCGTCTCTGGGAGACACGGCCGTATTTAACTGTGAAGGCTTCGTGGTCCCACGAGCGTCTCTGGGATTGTTTCAGGAAATTCAGGGGTTTTGTCATCAGTGAGAGCACGACACGAGGCAGATCCCGGGAGCTTCCTATCAGTAATGACTGAGCTCGTTGCCTTCACTTCGTCTTTAAATTTCTGATCTTTCTTCAGTTTAGATGCATCCTGTGTGAAAGCTTTTCATCAAATTCGGCTATTTTTCTTCCTTTTCTTCTGGCTCTGTTAAAGTGCTCGACTAGGATCACTTTCAGTTTCATCGCTTGGAAAACCCTGATAATTAGATTTAAATCATAAAATATGCTAATGCATGCAGATAGGAGCAGGATAGAGATTTCAAAGGCAACTTAATGGATTCTTCCCCTTGGCAGAAACAATGCTGAGCCTTGTGGATAATAGCTTATCTGTTCTTAGAGATCCAGGGAGGTTACATAAGAGGAGCCCCAGAACCACCTGGGGCCGAGCTGAAGAACCCGAGGGCTGGATCACGGCTGCAGTTAGCAAGTAATTATCCTTCATTCCAGAAAATGCTCTCTGGACATGCCCCACGCCATGTGCAGGAGCCAAGGCTTATTCCTGCACGCGTGAGTGTCTGCTCCCTGGAGGACACAAGCCCCGTGCTATGGGGCGTCTTGGGGTCTCAGCAGGGTCCTGCCCTCAGGGGGCTACTCCCAGGGAACAAAGGCAATGGATGTAGAAACGCCAGCCGTTGGGTTACATACGGGACCCTTGCCACCCTGAGCAAAGGGGCATGTTGGTGGGCGGAGACGCAGGACCCACCGAGCAGGCAGTCTTCACCCAGGCGAGGGGACGTCAGCCCTGCTGTAGAGCCAGTGGCAAAACACGCCTCATGGGAGGCCCCTCTGCCCAAGCATCCCGACCCTAGAAATACGACGGCCTTGGAGGGGAGAGGGTGTGCTTCTGAAAACACACAGCTAGGAAGGGTCTCTGGAAGGTGTGGCTGGACGGCAGGGTTGGGAAGGGGGCCGGGCGCGCTCTCTGCGTCTTGTGCAAGACTGGGAAGGGCCTAGAACCTTCGTGGGGGGCAGCGGGGATTTCCAGGCCGCCAGTGCTACATGTCATCTGAAGGTGAGGCTTTATGAAACCTCACGCGTGGGGCTGAAGTTGAGGAGACTCGGCCCTGTCAGGAGGGCAGGGACAGCGACCCCAGTGGACACATGGCCGGTGCAGGACGGGCCAACACTTGGGGTCCTGGGAAGCTCGCTGGTCTAGATCGGCCTCCTGCCCAGAGGGAAGAGGCGGGAGCGAGGTGGACTTTCCAGCCCCGAGAATGGACCGGTCTCTGCACAAAGGGGCTGCGGGGTATAAACAGGTCTAACACCTGTTAGACAAGGAAGGGTATTTGTGAAACTGAAGTTTAAACTCAAACACCTAACAGAAGTGTGACGCCTACCCTGACCCCATATAAAATCTCATCGCCCTGCAGCCACCGACCCGTAGGCTCCCCCGCCGGTGACGCCTTCTAGCAGATGCTTGGTCTACATCCAACATAGAGTATAAAATATAGAGAATATAGAATACAGAGAAGGAACTTTTGCTCAGGGCTGGCTCTCTAGTCCTTCCAATTAGAGCATAGCATCCACGAAGGATGGAGGCTTTGCTTTGCACTCACGGGGCCCAAGTGCTCAGAACAGAGCCTGGCACGCAGTTCAGGCTCAGTGTATTTGTGGAAGGGAGGGAGGGAGGGAGGGAGGGAGGGAGGAAAAGGAAGGGAGGGAGGGAGGGAGGAAGGAAGGAGTGAATGGAGAGAGATTTGGGTTCTGTTGCAGGCAGAGTGAGCATTAGGTAGGGGCCCGCCCAGAGAGAACCACACGCTGGCCGGCCTCTGCTCGCGTCCAATGGGGTTTCGAGATCACGGGAAGCAGTGCCGGTCGTCTTGTTTCCTGAGTCTTTCTTGCGTGGCTCTGTTTGTGGAGCAGCTCAGCACATGTATAAGAACCATCAGCTGGCCACTAGAATCCTTTCACGCATCCACATTTAAATCAGCAGATAGAGCCTTAGAGCAGCAAACCTGAGCCCCAGCCCTCGGGGGTTCTGTCCAGACCCCTTTGCTGACTTGTGTTCAGAGTGTCTGACTCCCTATTGTTCAAGACAGAAAAGCTTCAGAAAGTCACTTGCACTAATGCAGGGACAGGGGCCTTGTCATTGTTTTTCTTGCTTTAAATCAAGAGCTGCTAACAGCATTTTGATGTTCACGTTATTTCTTCTAACTAGATTTTTCTTCTGCTCCTTATGTGAAAGTGATCTGATTTTACCACATCTCGCACTTAGCAGGCAGGCAGTAACCGCGAGAGGAACGCGGTTCACCCGCGTTCACCCTCACGGCCCACCCGCTCCTCGGACACTTGGACGAGGGGGCGAGTGGAAGGACGTGCGCAGATAACCGTGTTCTGGAGCTTAAACCGCTGCCTGTGGGGTCTGTACAACTCAACCCCTCATCTTTCTGTTCTGCCCCTTGATCAATCCACAGTCCCCCAAATCACTTTGTATCCTGCGATAAAACAGAAGAAGGTTTCATGTTCAAGCATCCCTGTGATTGTTTTGAAAGGGCCATTCTGTCTCTCTGTTAAGATTTAATTATCTGTTGCAAATAGCATCTGTGAATGAATGTTGCCCAACTCATTTTGGAATAGAAATGATCAAATATTTGGTAGCCAGAAGCCAAGTGGTGATGGCTACACCAAACACACAGCTTTCTGCTCTGGCTCATGGCAAACAAAACAAGATGGTAAATCAGAGGAAGGAAGGGAATGTGCCAGCTGAGACACACAGTGACAATCGCTTTGGGTGCCCTCACGCACTTTATATACGTTTCAGCAGCTCTGTCTTGTGGAACACGTGTACGCACACACATGCGGTCTGGCGTAGGGAACTTCCTTGTTCTGGCACCTGCAGTCTGACTTCAGTGTCACTTGCTGCTGGAGCTGTGTCTCTCGAGGTTTGCTGCCACCCCTTCAGGCTTCCCAAACCCAAGTGCACTTGTCTCCATTCTGAGGAAATATTTAAATTTCTCCCCAGCCCTTTGGCACGTCTCCTTTGAAAGGATGTCTTTGAACCTCGAGGCTCTACATCATCTGGAAGTTCCGTGCAAAGTTAGATGCCTTTTCCAGCGGTCCTGCGGGCTTGGAGCTCTCTGACGTCGTTCTCTGGGTGCCGTCTCAGTAGCAGCAGCGACCCTCCTGGCAGGGGCATTCTGCCCCAGTGGTTCCGCCTCCAAGTATGTTTGTTTCCCACATCCGCATCAGCAGCTTGTCTGAAGCTAGAAAATGATAGTCAAGAGAATTGAGTTGCTCACCGTTTCAACACCCAAATTTAACTAGTCACGGTTCGGAATGACTGCAGCATAAATAGTGGTACTCAAAATGGGGCCGCATCACAGAGGAGAGTCTCCAAATTATTCCAGCGTCTTCTTCAAAGTTCAGGAAACGTTTAGACGAAGTCAGTTTTTCTTGAGTGAGCTGAAACCCAACTTTTCCTGCCGTAGGCCTTGCTGGCCCCGCAAGCAAACATCATCCTTAGTTTTACTTCCTTAAGCTCCTGTTCACTGTGGTGTTGGACAGTTGGGCTTTCCCTGGCCTGTGGCCCCAGAGCAGAGCGTCAGCGGTTTGCCCGTGTAGGGTCAAGATGGAGGGAGGGCTGGGGAGCAGAGGGTCCCCAGCTGCCCGCGCGGTGGGCATCCCTCAGCTTCTTCCCTTTTGTCTTGGGCGGCTCCGAGCAGTAGAGACTGGCATGTTATCCTGGTCACAGGAGGCTCCTGGAAGGCGGGGTTCCAGCACTGGCTCGGCACCTTGGAGCATCCGGGGCTGACTGCAGTTGGAGGAACAGGTTTGAGGGTCTGGGGGCGAGTGGCCCTTCACGGAGCGACGGGCGGCCCTTCACGGAGCGACGGGCGGCAAGTCTAGCGGCAGGCGGTGCCCCCGCTCAGTGTCTGCACGGCGCACCGTGACGGTCCAGGCGGGACACAGGGCTGGAGAGGCCATCGTCCCTCGGTGAGCAGGGCCCCTCTGGGATCCTGAGCAGGGACAGGCAAGGCCGTGTGGTGATGGGACGAGGCCACAGCTCCGGGCCAGCAGGGCTTCGGGCTCTGCATGTGGGAGGTGGGAGCCGATGGATCCCACAGGACCCCTGAGAGCCGAGACTCCGGAGTCATGGGTCTTTGGATGAAACACGGGAAGGTCCTGGGGGGCCTCCCCCATGATCCGGCCTCCCAGACCCCTCAGGCTGTGAGGCAGACAAGGGCCAGCACGCAGATGCCAGGATAGCACCAGGCTCAGAGGCTGGGCTTCAGGAGGGAGGGTGGGCAAACTGCCCCCAGAAGGATGCTGGTCTCCCTACTCGTGGGTCGCCGTGGAGGGCGGGGGCCGTCAGGGGGCGGGGAGGTGAGGAGACGGAGGCCTTTGGCCCATCCCGTGGTCCTGCGGCCGCGCCAGTTGCCTGAGGCCGGTCCAGCTCACGCTTTCCCCTCCCAGCAGGGGATGAAGGCACCTGGTCCCCCAGCCCTGCTCCCCTGAGTGTAGGAAAGCTTCCCCCACAGATGGGAACCAGGGCCCGGCTGCCCGGGGAGGAGGGCCTGGACTCTGTAGGCACCGATTCCCCAAGCTCGTGAACCCCTCCAGTACTCGGCATCTGACCTCTGCCCCTCCCCGGTCCTGGACCACCTGTTGCAAGCCTGAATCGGGACCCCATTCTGTGTCCTACTCCCGTGGGGTGTGACTGAGCTGTACCCTGGCCCTGGGGAGTTCTCGTCGGGGCCGCGCAGGCCCCAAGTCCTCCTGGGGGGCCCTGACAACCTCCCCTCCCCCCTTCTCTGTGACGGGGCTCGGCCGCCATCCGACTGGGGGTGTCTCCTCACTGGTCTCCTGACCATGGGCTGGGCCCCCTGGGACTACACCAGGTGAGGTTGACCGGCATGTGTAGGACTAGGCATAGCCAGAAGTTTCTAGCACCAGATTAGCTCTTAGACGTACCCTTGCCCGTTTCAGGTTTTTTCCCAGGTCAGGACAGAGCAGGACTGTGTGGGGGAAGGCACCATAGGTCTCACCCCTGAAACACCCCGTAAACATCATTCGAAGCAGAGGATTGGATCTTTGGGTGAATTACTTGGCAAAATCTATTTCACAGTGATTAGTTGCACTGGGGAGCATGAATCTGGTGGGTTTTCACTTCTGATATGTACAGATCTTAAAAGAAGGAAATAGAAGTAGGTAGGTAAGTGGGAAGGAGGGAAGGAAAGGAAGGGAGGGAGGAAGGAAGGAAGGAAGGGGCACCCGGGAGGATGGAAACAGTGACAACCGAGAAATGACAAAGCTGACAAAACGAAAATGATAAACTGGCAAAAACAAAACGCCAAAATGTCAAAAGCAGATCCAGTTTAGCAACAGTTATGCCGATAGGATGGGCTCCCAGACCGGTGTAAACACACGGTGGATCCTTTCTGTGAGGAAGGAGCCAGTTCCCAGGAGCCATGGGGCTGGCGACCGCGCTTCTGGATTATAGGCTCCTTTGTGGGCCTGCAGGAGACTTTGTCATCCTGCTCTCAGATTGCTGCTGCAGCAAAGAGTCAAGGATCCCAGGCGGCTGGCCAGCCCCACTCTTTTCTGAAGGAGCCACGCACAGGAGGCCCGCTTCCCACTCCCCTTGGGCGTCCGTGGGCGTCCGTGCCCCTGCCCGTTCCCCTCCGGGGGAGCCTGGGCCCCTCCAGTGGGAGGGCCAGGACACGGACGCAAATGCCACATCGCCAGAGACAAATGGGACAAAAACGGCAGCCCCATCTCTCTGGCACGGGCAGCAGGACCCTCTGCTGCTAAGGATCGGTATCCCGAAAAGGGCATGATTTGTGTGCAAATTAAATACAAATCAAAGTCCCTCACTTTCCCAGTGGGGATCTCTCTCAACCTTCTCCTTTCCTCAGCGCTCGCGCTCCTGGCCCCGACCCTCTGCCTGCCGACCTGCTCACCCTCTGTTTCCCTTCCTTCCTTTCCACGATATGCCTTTGGGAACAGAGGGATTTGAGCTGCGCGCACGGTATCCACTGTGGTACCGTCCACAGCAAGGCGGCTGGAGTCATGTCCTCCAGTGTTTTTAGTTACAGAGCCCCCTGCTGCTGGATCCGGTGGTCTTTAAACCCCTGATAACAGTTCTGAGCGTTATCTCCCACCTCGGTCCCATTCAGGGCCACCGCATGCCTGTCATTATTTTGGCCACATGCCCTTTCACAATTTATACCCTCATCTCATTCCCTTTCATTTTTCTCTCCTTAATTGCGTTCCCCGCTTCCCTGACTCGGGACCATCCCCTCGAGTGACGCTGACTTTTCACCTCCGTCTTTGTCCGCCGGCCCCATCCAGTGAGTTTCATTACGCGTGTTCTCACCATCCTGCGCATCTTTTCCCCTCGGACTAGACCAGTCCCGCCCGCGCTTCGATCGCGGTGGCCCTGGAGCATCCCGTGAGTCTGTTTTTCCTTCTGCTTGGACCCTGCGTCTGCCCCGCATCACCTACCTCGAGCGCGCAGAGTGACTCTACACGAACATTTTATAATGTGCGAAGGGCGGGCGTCCCAAGTCTAGTCTCTTCTGTTTTCCCCTCTCTTGCATGTCTTCAAAACAAACCAACAAAAAAGTTTGTTAAGCACTATTCTGTGTGATAAAGCACTAAACAAGGTGTCCTAGGAACATCCCAATTGCCCTTTGTTTCCTGTTAGCAGGTGAAGATGGTCAGTTTCCCTAAGACGACTCTTAGCTGCAGCAAGAATATCATTGAGCAGATGCCCCAAAGCTCGGCTCCAGTATGTTGCTGTGTGTGTGCGTGTGCCTGTGTGTGTGTGTGTGTTTCTGATTCTCTGAGTGCACCATCTTTACGGGATAGAATACCCCAAATCATTTCTATCTACTAGGAAATAAAAAGGATCCATGTTCCTTATCTTTCTCATGAAGCCCTAAATATAAAATAGATTTTCTAATTATTTCTGAAAGCATCACGTTTCAATCTCCCTGGTCTTTCCCTGAAGGATCTGGGGATGGATGTTGCTTTGGCCCCTCAAAGGCACTCGTTTCCGCATCTTCCGTGTTGACACGATTCTGATTTTCTCACTATCCTTGCTCCTCCTTGGGGAAATGTGTGCATTACCCTCCTCTGCTCCAGCCCCCTTTGTGAATGATGAGAGAAAATATTAATTGATTTTTTTAGGAATTAATTATCATTGCCATGTTTCAGAGGCCCTATTGTCTCTTGGTGACCTCTGGCTCTATCAGGTTTCATTAAATTGCATAATTTATCTTAATATTTCCTGGAGCCTTCCTCTCATTTCTGAGCCTGGCTTTCTCACCTATTTTTTTTTTTTTTTTTTGACTTTTTAAACTTCAGTATGAGATAATGTTCTCATTCTGCTCTGCCCTGGTACTTTATATCTTGCAGGGATTTCTCTCTCAGCGTTCATCATTTTTACCCTTCCTTCTTCTATGTAATAATAATACTTAGCATTTATATAGTGCTTTTCTTCCTCAAAGTGCTCCATAAACTTACGGAGGTTTAATTGTCTTGCCCTTTCAGGCTGTGCTGGATCGGCTATCAGAGGCCTGGGTGCCGCATCCAAGGCTCAGGCAGGGCACCCGAGGGCCCCGCAGGCTTCCCCCGACCTCACCGTTAATTCCGCATGCAGGGCCCTTCTCCGTGAAGGCATGAGGAGAGCCGTGTCCTTCAGAGGCAGCCCTGGAACTTGCTTACACGGTTCACCCCGTTAAAGCTGTAACGGATTTCTAAAACCCTCACCCCAGGGCCACCCCTGGGAAACATGACACATCTTATTACATAGAGGAGGATGGGGAACGGGGCCAAACACTTAAACATCCAGCTTGGTTACTGCAGCAGTCAGGCCCCCGGGGAAACGAGCTTCCTGGGGGCCCTGCGACGACGATCGGGGGGGCAAGATGCTGGGTGCGGTGATGACCAACCAACAGTCAGTGGAGAGCAGCCTTTCAGGGCCCAGCGCTACGGACTGGTCCCCTGCGAGCATCCCCTGAGGTTTTGTAACCAGCCTTTCAGGGCCCAGCGCTACGGACTGGTCCCCTGCGAGCATCCCCTGAGGTTCTTTAGCGTCATTAGTGCAGATAAAGGTGCACTAAGGTCAGCCTAACAACTTGTCTTAGAAGAACAGCAAGGCAGCATCATAGTCAGAAAGGAAGCAAGAGCCTCATTATTTGGGGCTCCTTCCGTTTATGCTTTCTCTAGAGAAACGTCATTTAAAGAAATTGCATGACGTCTTAGTGGGATCTTACGACATTTTCCACCCAAAGACCGTCTCACCCAGCCCCCAAAGACCATATTCTCTTCACATTTTGTCTTCAACTCTGTTTCTGTCATTTTTAAGCCTTGAAAATAAGTGTAAGTATGTAACCGAGCTGTGGAGTAAACAATTTCTAGTGGCTACTCTTACTAACACCTCTTGAGCTACATTAGGGGAAAAAAAAAAACAATGGTGGATTTAGTAATCCAATAGCTGAAACTCCGATTTGTTGGGAGTTTTATTCATATGTAGAGTATAATTATATTGGTGAGCATATTGATAACTCCAAGGGGTGGCAAGTTCTGAAGAGACTTCTGAATCATTAAAGAAATATTAAATTATATTTAGATTAATTTTATTGTTAACTGTATCCTCATTCTAACAACTTGGAAAGTAACACTTCAGTTACAGCGCACGAATAACAAGTTTATGAACTGGATTTCTTGTATGCCTGGCCTACTATATATGTTCCCGTATATATTAGAACAAATAAATGCCAGGGTAATGCTTTTCTAAGTTGCATATCTAGTTTTTAAAGGCATTGACTATTCCAGGGAAACAGTGATAAAATGGTAATATACAGTGCTCTGGAGTGACTCTTTGTCAGGATAATCATGTCTGGGTGTCATAATGGTTTTGCAGCCCTGGACAGTCACAGAGTTTGTAGGACCCAAGAACCAGATGAATCAATGCATGCGACCTGCGATTAAATTGCTTATAAAGGCTGTAAATGCACAGTGAAGTTTATTGATTTCCCAGAAAATAATCATGTCTTGACCTTGCCACTTTTCAAATGGGATAAAATCATTATTCCCAGCCGAGGCCATGAGAAAAGCAAGTAGCCTTCCCTCCCTGTCGTGAATTTGCCGAGACTTTACCCCAAGATGCTGAGTGACCCTACGACTTGTTGGACACATGAGGGTGATGTTGAGATGTTCTTTTCCACCCGAGTCCCTCCTGGTGGTGGCCCAAGTCCCTCCTGGTGGTGGCCCAAGTCCCTCCCGGTGGTGGCCCAAGTTCCTTGGCTCTTGGAGCCTCACCCTGTCTCTCTCCACACGGGACGTCTCCTCCCAGCATCTGCGTCCCTGTGTCTCTTCTTTGAGGACACCAGTCATATCAGATGAGGGCCCGCCCAGCTCCAGAGTGACCCATCTTAACTAGTGACATCTGCAAAGACCCTCTTTCCAAATAGGCTGTATTCTGAGGTCCGGGGGTCAGGACTCCACCTGTCTTTTGGGGACACAATTCAGCCTGCAGTAGCTGGCTCTCCGGTTTTCAGTTGCTCGAATTCGAGGACCCAGATGCAGAATGAGGACACTTTCTTGGATGACCTTCCTGAGACTCTCTGGGCCAACAAGAGAGAGGGAAGCTCACTTGCCCTTGACTTGCTTAGAATTAAAGTTCAGACTCGCTTCTCTTCCCTCCACTGGGAGACCCTGGTTCCAGGTGACTGGACACCTGCATCTGAACACAGCTTTACTGCTGCAGCCCTTAGACGGCTTAATAGAATAATACGACCGTGGAGACCCTCACGTGGGACCCAGCTAACTCGAGGTTTCCTCCTACAGAGCTGGCGTCCTCAGGGGCGACTTCGTGAGACCCCGAGGCCAAGTTGCAGCCGCTTAACTGCTGTGTGCCTGGCTGTCGGGATCTTAAAAATAAGCGTTTGACTCTTCTCGCTGAGTCTGTTGTGGTCCCGGCTACACCGCTCATTGAAACAGGTCCAGGGGGTCTAGATTCTCCGTTTCTGGTCTGCAACCGGCTCCGGCCAAGACTTCATGGCTTGACTTTCCGTGTTTCCCCCCCGTGAACTTGCCGGCTCATACACGTGCACCTTGCCGTCATGGGCCAGGATCTCCGTAACACTTCCACCATCAGCACAGTGGCCAAGGGAGCTCGCTGTGAGGACCATTAAGTGAACCAGGCTCCTCAGAACAGGGCCTGAGTCACCATCGCTGTGGCCCCTTAGCCCAGGGTCTTCCCAGAGTGCCATCAACTACTACTTGTCCCCCCTGACTCTCCCATGTCCCGTTCATCAAGCAGAATATACAGCAGTTCGTACAAGGCTAGTCACTGTCTGCCTGGGGAAGCGACCCCACTTTCTGTGCCTCAGCTTTACAGCCCCTGCGCTGAAGGGATTGGAGCACCACCGAGCTTTGCAGCCCGGGTGCCGGGGCCACAGGTGGCTGCAGGCGCGCAGAAGGAGTCCCCGGCCCCTGCGGTGGCCAGGCGGGCCCCAAGCAGCTGCAGTGGTGGCCGGGGGCCTCAGCTCTTCACGCCAGCCTGCCATCCACGTACTGTCATCTTTATGTGCCAGGGGCATGCCAGGGGAGCCCTGCGGTGGAGGCTGTCGGGGTCCCTTTGAGAGGACTGCTCTTCATTTAATTCCAAGCCCGGTTCTTCGAGGCCTGTTGCGAGTCCTGTGCAGTATTGGCTTGCCTTCGTACCTGATCTCCGGGCAGCCACTAAACATCTGCCCGCAGACCCAGTCCATGCCAGGTCCTGCTCTAGACAAGGCGACACGGGGGTGTCCAGGACGCTGCAGAGCCCTGCCCTCAGGACAGACGAGGACCCAGAGAGAGGGGACTGGAGGTGGGGCAGCTCGGGGCCGCTGAGAAGGCTGGGGATGCGGCCCGGAGTTGCCCAGCAGGAGCCCGACGTAGCGCTCTCAGTGGGACGAGCAGGGAGGGCTGCCAAGGGCCGCCTTTGACCTGGGACTTGAGGGGTGGAAGAAGCCAGCACGGAAGACAGCAAGGCAGCAGAGGGCTTCCTCCTGGGCTTCATAAGCCTCTCAGCACTCTCCTGGTTGGAGAAGGACTTGGGGAAACGTGTTGAACAGCTTTTCCCTGCGTCGGAGCAAGAAGAACTGGGGCAGTGAGACCTCTGACACGCACTAGACACACCGCTCACTCACCTTGGGAAATCCAGGAGCCGCCACGATGCCCCGCGCGGTGTATAATCTGCCCGTTTCCTTGGGTCAGGTGCTCATTTCCAGCTCATTCCGTCCAAAAGGAAAGCCTTACTACACGCCTGAGTAAACAATGTGCTCAGAAGTAGGATTTTGAAATATGGAATTGAGCTCGACAACGATAATTCGTATTTGTGGACTGCTTTTTCTCCTTGACCTCAGAATATTTCTCGGCAGAGTACGAAAACACGCGTGTGTTTTACACATCCTCACGGCAACCCTGTACAGGAGGCAAAGTGGCTAATGATAGTAATAGTAGGAAGAACAGCAGCTAATATTTACTGAATGCTGACAGCAGCCAGCCTCGCACATGCGTGAGACCGCACACACCTATATATTTATTAATATATTCCAGGTACAATAACCATAAAGTATATACCATACTGATTAATATGCTATTTGTTGACCTCCTACTATGTGCCAGGCCCTGCCTGAGTGCCTGGGGATATACAGTAGTGAACAAAATAGACAAAACCTCTGCTCTCAGAGTTTACTTAATGGCCTTGAATCCTTACAAGACCCTAGCAAATACCTGCTGTTATTATTCCCGTCACAAGATGAGAATTCAGAGGCGTGGAGACATTAGGCAGCTTGTCAAAGCCACACAAGCAGTTGAATGGCAAGGCCAGCACTGCCTACAGGGGTACCACGGAGTGAGCGCCTCCGCATAGCAAGGTGAGGAGACGTTGAACTTCAGTTTCTTCATGGTGGCAACACAGGGACAGCTCCTGAGGACACCGGGCCCTGCCTGACCACACATAGCAGACTGAGATGCTTCCCAGGGGCACAGGGAGTGCAGGTGAAACCCCCAGGGGTCCTGCTGCAGGGACACGGGAGGTGCAGGTGAAACCCCCAGGGGTCCTGCCGCAGGGACACGGGAAGTGCAGGTGAAACACCCAGGGCTCCTGCCGCAGGGACACGGGAAGTGCAGGTGAAACACCCAGGGGTCCTGCCGCAGGGACACGGGAAGTGCAGGTGAAACACCCAGGGCTCCTGTTGCAGGGACACGGGAAGTGCAGGTGAAACCCCCAGGGGTCCTGCTGCAGGGACACGGGAAGTGCAGGTGAAACACCCAGGGGTCCTGCCACAGGGACACGGGAAGTGCAGGTGAAACCCCCAGGGGTCCTGTTGCAGGGACACAGGAAGTGCAGGTGAAACCCCCAGGGCTCCTGTTGCAGGGACACGGGAAGTGCAGGTGACCTCCCCCCAGCCTTAGCCTGGACCTTTGTCTTAGCAGTAGCACTAGATGGCCCAGGCGTCCAGAACAAGCCGCTGGAGGGACACAGCCCTGTTCTCCCTAATGCGCTGTCTTGTGTGAAACTACACCCCAGCCTGCAATGCGAGGCGAAGGGAAGGTTTCCAGGGGACTAACCATTTCAGGCCCCAGACAGAAGAGTCAGAGTGGAAACAAAGCCGTGTGTGTCTGTCCAAGCGATGGGCTATCTACCTCCCCGGGGACCGGCGGCCCCTGGCCTGGGAACGTCTTCTTGTGGGACAGTTTACAGCCATTCAGTTTCTCTGTCCTGATTAAACCTGGTAATCGGATACACAGAGAAAACCCCAGCCTCTTGTCTCTCAGAGGAATCGCAAGGAATTCTACTCCAGTGAACGGACAGCCGTTTTAGCCCCAGACTGAGGAGCGATGATGTCCCGGGATTCTGACAAGCACGGCGCTCTCTGCCGTCAGAAGTGGGTGGGACCCGGGAGGCCAGCGCAGGTGTTGTCAGACCTTCGGTGGAAGGTGTCCTTGCTGGGATAGCGCTGATGGGGCCCTGGCAGCTTCTTCTCTTTGGCTGCCCCTTTCCTATCCCCCTGTACCATTAGCACCTACTAGGCACCCCCAAACTTAGTAGCTACCCCCAACGTATTTATTTCGCTTGGAGTTCCGCAGTTTGGCGGTTTCGGTGGGGTGGGCGGAAGGTCCCTGGTCGTGACTCCCTCTCTCGTGGGCTGTGGTCAGCTGTGGTCTGACCTGCTCTTTCCCACACCTGGAACCTTGGCTGGGACACACGCGCTGACACGGCCTCTCAGCCACCAGCCAGCTGGTCTGGCAGTTCACAAGGATTTGGGCGGAAGGTCAAGGGTGAGGGGAGAAGCACACAAGGGCCTGGAGTCCTTGCCCGGGGGACTGGCTCAGGGTCACTTCTGCCCAGGCCAGGGCTAAGGCCAGTCCACGCTCCAGGCGGGGGCCGTGGTTTCAGCCTCTCAGTGGGAAGAGCTGCCCCGTCACCCAGCCACGAGGGGAGCTTTCAGGGAGGAGCCGAGCTGCGGTGGTTTCTGCAAAGCCTCCAGCGGCCTTGTTCCTGCCACCCAGCCAGAGCGTGTGCAAGTGCAGCCCCTCAGGTGGCACCCACTCTCCGACAGGCGCACTCCTGTGACCCTCTTCCTGTTACCTTGACTCTCCTGGGGATGTCTCACCCCCATCACCCTCTGGCGTCCCTCATAGATGTCCCCCAAACAGGACTCAACTCCAGGTCTACCAGCCTTTTTGCTAAAACCCTTGGAGGCAGGTGTGTTTTAGAGTTCAGAAGTTTTAGATTTCAGAATAATACATCTGTATACCGTACACATATATGTACACATACATAACACAGCACCTGGGCAGCGTTTTGTAATCAAACCCATTAGTCTTTCTACACTAAAATGTATCACTGTTGGGGACTTCCCTGGTGGTCCAGTGGTTAGGACCCCCAGCTTCCACTGCAGGGGGCATGGGTTCGATCCCTGGTCAGGGAAGGAACTAAGATCCCGCATGCCCTGTGGTGTAGCCAAAAATTTTTAAAAAAAGGATCACTATTCACACTTAGTGGGTAAAGACCATACATAGCCCCACGTGGTTCAGCCAAGGTCCTGCTGCCCCATGAGCTTGTAGCCCGTCACCTGCCACCCAATGAACCACAGACAACTATGGCAAAACTTCAATTTTCAGAATGTCTTGGACCCAGAAGTGCAGATAAGGGATTAGGGAACGGGGTAAATTTTTCAACAGACTGTAGTTTCCATAAGGCAGGAGCCGGGCCGCCTCCTGGCCCCATCCTCTCCCCTGGACTAAGCAAAGGGCCTGAAACCTAGGTACTCAGTAAAGGTTTGAAGATAAGTAAGTCAGCAGACAGCCGACGTGCAAACTCGTCCCTTGAGGCAGGTTCCCTCTGCATGTGGTTAATTGTTCCTGTTTGATGCCAGTTCTTATTAGCTTCGTTGTCAGCAGTTGACAAATTCTGACCTGGTCCCATGTTCTGTTCCCTGCGGGGGGCTT
Source organism: Balaenoptera ricei (assembly GCF_028023285.1). Taxonomy (NCBI): domain Eukaryota; kingdom Metazoa; phylum Chordata; class Mammalia; order Artiodactyla; family Balaenopteridae; genus Balaenoptera; species Balaenoptera ricei. The sequence goes on from NC_082656.1 coordinate 82,574,779, forward strand.
GAAGACCTCTCTGCATGTCCCTGGAAATGTACCGATATCTAGGTAATGACCGTGTTTTATGGGATGCCGCGTTTGGAAAGCTAGGCAGGCAGCCCAGGGCGCCGTGAGACGCTGGAAGGTGTGTCAGGGAGAGGCTGGAAGCCTTTGGGCCTTTCCTAGGCTGACTGACTTACTCACAGTATCAGCAATTGGCTACTGCCGTGCTTGCTCTGAGCTTTGCTTTTCCAGGTCAGTCGCTCAGAACATTTCCTAGGTGTCTGCTGTGGCATCCACGCTGTTCTGCTTCAGGGGTTCCCAGTCGAGACGAATAAATACATGTAAATTGGTATGATATGCACGTGATGTGCACATGGTTTGTGGTGAAAAAGCAGCTTGAACACATTCTGGAACATTTCAGAAGGAGCTCTCCCATCTGCATGAGCTCCTCAGAGATCATTTCACCAAGGAAGTCACCTTAGAACTGGATTTTAAGGCAGGGAAGGCTTGGGAAGTCTTTCCAGGCAGAGAGAAAAGCCTGTGTCGGTGTTTGAACCTGCAGTTTGGCATGTTTGAAACATGGTGTGGTAGTACATGGAGACAGGAGCTGGACAGGTAATTTAATATTCAGATTGCATACAAAATCAGAAAAAATAGGTAACGTGCTTAAAGCTGAATAAAAATGATTTGAAAGCAATCTGATATAAATTCAGTACAACTGCTAAGCAACCTTGATATAAAAAATGTAAGGTCAAGTCTCCATCCTAACTAATAGTAACAGGCATACTTGTTGCACCGTTACTGAGCCAAGAACCCATCTCTTGCTTCGCATCTGTTAGCTCATGTAATCCTTGCCACAAGTCTAGGAAATCTGCATCACCATCGTCCCTGATCAACAGACAAGGAAGCTGAGGTCCCAGGAGGCTAAGTCATTTTCCGAAGGTCACACAGAGAGTAACGACAAAGTCAGGATTTGAACCAGTGTCCTCTGGCTCCAGAACAGACACCGTTCCCCAGCGTGGTGTTAGTGTTGACACCACATGTGGCCCCCGTAGGAGGACGAGACGTGTCTGCAGTCTTAGGTGCAAACGGAGAAGAGCAAACGCTATTTAACGCCAAAGCAAGAGGGACCAGCGACATATGCTGAGGGCGAAGAAGGAGAAGAAAACTGCAGGAAGCATTCAGGAGTGTGTGTGCCGTCTTTTCCCAGGATTGCTATTTTAGAATCATTATCTGTTCTGTTAATGCAGATAAGTTTTCCCAGGGCCACATCTGAGGCATAAAAGCAATGAATAGATGACATTATATGAATGAAACTGTACTTTTTCCCATGGCAACGTGTGTGTCTGGGTGCATGTGCCCATGTGTGGATTTTGGCGGGGGGGGGGGGGGGTGGCGGCGGGTGCTTGTATGTGTGTGTTTGGTTGGAACTTAACAAGAAAGTGATCACAGAAAATGGCTCGCCTGGGGGCTGGGGGTGAAAACCATTTGCAGAGCGTGGAGATTTCTCCGATTGTTTTCCGCGTTGCCGAAAGCTGAGCTCTCCTTGGTAAACTGCCAGCTGGCAGGTAGAACAGACAGCTGTCTGTCCCAGCCTCCTGGTTCGGTTGCTTGTGCAGCGTCTGTAGCTAGATTAATTAGTGATAATCTGATAAAACAAGAGGCAGCATATTTCTTGTTTTGGAGGTGTCACAATTATGTTAAGTTGTTACTTTAGACCCAGAATAAGCAGTAAGACGCAGAACTGCACCAGCCGTGCTTAACCCTGCAAGACAAGGAAGCGGCTGTGAACCCAGGGAGCTTGTCCGAGCCCCTGGCCGAGGCCAGGCTGGGTTCACTCAGGGTCACGATGACAGGCGATGTTGGAGGGCGTTACCTAGGAGAAGGGTCCTTCACCTGGCACGTGCGAACCCAAATCTGCGAGTCCAGCGCCCGGCTGAGGGGCTTTTTCCCTATGCATCCCAGCGTCCGCAGTGACATTGGCGCCTAGAAGTCATCCAGACGTGATATGACTGTGTGGGAAATACAGTGAGCCCGGCTGCACCTTCTAAATCCTCATTTCCTGGCACTCACGTGATGAGGGCAGTGATGGGGGCAGGGGGCAGACCACTGCATTTGTAGCTAAATTACATTCCTACTTTCCATCCCTCGAAAGATGGCATGTTTTTCTTTCTTCTCTCTGCTCAGCCCAAGTCACAGATAAGCTTGTCAACCGCTTTTCTGCTTTTCCTCACACACACATCAACACACATACACGTGCACAAACATGCACAGTACACAGCACACATCACACCTACACCTGCACACACACACACACACACTCAGAATAGCGCTGTCCGGGAGGACTTCCTGTGATTACAGAAATGCTCTCTCTTGTGTGCCGTTCACTATGTTACCCACTGGCAAGTGAACACTTAGAGTGAGCTAGTGAAGATGAGGGATGGATTCTTAACCTAGTTGAAATGTAATAAATTCCAATTTAAGCTCATGGCTTACGGCTGCCAAATCGACCAGCCCGGCTCTGGGACAGAAGCCCCGTGAGGATGGACTTTGTTTCCCTCACCTCCTTCCATCCAGCTCGGGAGCTTCAAGACGTGTTTGTCCACAGAGTGAGGCAGTCAAAGGACAAGGGCTGGGCGACTTTGAGGATGCCACTGGAGCTGCTACCCTAGCTCCCACCATCTGTGCATAGACGTCCCAGGGAGACTCTTCCCAATGCTGAACACTGACCGCCTAGAAAAGGGGCCGCCTCCATGGGAGGAACGTTTTAGTTGTTGCTGCAGTTGTTTGGGTAGCGGGTTATAACTCCATCATTCATGAACTTCCCAAAGCCTTTCAGAATCCATATGTATTTCTCACCCATTCAGGCCTAGGGGGAGATGATTTCCTTCATGTGTTCACCCAGAGAAAACGCAGAACGTGGGGTGTCTCGTCTTGCTTGTCGTAGGTCCTCCTCCCGTTGTCAGTGTCCTGGCGCCGGGAGCCGGGCCGGGCTCTGCGGTGCCCTCCGTGCCCTCCCCCACGCTTCCTTTATCCCATGAGGTCTCAGCTTCCACTTGTCCTGAACACCCTCCCACAGCCGTTCTGCTCGGAGCTGGGGGGCGCCCACACCATTCACCCTCTCCAGTCTCTCCAGATTCTTCTTCTGGTTTCAGGGTACCTACTCGGGGTGGCAGCCCGGATGACGGATGTCATTTCCGGTAGAGAGTGACCGCCGGCGTTGCCAGTGTCGTCACAGGGAAGGAGGGAATTCTGATCTCCTCTGTGGTCACGCGCCGTGTGTGTTTGCGGTGGATGCTGTCCCCCAGCGGCCCAGTGGGGACAGCGGGACACGGTGTGCACCTCACAGCATGTGCTGCGGTTACTAAATTCGCGTGAACTGCTGCCCGCACACGGGGGCCGGCACGTCGTTGTCACTGACCGGCTGGCCCTGCCTCACAGCCCTGCCGGTTTCTGTGAAGTGAAGTCGGGCGACCCCAGGTTCCGAACGAAAACTGCCGGGGGAGCTGGACCAACAGTGCCTCTGTGGATGAACCAGAGAACAAACGGCCGGCCTCGCAGCAGCCAGCCGTGGCCCGGGGACTGCTGGCCGCTCAGACAAGGGCATTAAACCCACGTGGCCCGCACACAGGTAGGCCTGTCCCTGGGCCGCTCCCCCAGGGCGCACCTGCCAGCATCGGGCTGCCCTGTTTGCCACGGCCCCGGGAGCCTCGTCCCCGGCAGTCGCCTGGGGGGGGGGGGGGGACACAGGGAGCAGCGCCCGCCGTAGGGGCTGACAGGCCTCTGGGCACCTCCCCGCGGCCTGGGCCTCCAGCGCCGCCTCTGCTCTGTGTTTGGGTTCCAGCCCCCACCCCCAACCCACCCTTGCTCCAAGCCCAGCCGAACAAGGAGAGTGATGGGGACCCCATCCGGGTGTTGTTAGCGCTGTCTGGGCTCACAGTGGCCCCGGCCCGGTGATTGGCAGCTACTTACACTCAGCCTCCCGCTGAGCTATTGGTGAGCGTGCTTGCTCTGTGCGAGTTTAAGCCGTTCCTGGCCTGAAGAGTGATGCGTAAGGTCCGGTACGTGGAAAAAATAACGGTACTTCAAGCCCCTTACCGTCGAAGCTGCACATAGCAAAAGGATTCTGAGGTCGGCCTGGAAAGGTCTTAATTTAAGCTTAGCCGAGGCAGGGAGGTGAGGACGGGCTGCTGGTCGTTTCCTCGGTGCATGTTCAGATTTCTTTATGGGCTTGTGTTAGGCCCCTTTTGAATGAAGAAGCTGGAAAGGACCCCACTCACAGTCACATGAAACGTGATTATTGGGTAGTCTTTTCTCTTTCTACCCTGAGTACATTCAGAGAGATTTTAAAAACTTGTCCCGGGAGGGACGATTTGGAGCCAGTTGTACATGACGGATCGTTCTGCACGCCTTCATCGGAGTGTAAGACACCCTTGCTTTTAACATCGTCTCGGTGTATCGTTTTTTGAAGGTGAATTATCCAGAATGTAAGAAAACATGTTTTTTCTCTCATTTAAATAGATTAGGTCTCCTTTTTCCGCCTGCAAAATCGACAGGCTTAAACTTCCGAGGGACAGGCGTGAGTGGTCGGGGTTGGAATGCTGAGCCGGACTCTACAAAGGCCGCCCAAGGCCCCAGAGCTGGGCGGGGGGCCTGGGGACACACAGGCTCTGTCTTCCTACCCTAACCTCCCCAATACTACCTTTAGTTTATCCCTTAAAAGGTGAGTCCTCCAGTCCGTTTACCACGTGCCTCTGATTCTCTCATCCATCACCTCAGGGTGGAGTCCGGCAGCCTGAACTGATTCTGTGGGTGTTGACCTTGCTCACCTGGCTGAGGTGTGTTGGCCAGGTTTTCCTACTCGAGTGACTTCTTCCGTGTTGCCATCTGTCCTCTTGGGAAGGAAGCCGTCTGCGCAGCCCAGGCTGAGGGAGGGGAGTGATGCTCTGCTCCGTGTGGGTGGAGCAGCTGCATGAATTGCACAGATTGTTCCACATTCCTCTGCATGGGAGAGCTGTCTGTTCTCCCTAATTTAATAATGTATTCAATTATTTATTTATATCACTTGCTGTGATTTCATCCTTTTACAGAACTACCTCTCATGAATAGTGCTTATGAGGTACACACCACACGCTCTGAAATGATCTTTCGTTCGCTAAAAACAGGCAGGAGTCTAGGGAATGGTCCTTAACTATAAATAAATATACATTGATTTCATTAAGTACCTTCTAGAAGGAAATGATGTGCATTTAATGCCACATACGCCTTTCCGTAATCTCGTTGAACGGTGCTCATTCATTTATTCACACACACCATAAAACTAGTCTTAGGGATATTTTCTTGATACTCACCTTTTTCTCTGACATGTAGTTCAGTCACTCATGTTGGGGCTTTACAGTTATGCGAATTAAAGATAAATCTGCAAAACGTTATACCATTCTATTTGGCAATCCATTTATCCCACCTATTTTAATGAGTTTTCCATGCTGGGAATGAGGAATGAACGTAACCAACAAGGTGTGTCTCCCCAGGGAGCTCCCACCACAGCCCAGGTGGACCAGCAACCCAGGTACATGCGAGCAAAGAAAGAGAAGAGGTCATTTCCACAGGAACAGTAGAAAGACAGCGCTGTGGGCGGGACTTGGGTGCTGATGCGTGTGTGGGCAGGGGGTGTTTCCGAGACGTGTGTGCCGTCGTGTTCGGTTCAGAGTCATCTCACTCTTGAATCACTGTGGCAGGTATCAGTATACAGTTTCTTCCTAACGACAGTTGTATTGTTGCACATAATCTGTGGGTGGAAACAGAGTACAAGTGCTGTAGATATCTCCTGCTTATATATAATTAGCAGCTTTCTGGAATTTACCGACCTACTCCCGACCTTGTAGCGTTTTATCACATCTCCTCCGCCAACAATCCTGGGGAGGAGAGACGGGGCGATGAAGGAGCGCAGGGACCATCGTCAGCTTCACTCCAGAGAGGAGGTGTTTCTGGACGAGAGGCCTCGAGTAGCCTGTTCGATGCTCTGGACTCGTAAGCAGTACAAAGCGAAGGAGTCCGAATTTAGATTCCACTGTTGCAGACCTCCTCACTGGCCAGTACATATTACGATTAAAGAGAGCTGACCTTGGTGTTAATGTGGGAAGAGGGCACCTTTCCCTGTCTAAGGCCCCTCTCGATCCCTCACAGGGAAGCAAGTCTAAAAACCCAAATGCAGGGACTTCCCTGGCGGTCCAGTGGTTAAGAATCCGCCTTCCAATGCAGGGGACGTGGGTTCGATCCCTGGTCGGGGAACTAAGGTCCCACATGCCGCAGGGCAACTAAGCCTGTGCGCCACAACTACTGAGCCTGAGCGCCACAGAGAGAAGCCCGCGTGCCGCAACGAAAAGATCCCACGTGCCGCAACTAAGACCCGACGCAGCCAAAATATAAATAAGTAAATAAACAAATAAATAAAATATTTTAAAAAACCCAAATGCACCCACTCTTTTCCAATCCAGGTGACCAGTACCCTACGCGAGGCTCTTCAGGTGTTGAGTCCACCGTCAGCCAACGTGGGTTGATCAGTCAACACATGTCAGCACCACCTGATTTCCATCCTGAACCCCCAGAACCCCAAATTCTGGAGGGACAGAGGTGGATGGGGCAGACCCTCCCTCCGTAGAGCTTAAGGTCTAGCGAGGAAGACGGACGTTACACAAAGTATCACATTCATGCACTAATCCACCCATTCATCCAGCAAGTGTGGCTGGACCAGGGCCTGAGAAGAGGTGCACGGGGCCCGACCACAGTGGGGTGAGCGTAGGGAAGGCCGTCCTGAGGCAGTGACACTGAGCATGAGCCATAGGAGCGCTAGAAAATTCCAGAAAGAGAGAACCACTTGTGGAAGGCTGCTGAGAACTGCAAGTCCAGGCTGGTGGAAGGAAGGAGAAGGACAGGGGCAGGAGACGAGGGGCCCGCCCCCCGCCCTGGCGTGAAGCCGAAGCACTCAGCTCCTCCGGGCCCTGTGGACTGCAGCTTCCGTCACCGCTGCGCTCCCCCCGCCCCCCGCTCCTCCGGGGCTGAGTGGGCTCCACCTTTGCTTTGCACCTGCCGCCCCAGTGCCCCGAGCATCCCTGCAGACACCCCGGGCTCACTCCCTCACCTCCCCTGTCCTTGCTCAAAGGCACCGCTCGGTGAGAGCCCGCCACCCCGCTTCTCGGGCAACTTGCCCAGGACTCCTGCAGCCTGAGCCGCCTTTCCCAAAATATTTCTCCTCTCTCTGATTTCCTTAGTCTTCATTCAGTGTCTGACTTCCCTCTGAATGTTGTCTCTATTAGGCAGGAGTTTCTCTGTTTTGTTCACAGATGCCACCCTAGTGGCTGGAACGGTGCATGTTTCTCCATAAATGCTTATGGAAAGTGCAGTGGAGACCCGGTGAGGGGCCTTAGTCAGGAGAGCGACCTGGCAGCGTGTGCCTTATCAAAAGATCACCGTCTGCAATGCGGTGGATGCTTTGGAAGAGAGCGAGGGCTGGGGGCGACCGGGGAGGATTTGACCAGAATTCAGCTGGCTGCTTTCCCTGGAGCCTGCAGAGGTGTATGTGGCCATAGTGGGGATATTGGCTGTAGAATGATTTTTCAGGCTTCCTGGTGAAAGTAGCCCTTGTTTAAAAATTAGGTGATCTCCAGAGAAGAAGCCCCAGAATCACATTTGAAGGTTCAACCCCATTACCTACATCAGTACCTAAACCACACTTACGTGGGTAGAAGCAGGTGGCACTCAAGTGCTGGCTGTGCCCCCTGCCAGCTTCGAGTGAGCCAGAGAAAGCTTAGAAATTCAGCAAATTGAGTCCACGCTGTATCGCTAAATGTGGCACTTAAGGACAAAGCCTGAGAACTCCGCATGCACCAGAGTCACCCAAAGGATCCAAGTGCCGCTACAGAAAACAAGCTCCCTCCACTGGAAGATGAGAAGCCCCCAGGCCCTCAGCATAAAGGGGAGGGGGGCTTGGGCTCCCAGGAAGGGACTGACCGCTACGCAGAGGTGTGGGGTTCTGGGGGGCAGAGTCGACTTCTAGTTCTGAAGGCTTTCTCAGAAGATGGAATGACTTCCTTCACAGGAGTCATGTGGGTTTCCTAAGTCCGTTTTACATAAAAATCCCCCCCAGCACAGCAGTTATGGTCACGCTCTGTCCCTGGGGTCACGGGGAACTGCAGGCCCAGTGAGTAAGTTGTCCTAGAAGTGCAGGTGCTGGCACAGCGGCAGGTTTCTGGAATCTATGGGTGGGAGACATAAGCCTGGACGGCCTGTGTGATGGAATCACTGGAGTGCATGCACCGCGCGTGTGTGTGTGTGTGTGTGTGTGTGTGTTTGTGTGGTCTCGGGGGAAACTGTTCTGAGCTGTACGAAAAATAAGGGACTTGTGGAAACACTCCTGCTGGAAAATTCTTAGATTGTCTGCATGACTAGGGTCAGACAAATTTCCCCATAGGCCGTGGTTGAGATGCTTGTACTCAGTGGGGCTCCAGTACGGTCTGCGGATGCCTGGGGGGCTCCCAGAGCTAGCAGAGTGTCCACAGATCAGAACCATTTGCACAACAGATCAGGGCCAGCTTCCCGGGCCTGTGCTGAGAAGGGTTGCACCCTGGTCCAATGACCTGCCCTTGGAGTCTTCAAACTCGTAATGATTTTTAAGCAAGGGGCCGCACATTTTCATCTCGCAGTTGTGCAGCTGGCCCTGACATTAGTACAGAGACAAGGGTGGTAGGTAGAGTTCTAGGATGGGGGTCCCTCCGCCTCCCTGCTGTACACACCTTGCAATCAAGGGTGGGGAAGGAGGAACCAAGGAATGTGATGAGATTATGTCACAGTATAAGGCAAAAGGGATGTGACAGACATGATCAAGGCCCCAAGTGAGTTGACACTGAGTTAATTAAAGAGATTATCTTGCGTGGGCCTGGCCTAATCTTGTGAGCCCGGCCTAATCTTGTGAGCCCTTTTTGAAAGCAGACTTTCTCAGCTGCTCTGAGAGAGAGAAAGCGAACAGCCGTGACGGGAACGGTCTGCAGAGGCGCGGCCTCTGGGAGCTGGGAGTGGTCCCTGGCTGAGAGCAGGCAAGAAGACCAGGACCGTAGTGTTACATCCACGAGAAGCTGAGCTCACCTACAACCTGAGTGAGTTGGAAGAGCCCCAGCTGACACCCGGACCGCAGCTGCGCAGAGGGTGCCGTCAGCCCTGCCGACTCCCGGCCGCGGGGTCCCTGAGATGGCACATGTGCCCTGATGAGGATGCCCAGCCTGGTAACTTGCTGTGAACGACAGAAAAGGCAGATGACGTCAGGTGCCTTGCTCACGTCCACGGTTTCGCCAACAGCGGGTGAAACTGCTGGGCCGCGGCTGGGAGCAAGGCAGCGGCGCCCAGCGGTAACCTTGGCTCCTTGAGCACCATGCACATGCAGGGAAGGAAGCCAGTTCCACTCAGGAACGGTCTGGATAAAGCAGTAAGGAGCTTCCATCCTATTAGATCTTGACCCTTTGTCCAGGTGTTTTCGGTACCCTGTGACGAAGCGCGGGGTGGGCACGAAGCCTGTCCGAAGGGCCACGTGTTTTCGGTACCCTGTGACGAAGCGCGGGGTGGGCACGAAGCCTGTCCGAAGGGCCACGTCGTCTCCAGGAAAAGCTCAGCTTGCTCCCCAACCAACCCCTTTTTGTGTGGAGCCTCATTTTTGCCTGAAGGAATGTTTAGTGGAAAAACAGTACTTACTCAGACGTGGGCATTAGGCAGACATTTTCTCAAAACATCACTTCAAGGAAAATAACTGACAGTACTTATTGACAATAAGAAAAATTGAATGTTCAAGTGAAATCAGAATTTTGGAAAACTAATACCCACCACTGTGAGCTTGAAGTGTTCCAGGACTTAAAGACTTTTCTGCTGAGAATTGTGGTGGTATTAACAAGCGTGATTTTTAAAAATACTGTCTAATAAAATTTGCCAGCATTTGGAAGACCTGCACAATTCTAGTGCAACAGTAATATCCAAAAGTCAGTGTTCGAGATAGAAAATCACGCATTCAGAGGGCAAAACAGACCAACAGATGTTAAAGTAATAGAGTAGAAAGTTTATTGATATGGCTTCAGATTCCATAACTAACTGTTAAGACACTACCGTGGTGGAATCTTGGTGGAGTAGCGAAGAAGCACATCCACAACTCTCTTAAAAGGCTATTCAAACACCTCTCACTTCTCCAGCAACGCATCTGCTCGAGGCTGAATTTCCTCCACATATTTCAACAAAACAACACACAGCAACAGACCGAACACAGAAATAGGAGAACCCAGCTGTCCTCTTCAGCCAAGACATCAAAGAATTTGCAAAAATGTAGAACAGTGCTACTCTTCTCACTGACTTTTTTGGGAAAATATACTATTTTCGTAAAAATGTGTTATTTGTATGAATGTGTATAGGGTTTATATCAATACATGTAACCCACAGACACAAGAGCTCTTTTTGTTTTTCAGTAAATTTTTAATAGCGTAAAGGGGCGTGAGGCCCAAAAGCTTGAGAACAGCTGATGTAATCTGACGTCGTGGTACACAGTGGGGCTGGGGAGGGAGAATGTCATTAATGTGGGTCGAGAAGCCAGCTGTCACGGACTGAACTGTGTCCCCAAAAGGTACGCCCCAGTTCTAACTCCAGTACCTGTGAATGTGACCTTGTTTGGCAGTAGGGTCGTTACAGAGGTAGTCATGACCAGTGTCTTTATAAGAAGGGGAAATTTGGACACAGAGACAGACACACGGAGAAGGAAGACGACGTGAAGACACGGAGAAGATGACCCCTGGCTGCTGAGGAGGACCGCCCACACCTGCAGGCGGAAGAGGCGGGAAGACGTCTCCTCCGGAGCCTCGGGGGAAGGTGACACCTTGACTTTGGACTCTGGCCTCCAGGCTGTGAGACAATAAATGTCCGTGGTTTGAAGCCACCCAGTTTGTGGTGCTGTGTCACGGCCGCCCCAGGACGCTCGGGACCCTGCGTGTCCGCTCCCCGCGCTGGACCCACGCGCGTGACCTCACCCTGGCCTCCCAGGAGCAGTGGAATAGGCGGCCTCCCGGCATTTTACGTACGAGGAAACGGGAGATGAACGGAGCCAGTGTTGCGAAGTCCGCGCCTTTTCTCTGTCCCTGCGCTGCCTCCCAGGCTGGGCGGCTCTGTTATTCTGCCCCAAACCCACTCCTGCGACGACACCACACTGAGTCCACTCAGGGTTGCCGTAGCCCTAAAATTGACTGGGGCTGAAAACGCTCCATGTGCTGATGCAGGGTTTATCCTTTCATGGTGGTAATCATACAAATGAGGTAATTATTACTTAATTACGTTGGCCGAGTACCTCACGGTAAAGTTAATAATTACTATTTTGACTGCCGAACATTGTGAGCGTTTCCAGCCGTTGGTTTTATCAACCAACTAAGGATGTGATTCAACAAACATCGCGAGGCTCTGCTCCAAAGCAGCGGGTCCTGGACGGGCCGCAAGGTGAGCGGAACCGTTCTTGCCCAGATTCGAATAAACACAGGAGAGGCACAGACACGGTGCCCTGCGGGACTCGGCGGACGTGGGGTCCCATTGGAGAGAACAGGAAAAGCGGAGCAGAGGAGGTGACTTGAGCTGTGCCCGAGGCAGCATCTGAAGGTTGCCCAGGACATTGGCAGAAGCATGGAGGGCGTTCTCCCTGCAGATGCTTGTTCAGGAAGGAGTGCATCCTGGCTGAGGCCTGCGTACCTGGGACGGGGGCGATTCTCTTAAAAAGTTAACTCTTTTTTCATCTTTTGGGGAGACCACGGCCCCTTCTCCTAACCTCCACTCCCCAGTCTTAGGAACCTAGACTTTTTCTTTTTTCTTTCTTTTCCCCCGAGATAGTCTATCTTCCAGAAAGATTCTGAATATCTTTCAGATTAATGTGTTAATGATTCTTCTCAGGAGAAAGGAAGTTTGATTTTTAACAGGGACGAAGATCTTATGTAAGTCAAAGGTGTGGCTCTTTGATGACAGGGTCTCAATAATCCGGAAGGAGGTGGGACGGGTCCCTTTTTGTGAAAAGGACCTTCCCGTTGCCCCTGAAATCACACAGTGTGCCCACGGCGGACACGGCTGGACAGAGGCTCTCCGGGCAGGGCAGCGTCCTCTGTCTCAGTCCGTCTCAGACATGCTTCCTAGGAAACTCGGCCTTTTCAACTTCTATTCTCTACAGTTTAGCCTAAAATAGGCAACTCCCCAAGCTCAGGTCTTTGGCACAGGGTGGTAGAAAGCTTAGCCCGAGAGCAGGCCCCAGGGGTGTGTGTGCCCTGCCAGGCGGCAGCCTCGGCCCCCCAGCTGGTCGCCCAAGTCTCGGACTCACGTGAGGCTGAGAAGCAGGGAGGAGCGGCGGCCTGGTTAGGGAGCGCCAACGCTCTGTGCGTGTCGGTGTGTTACCTTCCATTTCCATTTCAAAACACACGACTGGATTAAGAATCCAGAAGTTAAACTTTTTTCCACCCGGCTAACAACTTTCAGGTAACTTGATCGGGGGGCTGCTTTTAATTGAGCTCCAACAGTCGCCTGCACCTCGGGTACTGTTGGGCCCGGGTCCCGGCTCCGGGGACCCCGATACCACAGAGGCTGCCACCAGCCTGTCTACACAGGCTCAGTGGTGAGCCTTCATTTCCCACCAGGCCACACTCCAGTGAGGGTGTCATGATTATTTCACAGGACAGAAATCATGGAATAGGTTGGGGTGGGGGAATCATAAGCGGTTGGTGAAAATTGGCAAAGCCAGTGGATGAGATGCATTTTCCCTGGCGATTTGTGTTAAGTGCACAAAATCAAGCCATCCTTTTGTGTGGTAACTGAGCTACTCTCCTCGCAGACCAAATGTTTCCTACCGAACAATTAACTTGCTGAAGATTCGTCAACCTCGGCCACCTGGAGAGCAGGGTGTCCAGCTGGTGGGTTTTCCCAGTTCCTCATCCCTCCTCATCACCTCACTTTCAGTCTCCACCGTCTGAGCTGAAAAGGCGCTTTTGTGGCACGTTGTTTAGCTTCAGACCTAAAAATTCCTTCCCTGCTCGCTGGCACAGGGTGGGCCCCCATCTGAGGTCTAGAGAAGTTAAATCCTGTAAGTTTACACCCTTAGTGCAGGGCTGTCCCTGCAGATCTGACAGCCTCATCTTGGAGGTGCCGCTGGACTTTTTGTCTTGGACATCTTCTTTGTACTAAACACGAGAAAGTGAAACTCAGTCTTCTCAGTCTGGACACTCGGGATATTTTCCTTGGAAGGCACTGATAGTTTTCTTAAAGTTCGGATTCTTAGATGATCTGCCACTTTCAGTGATTTGTTCCAGTTTTGCTGGAGACATAATCAGGAATTGGCTCTACATTTGGCGATTATGTTGTCATCTTCAATTGCGGAGAACATTTGTGACAGGTGTGAAAAGGAAGCCGATGGTGTGGTGTCTACTGGGGACCACTTAGTTGATCTGTTTGGTCATCTGAGTGAGTGGTTTCTTCACAGATGAGCCCGTCACCATAGACTTGATTCAAGCTGACGCCCCCCATGCTCTGATCATCTTTAAAGCTGCCCTTCCACCAGCCGAGGGGTGGCGTGAGCATTGGAAGGTAAGGCGGGGCCTCTCCAGCCCTTGGAATGCCTCTTATACCAAGGTCAACGTTCAGACTGAGAAATGAAAATAAACAGGACTTAGAACTTGTCCCACTGCTTTATTTTCTCAACAAAATCATCTTCTGTAAGAAGAATGATGATGTCACCATTTGGAATCTAAGTTAGAATCTAAATTCAAGTTTATCACCAGCCTGCGTGTGTGGTGGCCTTTTTCCTAGGTCTATGGATCTCAGTTAAAGCTATCACACTGTTGATGGTTGACTTTATCAACGAGTGGCTTGGATTCAGCTCGTTTGCTGTAAGTTGAAAAGCTTGCATTCCTTCACATTTGGCCCAAATATGGAGAGACTCGTTAGACAGGCCATCATGCTGGGTACACCTTGTCTCATAGAATAAGACAAACTTTTCCTATGTGCTTTCAGTATAATCTGATAATCTGGTAAATTCTCTCTCCAATGAGAAATCTGATTTCAGTTGGTATAAAAGAAAATGAAGTGATAAGCGTGTGTTTCGAGGCTGTTCTCGGACAGAACAGTGTTGCCTCTCAGACTGACGCTGTGGTCCTGCTTGATTTTATCTCCTGAGTCAGGGGTGTCGTTAGAGATTTCAGCCTAGACGCCTTCTCTTTCTAGAGACTCAGAATAAACAAAGATCATCTCATCCTAACGAAGGCTTTTACCGGATGGAAGAAGGTAACATCCAAAAAGAATTGGAAAGCTACTCCTTGGACTTTCCAGACGAATATTTCACGGAGGAGGAAGCTTAATTGGCATCAGTTACGCAAAGGGCATAATTCCATTCCCTCTGAAACGGGAGGCTTTCAGACCATTGGGAACAGCATGAGAAAATGCTGGAACATGGCGAAGTGCTGTGGGCAGGAATGGGAGAAGGAAAAATGGAGGCAAAGGAGGAGCTTGGGCTTTACGTCAGAGGAGCCTCCAGTGAGAAGGTGAGGAGAGAGAGTTAGTTACAGGAAAAACCAGACGCGGAACTAGTGTGTAGGGCTGTATCGTGTTGGGTAGACAGAGTGTTAGTGGAAGCTTTATAGGATGGACGTGCATGGTCAGAGGGCTGAGCGGCGCTGGGAACGTGCGGGGATCGTGCCCCCAGCCTGCTCAGCTGTGAAGTGCGAAGTTTCTTGATGGAAGAAGAAGGATCAGTGGGTAACTGTAAGAAATATAGTGGGAAACCCTCTAGGATACAAGGGGAAAATGACGCTCTGTCGGGGCCTAGGGCCGAAAAGGAAAGGTGAAGCCGTTGGAAAACATGGAGAGATGTGTATTTACAGGTAAACCGGAGAACCTCGGGAGGCAAGCAGTGGCCGAAGGTAAATGCACGGAACAGGAGAGAAGGCGTTTCCATTTGCTGGTTCTGATGCTAATGAACATCCTGGCAGATGAACTGCTTCCCCGCTTCAGGACACCGAGGGGGACATCAGCTGTCGCATCCAGAGGCCTGGAATGTCAGTTCATTTCTGGTGGAGGTCGACCCCCCCCCCCCCCCCCCGCTGGTGAGATCAAGCCCGTCCTCAGAGCCTGACACTGGCCCCTCTTCCCGCTGCGCCTTGGGGCGGGGACCCGGTCCCTCCCCTCTGGTTCTGGGCACAGGAAGGGCTGCAGAGACCGGCTGGGGGCTCACGAGCCCTGCCTCTCCCCCAGGGACGCTTGGGACCCTCATGCCCACCGAGAACAGCCGCCGGACAATGAACGGGCACACGGCGGAAGGGAGGCACCTACCCTGGCTGCCCGCGTGACCTCCGCTCCGTGAGCGCCCAGGAAACGTCTGACTTAAATGCGGGGTAGGCGTCCATGCTCCTTGGGCTCACGCTGGCCCTTCCCTCCTGGACACACAGGAGAAGTGCGTCTCTCTGCCAGGTGAGGCTTGTTTCAATAGAAACTCTCAGCAAGCATCTCGACCAAAGGATGCTGAGAACCAATCATTTGTCTTAGGAGAGGTTCGGTGCTGTGCTGTGGCGTCCAGCACCGAAAGCCGTAGTGGTTTGAGACTGCGCACCTCACTTTGCAGCATTTCCCGGCCCGGTCGAGGGTGGGATCCTCTGCGGGGCTGCCCTCCCTGTGCTGGTTCAGCATTCTGGAGGCGCCTCCCCTGTGCTACCTGTCTGTCAGCCGATATGGACGTCCTCAGTTACAGGGGAAAGGGAGCTGGAGACCTCCCTGCTCCTCCGTGGGGTTTGGGGAGCGAGGGTCACCAGGGCTGGCTCCGGGGCTGCCCTCTCTGCGCAGTGACCATGTCAGGGCGTCCCTCCCCAGCCATCGCCTCGGCCATGAAGCAGACGGAGGTGCTCTGGTAGCTCCCAAGGTCCGTGCGTGGAAGGATGAGTGTCCACGAGCTGGAAGGAACAAGAATCTATGATCTTAGTGCTCTGAGCTCTGCAGGCGGGCTGGGGGCTCCTTCAGGGCACTGCTGGGGGCTCTGCAGGCCCTGCGTGGGGTCAGCGGCCTGGGGTGGGCAGCCGTGCCGCTCGCTCTGTCCTCCCGCCAGGCCCGGGCGCTCTGCTCGGGGCCCTCTCGCCCCGTGGCTTTTCAGACAGCCTCACTCTGCCAAGTATCCTCGGGGGTCTCTGCATCTTCCGTCCTGAAGCGCAGCCCCTACGAGAACCCCAGAGAGGGCAGCGGTGCCGTAACCAGAGCAGGGAAAGGGCTGGGCGCCTGGAGAGGGGATTTACCCCAGGAAGCCCCAGGGCCAGCCCGCCCCTGTCTGGTTCTTTCCTCTCCACCCTCCCCCTCGGCCGGGGACCCCGCAGGGACGGGCACCGGAGCCCAGCCGCTGCCCCCAGGCGCCCCTGTGGTTCCTTTGTTCCAGGTGCCTCACCGCTGACTCGAAAGGGCTGTTTTTCCTCTCCTCTCGTTTCTGTTGAAACGTGACACTCAAATTTGAGACAGGAGCAGAGATCAACAAACCCTGTCAGCCCTTGTCAACCCAGGTGTGACAGTACCATCTTCCTAAATTGCCGCTAATCTACCAGGGATCTCTCCATCCACAGCCTCCATCGCGCTGTTTGCTCACATTCGGTTAATGCTTTACATTTCCCTTTCTGAGGTGTCACTGTTTGCCACTTAGTAAGGAAGGAGCGCCGTGAGCGCAGCTCCAAGCACACGGTTTGGGGAGCTGGGAAAAGCTGATTAGCTATTCAGGGAGAATAATCTTATTGAGAGTAGGAAGAGCTGTATGAAGAATGCTCTTCCCTTCCCGGGAACAATCTTCTAATTATGTTGTCAAGCTTGCCGTTGAGTTCTTTTCCCTGTGCCATTAAGAAACCGTTTTCTATGTTAAGAAAGAGATTTCCAGATTGTGATGCTGTTTGCTGATTTATTTTTATTGTTTAAAGAATCTGTATGTATTAAACCAAACATTAAAAAATGATTCATGTGCAGCATAATTTCTGGAGTTGAGGTTCGGGGCCACGGGCGGGAGGTGAGAGAGGAGGGGTGCGGGGGGCCGGTATGGCTGGCGGGGCGGGGGTCAGGGTCCCACGTCGGTGTGACAAGCGCAGTTACTGATGGGCGGCAGCTAGAAGGGTCAGGAGCCGGTGCAGCTGTAGGTTTCTGAGCGAAACAAACATTTCCAGGCAATAGATGTTGCTTATTGAGAAGGAGAAACGAAACGAGACATCTGAGTTGTGCCCAAACACCCTCCTGGATGCCAGCTCTCCCTCCTTGAAGGCAGTGAGGAGAGGGTGCCCGTCCGGAGCCGCTCCCTCTGATGTGGCCTGCAGAACCCCCCCCATGAGGTCCCCTCTGACCTCAGACCCGCTTCTGGCAGGAGAGTTGGGGACCCGGGAAGCCAGCTGCAAACTCTGCTTGTCCTTCGCTTGCGGGTGACAGTCTGCACACCGTCTACTACCTGCCAATGTAAATAGTAAACAGCGAGGAGCTTTGTTTCAGTCTCCGTGTGAACTGGGGCACAAAGAGTAGGTATCAGAAGATTTCCTCGTAACAAGCCCTATCAAAGGAACAAACTCTGGAGCCGAGGCTGTGTGCGCTCCGGGGGAATAGGCCGCATATCTGGGGCGTCCTCGCCTCTGGGCCCACACTCGCTCCCCGGCACCTGAGCTCCATCTCCTTCACCACAGTAGGAGTTTGGATTAATTCTGGCAGATCAGGCAGTTAGATAATTTGGGATTAATATGCTTGGGAGCTTTGTTATAACACCTCCTGGTGTGTTTACAAGAGCAGGAGGTGACTGAAGGGACTTCTCTTAGAGCTGGCAAACTACACAGTGAGAGGGCTCCGTCAGCCTGGTGGTGACTGAGCAGCCATTAGGGCCGGAGTCTGCCGTAGGCATTAGGGAACCACGTGCGAACAACGCTAGCTCTGTATTTTCAAGGCGCTTGAAGCTGAACTTCCTTGTCAGCCTCTGCTGCCCAGGCCACCTGGGACAGACCTGTCATCTTTCTGAACCTGGGCCCCAGAACCATAAACAAGAGCAACATTTATTTCAGGGTTGTTGTAAGGTTTAAAAGAAATTGCCTGGCATAAGTATGTGCTCAATAAATTGTACATTTTCTTTAATTTACTAGCTCACAATGAACGAACTATTTCCATGCTGATTTCCATTGTGTTTCTTTCTTTCTCTCCTCTTTTTCTTTCTTCTTTCTTCTTTTTTTCGAATGCACAGAATTTAAAAGACACAAAAAAAATACCTCCTGAAAAGTAAGTTCTCTAGTTCGTCAATTTGTGAAGCCCAGCCCCTTCCTCTTTTTTGTTTTGGGGGTGGAGCTCAGGAATGGAGCTCACCCCACAGTGAACTATGAACCCAGGAAAAAAGGAGGACTCTCCAACAATATTCCATTGTTTGATTGTATGGATTACCATAAATTACTTAATCAATTTGCTGTTGATTGATTATTTTCAATATTTTACATAGTATCTAATGCTGCAATAGATGTCTTTGAGCATACGTATTTTACACTTGAGTCAATACATATAAAAGATAAATTTCTTGTAGTGCAATTTGTGGGTCGAAAAGCATGTGTATTTTTGATAGGAAATTGCCAAATTGCTCTCCGTAGGATTTACCCCACTTTTTGATCTTTGCCAACCTGAGAGGGAAACAGTGGTATCTCACTCTAGTTTTAACTTGCATTTCTCTTTTTATGAGCAGTTGGGAGTTTTATGTGCAAGAGGCATTTGTGTTTCATTCTCTATGTTCTGTCTGCTTGTGTCTGTGCCATTTATTCTACTAGATTGCTGGTCTTCTGCTTATTGATTTGT
The DNA here is from genome assembly GCF_028023285.1 of Balaenoptera ricei. Classification (NCBI taxonomy): domain Eukaryota; kingdom Metazoa; phylum Chordata; class Mammalia; order Artiodactyla; family Balaenopteridae; genus Balaenoptera; species Balaenoptera ricei. The sequence goes on from NC_082656.1 coordinate 82,593,625, forward strand.
AGAAGTTCTTTATCTACTAGACAAATTAGTACCTTACGAGTTCAAATATTTTGATCCACTTAGTCATTTGTCTTTTCTCTTTGTTCTTATTCCTTTTTGTGATTCAGAATTTTTTTCAAATTTTTTGTGTAAGGTGAGGCAAAGACTTCTTAAGCATGACACCAAAAGCATGATCTATAAAAGACAAAAGTGATAAATTGAACGTAATCAAAATTAAGAACTTCCGCTCCGGGCACTGTTAAGATGACGGAAAGTCAAGTCACAGACTGGGAGGACATATTTGCAAATCATATAAAGGATAAAGGATTTGCATCCAGAATATATAAGAAACTTTTAGAACTCAATAATAAAAAGACAATAACTCAATTTAAAAAATGGGCAAAAGATGTGAATAGACATTTCACCAAAGAAGAGATACAAATGGCCAATGAGCTTGTGAAAAGACATACAACACTATTAATCACAGGGAGACGCAACTCAAAACCACAGTGAGATACCACTGCACACCCCTGAGGATGCCGTTGTCAGTGACAGGTGTTGGTGAGGTTGTGGAGAAATTGAAATCCCCCCCCAGTTGCTGGTGGGAACGTGAAATGGTGCAGCCGCTGTGGAAGACACTTGGGCAGTTGCCTTCAAACGTCAAACAACTTAGCATATGACCCAGCCATCCCAGTCCTAGGCGTCCTCTAGAAGAAATGGAAACACCTGTCCTCACAACAACTTGCACACCATGTGCACAGCAGCTCTATTTTCTAGCCCAAGTGGAAAAGGACCCAAACGCCTATCAACAGATGAATGGATAAGCATATTCTGGTGCAGCCATACAGTAGGGTATTATTCAGGAATACAAAGGAACAAACCAACAATACGCACAACAATATGGATACATCTCAGAATAATTCTAGGAGTGAGAGAAACCAGACAGAGTATATACACTGTACGGTTCTGATTACACAACGTTCTGGAAAATGCAGACTACCCTTTGGTGACAGACAGCAGGTCAGCGGTTGCTGGGAGAGGTTGGAGGGGTGGGTGATGAGGGCAGGTGGAGACTCTGGGCGTGACTGGGGTTGGTGGACGTGAATTGTCTTCACCATGGCGATGGTTTCACAGGTGCACACGCATGTTAAGCTATCAGATTGTACACTTTTTGTCTGTGGGTTTATTGCACGTAAAATACACCTCAACAAACTGTTCAAAAAGTGGGGGGAATTGTATGTAGCAGCAATTTTTTCTTTTATGGATTCTGGGTCTCGTGACATTTTTTTTCTCACTCTGATTTTGAAAAAAATTCTATGACATTTTCCTCCCAGTCTTTTTTGTAAGACTGGACAAAGAGATCTTAGGAATGGAAACTCTGATAGTGTCATTTTTCACGTGTATATAATTCCATCTGGAATTTGTTTGGAATAGTGCGAAGTAGAAATCCAGCTTTTTTTTTTTCCTCCAATTAGGCCAACATTATTCATTGTCAAAATTTGTCTTTCTACACTTACTTGAAGTGCTATCTTTATCACATAATAAATCCCGTATACATTTGGTTCTGTTTCTGGACTTTCTTTTTTGGTCCTTTTGTCTATTTTCATACCAATACCACACTGTTTGATTACTGTAGCTTTCAAAATATGTTTTAATGTTTAACATGGAGAACCTAATGATTTCTTTATTACTTTTAATTTTTAAAAACTCTCTGACTATTCTTGATAGTTTACTTTTCCATGTGAAATTCAGAATCAGTGTATTTAGTTCAGAAAATCCTGTGTGGGCTTTTTTGAAAGGTGGTATTGCATTAAGTGCATTAAATCGTACAGATTATGTCATGGAGAACTGACCACCTTATGCTCTCAGTCTTCCTGTCATCGAATCTGCTTACCCTAGGATGCTTTCTGTTTATTTGTCTTATTTTAGGTCCTCCTGTAGTTAATTTTCTTCATATAAATCTTGTACAGTTTTCTTTTTCAACTATATATATATTTTTTTTATTAATTAATTAATTTATTTATTTTTGGGCTGTGTTGGGTCTTCGTTTCTGTGCGAGGGCTTTCTCTAGTTGCGGCAAGCGTGGGCCACTCTTCATCGCGGTGCGCGGGCCTCTCATTGTCGCGGCCTCTCTTGTTGCAGAGCACGGGCTCCAGACGCGCAGGCTCAGTAGTTGTGGCTCACGGGCCTAGTTGCTCTGCGGCATGTGGGATCTTCCCAGACCAGGGCTCGAACCCGTGTCCCCTGCATTGGCAGGCAGATTCTCAACCACTGCACCACCAGGGAAGCCCTATATATGTATATTTGAAGAGCTAAGCTGCCTTGTGGAAATTTAAAGATACGATGGTTCTATTGGCGAAGTAGCAAAATAATCACATCAGTTTTTTTTTTTTTATTATTGAAGTATAGGTGATTTACAATATTATACTGGTTTCAGGTTTACAGCATAGTGATTCAGTATTTTTACAGATTATAGTCCATTAAAAGTTATTACAATAAAAAAAAAGTTACTACAAGATAATGGCTATAATTCCCTGTGCTGTACAATATATCCTTGTTTCTTATCTATTTTATATATAGTAGTTTGTATCTCTTAATCCCATACCCCTAATTTGCCCCTCCCCCTTCCTTCTTCCACTTGGTAACCACTGGTTTGTTTTCTATATCTGTGTTTTCTGTTTTGCATATACAGTTGCTTGTATTATTTTTTAGATTCCACATATAAGTGATATCATACTGTATTTGTCTTTGACTTACTTCAGTAAGTATAATATTCTTTAGGTCCATCCATATTGCTGCAGATGACAATATTTCATTCTTTCTTATGGCTGAGTAATATTCCATTGTATATATACCACATCTCCTTTATCCATTAATCTGTTGATGGGCACTTAGGTCGCTTCCATATCGTGGCTATTGTGAATAGAGCTACTGTGAACATTGGGGTGCATGTATCTTTTCAAATTAGTGTTTTCGTTTTTTCCAGATGTATGCCCAGTAGTGGGATTGCTGTGTCGTATGGTAGTTCTATTTTTAGTTTTTTAAGGAACCTCCGTACTGTTCTCCATAGTGGCTGCATCAATTTACATTCCCACCAGCAGTGCAAGAGGGTCCCCTTTTCTCCACTCCCTCTCCAGCATTTATTGTTTGTAGATTTTTTGATGACGCCCATTCTGACTGATGTGAGTTGATACCTCATTGTAGTTTTGATTTGCATTGCTCTAATAATTAGCAGTGTTGAGCATCTTTTCATGTGCCTGTAGGCCATCTGTATATCTTCTTTGGAGAAATGTCTATTCAGGTCTTCTGTCCATTTTTTGGTTGGGCTGTTGGTTTAATCACGAATCAGTCTTGGTTTGGATATCCAGCCTGTGCTTACTAGCCGTGTTATTGAGCCTGTTACTTACCCTCTCTGAGACTCGGCTACTGTGTGGCCCCAGACCTCACACAGCTCTCTCCAGGCAAACCCGGCGGGAGGCCTGGGCAGCAGGGGTGGAGATTAGCAGGGGCGCACAGACCCCCGCCGGGGACCAGGAAAGATGGGCTTGGGCACCAGGACCCAGGAGCTCCAGGAAGCCGGCCGGCCTCCTCCACGACAGGGCCCCGCCTCCTGCCCCTCCCAAAGTCCTGCTGTGCTCCGATTCTTCATTCTGAGTCCCTGGGTGGCTGTCCAGTCCCCAGTGTCTGTCTGAAACCTCAGAGCAGGGCTGCTGGGTGATAAAACTCACACCAGGCCCAAAGGAGAGACCCCAGGCCCTTCCCCTGGGCCCCTTTCGCCCCGTTTATTTATGTGCAGGTGCGGACGCTGGGGGAAGTGCGGGTACCTGAAGGCTGCGTGGCGGCGTGGGGTGGAGTCGGGATGCCAGCCCAGGCGCTTTCCCTGCAGGGTCCACGCCCTCAGACGCTCCTCATCCGTCACTACCCATTTAAAGCAGCGAGTGCAAGGCTGAGGCTGCCGGGGGCGCCTTGGGATTCTGACCTCGGAGGCGGGGTTTCTAGGGGGCGCGGCCGAGGGGCAGGCCAGCCCTCACACCTGGGAGCATCGCAGCATCCCAGGGCCCCAGGGACCCTCTGTGCCTCCAGGTCCTCGCTCCGCTAGCAGATGGACTTTCTAAATGCTCCTGGGGGAGGCGCTAGAGACGTCATGTCGGGAGGTGAGTCAGCTGTTTGGCCCCCAGTGGGGGTCGGGTAGAGAAGAGGGATGGAGTGCACAGGAGGGGGGGGCAGCTCTGCAGACAGGGGACCCCAGGAGGCACGGCTCAGCTTTGCCAGAGCCTCGCAGTTCCCGGAAGTGGCCTCCTCGATTGGAAAGCTGAAAGGAAAGAGAAAAGAGAGTGGACAGGAATTGGGAGATTGGGATTGACATATATACACTAATATGTATAAAATAGATAACTAATAAGAACCTGCTGTATAAAATTAAATTAAATTAAATTAAAAAAAAGAGAGTGGAGAGGACCAACGCCGGTGATTTCTATTTCTTGGAATTGCCCGCGCGTCTCAGGAACCCTCACCACGGCTCTGCTCTAATTAATAAGGCGTTCACATCACCCCTATTCAGCGACCTCTGTGCTCATGTCACCCCACACGCTCTGAGACCCCAGGTACAGAACGCCCCTTGGAGAAGGGGAGGCGGCGAGGAGGAGAGGTCAGGGGTCATGTGCTCCCCGCATCCGCACGGCGAATGCAGAGCTCCCTCCCAGCCTTGACGCCACGGCCTGACTGCGGAGATTTCTCCTGCCGCACCTGTGGTCGGGCTGGTTTGGAAGCTGTAGGCCGCCCAGTGAAGCGGGCCTTCGTGACGCTCCCGCCATCCCCATCCTCCGTGCCTCTCCCTCTCTGCCCGCCGCCCAAGAAACACACAGACTCCACGTGATTGTCATCCCCAGCCTGGAGGAACCACGGGACTCAGGGACTTCAACGCTGAGAGACCCTGAGAGATCATGAGCCCCACCTCGTATCTCCGCTGGGAACAGGGGGCTCAGCGAAGAGTCTGAGGGCCACTGCCGTGGCGAGGGCGCTCCTCCCTGACAAGGTTTGGGAGGCTGTTGTGACGTCCTTGCAGCCGACCGACAGTTTCGCATCACCCCTCCTGTGGGGCAGGGGAAGCCGGCGTGAGCGGAGGGGTGACGGGGTGACAGGTGCTGGCGGGCGGCCTAGCCCTGCGCCCCCGGCCTGCCTGGATTAAGGCCCCCTGGGAGGAGGGAAGCCCTTGCTCGGGGTGGCCCCTCCGGGAAGAGCAGCAGGCTTTGGTGGCTGCACTTGCAGCGATGACGAGGACGCACCGCCCTTGAGTCCCCCAGGGCCCTGCGTGGCCACGGAAACGCACGAGAGAGCCTGGCTCGCCTGTCGGGCGGGATCCGCCCAGGAGACTCAGGTCATTGGCCGGGGTGACGGCTGAATGATACGGGCTATTGCCTCCCGGCTCTTTGAAGAGCCACCGGACCGCTTTGTGTGCAGACACGTGGCCTTAGGTGCCTTGGGGTTCACCCACCGATGGGGGGACGGGGGGGACCGTGCAGGAGAGCGTCGCGCTCCCACCCCGAGCGTTCCAGGACCCACTCGAGCGCATTTTGGTGGAGCAGTTCTGGAGACCTTGGTGCGTGGGACGGGGACGGGGACGTGGGCGTCCTGATGCCCAGAAGAGCGAAGCCCTGTCCCGGGGGCCCCTCCAGCCGGGCCAGCCCCACTGGGGCCCACACCGCACGTGTGGCCGTCCGGCCAACTGTGCAGGTGCTTCTCTGTGGGTGAGAGCGCACTTCTCGTGCTAGAACACGTGCTGCATGAGAATGGGGGTCTTGAGGGCATCCCTGGAGTCGGGGAGACTCGCCAGTGTGTGCTGGGAGCTTAATGCAGAGCGTGGGATGAAAACGAGGGAGGGAGGGAGGGAGGGAGGGAGGGAAGCCGCTGGGAGGAAACCAGGCCCGTCTCACGAGGTTGGTAACCTGGGTGGGGCAGCGGGTGATCACTGGGCTGTCAGCCCGCTTCAGAGCTCACGTTCATGGCCCGTGTCATGGGACTGCAGCGTGCAATTAGAGTCAGAAGTGCTTTTTCACTAAGGTACATGATGATTCATGCTGAGAACGTAATTAAAATATTGTGGTAGTTTAAAAATAATACTCTATTAGGATAATACACCAAAACGGCTAATTCAGACTGAGTGCTTCCTGCTTTGATGACATTACGGTGAGCATGGTATATGAAATGCTTTCATCTAAAACGTGACGGTCTCCATAAATACATCCCCGTGATGTGCATTGGATTCTGGGTGGATGACATTTCAAAGTCTGCGCTCTCCAGAAGTGTCTGAGGGCAGCGTCCTGAGTTCATTCTGGTTTTTGAAGTGCCGGCACCTGGACGAGGCCAGGCTGCTCTAAATATCATCTCTGGTCAGTCCCCGCGAGGATGGGCTGGACACCCGCTTGGCGACCTGGCCTCTGTCCTTTTGCAGGTTACACCGGTTGGAAGTCTGAGACCTGAACGACGCTGAGCCCTGTGCTGCCGGCTGGGGAGGGGTCTCAGGGACCCTCCAGGGCAGGAACCTCACAGCCTCGGAGGAAAGGGGCCCGGGGGTGGGGCGTTGGCACCCAGGCCTCACCCTCCCTGGACTCCAGCAGGGAGACATGGACACCCTGGGAATCAAGGCTCTGACCGCTTCTCTGCTTCTTTGGAGTCTTTTTAAAAATACATTCTTTAATTGAAGTATAGTTGATTTACAATGTTGTGTTAATTTCTGCTGTACAGCAAAGTGACTCAGTTATACACATATATATTCTTTTTTATACTCTTTTCCACGGTGGTTTATCCCAGGGTATTGAATGGAGTTCCCTGTGCTCTATAGCGGTGTGCAGCTAGCACCAGCTAGAGTCCCGACACTCGCTGAGAACTTACTCTAAGCAGCCCACAAACTTGGGCCGCCTCAGAATTGCCCGGAGGCCGTGTTAAGACACGGGATGCTGAGCCCCAGCCCCGCCGGGGTTTCTGACTCGGGGTCCGCAGCCCTCACCAGCTCCCCGGTGACGCCCAGGCTGCTGGTCTGGCCGCCGTGGAAACCAGAGCTTCTGCAGGGCCACCGACAAGCACGTCACACCAATGAGGCACCCGGGGCTCAGGCAGCCCTGTCTCGGAGCTGTCACTGCTCTCCCGCGTGTTAACAAAAAGCAAAACAAAATTAAAAACGAAACCAAACAAGCAGAAAGGCGCAGAGTAGGTTAGGAATCTGCTCGGGTGCACACACTGAGTGTGACCCGTGGGCCTGAGCATGGGGAGAGGGATTGACATGGGTCAAAACTATTAACACTTCCTGGGCCCGAACCACCACTGCGGTGCCTCCTGGGGCTGCCGGAGCCGCCAGCACAAAGCAGCACAGACCGGGCCGCTTGGACATCACAGACCGCTGGCTTCGTCTGCTTCTGGAGCCGAGTCCAGGCCAGGTGTCCGCAGGGCCGGCTGTCCCGGAGCCTGTGCCGGGCCCCTGCCCAGCTCCTGGGGGATGGCTGCCCTTGGCTTGTAGACGCAGTACCGCGGCCTCGTGGCAGCTTCCCTCTGTGGGTGTCCCCCTCTGTGTCCCCTCTCAGGACACCACTGGTTGGAAGAGGGCCCATCCTAAGGGCTTCATCTTAACTGCTTACACCTGCCCGCCCACCTGCTTCCGAGTAAGCTCACACGCCCTGAGGTCTGGGCGAGAGGGTCAGGCCGGCAGACAACTCATCGCAGAGGGCAGGTCACCTTACGTGTTAGGAAGGCCCCAGAGCCGGACTCTCCACAGGGGCAGAATCCCCGATCCTGGGGTGCAGCCACAGCCAGGCGGCTCCGCAGGAGGGAGTGTAGGGCGTGTGGGCCCAGGAAGAGCCCCCCCGCCTCTGCCCAGCTGCTCCCCGGGGCTCCCCAGCGGCCCAGCGGCCCGGAAGTCACAGCCAAGGGAGCCTGGGAAACGTGGTCCCCTGAGCTCCGGGCGGAGACACAGAGGGGTCCCCCCACCTAACTTCCGGCCCCTGTCAGCCTCCGGGTTGAAGCTGACCAACACTTCCATGCCGAGCCTACTGGGGCTGCCAACTCCCGAATCCCAGCCTCTCCCAGCCGCCGCCTCCCCCTGCCGGAAGGGGGAAGAAGACCCCGAAGGCCGGTCCTGGGGAGGGGAGCCAACCCCGGAGCTGACTCGGGCCTCCTTCCTCGGCTCCCCGGCTCCGGCCGGTCTGGCTGTGCAATGCCCTGCGGCCTGTCCGGCTTCTCACTGGGCGGAGGGCACTTCTGCAAGAGGAAGGAAGCCTCACCTCCTCGGGGCCGGCACCCTGCGGTGGAGACCAAGCGCTGCTCAGAGAAAAGAAGGTCGCCTGAAGTTCGCGAGATCCTCCAGGCACACCTGGAGCAGGGCTGCGGGCGTTCCCAGCCGCTGCGCCTAAATCCACGTCCTCCCCAGAGGCAGAGCTGGTCGGCGCAGCCCTGCAGGCACCACGGACGTTCACGGTACTGCAGGCAGGACGTGCTGGGGGACGTGAAAGTGATGCTTGTAACGTTTCGCGGCCCAGACACATCACGTCAAAAGGACGCACGCGGGATGCAGAAACGGCCTTCAGGCCAAATGGTGGCTTTGGACGCCTCCCCCCAACACCGGCTCCCTCACCTGCACGGTGGGTCCAGTTCACCCCCCGCAGGCTCCCTCCCAGATGCCACCCGTCCGCCCTGCAGCTCAGCGTCTCCGGGCACCTGGCGAGGAGATGCAGGAGTCGTGGCGGCCTGGGCATCTCTGCAAAGAGCCCCCATTCTCGGCACCACCAAGACAGAGGGCAGGGTACTCGGCACCTCAGCTCCACGGACAGAAGGGTCTGCTCCTTATTTTATTTTGCTTGCCTTGTATGGGGAGCAGGATTTCTGGTCTCGCCTTGGGTTTGTTTTGAAGATGGACGTAGAAAGAAGGAGAAAACAGGGGTCAGTGAAGATGGGGGCGTGTGAGCCATCCCACCAGGCGAACTGCTGTGAAACTTATAAATACTGCACGTCATTCTCTGTGAAGCCTGCTCTTCTCAAGGTGCGACGTGAGTACCCAGGCGCCCTGCATGCAGTCGGGGACTGGTGGTGCCTCCGAGAAATCCGTTTTCAAAGCGGGCTCTCGGAAACTGTGCAGAGACTGGCTTTTCACACGCTTTGCCGCCCATGTGGCATTAAAGAGTTTTCAGTATAATGAAGGAGCCTGACTGAGTCTGCCATCCTTTACCTGGAGAGAAATAGGCATTTCCACAAGGAAGCCAGATTTTCCTGCCCAGCACCTGGGCCCTTCCCTTCACGGAGGAATCATCATTTGATGGTGGCACCATCGTACTGTCCCACGGCAGGGGAGGCAGGGGTCTTCTGGGCCCAAGGCCCTCTGCAGGGACAGTGTCCAGGTAGGATGGGGCCAGCAGGCACCTGGGAGCAGGTGACAGTGTCCTGAACCCCCGCCTGTGACCCCTCCTCGCCCTCAGAGCTTTTCCACTCATCCCCTTCCCCCTCCCCCAAGAAAGACCCGGGCCCGAGCAAAAGGGCGGTGGGCTGGGGCCCGCCCGTCAGCTCCACGATGGCAGCCTTGGCCATCACCACCATCACCGTCCACTGAGTCGTTCGTGTGCTGGGCACCTCACCTCCGTCAGAGCAGCTGATTCCCAAGCCTGGGACGCAGCTATTGGTATTTTTATTTTATTGGAGGAAACCAAAGCTCAGAATCTTTGAATAACCTGCCAGGACCACAGAGATTTCTAGAACCGATAGCAAATCCAGGTCAGCCTGGGACGGAACGCCGTCCTGCCCTCAGGGAAAGTCCGGGTCTCAGCCGCCTCCCTGGGGAGATGACCCAGCCCCTCCGGGGGGCGTCCAGCCTGGAGGGCAGAAGCCTCCCCCCCATTCCCCTCACGTCCACCCAGCTCCACCCCCATTTCCGTTCGCTGATTCACTAGGCCCTTTGTTGATGACCACATGGAGGAGGCGGGGCGTGTTCTAGTATTTATTCTGCTTCTCGCCTGAGGCTGATGCTGCCTGTTCTTGATTCAAACAGCAGGTGAATTACAAGGCTTAGATTTCTCTGAGAAAAACTCGTCTTGGAAATACAACCCTTTGTTCTTTTCCTGTGGACCGTGAGGCCATCCAGAAGGAAGGTCGCTGAGCCTCGCCGTCCTGACCCGAGGGCGTGAGTCAACAAGATAATTCCCCTTGCGAACTGTTCATCTCTGAAGCCTGAGCTGCCGCTGGGACAACACGGACACACGCCCCGCGGCCTGCAGCCGTCGCCTTCATTCCTGCTCGCCTGCCCACGCGCCACTGACGACAGTTCATGGTCATCTGTACCCGCCGTGCGTGCCAGGGGCCGGGCTCACCCGCTCACTGGTCCCCTCAACCGCCTTATGAAGTAGCTCCTCCCGTTATTCCCATTTCACAGATCAAGAAGGGGAGCAACTCGCCCTGTCCTCACAGCTGGTGGCCACTGAGTCCCAGGCAGCCCGTGTCCAGGCCCCTTCGGCCACATCTCAGCCAGAAATGTTGGTGGAGAAGGGAAAACTGAGTCACTATGCCGCACACACTAAGAAAGCCCTGGACAAGCAACTCGTTCCGCTGGCTTGAGGGAAGTGGCCCCGGCCTCACGCAGGGACGTCGCAGGGACATCACAGGGACAGAGGGGGCTGTTTCCGTGATTCTGCGGGAAACTTCCTCGTGATAAGTTGCAAACTCCTTTCTCCCCCATGGAAGGCCAATGTTAGCCCCCAGTCTGCTCGACTCTTGCTAGAAAAGTGCCTGAACATTGATCACCTTTATCTGAAGTCACTCATTTATTCCTACTTGTCAGAAAAGAATTCCCCGGTGCTTTCTGGAAAGCCAGTGAGACAGAGAGACGGAGGCGCAAGTCTGTGCTGGGCCTTGCCGCCCTCTGCCTCTGCGTGTACTTGGGCGTGAGCCCAGGGGTCACGTACGTGTTTTTATATCCGCTTTGTAGGTGGCGCCCCTTGTAACTCACTGTCCGTTCTTTTCCGACTTAATGCTGTTCTTCGCCTTCGGTTTGTCCTTACCTGACACGGACACTGCCATTGCACTCCCCTTTCTTGTTTTTGGTTTGGTTTGGTTTTTTGCCTTGCATTTACCTGGTATCTCCACTCGTTCCTTTATTTTCAACCTTCCTTTATTGAACTATTTTAGGCAGGTTTCCTGTGCACAGGACATAGCCGGGGCTCTGTCGATTGATGCAGCCTGACGGTCCCTGCTTCTGTGAACGTTATCTTCTCTCCCTGGTGACCCGCACACCTCTCTCATCTCAGGGCCATGGGACCCAGAGGACTTCCTGTCTGCTCTCTGCCCCCTCCCCATCCGTACGCAGCCCCTTCGATGGCAGGACTTCCACCTACCCTACCCTAGCCCGCGGTGGAACTCCTAGATTTGTAGATCTGATACTTTTAGCTCAGGGTACAGAAGGCTGTGCCTGTGGTAGGTCTCTTCGATTTCAAAAATACATATTTAGAACCTGTGTTTCTCATTCCTGGATGAATTATCGCCCTCGCTTTCGCGCACCTGTGTGTGTTTCTCTGCTCGTTTGCCGGCTCACCCCGAGGCCCCTTCCTCGGGGATGTCCCCGGGGAGGCTCCCTGAATACCTGCAACCATCCTTCCTTCCCCTCGACACCCAACGCCGTGGGATTCTGGGACAGCACGCGTCCCGCATTGTCTGTAATTCTCGTCCATCATCTCCTGGCCTGCCGTGCTCCAGAGGAGGACTTGCTGCTGGTTTGGTGCTTCCTCCTTTGTGGTTTATTTGTTCTTTACTTCTGAAGGCTTTGGGGTTTTTCTCTTTGTTCTCGTACCGCAGGCTTTTCCCTGACTCTCCTGGCGGGCTCTTCTCTCTGGAGTTCCCTAAGTCTGCAGACCCTGGTCTCTCCGTGGCTCCCTGCTGATTTATGGGCTGACTCCGCACCCCGCCCCCGCCCCGCCCCGTTTCTTCCATTTTCCTCCTGGAACCATCCCTCTTCAGCATCAGTAGCACCACCCCCGCCTCAGCCTACCCCCTGCTCCCTGTGTCCCCCCGTCCCCTGAGCTCTGGGGCATCATGTATTCTCTGTCCACTGGGGCACGAGTCTGCCTCTCCGCAGGGACCGTGCTCTGGTCCAGTTCAGCCGAGTTTTTTCAGTATGAAATCGGGTATTTGCCACAAGAGAGATGGACCTGGGATCATCGAGAGGTTAAATTGCCCTGGACACCGTCCCTCTCTCCACGCGTCTGTGCCCGTCTCCCCGGACCGAGCACCACGGGGGCGGCCTGGGGTCTTCTCTCCATCGTGGGGACCCTGCACAGCGGGCTCTGGGGGCTCCAACCAGAGGGCTGAAGATCCGCTTCAGTCCATCACCGGGAAGCTTTCCTTTCGTGGATGGCTGCTCAGTTACTGGCCTTGCCCAGGAGCACAGGACAAGCTGAAAGGAGGCATCCGCATAATCCCAGATCCAGCAGAGGAAACGGGGAGGGAGCTGAGCCTGAGAGGCTGGGGGCTGGGAGGGCCGGCCCCATGGTCAAGGCTGGTCCTCAAAGGACAGAGGCCCGAGCACAGCCCTAGGGCCCCAGAGGGCAGGAAGAGAGGAGAGAGGGGGGCCAGCAGGGAGGCGCAGGGGCATGGGGCACAAGCAGGGGCCTGGGCCCGAGGCCGTGGGCCCAGGGTATTGGGAGGAGGAGGGGACCCAGCCCCCGGGGAGCCGGCAGCGCAGGGGGCCTCTGTGAAGAGGGGCTGGGCTGAGAGCGGGGCATCCGCCCACGCCCCGCGAGGACACCCCACGGGGGCGCCATCCGCGTGCGCTGTGGCTCCAGCAGGGCCCCTCTGGGTGAGGGCCCGACCGCCCCGGCCGCGGACCCATGAAGGAGCAGAGCGTCAGGTGGCCAAGATGAAGAACCGCGATTTTTCCAACTCGGCTTTTCCTCCCCGAGGGAGACGGTTTTAGAAGGATTAATGATCGTAATGACAAATATGTTTTGAAATTAAGGGTGGCATGTCTTTTCTCATCAATTTCTATTCTTTGGGTCATTAAACCTTGAAGTTTTCAATGGGAAGACACTCGCTCAATTGGAGCCGGGGCCTCGGGGACGTGGCATCAGGGAAGCAGCCCAAGCCCTTCCTCCAGAGAGACCAGCGCAGCTGTGTTCTGTCCAGTCTTTGCACATCAGCTTCAAAGCGTCCTTTCTCGAGGCATGCGTTGCTTCGTCACTTCTCCTTCCGCCCTGGTCTCCGGCCAAGGCCTGTGCCGTGTCCCCAGTCCCGTGGCCCTGGTGTGCCCTGTGCATCTAGAAGGAATGCCTCAATGGACCACCGGGGCGGGGAGAGCGTGAGGTTCTGTCTGTGGATGCTCAGAGGACCCAGGGGGTCAGGGGGTCAGTCTAGAGCCTGGAAGCCATCACCCCGGTGCTCCGTGGATGTAACCTCGGGTCCCTGGAATCAGGGCTGCCAGGGCGGGGCCTCCAACCAGCGCTTTCTGAGGTGCGTCCCCAGCCCAGAACACAAGGACCTTCCTTTTTTCTTTCCTTTTTCATATCAGGGAGGGAGAGGGGGGTGGAATAGCTCCTCTGTTTTATCAAAGTCATATGCATACCTGACAAGTCCTAAATTAAACGGGGGGCTTAACTCATATATTCATTTACCCACCCTCCACTCTCTCCTTAAGCCTCTGCAAAATGACACAAGCCCACAGGGCAGAAAAATGGGGAAAAGACAATAGGGACAAAATTTTAGAAGCTGGAAAACAGATGTATGAGGATTAACTGACTTAGCAAACGTGAGGCAGCTGGAAGCCAGGCTGGCAGAGGGGGTCCAGGGGCCGATCCATCCCTCGATCTCGAAGCGGGTCAGACGCGAGACACCGGTGTGCAAGTGGGAGAGCAGGACCAGGAAGGCCAGTGGGGAAGCAGGTGGGGACCCCGTGTCCCCCAGCCCCCTGGAGAAGGCTGAGGCTAGGAAGAGGCAGAAGGGACAGGTTTCTTATTGCCCGAGATCATTCACACACGAAAAGTGGCCAACGTCTCCCGTGGCGCAGTGACCCAGAACTGGGCCTGAAATGCAAATCAGGAAGCCATCCAGAGCTTTCACTGCCGGGGTGGGGAATCCCAACTAGCCTGACTGAGGTTTGAATTGGTCTCGTGTGTCAGACAAGGACTCCCCTTCTCTCTTCTCCTGGCTACATGGGCCCGGCCTTGAGCAAACACAGACAGGCCCGCAGTGGGTGGAGCAGGAGGCGCTGGGACCCAGCAGACACCCCTCGCTAGGAGGTGTGCCTCCCGGGGGGGACCTGGGGGTCCGTGGGTCCCCTGGGCCTTCGTCCCTGGTGGCCCGACCTGCCTTGTCCTGGGCCATTCCTGCCGGCTCACGGGTATCATATGGCCATTCTTGGGGGTCATGGATGTTACAGGGGCAGGGAACCCTAAAAATCATGTGACCTCTTCACGGGGTGGCATCTTTGTTCAAACCAAGTCTAGTGTCCCAAGCCCCTGCCCGAGTTCGCCAATGAGGGCACAAGCCCCGAGGGGCAGGGCCTGTCCCAGGCATGTCCCAGCCGCCGACGTCTCTGGAGAGGACTGTGGGCTCCGGGCGCGGGCCCGGCTGGGCAGGACTGCGCAACCCGCTTCCTGTCTGCAGTGGGTTTCGGTTCCTTGAGCATCTGTGCCAGTTTGGTTCCGGACACAAAAGGAAAGCTAGGCCCTCGTCAAAAACAGCACGACAGGAAATGCATATGAAACAGGCATGGGCGGACTCCCTCCACCTGGTGGAGTGCCTCCCCTCCTCCTCCGAGGCCACGTCCTCACGCTGAGCACCCCCCCCAGCCCTGATCCTGCGGGTCTCAGGTGGGATCCAGAGAAGCTGTTTTGCTTTTCTCGTGCTCGGGAAACTGCCGCCCAGGCTGCCGTGGGGCCGGGGACAGCGGGCAGGAGTCACAGGCGTCCACATTTCTCAGCTGCAGGCCGGGCGTGAGCTTGGCTTTTGTCTGCTCGCGGTAAACAGAGTTGGAACGTGGGCCTCCCCGCCCCCCTGCCATCCGCAGGGTCAGAAAGCGGAATCCTCACCCCGGCTTGACCCTCCCATCCGTGGTTCTCTCTGCATGTGCAGCCTCGGTGCCGTGGCATCTGGGGTCCTCTGGACCTTGGTAAAGCATGTGGTTTTCGATCAGAGCTGGCTGTCCGCACCCGGGGCACTCACGCGGGCGTCCGCACAAGAGGCCCAGCTCGGGGCTGCCGGGACGTGGCCTCGTCCAGACACCAGCGTCTAGGGTCTGCAGCGGCCGTGCCTGGGGGTCAGGATGTGTCACCGTGGAGATAACTCTGAACCTCTCTGCCAGCCAGAGCCTAAATGGGATGCTCAGTGAAGCCAGTGACCACTCACGCCGGATACTGACCACACGTGGTCACTGCTGTGCCCGGAAGTTCACGGCCAAGGTTAACACCAAAGCCTCAGCTTTCTGGTCCTGAGAGAGCGGTCACCCATCTTCGGGAGCATCGTAGGGGTGACTCTGGAGACCGTGAGTCTGCAGCATCCTGCGAGCCAGGTCAGCTGGCCGCACCACCCCCAGGCTCACTCCTGCACTTTTTCTCCATCCTGGAGCCAGGGTCCCAAGCCCACCTTGGGTCCGAGAGTTAAGGGGCAGAGTTCAAGGCCAGCGCTGGGGACCTGGGAGAAAGTGCGGTGTTGAGAGGTGCCTCACCCACGCAACGTCCTGTCTTTTTCTCTAAGCTGCAGGTTCTTTGTTGCACTCAGAGCAGTGTGGTTTCCCGCAAGGATGAGGGTGGGTCCCATTGCATCGCCTCCGAAGGGGACCGCCCAGGAGACACCTTCGCTGTCTGGGGTCACAGGACGCTTCTGGGAGCCCAGGTTTACAAAAGAAAAGACAAACTGGAGCATCTTCTTTTCTTAAAATACGTGTGAAAACGAAGCTCCCATCCGTCAGCGGTGAAGGGAATTTCTCAGATTGAATGGTTCCATTTTCCCTGAGCGAACCCGACATCACACAGCTTATGACAGCAGAACTAAGGAAAACACCCAGGTCATTTTTCACCCCACCAAATCCACTGCTTTTTCTATTGCTACATTTGTGTATTACCGTGACAGTGCATAAGGTACAGGGTTTTGATACAGGGTCACTTTATATTTAGAATTTGAGATTTTGGAGTTAACTTACTTCAGTGAAGTTATGCGTTACATGGTGTCACAAAAGAGCACATTTACAGAAATTACTAGAGTGCATTCTGTTCATAGGCTGTGGCGCAGCGTGGCTCAGCAGTGGTAGTTATCTTTTATTACTAATGAAAACATATTCTCCTAATTGTTCGAAACCATCTAAGGACTGATAAGTATACAATGTAAGTATTTTATAGGTGTAATTCAGTTAATCTCCCAAGAAAAATATCTGTGGGATGCACGTAAACATACTGGTTAAATTGTACGTCTTCATTTCTTCCACTCCAATGACTGAGACTGTAGAGAACAGACTATAAAAATTGCACCAAAGAGCTTTATTCTCTTTTTATCGCCTGTCAAGTTATTGCTGTGACGCCCATAGTTGGTGGTGAAACATTGCAATCCGATGCTGCTGGCAGTGAAACGCTGAGTGTGACTTGCACATTGAGTTTAGGTAATGTACCAGAAAACGTTGCATGAAAACACTAATTTTCTCAATATATATTAGTAGACACGGTGTTTACCAATGAGAAGTGAAGATGTTTTTAAACAGTTTGTTAACTTGAAGTCTTGGCCGGGGCGCACGTAAATGCTGTCTAGCTGGTGTTAGAACTGGGGGCGGCGGCGTCCTCGGGGCTGCGAGGTCTTGGCTGCACGGTTCCCGCCCAGCTGGCCCGGCAGCATCCTTGGTCACGTGGGCCCTGGCTCCCGGCTCGCTCACTGTTCACAGTTTCGGAATCGCCGGTGTTCCTGACATCACTCCAAACAGGCACAACTCCCCTCTTTCCTCCGCTCCGCAGAGACTGGGCTTTCCATCAGCTCCTGGAGGAGGACCCAGGAAGTGAATGACGGCCCGTTCACCCTTGAGCCGGTCATTCCGTTGAAGGAGCAGGAGCTTTTATAACAGTGCGTCTCATATTGTTGAGCAAAGAGCCGGTTTAATTTAATTTGTCTGGTCTGCAAAAAATAAAATAAGAAAAGTATGAGATATGTTATTATCAGCCTTAGGTGACACTGGCATTCAAACATTTTATTATCTTATTATTGAGCAGTGTTTCCAAGAAAGACCTCTGTCTCTTAGCCTTTCTTAAGAAACCTATTCTTAAGGAGTCGTTGTTGTCTAAGAGCACGAGGGAAAAAGTAGCATCTCATGGTTGTTAACGTGGTTGATCTGAACACCGTCTGAGAAAAGCTTCTCTTGGCTTTGCCCCGCGGGCTCTGTCCTTAGTACTGTGACGTGCTTGGACCCCAGTATTTGGTGGGCTTCATCCTTGTGCCATTTTAAACAAGCCTCATACACCACACGAAGTATGGAAGCAGGGTCAGAGTCTGAGCGTGTCCTCTGGCTCGCAGGCGCGGCTGAGAGGTCACGAGGATCATGTGCTTGTTTGCGGAAGTCTGGCACCTGGCGGGGCTGTGCTCGTCTTCCCGCTAAAGGCATATGGGGAGGAGCCAGCCCGTTGTCTCACCTTGCAAACAGCTACCAAGGTCCAAACGAGCGCAGAGCAACCCAACACGGAAGCGGGGCCCTTTTTGCACTCTAGCACCAGACTAAATCATGCATCAGTTCCACAGCCACATTGAAACGCAGTGGTGCAAGACAGCTGTGGATGGTGCAGCAAGATGCCCACCACGGACGCACCCTGCAGCCAACCAGAGGCAGAGTCTAGTGGGAGGACCACCTCCTCCAGACCCAGAGCCCAGGGAATGATGTGGGCTTTCAGGTGGGAGGTTGGAGTTTGCTTCCGTTTCCGCATTTATGTTTATAGCATAATTATTATCGCCTCATAGTGACGTTCTTATGACCTCAAGACTAGGAATGACTGGACCGTATTTAAAGGATTTAGACAAAAAGAGAAGAGAAGTATCTTTCAGTGTAATTTGATAAATACATTTTTATACAATTTTATTTTAGTGTAAGAAAGCTTTGTGGAGTTTTTATGGTACACATTTGGAATATACGTAAAATCCCAAAGAAGTAAATAAAATCATCCCTAATCTCATTCCCAGAGAGAACTCCTTGTTAACGGGTGTGGGCCATCAAAGTAGGCATTTCTGTCATAAACATCACATAGATCCTAAAAACCCTCAGTTTTGCAAAATTCTAAAAACACAAATGGGGTTGGGGCAGACTCCCCAAATCCCTGGAAGTTGGTAACTAGAGCCCTGACGGAAATGGATGGTGTAATCCGAACGCCCCGCCAGGGAGCCCTTGGCAAGATCTGGAGAAATCCGTGGATGTCGTGACTGGGGATGCCCTGGCATCGAGCGGTGGAGGCCAGCAGTGCTGCCAACAGCCCCCGCCCCCCCGCACGGGGTGGCCCCATAACCAAGCGTCAGCCGTGCCGGCGTCGAGAAAGCCGGCCGTACCCACTTACTGCCGGGGGGCCAGCCGGGCCTTCCCGTAATGGCCACTCACTACCCCTCTCCTCATCTGCCCCTTCCTGACTCGGTTATTTCTGCATTTGTTTAGTCACTTCCAAACACACGCTGCACGGGAGCACAGAGATGAGTAGGACGCGGCCCCCGCCTTGGAGACCGCACGGTCCGGGCAGGGAGGTGATCTCGGCTATACCCATGACATCAGTTCGCCTTCTGTCTGTTCATTCATCTAATCGTACAGCCGCCCTGAAAGAAAGTCCTATGATAACTTTCACTTCACAGATGCAGAAATCGGTACATTAACAATCACAATAGATGAAAGTGCCAACATCAGCTGCAAATAATGCTATAGTATCACAGCAAATATTTACTGGATTCTTTCCATGCCAAGGGCTATGGATAAAGTGGTGAGCAAAACACTAATTTTTTTTTAATAAACACAATTTACTGCAACAATTGGTTATTTTAATCATATATGCAAACTTAAAAATAAATTTTATTTTTTAAATATTCATCTCAAAATTTTTTTTTCAAAAACCTGACTTGTTATTTCATTTTTTAAAGGATAAAAATATTGCTAATTGCCTTAACGTTGGTCTGTGGCTTCTGAAAAAATATGCATGTATCATTGTTCCATAGGATAGCCTCTTATAAAAGAAACAACATCTAAATTATCAATAAAGAACAGCTAAATTAGAAACTCTCCCCTAAGAACATCAGCAAATATAATGAGTTGATTGAGGGGGATTTTGTTTCTCTCATCCCAGTTTTCTAGGGACAGTTTTCATGCTATATCAATGAAATAGAAAACAAAATGTACAGAATAAGAATTAAATTTTCGACTTATAAAAGTTATTTTCCTGAGTGTAGATGCTACAATTGTGTGGCTATTTGTTTTTTTCTACATAAGTTTTCTTATGTCTGTGGCGGGTTGCTGTGTATGTAGCAACGGAGACACAGAAAAGACCCTAATCGGTGTTGTCCAGTGTGGTAGCCACTAGCCATGTGTGGCTTTTAAAATTGAAAAGTCGGATTGAAATGATTCAAACCCAAAGAAAATGAAAACGTGGGTCTTCATTCACACCAGCCACACTTCACGTGCTCACCAGCCACGGGCACAGCGGCCACGTCGCAGCCGGGCTGACGCACGTTCCCGGCACCGCACGCAGTTCTGCCGACGGCGCGTGAGACCCCGTGTATCTGATCGTCGCCTCGCCACGCAGGCGGGGTCTGCTACAGTCCCCCACCTCCGTTCAGTCCGCCCTGTGTGTAGGAGCACACGGCCGTGTCAAACAAGGTGACATAACTTCTGTGACTGTAAAAATCTTTGTCTTTGATGCCTTGAGAGAGAAGAACCAGATTTTATATGAATATGCTTTCAAATCTGGCTTGAAAAAGTGCTCTGACTCTGAGACCCCATGAACTGTTCAGAGCCCCCAAGACCCCACAGCCCTGTTCCGGGACGAGAGGGAGTTCCCCAGCAGTGTCTGTGGGACCAGGACCGGTGCGCAGAGCAGACCCCAGCCCATGACGGGACGGTGTCCGTGTAGGATCCACCTACATCTGAGCACGGTGTGACAGCTGCTTAGACCCCAAACCCTCTTCCTTCCAGTGAGTCCCAGCCCTGAGGGCCGTCAGAGGCTCCCGCAGGTCTAGGCGGTGGTGTGATTGCACTAGGATGGCACAGAGAATGGAAAACAAGAAATTGAATGTTTCCTTCAACTACCAGGTTTTCCATCATCAGTTCCCTGCTTTTAGGAAACACCAAGATCAGAACAAACAATTGACTTGGAGTAGTGTGTATGTGTGTGTGTGTGTGTGTTTTCCTGAGATGTGATTGACATAGAACATTGTGTAAGTTTAAGGTGTACAATGTGTCGATTTGATACATTTATGTATGGCAATGATACCACCATAGTGTTAACTAACTGGTCTCTCACGCCACGTAATTATCCTTTCTTCTTTGTGGTGAGAACATTTATGATCTAGTCTGTTGGCAACTTTGAAGGTCATAGCACAGTACCGTTGATGTAGTCACCCTGCTGGGCGCTAGGTCCCCAGGACTCACTTACCTTCTAGTTGCGACTTTGAACCCTTTGAGCAGCATCTCTCCAGTTCCTCCACCCCCAGCCCCTGGTAACCACCATTCTGTTCTCTGCTGTTATGAATTCAGTTTTTTAAAATTCCACCTGTAAGCGAGATCATACAGAGTTTGTCTGTCTCTGTCTGGCTTTTCTCACTTAGCACAATGCCCTCGAGGTCCGTCCGTGTTGTTGCAGCGGGCAGGATCGCCTTCTTTCTCGTGGCTGCGTAATACTCCCTTCTGGGTATGAATCCAAAGGAAATGAAAACAAGGTGTCGAAACGATATCTACTCTCCCTTGTTCGCTGCAGCTTTATTCACAACGGCCAAGATACGGAAACACCCCAAGTGCCTGTCAACGGCCATGTGTGTGCTGTAAGGACCGTGTGTGAGAAGTGAGGAATCCTTTCAGGCCACAGCGAGCCAGCTCCCTCGGGGACCTCCCTGTCTCTTGTTTAGCCCACGGGCCTCGGGACCATTGGTTGGCAGCCCCAGAGGGCGGTTACCTGCCGGCCAGCGGGGTCATTCGTCAGCACCGGGGAGAAGTGCCCCCGTCCCCATGGGGCCCGAACCACGGGGGGAGGAGGGTTCCCTTTACTCCCATGACTCCCTATATTCTCGCCCCGCAAGTCCCAGGTGGGGGCAGTTCACGGCCAGCGCACACCTGGCACCACGCTGCCCAGTCCGCAGAGCGAGCCGGCACACGCCCTTGGTGGCAGGGCCTCTGAAAGCGGGCGCGCCGCGCATGGCTGTGCCGGGCTGTGCCTCCCTGCAGCTGCTGGCTGATGCCATTTTGCTCTCGCTTTGTTCCTCTCAACCTCTTTGCACTGAACCCCAGATGCAAGTGAAATGGTCACAAAAGAAGTATCTGGGTTAAATGCGTGCTAAACAGGTTTAAAATTGCTGCTCATTGTCTGCAAGCAGATGCAAGCCTCAAACAAATGCAAAACATCAAGGCAGATGCAGAGGGAGGGCAAGTGGAGGTGGGTCCTAAGTGCCTGCTTCTGAGCGGGCGATTCGGGCCTCCTCCCGGCTGCCAGTCCGAGAGGCTCGGGGACCAGCTGCCCGACGGACACGGAGAGCCGTGGCCTGAGTGCCGGCGAGCCGGGAAGGACCCACGGCCTCGGGTCATTGGCTCTGTGACAATCTCTACCTCTCGAATCAGGGGTCTTTGTACTTCCAGCATCTTGGGAAGGCCTGTTAAAGTGAGCCCCAAGCTCACTCCTGCTGTTTGTGTTCTGAACAACTTCATGTGGTGGCCCGGGAGCCTCTCCTGTCCACTCACCAAAGCCCCCGCCCCCGTGCACAGCCAGGTCCCATCCAGGTGGCTCAACCTATATATCCGCATTCTTTGCTTTTCCCCTGGGTGCACCCTGTGTGTTCTGCACGTTGCCAACAGCTCACATTTACGTGATGTAGCCCTCAGCCTGGCCTCGGGTACAAACCTGTTGAATACGGTGCTTGGATTCCTTGACGGTAACTTGATAACAGAACCTGGATCTGTTGTCACCGAGCGATCACGGACAGTCCTCCTCGTCATTATGGCTCCATTAGAGATGGTTCTAACCCGTCTCATCCGTGCTGGGCATTTCATAGAGCACTGGATTCTGACCTCCATGGGGTAGACTCACTCTGTACAGACCGGGGACCAAGGCAGGATGCAAGCCACCCAGGGCGGCCAAGGGCCCAGAGTCCGGCCCGGACCCCCTCTGAAGTCTGCGTAGACAGCTCCACTGACTAAAAGGAGAGGAGAGGCCAGAAGCTCAGTCCTTTTGTTCTCAGTATTTTAGTGTGAAGGCAATATTTGGGGGAATAAAAGGTAATATTTTACCTTTTAAAATCTGACTTTTGGTCAATTGAAATTATTTTAACTCTGCTCCATAAATGTTTTGCCAAAGGGGCTGAAGATGAGCTCTTAGACCAACAAAGTGCTTTAAACTCTGCTCACCCTTTGCCACTTACTGCGGGAAATTTAAAATACCTAAATGCTGCTTAAAGATGTAAACCTTTCTACCGCTTCTGTACTCTTCACGTGTCACCTGATCACGGGGGGAGGGGCTCCAGTTATCTTGCACGAACATCAGACTCCTGTTGAGTAGGTGTAACTGGATAGTCTGACAGCTCGGTCAGGACCCGGCGTCTGAGAGGAGACAGTTGGCGGGCGGACGGGCGGGCGGTGGGGTGCTGGTCCCACTTCCCTGGGAGCAGGTGCGGCCAGGGCCACCTGGGCCTCAGTTTCCTCTCCGGGTCTTGAGCAGAGATGCCTCCTGTGTCTGCTTCATGTCTGAGGACTGAGCGGTTCCCCAGAGAAAGCTTTTCCTCGCTGCCTGCGCTTCATCACTGTCCAAACACTGGAAGGAAAACCACTGGAAACGTATTTTCTGTATTAATAACGTTATTTTTTTCACAAACATACACTGAACCCTAAAGGCCGTGAGGACAGTGAGACACGGAAGCATTTTAAACCCCATTAAAGCCGGAAGCTGTCTTTGTGAGCCTCCCCGCGTCCTCACGAGGGGAAACAAGCAGCGTTAAATTCATGAGGCTGTTTTCTGTGTCCACGATACGAAGCAGAAAATGGAAACAGGATTAGTGGGGGAGACACAGCGTAGAAGGCTCCAGAGCCTGCATTATTTCTCCTTTATTAAGTCCAGACGAGATAAGGAGCCCCGCTGCTCCTGGGATGTGCACAAGTGGCCGGCTGGAACCCTCGCAGGCAACAATTATCTTGCTAAATAGCCCGGCGCTGCTCGTGTCCTCCGCGGCGGGCGGGCCGGTGCAGGGTCCGCGCCCCCAGCCGCGCTCGGCCTCCACACGCCCGCACCCGGAGCCGCCAGGTACGATGCGCTCATCACACTCCCAGGGCGGCGGGAGCGGAGACATCAGCGAGCTTGATCGATGGCACCCCCCAGCCCCCCCGCCAACGCATCTCCAGTTTCCATTAGCAGGGAGCAGATGCAGCCCAGACGCGGGCAGTGTGTGGAACTTGGCCGGGAGGCAGTGGGGGGGGGGGGGGTGCGTTTCTGGGAGTTCGCAACGTGCTGGCCCTTCTGTTTACATTTGGGAGGCGCTCCGTGCAGAGTGCCCAGACCCTCCCTCACTCGAGGGATGAGAGGGTCCCCATGTCTCCTCCTGATTAAGTTCTAAGAGCGTCTGCACAGTAACGATCTGGTCCTTGAAATGGGCTCACTCTTCCCTGTGGGCGAGCCTCGGAAAGAGCACGGCCTCTTGGTGGAGAAGGAACCTCAAGGGCGTCGGGGGCTGATATTTAGAGGAAGAGCGTCTGCCGCTACCCAGGGATGTGATAAATGAGAGGGACGGAGTGGCTTCTGCAAACAAACACATACATGTTGTGGGAAGGCCGGCATCAGCCCCGCAGTAACTGCTTGTGCAACTGGGTGAATCACCCCAAAGCCTGAGGCTGTCGTTGTTTTGTAAACAGCATTGAGAAAAATAATACTTAACATTTCACTGATTACTTACATCTGACGTCAGTTTGGTTTTAAAATAAAAGTGATTCAAGTACCTAGATGCTACAACATGAGTCTCCCACCACCAACCCTGAAAAGGAAATGAATTTTTTTATAAATTGAACTGTTCTTATTTGTGACATAGATATATACACCTTTCTACTTACATGCATAAGAAAGTGGGTAGAAAGCCAGGTTTTGTGGGGACATCAGGAGTGTCTCTGGGATCCGGAGTTCTGCTTCGGCTGTGTTAAATGGAAGCTGCCTACCAGAAGCTCAAGGGGCTACAGCAAGCGATCAGTTAGAGACAGTCTAGAGCCCAGAGGCAGCAGGCAGGGCTCGAGGTGTCCACTCGGGAGGCGCTGACACAAGGTTAGGTCACAGGGCAGTGAGGCCCCCTCTTGCCCTCACTCCCAGGCTCCCCCTGGGCTGCTCTGCAGAGAGGCCGTGTGCAGAAGAGCAGCCCCCGGGACCGAGGCTCTCGGTGCAGCAGCCCGTGTGAGCCGAGTCCTGCCAACAGCCATGCAGCTGAGCGGGGACGCCTGTCCTTCTTCCATCCTGCCATGAGATGACCGCAGCCCGGCCAGTCCTCCATGGCAGCCTTTGGGGGATCCTGAGCCAGAGCACCCAGTGAGGCGGCATCTGAGCAGCCGAACCGCAGAAACTGATCCATAACACACGTCGTCGTTCGGGGTAATTTGTTACACGGCAGCAGGTAGCTGATACGACGCCCCGTGGGAAGCCCTGCCCAAGAAGAACCTGAGGATTTTGAGCATGTGCTACTCGTAAGCCCCTTTCACCAGCAGCAAATGCTGGTGTAGTCAGTGGGCTCCAGCTTTTTCCTTCTTTTCAGCCACTGGCGGAAGAACATCCTTCTCTGAAGAGACCCTTGCCTGGGCTGAGACTGTGAAATGCACCCAACAAGCTTGAATCACGGGGCTCAGGAGGGCACGTCCTGTTCTTTCGCAAAAGGCCACGTGAAAACAGGTCCCTCTGAGTCATCATCTCGTCCTCACGTGAGCACCTGCTCCCTAACTCTCCCAGCCCTCAGACCCCCACCCCAGCTCAGTCCTTCCCTGGAGTTTGTAAAAATACGGAATGAATATGAGCCAAATTGACCGCAAAAGCCAGAAAGCTCTATTTTGGAGAAAAAAAAAAAAAAAAAAACGGGCAATTACTACTCCTCGTTTCAGTCCATGAAAACCCAACTGCAATTACTGAGCATTATTTGAGAAAAAGGTTACTAACAGCATGATGCATTTGGAGCTAATTAAATGAGCAGGACCAGAAGAAATCAAATGCCCACCAGTAAAACAGGAAGACTTGGTAGCAGACTTAATAACTCTAAACACACTGATACGTGGCTGAAGAACCCAGAAGGTTAGCGTCTTTCCACCCGGTGTGAAGGCAGGAGGGCACGGCCTCAGCACTGGCCGTGGTCCTGATGCTGGGCTCCATCTAGGCTCCTCGGTCGCGCGCCAGCTGTGCAGTCCTGAGCAGCATTACCTACCTCCCTCACGTTCCCCAAGTGTTGACCAAGATTTGCCCAAAAGTCTTCACTTCAGCTCTAACGACGCCAGTGTGAAGGTTCAGTGATTTACAGGCCTTTTTCCACGTGTCATGAGAGTGATGCCCAAGCAAGGGAAGCGGGTACAGAAGCTGGACCCTTCAAGGAGCAGGATTGGCCCTGCCCATCAGGACTCCCTTAGGAGATGCTTTGTACGCCTGAGGTTCAGAGAAGCCCAGTCTACCAACGCAGCATTCAGCTGGCAAGAAATGGGAATTGGTATTAATTTAATAAACAGCCCGAGGTAAACAATTAGCCTTTGGGGAGGGAACTAGTAATACATTCGTTAGAAAAAGTACTTATCCGTTATGATGAGGTTGAGTGCCAAGTAATAGAGACCCAAAAGTTAAAATTAAAATAATAAAAAAGAAAGAGAGAAAAGAAAAGAAGTGCAGCGCTGAATAACCCAGACTGGTATGTATGGTGGATATAGGTAGGAATCAAACTCTTTCCAGATTCTGCTTTACCGTCGCTAGGGGGTGGCCCCTCCTCTCATGGTTCAAAATGGCTGTTGGTGCTCCGACCGTCAGATCCGTGTTCCAAGCAGCAGGATGGAGGAGGGAAGGAAAAAAGCCATACTCCTTCCCTTCCAAAGAGGCTGAGGAGAAGTCTCATGCAACACATAACTTCTGCTTACATTTCATGAGAAAAACTTGGTCCCAGGCCCACACGCTTGTGAGGAGGACTGGGAAATATTGCAGTCCTGTTCCCAGCCCAAAATCATGATTCTGTTAATTTTTTAAAAAAGAGAAGTGGGTGTTTAAAGAGTTAATTTCAGCCTCCTTCTCAGAACAAACCCCTGAACAGGTGACTGTTGTCTTTCACAGCCTTCTTAGGGGGGTATGACAATGGCTTTGTCATCATCTGAAGGAGCGCCTTTAAGGGACTTAGGAGGAAGCATAGAAGCGTGTCTGTTAGGAAGATCTCTGTGGCAAAGACGTTTGGTAAATCAGAGACCGCATGGCACGGTGTAACAGTGCGGTGATCGGCCACGCTAACGAGACTTTAAATTCATAAAATTGCGGCGAATAAGGAGACTCAGGGAGGAGACGGGACTGTTCCTAACTTGGCTGCAGGAAAGTCGCTCACCAGGAGTCATCAGCGGGCCGCCCGTCGGAGTGCCGTTTGCAGAAGCAGGGCCGCCCGTCGGAGTGCCGTTTGCAGAAGCAGGGCCGCCCGTCGGAGTGCCGTTTGCAGAAGCAGGGCCGCCCGTCGGAGTGCCGTTTGCAGAAGCAGGGCCGCCCGTCGGAGTGCCGTTTGCAGAAGCAGGGCCGCCCCACGTGCGCTCCAAGCGTGGGCCTCCCGAGCTCCTGAGCACAGCCTGCCCTGCAGAGGCTCTGGCCCACGGCGTGGCGACAGTCACACAGCGCAGCAGCCGGGCGCAGCCACCGGGGGCCTCCAGCGCCTTCACGGCGGCCTGGGCGGGGAGGCAGTGGGCGGACTCAGTGGGGAGGCGCGTGGGGATGGGGGCGCAGGGGTGCCGTGCGGGGGAGGGAGGGCACAAAGCCAGTGAGAGGGCAGACCTCCAGCCCCCGCCCGCCCCCGCCTGCCCCCGCTGGCACCCCCTCTGGCCTCACCGCCTGCTGGTCGGGCTGGGACCGGAGCTGCGCCGGGACCCGTTGAACGTCTAGCCGGGACTGGGGTCGCTGCTTTGCAGCGTTTGCCAGCTTCCGGGGTGCAGACACTCCCAGCGGGGCGGGCTTCGTGCTGCCAGCCTGCGTCCCTGAGCGTGGGGCTGGGCAGAGGCGCCTGGTGTGGGGTGCCCCCTTCTCTCCCGATTTCCATCAGCCGGGCCTGGTGGGCCAGGCGCCGAGAGCAGTCAGTTCTCCAGAGCTACCTTCTTTCTGGCCCTGCCTCCCAAAGCTGCAGGTCGAGTCAGTGCACAGTCTGCCTTCCAAGCTGTCACCAGACACCCACCGGGGCGTCACATGGGGTGCCCCCCGAGGGCCCCGACCGCCATGAGGCGACACCTGCGCAGGTGGCTCTCGGCAGCCCTCACTTTGGGATAGGACGCGGGGCTCCGTGAGAACAGCCCCACGCGCCATGGCTCCTGGCAAGACAAGCGTGTGTCTTGTTCACGCTACGTGTCCGTCCTGGGTTGGGGGGCTCTGCTCCCCATCACTGTTTTCTGCAGAGCTGGTCAGGAGGGCTCCCCTGAAATGTCTCGGGGACCGTGGCTCACGCGAGGAGAAGGGGGGTTCACAGCAGCCCCACGGGCCAAAAGTGGCACCTGCCACGTCATCACATGTCACTGGCCAAGCCTGGTCACACGGCCACACCTGACTTCAGGGAGACAGAGCAGAACCAAGGGAATGACCGAGGGCGGGACTGGCCCCTGCACACACCGAGATGCTCGACCAGGCCCCGATTCGGCCAGGGAGTACAACGGAGATCGGAGGTGAAGCTTTGTTGACGAAAAGTCATTTCTGGAGAAACACCTTCCACTGCAGCCACCGCCCCTACCCCGAGCCACGCAGTTACCCCAGCGCTGCATCAGATGTTCCCAGAGATCCTGACCAGAGACACAAAGACGGTGAAAACAAACAGGACTTCTCAGCTGTTGATGTCAGGCCATGCTCTCAGGTGGGCTGAGCAAACTTCGCCAGATCATTTTAAAGTTTTCCATCCGGGCAAAATCACCACTAAGGTTGTAGGAGATTAATTCAGGTGAAGAAATATCCACTGATCATCCCCCCCCCCGCCCCCAGTGCCTGGCGAGTCCCCGCGTCCCATGGGGAGCACATCAGCTCGGGGTAAATCGCCGACTGCTGGCCTTGATGTGACATCACCTTCGTGGGCGGCTCATCTGAGTTAACCAGCCACTTAAAACAAGAAGACAGAGAAAGAGTTAAACCCTTCCTTCAGTAACATTTCATCAGGTACCAAGGACTAGCCAGTCAGTGCCAGCGTTCCAGGCGTTGTGAAATAGACGTGCTGAAAGGGTCAGCAAGACTGAATTCCATTCCTCAAAAGCATATGGTTTGTGGAACAAGACATAACTACTCAAGAAACAAGGAAGTGTAAAAGAGAAGAAAGAGGGATCTTGAGGGTGGCGGCTGAGTATGGAAGTACCTAGTTCAAAATTCAAAGTAAAAATCAATTCTGTATGAAGTACTGCCCTTATTCACTGTAAATCTTACTTATTTTTTTAATGGTGGACAGTAAACTAATCCTCTCAACCTCAGCTCTGTTCCAGCCACACTTCCTCTCCCTGCATGTTTCCAACGTTCTAATTTTCTTACGTCTCCTTGCAGAGGTATTTCGTGAATGTGTAACATGTGCAAGCAAATGAACATATTTTTATTCTTTTCTTCATTTTCATACGCAAGTGATGGCGTATGATGATACATTATGTCTGGCCTGAGTTTTCATTTCAAAGCCGAGCCGTGCCAGGATCCGTAAAGAGACCCTTCGTTTTCTTTCCTGATGACATGGATTAATTCTCTTGGATAGATGAATTTTAATTCTCTGCTGTTGACTCAGCTGCCCAATATTGTGAAATAACGAAAAATGAATAGGCCTGGAGGACACGTTTCTAAGGGTGAAGTCGCTGTTAGAAGTTCACATTTTCCATTTTAAAGTCCGTTGCCCAGTTGCTCTCCATAGAGGTCGTACTGATTTACGTGCCCACCAGATTGTAGGAGCGTTCTGGTTCCTCTGCACCCTTCTCGGCACCTTTCCAGTTTGAGGGGTGAAATGATTCTGGCCTGTAGTCAGTATTTCTCTGAGTGAGGCTTAGTGTGTCTTCAAATGTGGAAGAAACATTTATGTTTCCTTTTCTGTGACTTAACCACTTGTGGACTCTGAACATTTCCCATTGAGCTGGAAATCTTTTTTTATTGATTTGTAAGAGCTCTTTATATCTTAAGGAAATTAACTTTTTTCTGATAAAAGTTGCAAGTATTGCGCCCAATTGGGCCTCTGTCTTTTCATTTTCTTTGTGGGTGGGAGCTTTGTTCACAAGTGTTATATATTTGTAAAGTCAGGGTGATCAATCTTTTACCAATGTTTGTCAGTTACAAAGCCCTTCTTAATTTGATATTATCCTTTAAAAAATCCTGTGGTCTATTCTGTTAGTTTTATGATTTTATTTATTATGTCTAAAATTTTTATCTACTTAGAATTTAACCTGGTTAAGGGTGGGACCATTGGCTACCCAGTTATTTCAACACTGGTTATTTAACGCTATTTAAATGATCCATCTTTCTCTCACTTATTTAAAATGTCATCTTTATCAGATACTAAATTCCTATATGTATTTTGGGTCTATGTCTAGACTCTCAAAGCTGTCAGGGATCTGCCAATTTAGGTACTAAGGCTGCAGTGTTCAGTTACTGTGTCTTTGTGGTATGTTTGGCTATCTACTAGGACTTATCACCCTTCTTGTTTTTTTTGAATAATATTCCTAGCTAGTCTTAGGTGTTTATTTTTTCATATGAATCAGCATATCTTATTTCTCCCCCCCAAAAAAGAATCCTTTAGTGTTCTTATTGCAATCACATTAAACGTATAGATTAACTTAGAAAGTGCATCTCTGTGATTTACACATCGTCTTGTTTAAAACAACGCACTTTACTTTTCATTTGTTCAAGCTCACTTCATGGCCTCAGGAACATTTAAAGTTTTCTTGTAGATTATTTCCACGTGTTTTATTGTTCTTGTTGCTCTACCGAATGGGGCAACTTCTTCAGTGTCCCTTTTAATAGTTGTATGTTCTGCTTCTAGGTGGTGAAGTTGGTGGATAGTCATGCCAGATCTTCTTCAAAACAATGATACTTGTGCCATATTTTTCTCTTGCGTTTCTTGAGCTCCTCTTAGTTTTAGAGACGTTCCACAGAGTTGCCCAGACAACAGCCTTCCCTCTCCAGCTGCGGATTTCTGCAGCCCTGCCCAGATTGTGTTCGTCTCTGTCGTGGATCTGAGCAGAGGCTGTGGCTGTCCCGAAAGCTTCAGTGACATCAGCTCCTTTGTGCCTCTGAGGCCTGGGCGGTGTGGCCCAGGTGTGGCCCGCACTCTGTAAGGCCTCTGCCCCGGGGCGGGGTGGGGGGACGGCCGGTGCCACTGTCCGCTTACCCTCCTTTAAAGCAGGAACTGGACGTGCCGTCCGGAATGCTTCCTGACACTGACCGCAGCTTGCTCTTCACCCCGCAGGCCCTGCCCTCCGCCTGCGCCCCGCGATCGCCGTGCCCGGCCCGGCGGGCCCCCGCTGGCCGCTGCCCGACTCGCACCCGAGCGCCCGCTCGGCGGCTCCCGCGAAGCTGTGCGGCCCTCCGAGGCTCAGCGCGCAGGCGCCCCCCGTCAGGTCTACGTCTTCAAGAAACAGGAGCGTCAACTCCGCATCCGCCTTTGGTCCCCCTGGGCGCACCCGCAGGGCGGGCGCTGTGCGCCAGCGGCCCCGAGCTTCCCGATTTCAGCCCGAAAGCTCGCCCGGCTTCGACTTCTTCACGCCCAGCGCGCCCTGGTTCCAGCCCGTTTTGGGGTGAGGTTGACCATCTCCGAGTGCACCCCACGCTCTCAAAAACCCAGCCTTCGTTCGCTTTCCGCCCCGCGTTCGTCAGACTGCATCACGCGCCCCAGAAGGGCTCTCCGCGCACCGGGCTCCGCGCGGGCAGCGCCCCTGCAGCTCCCAAGGGCAAGGCTGGCTGGTGGCTGGTCATCCCTCGCCTTCATTGTGGTGCTTTGTTCTCTGCCCTTTACTTGTTTCTTTAAGGAAGGCAGAGACAAAGACCGATCAGATACAGCCTGAAAGGGCAAAGCCACCTCAAAGGGCTCATTCAGTCCATGTTTTCAAGCACTGCCTGACCTGGTAGAGGGGACTCCCTTCTGCCCTCCCTGGAGGACTCAGAGCAGCTGTAGCCACGTGCCTCTGAGATCCCAGGACCCATGGAAGGCACTTTAGGACCAGGGTCACGGTTTACATGGTGGCAAATACGAGGGAGAAGAAACTAGCTCGCCAAGTCTGTTTAGTTTGCAGAAGCAGGTCTGGCCTCCTTCGGGATGAAATGCCAGATCTAAAATCATCTCTGAAAAAACCTATTTTTTTCCTTTAAAACAAAAATGATGTGTTTGTCAATAGCTAGGTTATTAGATTATTAGAGGCATCTTTTTAAAGAAGTTGTTCTCTCACCAAAATGATCTGCAGTCTTCTGAAGACCCCGAAAGGGACATGGGGACAGATGTTGGGGAAGGTCTTTCCCTGAAACGCTGTGAGAGCCAGGGTCTGGGGAGGGGAGGCACATGAGAGGCTCTGGAAGTTTCCGGCTCTGGGCAGAGACAGAGCCCCCGGGGACGAGAGCCCTGAGGTCCATCCGAGCACCTCCACCTGAGGAAGCCGCCAGCGACGCACAGACCCCCACGGCCTTGGAAGGCAAGACCCTGCCTGGGACGTTCTGACGTTGCTGGATCTGTCCGTGGAGCATGACCGGGAGGGAATTAGATATACACCAGGTTGGAACTAACTGCATAACAGGGGTCGAGAGCCTGTTTGCACAAAATGGACAGACAATTGTACGAAGGAACAGATGTCATGAAAACGTGGACCGTTACTCAACGTGCAATTCCTCAGTGGCCGTCTGGTACAGGAAGAGATGGGAACCTAGAGGATGTGATGAAGGGACGACGCCAGGTGCGCTCGGAGGACCGTTCCGGGAGGGACAGCCCGGCCAGCTGCTCTCGAGCGCTTCAGCCACGTCTTTCCCTCCCCCCGCCCTGACTCCCTGACTCTGCGTGGAGCCCCTGTTTTCTTCTCCCGTTATCTGGGCTGACGCCTTCAGGTTCGGCGTTTGGGGCCCACACTGAGCTGCACTCTCTGAAGAAGGCCGGTCCTACCCCTGGCTCTTAGACTGTTGGATTCTTGAGGACTCCTGTCTCTCCTGCTAAAATCCAGAGCAAACAGAAAACATGTCCTTAAATCCCAGTGACTACACACAGCTGAATCTCGCTGGCTTCCGTATCAACCTCTCCACCCAGGAGCAACTAACCCAGATCAGCACATCAGCCAAGTCAACCAAGGTCACTTTGGATTTGGATTACAAACGGCAGTCATCTAAGAGAGGAGGTGATGGCCTCCGAAGACACACGTACCCCTCGGATGAGGATACGCGAGCAGCGCACGCCCACCCGAGCGGTTGGTCCTCCGTCAGGTAAGCAGGGACGCGCGCTTCCTAGCTCTGCTGGGAGATGGGCGCTCCATCAGGGAGGGCTGGGAAGGTCCCGTGAAATGCTTGCTTCCGTAAGGCAGTCGTGTGTTCGTGGCGGATGGCGATTTCACCTCCGGAATTCGTGGACTGTTACTGCCATTTTCTATGCCTTGAAATCTCATAATTTTTCCGATGAGGAGACCTAGATTCAGAAGGGACTAGCCCCGATTTATTGCATTTTTGTGTCATGATTAAAAATAGGTGGGGAGGTGCTGAAAAATAAACAGTAAAAGCATGGTTAAAATTAGGAAAATTGGGGTCATAAGAAAAGTTATAAGTTGAATTCAGCTAGTTTTAGAAAGTATCTCAATGTAGAGTGAAAAGCTTGAATTAACCTGGGTTTGGGGATCTGGGAAAGAATAAGGAGATGGATGAGAGGAACTGTGCCTCGGGGGCTGGGCGTCTATGGGTGGCCGACACCGCCTTGGGCAACGCGCAAAACAGACCTTCTGGAAGGACAGGGGACAGGGTTGTAGATCCAACCTAACTGGTGGCTTTTTCCTGAAGAAGATGAACGCTGCGGGGACGGGGAGGGGTGGTCTCCAAGGTGTGCCTCAGGGCTCCACTGGTGCCGTCGGGTTGGAAGGGTGTGAAGACGAGGTACCCCCTGCGCGCGCGTGCACACACACACACACACACACACACGCGGGCTGTCCCCAGGCTCTGGCAGGAGGTGAGGAGTCTCACAGCCCCCTAGTGCAGCCCCCAGCCCAGTGTCCCCATGTCAGGAGCACAGGGGCAGAGCAGGTACATCTCTGGGAGCTCAGACCATGGCTGACTTTTCTAAAAGGGGAGAGTAAAACCTCCTACGTCTTGAGAACCACTTATCATTTTTCTAGTTCTGTGAATTCCTGTTCAGTTGATAAAATATTATTTTAAAGTATGAAACAATTATTTTCTGATGAAAGTGATCATTGCCAAGACACTCAAGGTTGCAGCAAAACTGGTACTTTCTTCACACATCGTTGCAGACGTGAACATTTTCAATAGGGAATTTTGCCTATATGTTTTAAGAGTCACCAAAATGACTCTCACCAAAATAACCTTTGATCCACTAATTCCACTCTCAGGAATTTTTCCTAAGGAAAAACTAAATAACATACATGAAAATCCATTGGTAATAGACAAAAATTGGTAAAAAGGCAATAGGAAAATGATTTGATAAATTGTGATGCATAAATCTGTTGGAATTTCTTGCAACTATTTGACAGTATGGAAATTGTCAAATTCCGTATTTGTAAAATGACCAAAATACAAGATATGGATGTGGATTATTCACTGGATCACATGTGTAAGAAAAGTAATGATGCAAAAAGAAAAACTGAAGGGAATAAACCTCTTTCCTCATCTTATACTTAGATGTAATGATATTTTATTGTAATATCTGATAGTTTTAAGTTTGTATTTAGCCCCTTATTTTATACTTTGTATTTATCCCACCTTGTGGTAGGCATTATTCTAAATATCCCCCCAAGATTCCTCCCTGTGTTGAACACAGCCTGTATAGCTGTGAGTGGAGTAGGTTACGTATACAAGACCCTCATCTGACCCTGAGAAGGGAGGCCCATGGGCCCAGGAGCTACGGGAATCACAGCCAACACACAGAAAGCAACAGGGCTGCAGTCCTGGAACCTCAGGGCACTCAGTTCTCCCAACAAGCAGGGAGCTTGGAAAAGGACCCCAGCCTCACATGCAATGGCAGCCCCAGCCGACATCATGGTTTCGGCCTGCTGAGACCCCAAGCAGAGGACCCCGCTAGCCCACACCCAGACTCCTGGCCCAGAGAACCTGGGAGACGGTGTGTGTTTTAAGGGGCTAAGTTTGGGATAATTTGTTGTGCAGCATTACAGTAATAATGCACACCTGTTTTATGTTTCTTTTTATTTTCGTACTTGGATTGTTTTAGATTTACTGTATATTTTTTCTGATTTTATTTTCTCCCTCTACTAATGTGGTAGTTACCAATTCTATTCTTTTCATAGTTATAGTTATTAACACAAGAATAATTCATGCATCACTGTCTGAATTAGTCAATAGCTTTACCCCCTGCTGGTGTCTCTAGAACTTAGAACACGTTAACTGCCTCCCTTTCATCCTGACTTGTACGCTATTGCTGCCATTGGTTTGAATCTTGCCTCTAGTATTTTCTTTTTAAAGTCAGACATAATTACTAATGCTTTAATATCATCAGTGTTTATTTGGATTTCCCCACTAATTTACCACACTTTGTGTTCTCTAGCCCATCTTTTATTTCAGACTAGTTCCTTCTGCGTGACATCAAACATTTATGTAATGTTTTTCTAAAAGTGCCTTTATTTTCCCTCTGCACTCAAAAGATAGTTTTGCTGGGTATAGTATTTGAGGTTGTTGGTTGTTTGCTGTCAGCACATGAAACATAGAATTCCAGTTTCCCAGTGTCTGTTGTTGCCAGTGAGTTAGCTGGCAGTCACTCCTTTGAACATAGTCTGTCCTGTCTCAGTGAGTGCTTTTAAGACATTTTCTTGTTTTTCTTGTCCCCTTGTTCTGTTATGCTGTATCTAGGTATGGATTTCTCTGTACTTATTATGCTTTGCATCATGGGATTCTTTCATCTGCAGGGTGGTATCTTCTGTCAATTCTGGAAAATCTCAGCTATTATATCTTCAGATTCATCCTGACCCAGTCTTATTCTCTGTTTTCCCTCTGAGATTGTAGATTATATATATGTCATCCTAAATGAGAGCCTCTTTGGCTTTTAATTTTTCTTTAAAATTTTCTATCTCTTTGTTTCTCTGTGCTGCAGTCTGAATAATGTCTTCAGATCTATGTTGCAGTTCACTAATTCTTTCTTACCCAAGCCTAGTTGACTTCTGAACCTATCAATTAAGTTTTTAATTTCAATTGTTATATTTTCTTATAAAAGTTCTGTTTGGTTGTTTTCCAATCTTCATGGCACCTGTCTTTTTACTCATATTTTTGTATCTTTTATTTATTCAAGCATTAAAAATATATATCTTTCTCTACTTAATGATAAGGTCTCGATGAACCCATCATAAGTTGAAAATATCGTAAGTTGAAAATGCATTTAATACACCTAACCTACCGAACATCATATCTTAGCCTAGCCCACCTTAAACATGCTTGGAACACTTAACATTAGCCTACAACTGGGCAAAATCATCTAACACAAAGCCTCTGTTATAGTCAACTGTTGAATATCTCATGTAATTTATTGAGTACTGTACTGAAAGTCAAAAAGCGAATGGTTGTGTGGGTACAGAATGGCTGTAAGTGTGTTGGTTTTTACACTTATGATCGCGGGGCTGACTGGGAGGTGTGGCTCCTCCTGCTCTCCAGCTTCAGGAGAGAGGCTCACACGGCATATCACTACCCCAGGAAAAGATCAAAATCCAGAATTTGAAGTACAGTTTCTACTGAATGTGTATCGCTTTCACAGCATAGTAAAGTCACAAAACCGTCATAAATTGTTGACTGTCTGTACTTTATTTTCTGAGTTTAATAATTTCAACATCCTCTTCAACTCTGGTACCATATTTTTTCCATTTGATTCTCTTTCAAAATTTTCATTTCTCTGCTGAAATTCCTCATCTGTTCATGCGTGTTGTTTACCTTTTCTACTAGTGTCTGTAAAGTATTCATCATAGTTATTTAAATTCTCAGCGTCTGATAGTCCTGACATTTGGGTCATATTTGCAATCTGGTTCTGTTGATTTGTTTCCTAACAGTGAGTATGTATTCTTCCTTCCTGCCTGCCTTTGCTTCCTTCCTTCCCTTCCTCCCTCCCTTCCTCCCTCCCTTCCTCCCTCCCTTCTTTCATTCCTTCCTCTCCTTCCTTCCTTCCTTTCCTCCCTCCCTCCCCCCCTTCCTTCCTTCCTTCCTTCCCTTTTTCTTTCCTTTGTATTGTCTTAATGTTTTGGTTGAAAATGAGACGGTGTGTGTGGAACAATACTGAGTTAATACTATTTACTCCTGGAAAAGAACACACCCCTTCTTTTGCTCAACCATTAATGTGAGGGTTGGGTCAATGTAGTCAAGAGTTGAGTTTGAGGTTTGTTGTTGCTATGGTCACCTTCAGTGCACCCTCAGCTTCACATTCCTCTAGTTTTACTAGAGGTTCGTGGCCAGAGAATTTTTCTCAGTGCCCTCTCTATTCTCAGTTTTAGGCCTCTCATTTTCACTCATGCCTCTGCATGGATCTCTTTCACACACTTGCGCCTCCCCCATGACAGACTGCCATGCTTGTTACATGGTGCCTGCTAGCCTGAGTGGGGAATCAAGGGCCTTCTCTGTTGTCCTGGTGCAGACTCAGTCTCGAGTGGGCACTGCATCTCCAGGTCTTGGGAGGGGAGCTTTCTCAGTAATCCCTTCTCTCTGGGAAGTAGACAGTCTGTAATGGTTCAGACCCAGGATGGCTTCCTGCCCCTCACCCAGGGGTAGGGAGTCTTCCTTTTCCCTCCCCCTGCCCCAGTGGGTTTTTGTCTCCCAGTGGGAGTGGCACGGTTTGCTCTTCTTCCCCCGCACCCGCCGAGAATTGCAGCTCTTGTCTGTAGTGGGGAAGGCTCCAGGTGGGGCTGTGTGCCCTCCTCCAGCCCACCCCACAAGGGGGTTCTGTGTGGCACCCTCCCCTCCCCTCAGTCTTCCTCACGAGAACCCAGTGAAGGTATATGGAGAAGAGGCCTGGGCAGGGGCAAGTCCCCTGTGTCCATGGCTCCCGTGGGTTTTATACTCTTGCATTAACCCACACTCAGCCTAGGGCACTTGGTTAAAACTTCAGCTGAATTCTTCTCACCCGTCTCACCCCTGGGGAGCCCCATTTTCTTTCTGTGCTCTGACCCACGTGAGTTGAAGCTCACATCTCATCTCTTCTAGGAGACGCCTGTTTCCTTACATTTCAGGCCAGTTAGTTGACCTGCAAGCTTAGCACTCTGATGGGCTGAACAAAAGTCACATTTGTAAATTTGGGGCTTTTTCTTGCCGTTAGGGTAGGAGCAGCCCTCTTTCCAGCCCTCATTTCTGCATCTGCTACTAAATTTCGGCAAGTGTTTTTGCCACAGTGTGTTTAGCCAGTCCATTCTTTTCGCAATCTTTTGCCATTTCAAACGCCTCTGTGGGAAATAACATCATTTTTCACACTTCTGAGCATCTCTGAGGAAGTTCCTGGCAGTGGAATTTCTAGGTCAAAGGGAAGACACACCTGTATTGTTCCTATTTATTGCCGTGTTGCCTTCTGTGAAGTGGAGGGAGTTTTCACTCACACCAGCTCTCATCAATGCCCGATGTCACGCTTTTTAATCTCTGCCTGCCTCAGAAGCGAAAAATGGTTTCTGTGTAGTTTCAACTTGGTTTTCTCTTATTATAGTGAAGTTGAGCTTCTTTTCATGTATTAAAGCTACTTGCATACTGAACTGTACCCTTAAAACTGGTTAACGTAGTAAATTACATGTTTCTTAACACAATAAAAAGCTATTTCCGTTCTTTTCTATAAATGAAATATTCATATTTTACCCACTTTGCAGTCAATGTGTTTGTCTTTATTCTAATAGGTTTTAGTTGATTCTTCTAGGCTTCTAAGTAGACACTCACATTTTCTGCAAATAAGGGTAACACTGCATCTCCTTAAATCACACTGAGGAGAGGAGACATCCTGTCTTCCCTTCGATTCCACCAGGACACTTTTATTCTTCTCACCATTGACTTCATGGTCTGAGGCAGTCAGTCATTATTGGAAGAAATCTACTTCTGTTCCTAGTTTCCTAGAAACATCTTTTAATCAAGAAACATTTTGTTTTCCTCAAAAGAATGCAGCCGAAATTAAGATCAGTATTGCATTTAATTTACGAATCAGTTTCAGGAGAACTACAGTTACGTAAGTTGCTGGCATTTAATCCTAAGCGTAAATGGATTCAGTATTTCCCACCATTCCTTGTATATTAGAACATCTCTATCCTTGAGTTATTAGCTAGAGTCTTCTTTTAGTGAGCTAATCTATGTATTTGAGGAATTTTTTAGGAACAATATGTGGTGATATACTTCTGGAATTCTCAAGTATGAATATCTTTCTGTTACCTTCACAAAAGAACAGTAACTCAGCTGGACAAAGAATTCTCGATTCCCAGCCGTTAAATATCAGAATCCTGTAGTAACTGCTTTCTTGTATCTATGTTGAAACCAGCCTGATGTTTTTTTCCTTTGAACATTTTATAAATATCTACTTGACTGAATATAGTGATTTTTATGCTTGGGAATTACATATTTTACTCGGATGTATCTAGTTGTGAGTATTCCTTTTATTTGTTTACTTGGAGTAGGGTGTATCATTTAAAACTACAGATTCAGGTCTTCAGCTCAGAAGCGTTTTCTTAAATTAGCTTTGACTCATATCTCTTTCACTTATTCTGTTCTCTTCTTCAGAAATGCCAGTTGTTCATCTGTTTAACCTCTGTGGTGTGCATTCTGAACCCGTTTCCCTCTTACTGATTTCACTTCTTTATCTCTTTATCTCTTTCCTTTCATCCCCCATTGCTGATCCAGTTTGCTACAGCTTCATCTCTGCGTTCTGTATTCCAACACTGTTTGAAATTTCGCTGTGACAGTATTCCTTTCACGGCATTCTTTCCATAAATGTGTCAGCTACTATCTAATCTAGCTGGCTATCTCATCGTCTCATCTTTAGCTCAAGTTCACAGACTTCACATTGTCCTTATATGTCATGGAGAGTGCAAGGCGAGTGTGTGAGATTTCCTTCTTTTTCCTGTAGTTAATCTCGTTCAAAACTATGCTAGTGGGCTTCCCTGGTGGCGCAGTGGTTGAGAATCTGCCTGCTAATGCAGGGGACACGGGTTCGAGCCCTGGTCTGGGAGGATCCCACATGCCGCGGAGCAGCTGGGCCCGTGAGCCACAGCTACTGAGCCTGCGCGTCTGGAGCCTGTGCTCCGCAACAAGAGAGGCCGCGATAGTGAGAGGCCCGCGCACCGCGATGAAGAGTGGTCCCCACTTGCCACAACTATAGAAAGCCCTCACACAGAAACGAAGACCCAACACAGCCATAAATAAATAAATTAAAAAAAAAAAAAAAAAAACTATGCTAGTCTTCTCCCTCAACTATTAGGCTTATCCCTTTTGTGCAGGTCAATATTGCACAGATGTCACAGGAAGGTTTTGCTCCGCCTTGTTTTCTGTACACTTGCATTTGCCTCGGGAGAGGTTTGCGTCCGCCTGGTACCTGCCCTGCAGGTTATCCTTAAATGCCTTCCTTGCTCACCTGCATGCTTCTCATAAAACCCCGTTCTCTGCTCTCAAGCTGGTAAGCCGTTTGATTAAAAGTTGTATCACTTGCTTGGTGACCTAACGGTTGTGGGGAGAGGGGGACGCTGGGAGGTGGGAAGCCGTGCTCCGGAAGCCGTTCTCCTTCAGTGCAGCTTTGTGGTTGCCCAGCCGCCACTGGGCACAGAACGGAGCCGGGTTTAGGTTCTCTACTCGTGTTCCCGTGTCTTGCTTGCAGCAGGATTATCGTATTTCCTAGGAAGATGCCTCTGCGTCGGAAAGACTAGAAGCTGGAAAAGGTCCCCCACCCATGCTTCCTCTTCGATGGGGCCGCTTTGCTCCTGGGCCTTCTGACTGGAGTGTTTCAGACGCTCCCAGTTCGTAGTAGAGAACAGTTCCAGGTGGGAGTTCAGCATCTGTGCCTCAAACTATGAGATTTTTAGTGTAATTGAGCCCAAATTCTTCCTGCTTACGTTCCATGATCTTGCGTCTTTTCCCTTTTCTAAGAAAATTAAGTTTGCTGTTCATTGTACCAATAGCGCTGTAAGAGGTAAAAGGTTTGCTTTCGGGGCTGCTGCTTCCTCTTATGACAGGTCAGCGTGAAGCAGACCACCTTCACGCTATGTTCTCCTAGATGCTCTTCCCATCAAGAAGGAGAACGTAATAAACTTGTTTTAAAGTGTGCTTGAAGGCGTGGAGAGCTGTCAGGCAGCCTAGGCACGAGGGCCAGGGTCCTGAGCGACCGGAGGCTCCAGAGGGGAGCTCCCCGTTCTGCACGGCCTCAGCTCCAAGGCTTTCCTGACCAACAAGCACCACTGGCCAAGAAATGGGAAATCTTTGCAGATATTAGCGGCCAAGGGGCTGGGGATCTGCGGAGGGCTTCTGGAAGGTTCATGGCTTTAGAGAGACTCCCCGTGGGGCTCAGAGTGACCAAGGCAGTTGTGGCTGGAGGAACCCAGAGCCCAGGGGAAGGGAAGTGTAAGAAGTGTGGGCTCTTTTTATCTTGCAGTGTTTGCTGGCTCTTAGCCCCTAAAGGCGAGAGACCCAGAAGTTGTGTGGATGGAGGCCCCTGGGGGGTTTCGTCTCAGAGTGTTTGGGAGACACACTGGAGCTCGGAGCCCACGGAGGGAGAGAAGTGTAAACACTCCAGGTCAACTTTTTCTGGGGGAGCTCAGGGGACCCCAAACAGGATTCCACTCTGCTTGGGGACTCTTGAGGTGGGCAGCCTGAAGAATAAACCTGAGGGTGAGGGCTCCCCTTCCGTCATCCAGCCGCACACGAGCTCAGACAGACAGGAAGGCAGTTCTGCCCACTGGTCAGCCCGGAGGCAGGCCACTTCTAGGCTGCCGCCTGTGTTCCTGCCACCCACCCAGAGAGCCTCACTTTGTGGACTTTGCCTTGACCGTTATAGATCGTTTGTTGAAAGTTAAGCACATTCTCGGGATGATCAGGTTTTTCTAAGAGCATCCCAGAGTTAGCAGTGTGGAGCTGAGCTAGACTGCCCACGAGATGGGCAGCCCCACGGCGCTGCTGAAAGCAAGACCCTGCGGGGTCCTTCCGACGGCCTGGCTGATGGCCGAGTGAACGAGGAACCGGGAAACCTCAAGCTACAGAAGTACACTCCACGCAAGCTTCGAGAAGTCACCCACGAAGAGATTAAGAGTTCTTGGCAGTCATTGGAAAGCCAGGTGACGCCTCGCTGCTCCCTCCAGGACAGAGACGTGGATGGCGTGGAGGCTGGAGATGAGCAAGGCCCTCCGGCAGGACCAGGACAGACGCGGCGCCTGG
Organism: Balaenoptera ricei; assembly: GCF_028023285.1. Classification (NCBI taxonomy): domain Eukaryota; kingdom Metazoa; phylum Chordata; class Mammalia; order Artiodactyla; family Balaenopteridae; genus Balaenoptera; species Balaenoptera ricei. The sequence continues at coordinate 82,635,513 of NC_082656.1, forward strand.
CTAAGAGCTGCGCCGGTTTTCCAGCCACGACACGTAGCAGTTACGAGCACGTGAACTGGCTCTTACCACGGGGCTCGACCCTTGATATACGTCGTCTCCTGCAGTGCCCTCGGTACCTGCACTGTGGGTGCCAGCTGTGCAGACGAGGAGACAGAAGCTCACAAAGACTCAAACACTGGCGTGCAGTCAGGAAGCTGGTGGGCAGCAGAGCGGGCCCTGGGGGCGCTCACGCTGCTTCCCCCGTCGCTGCGCCGTTGGTCCTGCTCCCCTGGGAGGGTTCGCCAGCGTGTAAAGAAGCAGAGGAATCCACACATCTGTTGGTTGTCACAAAGTCCTGCACTGAAAGAACCCTTCCCAGGTATTATAGGTACATATTTCAATTGGGAAGAACTCAACTGAAAAATGCAGTTAAGATTCATATGCTAAGGTATATTTTTAAGTTAAAAAGGAAAGCCTCAAGAAAGTAAGCATGCCATAATACGATTTATACAAAATACCCAACTATTTATGTGCATGTTTGTGCCTGGAGAGGCCTCGGACTGGAGAGGTATATAACTGTTCATCGCCCACAAGGTGAAAAGCGAGGCGCTAAAAATGTCAACAGTTAGTGTAGGCAAATTATACAGTTTTCTATAGCCAGACGTGGGCACAGAGCAAAAGACCTAAAGATCTTTAGGTAGCTAGCTGGTAGAGAGATATAAAGAGACTTGTATCTATGAGGAATTGGCTCTCGGGATTATGGAGGCTGAGAGGTCCCACAGGCTGCGAGCCTGAGAACCAGGGGGGCCGGTGGTGCCGTTCTCTGTCCACGGGCAGAAGACCGACATCTCAGCTCCAGTCGTCGGGCAGAAGAGGGGTGCATTCTTCCTTCCTCTGCCTTTTGTGTGGTGGAACCCTCAGAGGATTGGATGACGCCCGGCCACATTGGGAAGGGCGTGCGCGTCACCGAGTCCCCGGTCGAACGCTAACCTCACCCGGAAACGCAGCCACAGATGCACCCGGTGCAGCCCGTGTGCCGTCATGTTGACACATAGCATTGGCCATCCCGGTAGGACCCTCCCACCACGCCCGCTGCGGGCTCGGGGCCTCCCCCAGACTCTTCTGCCTAACTTCCTGCGGAGTCCACACCAGGCTCTTGTTCAGGGCTTCTAGCAAGATGGGTGTGTCTGAAGGCTGTTCCCGAAACACCACACGATGAATCCTTGTTGTGTCGGCGGCCAGGAATGTGATCGAGATGGGCAAGGGCTAAGGGGCTTTCAGGCTTGCTTCACGTTTCTGTATTTTTCCAGTTCTTCACAATGCTAATGCCTCGGAACGTTCCAAGGAGAGAGAAGAGGGTGCCGGTGTGCTGACTGAACTGACCAGGTGAGATACGCCCCATGGAGTGGGTGCGCTTGGCCACGCCTGGTCCTTGGGTGGAGATGCCTGCTGCGTGGGTACCTCCCAATCGCCATCTGCTACGAAGACTACTCTGACTTCCTGGGTGCTTAGAGGTTGGAAAGACCAGGTAAAATTTCTAAAATCTGATAGAAAATGAAGAAAAGAATTGTCTAGATCGGCACTTCTCCAACTGTAGTACACCCGCACAATTCCTGGGCATCTCGTGGATCTGCAGATTCTGGGCCAGCGGATCTGGGATGACTCCCAAGAGTCTGCCTTTTTAACAAGCTTCCAGGTGACGCCGAGGCCGCTGGCCCACGGACCTCACTTTGAGTATCGAGGCACCAAAGAGAACACCAGCGTGTGATGTGTGAGGTCAAGAGAGCTACAGCCGCAAAGTTCCTCCAAGATGCCTGATTGCCAATAATAGTGCAGTAAGAATTAGAGGAAACAGACACGGTGGGAAATGCCAGGTAAAAGTAGTTTGAGTGAACTCATGGGCGGCTGTCGTGGTGTGGAAAGGGCCGTGGGCGGGGCTCTGATCACAGACCTGCCACCAAGCAGCTGTGTCTGCTCGGGCTGTCTGTCACCTTCTCGTCTGAAGTGAGTGGGTTGGATTCCATGATCTCTAGAGCTTCGCGCAGCCCTGAAATCGCGACCCTTCTGACTGCGGTGGAGGGTTCCACGGCCGAGCTATCACCATACGTGCAGAGTAAGAACGGCCAGTTGACGTGAGGGCTGCGTGCCGGGGGTTCTGCTCGTGTGAAAGACGGCCAGATGCTGCAGGTTTGAATCTGCATGTCTAACTGCTGTTTTCCCAGGAAATCTGAAATGTCACAGTTGTCTGCGCACCGCTTGTGAGCCTGCAGTGTCACGGTGCCGAGTGTCCCTGTCATGCAGAGTGAGGAGTCACGTTGGTCAAAATCACGGGCTTGGGGTTGTCGTTGAGCCCCCACATCCCTAAAAAGTTTCACCAGCTGCAAAGAAGTTGGGGAGAGGTCTGTGTATTTTGTGGAATGACTGCAGTCATTAGGTTCAAGTGAAATGGTTCTCGCCTGGGCCCTGGTAGTTCTGTCTTCTGTGCGCTTAAGTGGTGAATAAATCCCTTTCTGTCCAGGAATGTGACTGAGGCGGGGCAGGTATGAGCCGTATAACCACTTCTGTCCGGAGCTGCTCACCTAGAGTTACAGGGACTCCGTCATCCAGCACCCACCCCGCCGCCTCGCAAGCAGTGGTCTATAGGAGCAGCCCAAGCGGAAAGATGGCTTCATGGAAATAAACGGAGACCACCCAAATGAAAGCAAGTCAAGTGTTTATTCGGAGCTCACTGGGGCAGGGAGCTGGCCGCCATCACCTGTGTATGGCAGAGACTGAAGGCAGGCAGAGAGGGAGAAATCACGGTGGAAAAGGGAGGGCGCCGGGTGCCCTGAGGGAGGCTGTTGTCCCGGGTGACCGGGGGCAGTTAGAGCCGGCGTCCCGTGTGATGGGTGAGGGGAGCACACCTGACTTTGGTTGGTCCTGAGTTGGAAGCAGGGACGAAAGCTAGGGAAGCTGTCAGTTACTGATTAAGCCTTGGCCATTTGGCGCTGTTGCCATGTGGGGTGTTGTTTGGCTTGCTGGATGGTTACCAGAGATAGTGGTCAACTTCCTACCCAGCTGACCTATAGGCAGAGGCTGGCTTCCTGCAAGGCTGGCTTACAACGGCTGCCTCCTGGGCCGGCTGCTGTCCACGAGAGGTTGGTTTCCCGGGCAGCTTGCTGCAGGTTGTGGGTCAGAGTTCTATCTTTGTTTATGGTCTGGCCATGACTGTATATATTCAGTCTCTCCATTTTTCAATGTAGCTAATGAGGTGATATCTTCCCATAGCTTGAAGGGAGTCAGGATGGCTCCCAATTCAGTGAAAGCGTTAAAATATCCTAAAAATCTTTTTAGACTGAGCGTACCCCTCAAATCCAATCCAGCAGAGTGGGGCTATGTTCCATTCTAATGGAAAAGAAGCTTCTCTAATGGATTGTACGTCATCCCCATAACAAAAAGACAGAAGTCTGCAGAGGATCCAGAAGCAGGAGAACAAAAGGCTGGGTGCAATGGCTCCAAGAGGGTCCAAAGGTAACCGGAGCCAAAGAAGAAACATAACTGGGAGCCGGGAGAGAGGGGAGGGCACTCAAGGCCACCCGACTCCCATTATGCAGATCCCACAATTTCCAAGCAAATTTTGAGTCACGATGTGACCTTTAAATGTAATTTAATTTTGGAGAGAGTGGACAGGAGTATCTGAGTTACTGCAAACAAACAACACGCACTCACACACGTGACTGAAGTGTCTCCATGTTGTCACTGCGAGATTGGGCCGCCTTAGGGTGAAGGGGTAAAGCCAGGTTTCCCATCGCGGCCCCTTGGAAGCCCAGCCTTGGTGGCTTTGGCTCTCCAGGTCTTTGTAAATTCTTGAGGAAAGTGTTAGAGTCAGAAAGATGCAGGGGAATGGGAGGAGTTGTAGAGAAAGGGAAAGCAATGATTAAGGGGGTTGGTGGGATGGTTTGATTTATGGTTTATGAGTAGAGATTTAAAGAGCTAGATAGGATTTCCCTGAATTGTACAAAGACTAATTATCAAGGCTAACGACAGAGATGAATGCCTGTAAATATCTTTCTGGGCAAAAGCATCAAAGGTGATTAAACTCTGCTGGAATTAGGGACAATGGGACCGTGTTAAGAAAAGAAGAAAAAGTTCTTAAGATAGATGGGTTTTTTCTGAAACCACCATGTTCCCTTCATAATACATCCTGCCTGCTACATTGATTCTTGGACATTTTGCCTCCTTTTGTTCTCGCGATGTTTTTCCTCGTTGGTGAAAACGCATGTGCCAGTCGTTTGGGATTCACTGGGGACCAGGATCTGCTGAGGGAATGAAGGCTGCTAAAGATGCTTCTGTTTCTCAGACACCGAGTAACTCAGTGTCTCAGACAGTGTGTAAACTAAGAAGAGAGAACGAAAGACACAGTCTAAAGGAAGCGCAGGCAGGCTCAATACCCAGCGTGGTAAAGATTCGCTCAGGGCTCCCTTAATTCTGGGGGCTCCAGGGACGAACTGAGCAAACTCCACGTGGGCAAGTTTGTGCTTTGAGGGTCCTTCTCAGAGGTGAGCAAAACAGTTCTGGATAACGGGCAAGGCTGCAGAGATCCGGTTTTGCCTATTATTCAGGCACTAGTTTGAATCTCAAGCATTATAAGGCCCAAAAGAAAGCATGGGGGCGAGGCCCCTCCACCCCCATCTCCGGCAGCATCGCTGACTAACGCCGTGTTCCTTCACGAAGGGCGTCCCAGGAAGGATGCCACCCGCTAGTGCTGGTGATGAAGGCGAAGAGGTGGCTCCAGGAAAGTGGGGACTTTCAGCCAGACGGCCCTTCCGTAAGTGACTCTGGTCCCGTGCTCACACAGTGAGAGCTCGAATGAGTGGTCTCAGTTTGGGCCACACACAATTTACCGCTTGCTGTTGGGAATGCAGAGGTGTGTGAGCGTCAGGAAATGGAAAATCGGGGGTTATGCCCATCACAAATGTCCAGATCTGCTGTCACGCTTTTCCTTGAGGAAAAACATTGGAAAGATAAAGAATCCAGTCACCCAAGGTGTGGTAACACACTGTTCGGTGGATTTAATATGGTCTACGGTCAAGCTAGTGTAACCCTGCCTGCCTCTCGGTTTGAGGATGAAGATTTGCTTCCGCAATGTCCGTATGCCCTAAATCCACCGTGTCCGCTGAGCCGTCCTTGAGACACGGAGAAGAGCTTCTGCAGCTCGTTTCCTAGTGTCGCCCACGAGGTCATCATGTCCACCAGTCCCCAAATATGAACTCATTTGAAAGGTGCCCTGGGGATTCGACAACAACACGTGTTACTAGACGACATTTTTAAGACACAGAATCAGAATGTTTCACAGAAAATGCAGTTAATAGTCCTCTGGGTATAAATTAGTTTGGGCGCATATTGTAATATATAATATGGGCGCACTGATAATTCTTCTCAGAACAGCTATGAATTTGTCACCTTTTTATTTACTGGGCTGTTTTTATGATTTGGCACTTATTTAGTTCAGCAACTAGAATGAAACCTTGAAGGCAAGAATATGTATTAATAATCATAATTAGGTCTAGAAAAAATTAAAGCCAAGTGAAAACAAATGGTTCCACCTCTAGAAGAAAATGTACTTCTTTGTTGTCAAGTTCGCGCAGAGTCATTAAGGATTATAGATTGTATGCAGTCGTCCCCGCACTCTGTTTCTGTAGAGAACACAAGAGGGAAAGAAAGAGTCGGAGCCCCGCCTCACAACCTACGAGGTGACGTGAACATTGGTTTTTTACTTAGTGCCTAACATCTGAAAACATTTTAATTTTTTTAATTGAAGAACAGTTGATTTGCAATGTTGTGTCAATCTCTGCTGTACAGCAAAGTGACTCAGTTACATATACGTTCTTTTTTTATATTCTTTTCCGTTATGGTTTATCCCAGGAGACTGGATATAGTTCCCTGTGCTCTACATTAGGACCTTGTTGCTTATCCATTCTAAATGTAGTAGTTTGCATCTACCAACCCCAGACTCCATGATATTGTAAAGCCAATTTGTAAGGAACCAAAGTTGGTGCTTCGTAATTTTATGACTACCTTCGGAATTGTCCCGCTGACGACAGCAGTCTTGCAGATTTCCTTGGATGCCATGAGGCGCAGACAAAATGGCAATCTTACACGTTGTGAGAGGGTCTGGAAGCGACTTGTCTGGATGCCCTCATGAAGGCGGCTCTCTGGAACCCTGGCAGTCTCCTGCCCCCTGGAAAGGGCTCAAGTCAGCCTGGAGAGGCCTCCTCCGGTCTGGCAGACGTGCAGGTGAAGATCGTGCGTGCGCAGTGGGGAGCCTTTCTGCCACTTTTGCGCCCTGTAAACTGTTTCAGTCACTTGCCAGTAAGAAGACTTTAAAAAAAAAAAAAAATGAAGTAGCTGTAAAGCAGTACTCAGCACCGTAAGTACATGGTACCCAAAGGCCCTTAGGAGAGGGGCTGGCGATTGGTGTTGCCAGTGTTTTCTCTTTGAGGAATATCTGAAAGCTGTCTTAGTACTTGTCTGGAGGAGCCCGGCGGTGTGGCCTCCCTGGGCGCTCAGGTCAACTCTGCCAAAGCAAAAGGAGCAGCTCCTTCACCTTGGAGCCAGGAAATAGTGCTTCTAATGGAAACCCTGGACAAGGACTTACCAGACTTGGATTTTCATTCTGCTTCTGCCATCGAAGGCTGTGAGACCCTGGGCAACTCACTTACCTTATCTGAGACTCAGTTTCTTTATAAATCAAGTGGTTTGGACTTGATCTTTTCTAACTCTTAAGCTTTACGATTCTGTTTCTTTGATATAAAAATGGACTCAGCTCAATACTATTCTGACAAAGAGGTTGGGCTGGTTTTGCCTGACCACTCTCCAGAACCAGAATCTGAACACCGGCACGGGTGATCTGTGGGGTTTGTGTCCCTCTGACCAGACCCAAGGGCCGCGTGTGAGCAGGAAGCGGGCATGTGCCATATGTCCCAGGCTGGGAAATTTGCAAACGTGCATATGGTCTCTTAGAAAACAAGGGGCTCATCACTATTAAGCTGGTCTCATTACAGAGTAATAAATTGGAAATTGCAGTGAAATTAGGTTGATTTCTGACTGACAAATTTTGGTTGCAGGGCGGAAAAGAAATAATCATTTTTAAAGCTGCAACAGCTGTTACATCATATTATATTTTAAAACCCTTTAGAGGAATTAATTAATTTTATCATTGTTACACTCTCCTTAATAGTGTTCCAAAATACCTGGCGGTGATTAATCATGATCAGAATTTTTATCAGTCATGATCTAATACATTTTTCCAAAAAGAAGATTTTATTGCACATTAAAATTACTTCGTTTGATTAATTGTAGATCTTAATCTTGTTTGAAAATATAATCTTTATCCATTCAGTGTCATGCAAAGTGAGTGCTTCTCCTCAAGAAAACATTTTCAAACTTTGCTTGGATTCTTTTCTTTCTTTTTTGCTAAGCCGTATCATTTAATTTCATGTGGCTTTAATGAGTAATTGTTTTCAACAGTTCCTAAGGTTTCCGTCAGCAGTATTTCATTCCAGGATAAAAGGTAATGATCCATAAATTCTTAATGCCATATTTTTATAGCCAGTAAATTAGTCTTTAATGGGTTCAATAAGTTCTGTGATGTATGTCATTAATTGTTAATGGTGTTTTAACTAGATAATTGTTACGAAGGGCTGTTTGTCATCATTGCTGTGAATGACTGATCCCTGCTATCTGTTCCGCTTCATAGTGTGGCACTTATTTTATCTGGCTCTGTGTGCTGAGAGCAGATCAGGTACCCAAAATGCAGCAACCAAACATCACATCCTAGCACTAGTGTATTGTGTGGCAGTGACATAATTCTATAGCCTTCAGTCCCAATTTGTTTTTATCTTATGTATCAGTCAGCTGTTGGTCCTACAATGCTGAGTAACAAACCACCCCAACCTCAGTGGCTTAAAGCAACAATCATTTACACTCACTATGATGATTAGGCAGGCCCTGGTACTGAGTTATTCAATCAAACACAAATCTGGGTGCTACTGTGAAGGCATTTTGTAGATACAGCTAACATCTACAATCGGCCGACTTTAAATAAAGGAGATTACCCTCGATAACTTGGTGAGCCTCGTCCCATCAGCTGATGGCTGTCAGAGCAAAGACTGAGTTTTCCTAGAGAAGAGGAATTCCACCTCCAGACGGCAGCATCGAGTCCTGTCTGAGTTTGCAGCCTCGCCAGCCCCACTCACACGTATGCAGGCTGGGCGGGGACTGGCTGATCCTGTCTGGGTTCCGCGGGGCCAGGCTTATCACCGCAGGTTGGGCCCTGTCTGTCCTCGTGTCTCTCAGGCCGCTCAGGGCGTGCTCTCCTTGGCAACGGCAGAGAAGCAGGAGATTTATCACCCAGGCTCACTTCAACTCCCGCTTGCCTCTCATCTGCCCTCAACCTCTGGCCAAAGCAAATAAGTGATGGAGCCCTCAATACAGGGCAGGGAAGTTCACCCCACTTCCGAGGGGAAGACGGACAAAGTCCCGTGCCGAGGGTGAGGACAAAGGGGAGGCGAAGAGTCACCACCAGCAACCATGCCTCCCACCTTCTCCTGAGCCTGACGAGGCTGGAGCCCCAGGGCCCTGGGAGACACATCTTTCGATGACTTCTGACACATGCACCCTGTCATTAGCTCCGGGCCAGACAGAATCGGAACCCGCGGGTCAAAGACCAGCCAAAGCTCCCACAAAGGCAAAGTCTTCTCTGAGAGCCTCAGTGGGCGCCACTGGAAAGTGGCACAGAATTGTCACCTTAAAACCTCAATTTTCGTCATGTTCCTGCCTCTTTTCTCTTTGGCTCAATATGCTTTTCTCTTTTTTTGGCAACTTTACACGAATTAGGCATTTAGTTTCCAGCCTCATCAGCAGGCTTACTTTTGGGGTTTTTTTTGCAGCTGTAGAAATGCTGCAACTTCCCTCCTCTACCTGCATTTATGACCTTTCCAGATGGACAGTGTCTGGTGTTCCTGCCCTGAGAAGGCGACAGCTATGTCTGTGAGGGGTCGGGGGAGGGCCCCAGAGAACACATGACAACATCCGTTGAGGGAAGACCCAGAAAAGATGGATGAACATCGAAAAAGGATTTCCAGCCAAGAGAAAAGTGTCCGCAAAAATCAGAGAAAATGGTCATCGGTGATAAATGTTAACTCCTTCTGTATAAGCAAGGCTGACTCAATGATACACGATCCAAATGCTAAAGCATGGTTACAGATCCTTTGGTAGTCCGTCCAATTTACCAAAAACTACACTAAAACATCCTCTCGCCAGAAAAAAAAAATTGTGTGCACGCACACACACACACACACAACCACATACTTCCTAAAACCTGCAACATCGTAGCATACAATTAGAGGACCTACAGTTTCAGGGAGTTTGTGGGCCCGTCTCTGGATTAGAAAGCTATTTGGGGTTCAGATTCACAGCATAGTTGATCATAGTTGAACATGTGGGATTAAGGACAGGGAAGAATCAAGGATGGCTCAGTTCTCTAGTTTGGTTGATTGGGTGAAGGACAAGGGCATCACCTGTCCCGGGACCAGAAGAGCCGCATCTGGGGACAAGAGGGCAGCTGGGCAGGTGGCGGTCACCGTGTCCAGAGGCAGCAGCCCGTCCAGGCTGGCTTACAGAAGAGAGTCAAGGTTTCCCAGTAAAGCGTAGGCACCGCGACCGTAGACGTGGTTGGAAGTGTGAGGGCCGTAGCTCTGGGGCCTGGAAGTGGAGAGGAAAGGGGCGGCCAGGGCCACGTGCCAGCCCGGCGAGGAGATCACAGGACAAGCGGCCATGGATTTAGCAGGGAGATCATCATTTCTAAAATGAAACCACTGAAGCCCTTCGGGGGTGCTTGTCTGCTTGCCTGCCACGTCTGGTCTCTTGGGACATGTCAGAACTGACCTGAGGGCAGCAGCTCTGGGTCCAGTTGAGGACACACATCGGCGTCGCTTGCAGCGGGTGGCCTCTGTCATTTGCTCAGGGCCCCAGGTGCTTCTGGTCAGTCCCACACACACGCCTCTGCCCCGTTGAGCATCCCTGGTCTTTCAGAGGGTGAAATTCCCACAACTTAAAATTCTAGACACACTAGCGGTTCCATGAAGTATTCTCTCCTTGAAATTCAGGAGAATCGGACATGGATTCCACTTCCTAAAAGATGTCTATTCTTTGCCACCCATGAACACGGTACTGTGCGGGCCAGGTGATGCCGTCTGGGGAACTGCAGGCAGTCTCTGCCTGGAGCCGGGGTCCAAACATCTGCAGGCCCCGAGCGGGGATCATGAACCAAAAGGATGACCAGGGCTCAGCCAACCAAGCCTGTGTCTCATTACTTCTAAGACGCTTTTTTTATACATCTGAGTCCATATGAAAACCAGACACACTCTATGATCCATAGTGTGTCGTAATCTATTTTTTATTCATAAGGGTATGTAATTTATTGTGTCCTACAGTCTAAAGGCGTCTTAGACTGAAATGCAGTCAGGGTGAAGGAGGCCCAACTCAAGGTCTTAGGGAGTGACGGGGCTTGTGATGGATTCAAATTCAGAAAAATATGCTTTCTAACATTTCAAAGGCTAAACAAGACTGCCCTGGATCACGATTTGGTCTCTATCATTGGCCCATCACCCTGGCCTGGGCCAAATCATTCTGTGACTGATGTACCCTGCCAGAGCAGGGCGGGGACCCGAGGCCCAGGCCCGAGCTCCGAGCTCCCAGGGATGTGGCCTCTTGTGCAGCAGGACAAAGGGAACTGCAGAGCGACCTGGGGGAGGATATTGGCATTTACCTCATTTACCTGGGACGTTTCCGGATTACTCTGGAGCTAGGAGCTGAGCATCTGGGGCAGCTCCCTGCCGCTGAAGCCACACAGCCAGCCAGCCCTCCCGGGACGGCAGCCTCAGGGTCACGTTTGTGCTCAGCTCTGCCCCGTCACAGGCATCTCAGCCTCACAACGACTGCGGACGCCCCTCTGCCTTCTGCCCGCCTGTGTCCACGGGGGCGCTTCATGCCCCCCACCCCCTGCAAGAGCCCAGGTGGGCTTACCTGCAAAAACACGGGTTTCTGGCAGCAGAGGAAACACAGACTCCCACCTCACCCCCACGTACTCTATACTGTTCACTTAGTCTGTCCGGGCTGAGGTAACAAAACACCGTAGACCACGTGGCTTAAACAACCTTTGTTGCTCACCTTTCTGGAGGCTGGGAGTCCAAGATCAAGGTGCCAGTACATTCAGTTCCTGGTGAGAACCTCTTCCGGGCTTGCAGACACCACCTTCTCACTGTGTCCCTCACAGCCTTTTCTCCAGTGTGTGCAGAGAGAGACATCTTCCTTCTCTTCTAAGGGCACAAATATCGTCATGGGGGCACCACTCTCACGACCTCACCTAAACCTAATCACCTCTCAAAGCCTCCAGATACCGTCTGGAGTTTAGAGCTGCACTATACAGATTTTAGGGGAACACAGATGTTCAGCCATAACAGAGATGATCCAGCAACACCGGGTCCCCATCGTGAAACTCTCACTGACGCCCGGAGAGAGGTGACGCTGGCCTGCTACCACCTGGCACTCAGAGGCAGCGCTGCGTAAGTTCTTCTGTCCAGAGAGTCGGAGATCGGGGAACAAAATGCTTCAGCCAGGGGCTTCCCTGGTGGCGCAGCGGTTGAGAATCTGCCTGCCAATGCAGGGGACGCGGGTTCGAGCCCTGGTCTGGGAAGATCCCACATGCCGCGGAGCAACTGGGCCCGTGAGCCACAACTACTGAGCCTGCGCGTCTGGAGCCTGTGCTCCGCAACGAAAGAGGCCGCGATAGTGAGAGGCCCGCGCACCGCGATGAAGAGTGGCCCCCGCTTGCCGCAACTAGAGAAAGCCCTCGCACAGAAACGAAGACCCAACACAGCAAAAATAAATAAATAAATAAATAATTTAAAACTTAAAAAAAAAAAAAAATGCTTCAGCCAATGAGAGACAGCCAATGTGCTATGATCACCGACATTGGTGAAGATACAGGAGTAAGACCTACACCAAGCTTTGCTGTTCATGCTAATATTTATAAAATATCTCCAAGCACAGCAGTTCCTACAATTGTGAAATGCAGCTTACTGCACTGGCAATATGAAAATGGTTATTATGCAGTATCTAATTAGTGCTGGCCAAACAAAAGTAACATGAGAGCTTACAGACACCTAATAACTCAGACAATAATGAAAAGTAGTATAGTTCAAATCATAACAGATTCAATAAAGATAGTATCACATCTGGAAAAATAACCTCATGATGTTGTATGTAATAATAACAGCAACAACATGGATCAATGGGAAGAGACTCTGACTACACAATAGAATAAATACAAACCACATTGACACTATTATCTCCAGTTAAAAATGCACACCAACTTCCTTACGTGTATAGGTTCATCATGAGATCAAATATAATCACTGCAGCCATCAAGAAACCATGGGGGTCAAAACTAATCAAGAAGAACAATAAAATTCATTCAGCACACTAGTACCTGCTCTGGGTCAGCCAATACATTAGATTCAGGCCCTCGCAGATTAATAACAGCTGATTACTGCCACTGAAGAGATAACATCTTAATGAGTGAGATAGCCTAAGAAAAATAATTAAACGTTTGAACAATTTGTTGATCGCTGGGTCACTGTTCATCTCCGAATATTTTCTTTTTCTTAGTTTTTTAAAAATTTAGTTTTAATGTACATTTGGTAAAGCTCACTCTTTGGGGCATAAAGATATGTGTGTCTTGACCAGTGCCTGGAGCCCTTGTAGTCACAACCACAATCAAGATACAGAAAGGCTTCATCACCCTCAAAACTGTCTTGAGCTACAGCTTTGAGGTCACAACCTCACCTCACCCTTCCTCCCTGGCAAGTATTGATCTGTCCTCCATCCCCATCGCTTTCCTTTTTCTGAATAAAGAGAATAGTACAACATGCAACCTTTTGAGACTGACTGCTTTCGTCACCACGAAGCTCTTGAGATCCATTCACGTTGTCTGGTCTATTTGTGCTCTTTAGGGTTCCATTGTATGTGAAATCACACTTTGTTACCCGTTCCCCAGATGGAGAACATTTGGGTGGTTTCTACTATTTGGCAATTATGAGTAAAGCTACTGTAAACATTAGTGTATAGGTCCTTATGAAAATGTATGTTTTCATTTCACTTGGATAAATACCCAGGAGTGGGCCTGCTAGGTCACATGGTGATTGTGCGTTTAACATAATTAGAAACTGTTGAGCCATTTTCCAACTGGGCTGAACCATCTTACATTCCCACCAGCAACGTATGAGAGTTCCAGTTGCTCTGCATCCCCACCAACGCTTGATATTGTCGGAGAGATTCTAACAAACAAACTTTTGTGGTTCAAAGGACAAGGCCAAGAAAGTGAAAAGATAACCTACAGAATGGAAGAAAATATTTTCAAATTATATAGCTGATAAGGGTCTAGTGACCAAATATGTAAAGTGCTCTTGTAACTCAACAATAAAAAGACAAATAACCTAATTAAAGAATGAGCAAAGGATCTGAATAGAATTTCTCCAAAGAAGATATACAAATGACCAATAAGCACTTGAAGACATACTCAACATCATTAGTCATCAGAGAAATGCAAATCAAATCCACAATGAAATACCACTCCCATCCTCTAGGTGTGTATAATAAAAAAGACATGTAATAATGTGTTGACGAAGATGTGGAGAAACTGGTAACTTAATATTTCACTGGTGAGAGTGGAAAGTGTTGCAGCCACTCTGGAAAACAGTTCCTCAGGAATATCCCATAAGTTTTAGTATGTTGTGTTTTTGTTTTCATTCTTCTCAAAGTATTTCCTAATTTCCCTTATGATTTCTTCTTTGACTGGTTGATTATTTAGGTGAGTGTAGATAAGTTTCCACATGTTTGTGAATCCCCAAATTTCCTTTTGATACTGATATCTAGTTTCATTCTGTTGTGATCAGAAAACATACTCTTTATGATTTTAATCCTTTTAAATGTATTGAGACTTGATTGAAATCTATGGCCAAACATGTTGTATATACTGGAGAATGTTCCATGTTCACTTGAGAAGAATGTCTGTCCGGCCATTGTTGGGTGCAATGTTCCATAGATGTTGGGCAAGTCTAGTTCGCTTATAGTATTGTTCAGGTCTATTATTTCTTTATCAGTCTTTTGTCCAGTTGTTCTATCCATTATTGAAAGTGGGGAGTTGTAATCTCCAGCTATTATTGTTAACTTTTTTCTCTTCAGTTCTATGAGTTACTGCTTCCTTTAATTTATTCTCTGGTTTTGGTGCATATTATTTATATCTTCTTGATAGATTGACACTTCTATCATTATAAAATATCCTACTTTGTGTCTAGTAACAATTTTATCTTACAGCCTATTTTGTCTGATAGTAGTGTAGCCACTCCACTGCTTTTTTGGTTACTGTTTCCATGGTGTACCTTTTTCTATTCTTTTAGTTTCAGCTTATTTGTGTCTTTGGATATAAAGTATATCTCTTGCAAACAACACAGAGTTGGGTCATGTTATTTTTGTCTATTCTGCTGATCTCTGCCTTTTGACTCGAGTGTTTAATCCATTCATATTTTATGTAATTCCTGATAAGGTAGGATTTACATCTGCCATCACCACAGATTTATAATTGTTTATGCTATTTTCTTTTAAACCAGATAGGAAAAAAAGAGTTAAAAACATACTTTTATAGTCTTTTATATTTATCTATGTAGCTACCTTTACTGGTGTTTTTATGCCGTTGTGTGGATTTGAGTTGCTGTCTAATATCCTTGCATTTTAGTCCAAGGGACTCTAGTATTTCTTGTAGGGCAGGTCTGCTAGCAACAGACTCTCTTGGTTTTTGTTTATCTGTCCTTCATTTTAAAGGATAGTTTTGCTGGATATAGAATTCTTGGTTGACCGGGGTTTTTCTATCTGCAGTTTGGAAATGTCCTCCCACTGCCTTCTGTCTCCATGGTTTCTGATGAGAAACCAGCTGTTACCTTAGGAAGGGTCCTTCCGTGTGACAAGTCACTGCTACCTTCCTGCTGTCATGGTTCTCTGTCTTTCTGCAGGGTGTGTATCAGTGTGTGAATCTCTTTGAGTTTATCTTACTTGGAGTTTGATGAGCTCCTTGGATGTATAGATTAATGTTTTCATTCTGTTTGGGAAGGTTTCTGCCATTGTTTCTTCAAATATTCTTTCTTCCCCTTTCCATTTCTTCCCTCGTTCTGAGACTTGCATTATGTATATGTTAGTGGCCTCTGTGAGGTTTTTGAGGCTCTCTTTATTTTTCTTCATTCTCTCTGCTCTGTTTCTCAGAATGGATAATCTCAATTGATACATCTTTGAGTTCATTGGCTGTTTTTCCTGCTCAAATCTACTGTTAAGCCTTTCTAATGAATTTTTAAATTTTAGTTATTGTAGTTTTCAGCTCCAGAATTTCTATCTATTTGGTTCTTTTTTTTTTTTTTTTTTTTTTTTTTTTAGTAATTTCTCCCTCTATGATATTTTCTATTGGGTGAGACACTGTCCTCATACTTCTCTTTAGTTCATTGAACATATTTTAAATAGCTGGTCTAAAGCCTTGGAAAGTCCAGTGTCTGGGCTTCCTAAGGGGCAGCTTCTATTGATTACTTTTTTCCCTGTTTATTAGCCATACTTTCTAGTTTCTCTGCACGTCTCATAATTTTTTGTTGAAAACTGGACATTTTATGTAATACAACACATCAACTCTGGGAATCAGATTCTCTCCCCTCAGCGTTTGTTGATGTTGCCGTTTGTTTAGTAAATTCCCTGAACTAATTCTGTCAAGTCCGTGTTTTATGTCATGTGTGACCCCTGAGGTCTTTGCTCAGTTAGCTCAGTGGTCAGCTCACCATTAGACAAAAGTATCCTTAGATGCCTGGAACCAGTGTGTCTCCATGTCTTTGCTGAGGGGCCAGGCTGAGTGTTCTCACTGTTCTGGTCGGGATTCAGTCTCTCACCGATGTTTAACTAGGTGCAGTTCTTATTTTCAGGTTAATTTTTCCAACTGTAGGTTTGTTCATTCCTTCCGTCGAGAAGCATTTTTGGAAGCTTTTGTTTCTTTTAAAAGGTTTGGCCAAAGAACCTTCAATAGCTTAGATCTTACAGAAAATAGACATAATGTCATAATCTTAAATATGAATTATTATTTTTTCAGTGGAATAAGGACTTTAAGACAAGGGGCAAGACCCCTTTGTCATCCCTTGAGTCCAGGTTGTACGTGACTTACAGTGGTTGACACAGGCATCCCAGTATTCAAGGGACAGGGGTGGGCACATGCGCCATCACCGGGGGGCCGAGGCGTCTGTCATTTCTGTCACCAACGTGCCCCACACACACTGAGCTTGCAGTGTGCTGTCAGTGGAAGTTTCAGCAGTGACGGCAGGAGGTTGGATTTCTGTGCCCAGAGCTTTCCACAGTTTGTTCACAGCCTGGAATACCCATTGAGACTCAGCCCTCGATGCGGACTAATTCATTCTTGTGACACGTGCAAGGTTTGAGAGGGTTTCCTCTGGCATGTAGTCAAAGCCGCAGTTCATTTTGTAGAAATCACTTTGTAAATCAGCCGGATTATATGGCTCATTTTATTTTTGAAATTTTTGATGTGAAAGAATTTGTTGCCAAATCTGAGACTCACCCTTATTCAAATGCATACAGGGAAGCAGAGCCCTCAAAACAAAACCCACCCGTGTACCCCCGCTCGGTGTCTTTGCCTCGTTCATTCCTCAGAGCCAGGCCCCAGTGGGATACAGAAGAGCCAGAGCTTGTGGGCCGCCAGCTCAGTCCATGAGGGAGAGGAGCTCTCCGCCCCAGGCTCAGGGTACACGGGGCAGAGTAGTGATCGGACACTAGCAGTTTATGGCAAGGCAGAACAAAACAAACAAACAAACAAATCAATACCTAGGTTTTTAAAGATCCCTTCACAGGAGCAACAAGCAGGCTCAAGCCAGCAGCAAAGCTTCAGGCCCAGCCTCGTATCATTTGACTCCCTGGAGGAGAGGGGTATCTCCTTGGTTGAGGTTCAAAGACCTGAGCTCTAATTACCAGCGTAATTAGAATGAGAACATGTTCTTCCCGCGGAGGGCAGCCCCTGCCCCTGGGAGAAAGCTGGTCCCGACCTCCCGGGAGCCGCCGGGGAGGAAGGCCGCCCCAGGCCCCGCTGCCAGCCCAGCCTTCAGCTGGTCGTGGGCGATTTCGAGCCACTGCTTTGAATGTGCTAACGAAGGTCATTATTTTTAGCCACGTGGGGTCATCTCATCGAGGCGGTCAGACTCCTGCACGGCTTGGGGAAGGGACTTGTTTACACAGGGTCCTCAAAACAGCCAGAGAACAGCCCCTTCATGGAGGGCAGGACGCTCCCTACTTCATTTCTGTTTCTCCCACATACCCACCCCTTTCAGCCTTTGGAACCTGGAGGAGGCAAAGGGGAGCGTGATTAGTGAACAGTCAACTTGGGCGGAAGCAGGCCCCCATCTGGTGCCGGGAGCCCAGGTGGGCCTTAGTCGGCGAAAGTCGGATGCCCAGAGCCCACGAGGATGCCAAGACCAGTGCATGGCGACACCTGCACCCTGCGTCCTGGGTGTCCTGACGTCCAGAGCGGTGTGAGGCCCGGGTTCTGGGGTCCGATGGGCACTCCCTGGCCCTCAAGGCAGGCCCTTGCCCCGCTCTGTGCCTGTTTCCTCAACGGGAGGTGCCAGCGATGACCGAGCCCACCTGGCAGTAGTGCTGCCCCTGTGTGCCCGCAGCCCCGGCCCCAGCTGCAGGTAGAGAGCTGGGTGCTGTCTGAGCCGCCTCTGTTCACACGTGGTGCCCGTGCTGAGCATCTCCTACGACCCCCGTAACCAAGTCTGTGGCACAGGGACTGGTCCGTGCCCCGGGAGGGACAGAGATCCCTGTCTCCTGACGAGGGAGGACGTGCACAGGAGGAGCTGCCTGCAAGAGGAATTCAGCGGATAAAAGTAACATGACACGGTGATTCTTAAAAGTAGGAGGTTAGAGGCAGGCGAGTAGGAAAGCTCTGCGGGGTCCAGCTGGGTCGGAGCCGGCGCTTGGGACCGGCCGGGATGGCTCTGTGGCGTCCACATGGGGTGTCCAGAGGGCAGGTGGGCGTCCCAGGGGCCCGGAGCGCAGGGCGTCGCCCTCACGGGATAACAGCATCCACGTGGTTAATTCACCAGGCGCACGGCGGGCAGCCTCGGGGTCTGTGGAGGCAGGAGATCCGAGGTGGGCACTCAGCCCTGAGGGCGAAGGGACTGCGACAGCCAGGGCGTGGGGGTAGATGTGGCCACCCAGGAGGCACCCGGGGGAGCCAGGAGGCCAGCGCCCCAGAGCCCTGGGGAGAAGGAGAGGGTCGGCAGTGGACCGGCGAGGCCCGGTGGGGATGGAGGAAGCAGCGTGCGTGGCTGGCAGGGGAGAGTAGACAGTGGGCACAGGGAAGGAAGAGGAAGGACGGGGTTCGAGGGGCTGAGGGCTTTACAGAACAGCCCGGGAGAGTTAGGAGGACAAAGGGGAAGGCAGCCTGGGCCCGGTGGCTGTTCCCGTGGGCTGCGCCTTCTCTTCAAGGGCTCCTAGACTTCATGAAAGAAGAAATCGTTTCACGTTGCGTAAAAACAGCCTAACGTGGCTTCTCCCACACGTTCTGGCAGAGAAGGCAATGCTCCAACTTGAAAGCCATAAACCACAGTGACTCAGAGTCGCGGCTCCAGAGCCAACCTCCAGGAAGGTGTGGTCAGAGGCACTGAAACTTGCCAGCTGGGTGACACCAGGCAAAGCCCTCACTTCCCGGAGCCTCTCAGAACCTCAGCAGGAGGACCCAGGTGGGCGCAGGAGTCCTGGGGATGCCAGTGCCTTGAAGGCAGACACTAATTCTACAATGTCGAGATTCGTCTTCCTAAGCCTACGTTTTAAATAATAAAAATTGCATCCCAAAAGCCAAACAGGCATATAAAAAGGTAATTCCCATAGATACATTTGCTGGACTTAAAACTGAAAGCTGGACAGTTTCAGACAGGAAAGAGCTGGCTTTCATGTGGGAATCTTTGGACAAATCCCCACTGATCACGAGGTGCAGGGCTGGCACGAGGTTGCTGACTGCCCTGGGGCTGGCCAGGGCCCCTCATCCCGTCCGCTGGATCATTCAAGAGCTCTGGACCCTCCAGCGCACAAAGAGGGTCACTGAACGCTCTGGGAGAACCTCGGGCCGCAGGCTGAGCCACGCCGACCAACCGGCTTCATGCTGCCGCCCCGCCGGAGACCCCGCCACACACCCTGTGGGTTAATATCCAAGTGCAGATGTCCGCTTTGACGGCCTTTGACAGAGGCAGACAAGAGCATTGAAAAGCTCACGTCTCATTCTGCAAGGAAAAGAATGAAAAAGGAGAGAAGATGGCATATGTGAGATTCAGTTTGGGGCCAAGGACAATTGCTAGGTGAGCAAATACTGCAAACATAATAAAATCCATTAACATCCCACCCTGGCAACTCAGGCCCTCCCCCGTGCCCCCTCCATCCCACGAATCACCTGTGAGGGGCTGCACCACGGCCAGGCTGCTCTTGTTACGCTAACTGATCTGTCCAAGTGGCCACCATCGTTATTATAGGGTTTTCCTTCTTAACTGGTTAAATCCGGAGCTGCCATTAGGGCTTGTTTTTTATTTCCACCGCTCACGGATGCCTTATTTAAAAACGCACCCATTCTGACACCACGTCAGCCTGGCGCTCAGAAACCTTCAGCTTCCCTGGACAGCGGCCTGTGGGACACTGCCTGGGAGACAGCTGGCTGGAGCGACGTCCTCCTTCAAGCAGGAGGTGCTAAGTCACCTCCGTCTAGGGCATCGCTCTGAAAAGGTCAAGTCTTCCTCGCGGGGCTCCACCCCGTGCCTCTGGGGTGAGTGTGAAGTCCAGCCCGCACGGTGCCTGATCCAGGTCGCGTCCCATCCACAGACTCAGGAGTCACCGGGCCTGGGTTTTCCCATAAAGACAGGGGAGCCAAAGCTGCTCTCTGCCTGGTCCACCTCTGTTACCTGAAGGGCACCTCTTCTCTCCAGGCGTGAACTTCCTGGGGCCTTTTCGGTGGGTTCCGGACAGCAGGGCTGGGGCTGCAGCCCCATGGGAAGGACCAGGTGGTGACTGGAGGCCCTGGGGCCCCAGACTCGGGGGTCACGCTCCCGAGGGAGGGCTGGGGGCCGTGTCCCCTTCCTGCAGGTGCCCGCCCGGGAGGGGCTAGTGAGTGGCGACAGCTTTCCGACACCGCGTCCTCGGCGTCCCCTGAAACGCCGACCTTTTCGGACCAACGCTGAGCGGCAGCCCTTCGGCGGGGCCAGTGCCCCGTCCCCTGCGGGAGTGGCTGGCTCTCGGGTCCCTCTGCCGCTGGATGCGCTCCGAGGGCCAGGCCTGGTGTCTGATCGGTCCTTTCAGCGAGCTGCTTGCGGCTGACGGCGGAAAGTGCAGGTTTGGCTGCCCTGACGGCTCTGGTAATGGCTGTGATTACACCCTGTGTGCATCTTCTTTCCATGCCAGCCTTTCAGCCGAGGCGCGCATTATGCCTGGATGAGACTCAAAGAGCGGCTTAATATCAGGTTCTCTGGGGCTGTAATAAGCAGTTCAAGAGCGGGCAGATCCAGCCGTGGCAATATTTCTGTTCAGTCCCCGGGTTAAAACGTGTCAGTCGCATCCGTGGGCACTTTTTGAGTTAAAGCTCAACGTATGCATCTGCCTATATCAATGGGATGTGAATAAAAATAAACAAATCCCTTTCACTCAGCCCAGCACGAGAAAACCCATATGGGGCCACCAGGCAGCTCAGGAAACACACTTGTAGGAGCAGAAAGAGGAAAAGATCAAAAACTTGCATGTGCGGTTGCCCCCAGAGCTCTCCTGCACACCAGATAGGACATCTGTGCGAGCTTGTTGTATATATATTTTTTCTTGAACATTCCTGTGTCTACTGAGACCTCCTGTTTTTATCATTTGGGGATGAGGTGGGAAACCTCATCTAATTTGGCCTGTGCGCCCCTGCACCTTCAGCTAAAGAGGCCCTTGATCGCCAAGCAAGTGTGAACCTTCTCCCACCGCTGGGCTGTGTCCTCGTGTGGAAAGCTCTCTTCTCATCCTTTTCCCGGTCTGCACGCCCAGTGTGGTCTGGAGGAGATGCCACTTCCCCAGAATACACGCGTCCCCGCAGTGTGGGCTCGGGTCAGCCGTGTCACAAACTCAGAGGGGATCTGGTGCTCACTGTCTGGCCGCCCCGGTCTCTGCTTTCTCATCAGCTTGGGGCTCCCGCTGGTGGGCGGCAGTGCGCTCCAGCCTCAAGCCCCGAGCCCGGGGTCCTCAGGCCACCGCACTTCTGACCACTAGCTGTAAACCGCGGCGTTCCCGTGACCTCTTCAGTGCAGTGGCTCACAGAACTCAGGAGAGTGCTGTTTCTACCATTATAGTTTCATTATCAAGGACACGAGTCAGGACCAGCCAAGGGAAGAGGAGCGCTGGCGAGGTCTGGGTGGCCCCAGCGCCGTCTCCCGTGGAATTGGGGGCCTCACCCTCCTGGCACGTGGATGTGGTCTCGTCCAGGCTTTTTACTGGGTCTCTACACGGGCGTGATTGAACTCAACCCTATGGAGGGTCTCAGCCAGCCTCCTCTCGTAGAGGTCAAAGTTCGGGCTGACGTCGTGCGGTCAGCTTTGCTGGCGCGGCCACCCCACCCTGAGTCACATCCTCCTCCTCCTCCTCCTCATCATCCGGGGCCCGATGTGCGTAACAGAGACACTCGTGTTACCTCCCAGGCGCCCAGGACAACACCAGGCTAATTCCTTATTACACAACAATTACAGTAAGTTATGACGATTAAACGAGAAAATGCATATCAAGTAGGAATCAGAGTGTCCACTGCCTATGGTTTCCATAGTAGACGCTTAATAAACGTCAGCTGGTGTCATCACCACCATCACTACATCGTCACAGGCCCGAGAGTCAAGGCCAGTCCAAACCCTACCATGCCTGTACTTAAGGTGCTAGCAAACTTTATAACAGGGTCCACCAGGTAAACTCTCTCTACAGCTATCTATAAATAATCATTTCTGCATGCGCTAAGACACATATCAACCCATTTGGTCTAAATTTTTAATGGCTGTTCAGATAAACTTCATTTGTCAGAATCTTGAACTGTATTTTATTTACGCTGTCTCTCACCTTTGAATTTTATGTGATACTCTAATGTATTTTAGGGGAGATTGATTAGTTAACTCTAAAAACCACGGGTAACTACTAAACACAAATAATTTTTATATTTGTGTGTAATTTTACCCTCCCACCCATAATTTGAAATTATATTATTATTCACATTTATAAGTAATTATTCTGATGAGGCTTGGAAAGGTTATGTGACTACCCAAGACCATAAAGCTGAGAAGGGATGGAACATTCTAGAGAACCAACAGAAAGTCATTTGAGAGGAATAAGGACAAGGTGCAGCTTTGGGTTCAAAGTGTCAAGTGCTGGCTTGGGGAGGGAAGAAGCAGGATGGGTGGCATTGCTCCAGAGCTGCCGGACATGTTGTTACTTCAGCAGACCTACAGGGACAAGGCGAGGCACCCAGACACGTATCAGATCCCAAAGTAAGTTGTGGGACAGGCCATCCTATAGGAATTTCAAATGAGAACCAGAACCGGTAAAACAGCTCACTTGAATTAAGGATATAGAAGGTTTTAGTCGGCGGCATGATTGGTAAGTGCCTTACAGCTGGCTCTTGGTGGGGTGGGGGGAGCCCTGATCTATAGGGTACCCGTTTCCATGGTGCCCGTGCACCCATGTCTATGCATTCACGTTCAGGCACCCATGTCTATGAATCCACGTCCATGCATCTACGTTCAGGCACCCATGTCCGTGTATCCACACGCACGCATCCGTATCCATGCACCCACGTCCATGCACTGCCGAGTTCCAGCCACTGACATGCCGTCACTGAGTGCGGAGTGGGGAGGAGGATTACACGTCAGCTCTTGCGAGGTGCTCAGCTCTCCAAGGTCCAGGCCAGGGCTCCCACCCGTCGTGAGGATTTTGAGTCTTGATTTTGTCATCAGTCATGCCTGTGTTAGTGATCCTGTCTCGGTCACCTTCAGATTTGTTCAGGCAGGCCCTGCGTTGAAAGAGAGTGAATATAGAGTCATGGAGCCCCGGCTGGAGGCTTCCAAGTGGACCTCAACTCATATATGTGCCAGCTACCCACACTCTTAGCAAATCACGTCTCTTTACTCTCAGTGATATGATGTTTACAATGAGCATACTTGTGGTATTTTTCATTGGTAACCCTCACATCTGACACTGGTCTCAGTACATGTCTCTCCTAGCGGTGTGTTTTCTGCAGATTTGTTAGTCCTATCGGACTTTATATGAGCCACTGACCAAATGCTGGGTCCCCGAGTTCGGGAAGGGCTGTGCTAGCTTTGTAGCAATTCATGGAAAACAGAATTTCATGCTGGTTGGGTTACAAAATCCAGGTTAATAGGACCTCAGAGAAGCCATGAATGTGACGGGAAGCGTTCGGTGTGCGAATGCAATGAAGTATCTTGAGACCCTCAGCGTGTTGCTGGGGAAACGGCAGGACTGATGGCACCTGAGTGGGGAGGGCATGGCGGGGGGCAGGAGTGGAAAGGACCCACCTGGACCTTGGGAGCAGGAGAGTGGAAGGTGCAGGCGGAGAACATGGCCTGGGACAAGGAAGGAGAAGGCGGAGCCTAGAACGGCGCCCGTCCGGCCAACGACCGTTTCAGCGCCGTTCTTCTCGCCCCTGGGTGAAACTTTGGAAGTAAAGCAGCTGATCTAAAACAATGCGGTAAAAGGCACGACAGAGACTCCAAGTCAAATTACCTGCGTGGAAAACAGAGTTTGTCATGAAAAAATCTACAGATGGCTGCTGTTTAAAGAGGAGAGGATCTTTTCCGCAGCAGTCAGGGGACCACAGGCTTTACAGCCCGTCTCTGTGTCTGTGGAAACAGACCTGTTTTCTGCAGTGTTTGGAAATGATGCCCCAACGCGCACCTGTGGGGCAGCGCGATCAGGCCACGCCCCCAGTCCTCTTCCCGCCGGGAGCCCCGCGGAGCCCGACATCTCCGGCCGGCGCCCCTGCCCGCACCCCCGTCCTCGCCACCCTGCATGGGCCACCAATTCACTCCACTCCACAAGTAGCTTTAGCGCTTTTCCTGCCAACCCAGCTCACAGCCCTGGCGCGCAGGTTTGCCTGCAGGAGCGCTTTGAATACCCCGCTGTGAAATGCCCTCCGCACTGATGCGGGCCGGCGGGGAGCTGGACGCTGCTGCCGACGCAGTGGACGGGCCCCAGAAGTGGCGTGTGTTAGAGGTCAGCGTCTTCCGCTGCTGGTGTGTGGAGGCGTCCGCTCTTCCGTGGGCATCAGTTCCACTGGCAGCCTGACCGCATCTGGATGACACAGTGCTGCTGTTCTCCGAAGCTGCCTGCACGTTAAGGCTTGTCCTCCATCAGCTCCACCCTTCACCCAGCAAACAGCCAGCCCCCCACCTCTGTGAGTCCAGAGAGGGGTGTCCTTCCTGCGGCCCAGGTGGGAGCCACGCGTCCGTCCCCCGCAGGCTGCTCTCTGGTCCACAGCAGGTTCCTGGGTGCGGACACTGGACGGGCAGGAAAGAGGCAGCGCTGTGGTTCGGGATCTGCCTTCTCCCCGCTCCTTACCCCCGTCTTTCTCACTCCTGGCTGGTGCACAGTCATGTAAGTGAAGAGCTTATTAGCAGCCCCAGCGTTTCAGCGGCTTGACGTCACAGCAGCTCGGTTTTGCCCTCCTCCCACAGTCCAGTATGTGGTTATCCCGGGTGAGGCGGGTCCTGCCCTGTGCAGCCGTCCAGGGCCCACTGGCCGGAGCTCCATCCACAGGGTGCCTGGGCCATGGGGCGGCTGGGAGACAAAGGCCGTCCGAGGCCCAGGGTGGAGGCGGGAAGTGTTTGGTGAGCACCGAGCCCGTCTCTGGCTCTCCTGGGATTTATGCGGGAAAATGGAAATGCTTTGGAGTCCACATTCCAGCTCGAGATGGGAAGCGTGGATTCAGATCTTAAATATTCCAACACCTGTGACCCCCCCTTGCTCAATCAGTCAGAAAACAGCCTCTGCCCAGCTGGTGTACAAAATCCTACTGGGCTCTCGAGGCTAACCTCCTGCGTTACCTCCTTCCCCTCCTCTCCTCCCCGGCCCCCCGGCCAAGCAGTTCACTGAGTCGTGCCTTTCCCCAGAGCACTTGCTAGTCCCCCCTGGAGCCCTGGTCCGCGTGGTGCTGGCCTTAGGGCGCTAGATCTACCTCCCCTGCCGGGATGCAAACCCTCAGGACCGGCAGCCATCTTCTTCGCTCTGAGAGCTGCCGTGGTGCATGCAGTTGGTGCCCAATAAGTGCTCCTTAAGCTGATCCCCGTTACAGGCGCAAGTGCAGCCACGTGCCGATGGAGCTGGAGGGGAAAGACGTCACCTTTGCTCCCTGGCTTTGAGAAGAAGCTATCGGGAAGGCATGGGTGGGTGCCTGGTTCTTGACCCCGTTTCTCACTAGAAATTCTAAGGGAAGAGCCCCTCTGCTTCTGGATGCGCCCCTGCACCAGAGTAAGAGAGCAGGAGACTCCCCCGAAGGGAGAGGGCTTTCCTGACGTCAGTCACTGGCGAGTTGACAAGTGGCCCCTGGCACAGCAAGTGCAGACTGGCTGGTGGCCTCACCCAGGGACGCAGGGAGCCCCTTGCTCTGTGTGCACCGTGCCCCCGGAGGCCGGAACCCTGAGGAGCCCGGAAGGCGGCCCCGGGGTCTCCAGGGAGGGGCAGCACGTGGTGGGTCAGGCTGAGCGCGTCTCCTCTGCAGATCCCATCCTTGGGCCTGCGGTGGGTCCACACCCTACGTCATCACCGTCTCCTCTGGCCGGGGGGGGCGGCAGATGCAGGGAGCGCCTGAGCCAGCGCCTGAGAGGGACAGGTCCCCGGGGCCCAGATGGGGCAGGAGCTCCGGGGGGGGACCCCTGGGGGAGCGGGGGGCCTGAGCTCCAGCCCCACCCACTGCCGGCACACATTCTGTCCGCGGGGCTCCTGCTGGCGGCCTCAGCCCTGCCTTATCAAGGGACAAGCGGTGTCCTGAAGGCAGCCCTCGCCCCCTTCGTGAGGCTGCCCTTGACCCCAGGAAGCTCCCTCCTTAGTGCCGGGATGACCATCGCGGGCCTTTGTCTGTGCTGAGCGGCTGAGGGGCCTGCAGGGCCCGACGAGGCATCGCGCCAGGCTGGAGTTAGTGACTTCGTGGTCTTCTGAGCTCTCACGAAGACACCGTCCCCAACAGCGTCCTCAGGAACTACTCCGCGCTCCTTCCTCGCGGGGACCGTGTCGGGGAGAGCGCTGGCTGCGGCTGGAGGCCGCCCTTCTCCTTAGCGCCCGGCTCGGCTGGCCCGCGGGGCAGAGGGGGGGCACTCCACCTCCAAGCGTCGAATGCCAGTTTAAAAAATGGCAGTCTTTTCTTATCCGCAGAGTCCCCTCCATTTTCTACCCCAGATTAAATTGGGTAGTAAACAGCCCTTGTCCTGGTTCTGAGCCCCGCTCGTAGGGGTCCTTTCCGTTCCAGAAGTTGGAAGGGTGAAGTCGCGCCGCCACCATGTCTCAGGGCCGGAGGACGAACTCCGCACAGTCGTCCAGCGCTGCCTCCTGGGCAAAGGACCGGCCCCTCGTCACGGCCCAGAGATGTCAGGGAGGACCTCCCAGTCTGCTCTGAGATGGAGACGCCTTCAGTCTCACGAAGTGGCAAGGGCCCATCCCGTCTCACGGCAGGGCATAACCATTTTACAGACATTTCTCGTGCTTTATATTACATGTGAGTCATATACAAAATATATATTA
Organism: Balaenoptera ricei; assembly: GCF_028023285.1. Lineage (NCBI taxonomy): Eukaryota > Metazoa > Chordata > Mammalia > Artiodactyla > Balaenopteridae > Balaenoptera > Balaenoptera ricei. The sequence continues at coordinate 82,662,426 of NC_082656.1, forward strand.
TATATAAAATATGCTTTCTACATATGTAGAGAGAGAGCATTCTCTCTATATATCTACAGAGAATGTTCTCACTATATACATAACTATTATGTAATACTACTATTACGTACTATTATGTAATAGTATCAGAAATACACATATGAAATACAAGATGTGCACACTATATTTATTTTACACATAGATGTATATGCACCTATACACACACATTCTCTTTGAGGAATGAACCAACCAGGTCTTCTGATTTCTCAGCAGGTGATAGAGTTTTTTCAGTGGTGTCTTGACCCGACTGTGAGGTGCTGGCTGGGGGCTGGTCAGCTCCCCGTCCTGAGGGGCTGATTAAACCCCCGCCTCCAACTCCTCTCTCAGCTCTCACTCTTGGGGGCGCCACTGTCCGCCTGCCCTAGTCCCCCCAGGGCAGGTCTGACAGGCAAACAACTGGGGGGCAGCCCTGCACCCCGGAACCCTCTGGAGTTACTCACACCAGCCGGTCCGAAGCCTGCCCACCCCGCCTCACCCGGTCCCTCCCTGGAGACCGCAGTAAACGCTTCTGCCCACATCTCCCTCCCTCTGCCTTCTGACTGCCCTGGTGCCCCCCACATGACCCTGCATGCTGTAATGCACCCCTTTCTCTTGTCGTCTGAGGGCATCAAACTCTTTTCAGTGGCAGTTGTCTCCTGATCCGCTGGGCTTACCGCACCTAAATAACAGTAAAACCTAATAAAACATAGCAGCCAATCAAGCCCAGCTTTTCCCGGATGAAGGAAAAACTGGTCTCACGGTGGATGACCAGGAAATCCCCTGGCCTGCCATACAAGACTGTGCTGGCACCTGGCACAGTCCCATCCAGTGGGGGACCTGAGGACGCTTGTCTGTGGGCACAGGTAGTGACCCTTGAACTTGTCCCCTCCTCTCGGGAGAAGGTCCTTGGTGAGCACAGGCTCAGCAGCAGCCTGGGCTGTGGCTGGACCCCAGCCTGAGGAGGGGAGGACCACGCGTGGGCACCTTCACTTGTATGTCTGCCTTGTCGTTTGGTTCCGAACGTTTCTACGTCGGCAACCTCTGCATTCGGCATTCGGTTTTTTACCTAGTGCCTACATACCATTCCTTTTTAACCTGATTCAGAGTAAGATGCTCTACCTCAGCTTAGAGATGATCTTATTCTGAATCACTTGTCTGAGAACGGCGCTGTCAGTTTTGATGTCCCTTCGGCCAGTAAGGTGGTGCCATTCATAGGGTCTCTATGGCACTGGGGCCTGGCTGAGAGGGTGCCGGTAGAGGCTGCACATCCTGGGATCACACACCGGAAGGGCAGTGTTGGTAATGCTGTGTTGCAGCCTTGAATGGCACCAGCAAGGCTCAGGGTGTGGGGTTAGGACCCACCCCAGACAAGGGGAATCATTAGGGCCTCCAGGATCGAGCATGTTTGTGGAATCCTGCATGGGTTCTTCCCTGTCCCCCTGAGCTTAGACTCTAACTTCCTGGACACTCAGCCCTGTCCTTCTTACACCCTGATCTCCACATATTTAGCCAACATCTTGCCTTCCATCTTTTTCTTCCTCCAGTCTTTCTGGAGAAGGGTAAACTGGTTGATTTGCAGACTTTGTACTCCTGGCCTCTTGGTTCTTAGGAGGCTGTTGCACACAGGTGTGTGTTAAGACAGGGCCCCGCCCTCCATGGCACGCAGCCCCTGCCCCCTCATCACTGCCTCTCCGGTGTCTGACCAGATCCAATGGCCCCTCACTGAAGGTTCGGGGGGACTACACTGCAATGAGCATTGAAAGTGGGTTGGAAATTGCAGCAAATTGATTCCCCAGGAACTTGCTCTGCAAACCTCTGTACTCAGTACCCCCTTGATCAGACCCAGGCGCCCAACTGCAGGGATCTGCATATGCAGGGCTGTACCCTGTGATACCCTTGGGGGCAGAGGAGCTGCCACGGAGGCTCCTTCAGCTCTGCAGGGAGAGCCGGCCCCTTCAGCCCCCCCCCGCCCCCACATAGAACGTGGTGGTCACGGCTTCTCCCATCTGTGTCTCCTCTTCGCTTCTGTGCTTTCCCCTCGCCTTCCCCCTCTCCCTCTTCTCCTCCCCCTCCCCCTCCCACCCCCTCCTCCCCCTCCCCTCCCACCCCCTCCTCCCCCTCCCCTCCTCCCCCTCCCCTCCTCCCCCTCCTCCTCCTCCCCCTTCTCCTCCTCCTCCCCCTCCTACCCCCTCCTCCTCCCCCTCTTCCCCCTCCCCCTCCTCCTCCTCCTCCTCCATCTCCCCTCCCCACAGCCCCACCCAGGCTCCCAGCCAAGTTCATTCTTCACAGCCAGGTCCTTGGCTGGGTGACCTGCCCATCTCAGCACAGCAATTATGCACTATACACACAGTGCAGTGGTGGGAACACCGCCTGGGAAGTTGAACCGTAATTTATACGAAGCTTCTTGCTGCCAGCAGCAGTAATTTGAGAATAAAATGCTCCTTTTCTCTATGAAGGTTTTAGGGCATTTTCCTCCCTCTTCTGTGTTCCTTCTGTAGAAGCTCTGCATTCTGTTATGACAGCTGTTGCCTCAGCAATAGTGAATGATTCCTGATGGTCAGGGCACGTCCCTGTAACCAGACACAGGCTTTTACACAAAATCACCTCCCAGCTGCTCAGCGTAACCTGTGGGGGAACTGGGCAGGTTACTGGCTCAACTTTACAGGTGAAGACACATTTCGACTCCATGGAGCTTTTGTGGACTTCACCAAAAACAGAGTATTGCCTGTTGGGCATCTGATATGAACTTGTTGGTTTGATTTGAGCTAAAAGTGAACACCTGCTTAGTACAGTTTACCAGTTCTTCAGTTGTTTAGGTCACAAGGGTTGGAATATGGAATCTGTAAGATTGGGAAATTAGACTGGATGCACTTAGAAAAAGCTAGAAAATATGTCACCTATATTTGCTCTATCTGATCAGGGAGAAGGTGGGGTGAGAACATTGGCCTGGTGTGTTCCTCCAGGACAGCCTGGAATCTGCTCATGGACGCCCCCCAGCACGACTGAGTTTTGAGTGGGCGCTGATGGGTGCCATCCCATCCCAACAGAGACCCGAGAGGGGTGCATCCTCTGCGAAAGAAGGCAGAGGAGCCGAGCAGGCCTGTGTCCTGCTTCCCTAGCTTCTGTCCCCAAAGCTATCTCTGCATCAGAGGGAGCACACGCCCCCGCAAGGGCTGCCAGACCCCCAGATATGTAAAGACCTTCGGCCCCGCCTTCTGGTTTCCTGTTCCTTGTCCGTCCCGGTCTTTCTCCTTTCTCATCTCCAAATTAATTGCCTTCTTTTCTTTTAAAAATGTTTTCCTCTAAATATTTCATAAATATTACCCACATCTCACTCCATCCCCTCAGCCGCCTGCGGGTTCACGGTCTCCTCTCCTGGCCTCTCTCCTCCACCTTTTTGTTGTTTTAGCTCTTACGTTCTAAACTGTTCAGCTAACTGGCTCTGGCCTTTTATCACTGATTTTTAAATTTACCTGTTTTACCTTTTAACTTCACTGAGATGTTTACCTCTCGTTGTGATGTTTGCTTTATTCCTTGCAATTTTTTCTCTTGATACCACGCTCTTTCTCCTAATTGTCAGCGTCCTTATAACCTTCAACTCTTTTTATGATTGAAAAAATGCATCTTTTTCTTCCCCTTCCCCACTGCTTCTATTTCCCTCTCTTTTCTGTTTGTTTTTTTGTTTTCTTTTTAACATCTTTATTGGAGTATAATTGCTTTACAATGTTGTGTTAGTTTCTGCTTTATAACAGAGTGAATCAGCTATACATACACATATATCCCCATATCCCCTCCCTTCTGGTTGTTTTTATTAGGGCAGCAGGAAGCCCAGCCGTGTACCCCAGGGCGGGGATGGGGGGGCGATGTAAGGGCTGGGAGCGCCTTCCATGGAAAAAGGGGTCTAGAGGCCCAATCCCACGGGGGCCCCTGAAGCAGCCCCAGGGATACTTGAAAGAGGATTTCTCAGCCCTTTTTCAGGATCCACTTTCTAAGACTCACTCTGGGGAAGTGGAGAGAGGCCCGGGGTTAGCTGCCCTCGCGCAGACATACCCCGTCCTCCTGCTGCCCCGACCCTTATAGACAAGCCTGCCGTCAGGACAGAACCGTGGGTTAGGAAGGGCTCGGGCCTGTTTCCAGGGGGCTCCCCCTTCTCTGCAGGGTCACATCTCCACCTGCTCCCCACGCCCCATGCAGCCGCCCTTCAGAGCACAGGCAGGAGGGAGGACGCGGCTAGGTCACGGTCACTCGAAGTAGGAAAACAAACCAACAAACAGGAACAGCTGCCCTGGTTTACACCCTCCTGCCTTTGTAGGGCTAATTTGGGGCCACCAGGGCCACCGAGCACATAGACCAAGGAAATGGGTTTCTCCAGCTGCTGGCCAAGTCCTCCCCTGCAGGACGGGGGCACACGGGCTGTGGGGCCTCGTATGGGCCTGCCTGTGACCGCGACTCTGGAGCTGGGGTCAGAGGGCAGCCGTTCCGTAGATAACAGTTTCCAAGGGAAATGTTTAAAAGGGCAAAGGTTTTCAGTTCCCCTCCAATGACTGGGTACATTGCTGGGGTTGAGATGGTCCCCCGTGATAGAAAGGCGAACGTGTGGGTGAGAGCATGTGGCCCTGCCCGGGTGTCCAGAGCTGGGGTCCACCTGACGGCAGCCCCGCGGCCTCACCGCTGCCAGAAGGGGCCACCACCCTCCTCCCCCCAAAGCCGAGTCCGAGCTTGTGGCTGTTGCACGCCCCCCTCCCCGGCAGTTCGTTGGCGCTCGCAGTTCCCTGGGCTCCTGCTGTGTAATGCGCTCGACTTGGAGAACATAGATCCCCCAGCCCCGCTGTGCCTCACTGTGTGTCTCATGGCCGAGGTGAACGTCGAATCACACTTGCTGGGAGACGTTCCCGGGCCAAGCTCGTCTTCAGGAAATAAGCGGCCCTCCACTGAGTTCCGGGGCAGAACGCCAGCCACGTAGGAGGGATGCCGGTCCTACCTGTGGACCACGTGGGTGGAGATAAATCTGAGCTCGTGTTCCCATCAGCTCCTCAACTTTCAGAACGGGCTTAGCACCCTCGCCCCTACCACGGCCCGCAGACCCATAACAGCCACGTCCAAATGCAGCAAAGCCCCTCCTGACCCACCGCCCTTACTGTCCGTGGAGGAGAGCTCTTCTCTGTGGCCTTGGACTGACCTCCTACCTGAGCCATGTCATGTCAGCGCTTCGGGATGGGTGATTTTCCTGAATGTCCCTGTGGGTTTCCGTGTCTTTCTCATGACACAGCCGTGAGCTGTGTCCCTGTATTTACAGTAACGATGTGGAGGACATCGCTCATTACCGCCTTTATAAGAACCTTCAGGGGTCATATTTCTGGATTTAGGACTAAAATATTAGTATTTGTCCCAGGCAAGTGGTCTGTTTTTATTTTACTGATGGATTTGATCTGCCCTCCCTCTTTGTAGGAGTTGCTAGAAAGCTTGGAAGTAAGCATGTGACCTGCTTCTAGCAAGGGCATTGGTCCTCACCATGCAACTTGGTATATTTATTTGAGTTCTGGCTTTATCGGGTTTTTAATTTTTTTCTCATTTCCCGTTGGACTCATTTTCCTCGCGCTGATTTTTCCCTTTGTATCGATACACAAGCCATCGTAAACTTTTTTCTTACTGGAATGAGACAGACGTATAGCTGTACACAAAGTTAAACAGGAAATCGATTCGGCTTGGTTTCAGGAGTCCCAGCCCTGCCACCAGCGAAGCTGGCTTGGATGGCATCTTCACGTCCTCTTGTGGGAAACCAGGAGGGAGCACTGCCCTCCTGCCCCACTCCCAGCCCGGCAGACGCAGGTGGCGATAAGGAGCGGGAGGGATGTGCAAGCAGAGGCAGCTTGGACCCGACACACAACCACTGGCGCCCCCGGCCTGAGCGTCCCTGCCCGTCATCGCCAAGCGCGAGGGTCTCTCTGGCTCCGTCCCCTCCCAGTGGTCCTGGGCCTGGCTGGGCTGGAGGATCCCTCACCAGTGGATCTGAGCCCACGTCAGACCCCTCACGTCAGGGAACTGGGCTCCTCCGATGCCCACTCGGCACCGCCGAGGACCCTGTGCCCACCCAACACTCTTATGTAGCAACTTGGCTGCGTCGTAGAATTATGTTCAACCGTCACCTTTCCAATTGTGAATTTATAGAACACTGAGGATGTCACTTGTCCAGTTTGATATAAAGTTAAGCCTTACAAATAAATTAGTGCCTGGGAATAAAACCAAACACCTATGGGAGACATTTTTAAAAACCCACAGGGAGCTTAAGGGCAAACCAGCAAAGACATTTAGACTCAGTTTGAGAGTGAAATTATTTAAATCCCGTGCAAACTGACTCTACACTCTGTTTCTTTTATGTTCAGGGTGGTCTGTGCTTGGGGCAACTCCCAAGAGACGCTTAAGAACTCTTAGCTTATCAATGTTGGAAAATCCACAAATAGATTAACCAGGGTTGTTGCACATTTGGGGCCACTTAGAACGTCTGCAGGCCTGATGGCTTTTGAGGACCAGCTGTCAGGCTCCCACTCTCCGCGCTGAAGGAGCCCTGAGGCCGTTTGCAGGGACAGGGGACAGGGGGTTCTCCTGGACGGAACACACACGAAGGACTCAGCCAGGCCTCCACCTGGCGCCCTGCCCTCGTGACAGTGACAGCGCCACTGCTGGGGCACCCCGCGCACCGGGCCCCGCCCTGGGGGTCTTTACCATCACAGCAGTCCTCAGGGCGGGGTCACGGTTCCCACAGTGTGAGTGACGCAGACAAGGGGGGAGGGGGCAGAGGCACGCCCCTCCCAAGGGGGCCTGTCCCCGCCCTGTGCGGCCCGGGGCTCGCCCGTTTCTGAGCAGAAATCTCCTCGTCCGCTGCCCCCCACATCACAGGAGTGTTATCATGCCCCCCGCCTTCCTGACTGACTCACTCTGTTCACCCGAGTGCCCTTGGGCAGATTGGAGAATCTTTTTTTGATAAATACTTCCTGGCCTGTTTGTGAACAGTTTCAAAGCTCAGGAGTCACGGTTTCCCGGTCCTTTTCCCCCACCAGCACGTCACACTGCCCGTCCTGAGGGTCCCCTTCCCTCCTCGGGCACCAGCTACTGGGCAGACCCTCCTGGGCCACAGCCGTGCCACCTCAGAGCAGTGGCCCTGCCTCCCCCCTGCCCCCTGCCCCCGGCGCCCTCCCCACTGCCCAGCATTGGAGACAGGCCTGGCCAAGCGGAGAGCAGGGCCTCCAGAGCCGGGGAGATGCCTTCCGTGGCTGGAGTCCCACGAGACCAGGTGTCCCTGCGGCCGGACGCTCAGAGCTGGGCCCGGGCCTCGCCGCTGCACCTCCCAGCCAACCAGGCGGGCGCCCCGGGGACGGTTCCCACGAAGCCTCGGTGTTAGGTGTCTGTTCCCAGGGCCCGAGCCTCTGACGAGTCCCACGCGGCAGCGCGATCATTCAGAGGAGCTGAAATCCATCATGTAATGAGCCCCACGTGATACTCATCTTCGTGGAGACATGAATAAATCATTGTGCCCGGCAGGACCGCGCCCGAGCGGACGGGGAGGCCTGGCTGCACTTGGATGGGCGGCACTGGGGCGGCCGCGCGTTACGATGAATGCGCCTCTGTTCCCGTGCCCGCGGCCCTGGCACCTGCTGAAACCAGACCTGGGCCGAGGGCACCACCCGCAGCTGAGGACGGACGGTGGGAACAAAGCCGGCTGCTGTCGGAGGCCCCTCGGCCCGGCCGGGACCTGCAGGCGAGGGGGCCGAGGCCCAGCGACGCCTCCCACCTGGGGCAGCTCCCCGGCTCCCTCCCCCGTGGGGCCCTGTCCCCCGAGGCTGGCGCAGGCTGTCCCTCTCCTGTTCTCCTGTTAACGGATAGTCCTCACTGCTTCCGGGGAGACGGTGTGGCCTGGTGTTATCGTGGGGGCTCGGGGGTCAAAGTGAGTCCCGACCCCGCTCAGCAGGCTGTGATGTTAGGAACAGACTTTGCGTCTTGGGGCCCCAGGGTCCTGGGCATAAGTACCGTAAAGACTAACGTAAGCGCTTAATGCATGATGGCAGCCTCACAGATCCTGCCAAGGAGCCCCCTGCCTCTGGCCCTCAGCGAGCCCAGGTATCGCACAGGGGCTGATAACTCCACCCACCGGGGCTTCAGGACCCTCACAGGTCCTGCCAGCTGCGCGTGGAGCCTGTGCATTTGTACTGTTGTTAATCCAACGCGAAGGCCAGTCAGACCCAGAGGCTCCTTTCCTAAATGCTGATGGGCTCGTGTGGGGTTACCCTCCGTGGGACCCAAGAAATGTGTTGGCAGATGGCTCTCGCCTTGACTGAGCACGTACTGAATCAACATGGGCAGGGCTTTCTTCCTTTTTATGGGAATGTGAGTTACACAGAGATGGTTGTCTAGTCATATGCGGGCCAGCTTCCCCAGGACACATAAGGGGTCTGACCAGGCAGAAGGGTCTTGGCCTCAGAACCAGACTCTGGGGTGTCTAAGGGCACCTGTCACATTGGGTCACAGGCCACCTACTCCAGCACGACCTCATCTTAACTAGTTATGTCTGCAATGACCCTGTTTCCAGATAAGATCACCTTCTGAGGCACTGGGAGTGGGGACTTCAACACAGGAATTTGGGGGCACAGTTTCACCCAAAACAGCTTTGGGCCTGTGCTCCTGGTTCTTGATTCTCCAGACCAGGACTGTCCAGGGGTCTTTCAACTTCCTTGTTCATATGCTACTAACACTTTTGAAAAACTCTGTGCCCACTCTTCCATTTTTAAGATGACATTTAAATTTGCATAACATATGTTTAAATAGTTGCACTGGATATGTCTTCTAATACATTGTATATTGAAGCTACAGAATTTAGCTTATGCAATTTACTGCAAATGTTCGTCACACACGTTAATTAGAAAAATCCAGTTCTCCTTGTGAGGTCCGTCAGAACCAGATACACCATCTGCATTAGTCAGGGAGGCTCAGTGAAGCTATCGTAACAAACAGCCCTGAGTCTCAGCACCCGCACAGGAGGACTTCATGTTCAGGCTGGACCGGGGGCAGGGCTGGGGGGTCTGCTCGTCACAGGCACTCAGGGCACTTGGCTGAGGGGGTCCTCAGTGTGGGCTTACAATCACTACAGCTGGGAAGGGAAAGTGGGTTCACACACAGGCATTACATACACACATCCCCTCTACTCAACTACAGTGACCAAAACAAGTCACGTGGCCATCCCTAACTCCCAGGGGGTGGGGCAGTAAACTTCAATCAAACACCCCGAAGGAGGAGAACCAAATCATTTGGAGACTTACCTGATGATTATCAGAAAAACTGTGACTTCATTTATAGTCAGCTTGTGTTAATACCTCATCCTGTATGGTTTTCTCTGAATTCAAGATACGGAGACACACAGAGGGTCGTAGCCTTGGACCTTCAGCGGTTCTGCTCTGCCCTGCGGGCCTCCACTTCTCAGCTGGCCTGCAGCGTGTGCTTCTTCCTGGCTGTGCCAACCAGCCTGTCTCCCTTCGGGGTGTGCTCAGCCCCTGTCCTGTCCGAGGACCCCCAGTCCTGCCTTCATCAGCCCAGCGTTGGCCCCGATCCTGCCCTAACCCGGTGACGCTTCCTCCAAATACCAGCGATTTCCAAAGCTTGCATCAGCATCAGCACTCTTTCCCCAGAGGAGCGGATGGGGGCACAGGTGCTCTGACTGAGGGACTCAGGGCTGCTGCAGACCAGGGGCCCCAGCACAGCCCCGAGCTCCTGGAAGCACCTTGAAAGCCACCGCACAACATCAGGATGTTTACACAGACACACTTGGAAAAGCTGGTGCAGCTCCTGTTGGGTCACGTCACTTGGAAGGAACCAGATCACGCTGCATAGCTGGCCCTCGCTGAGCAGAGCTGCCTGCGTCACTTCTGCCCGAGAGCAGGCACGTCGGATCTTGTCATTCGGTCACATCAGGAACCCGGTGGTACTTCAGGCCCTCATTTGGAAGAAAGGATTGTGTCAGCATTTCTCTTCTGAATTCCTATTTTCAATGATTTATAATGAAGCATCTTCTTAAAATGGTTTCAGCTGTTTGAGCTATATGCAGCCAAGAGAATGGATCCTAGGGCTTTTTTAGCACTCCACTAACTATGAAATTGTTTGATTTTTACAAAACATATTTAGCAAATTGTTAAAAGTATTGGCTAAACACAGCATTTCATAAATGAAATGTTGAAGCGATCAAGATGTTGAACTTTAAAATCATCTGCTTTCTCTGAACACTGCCTTTTTATTACAAAGTTCAATAAGAATTTTTAACATAATTTTACACAACATTATAAGCGCACTGCTCCGTGTTGTAAATATCATGCCACTACACATTCTAATTACCTGATTACATTCATTTACATTATATTTGTGATTAAATGTAATTTCGTGCTTATTGAGTGACAGTCCTTGGAAACACTGAGATCCTACTATCCGCTGTGACACATGAGGCCCAGAGCAGCCCAGACCTTGGGCGTCTGCAACAGCAGTTAGCAAATCGCATCCGTTAAATCAGTTTCTCAAATACGTGTGCAGACAGCAAAATTGTGTCAGGAGTTGGCTCGTAATGAGGGATGTGCTAGGACAAAGACCTTTGTTTCTGTGGTTTTGATCTTTTGGGGTCCTGAGTTACATTGTAAAATAAGATACTGCTTTGTCTTAAAAATTAGGAAATTTTGATTTGTGTTACGAGGACAGCTACGTTATGGGAAACAGGCAACGAAAGGCACCTGCCTATATTCAGACCGACTGTTTTTAAATAGTAAGAAGCCTTTCTTCTCTTGGAACATTTTGTAGTCTTTTTCCAAATTCTGTCTCATCTCCTACATCACCATAGCAACCCACCTCCTATGGCAAGCCTGGGGACACTTTCAGATGAGCTAGAAGGGGGAGCCTTAGCCGCGAATTTGGCCTTGAATGACTAATCGTATCTTCCTCTTGTGAACATTTAGCCTCGTGTGACACTTCAGCAGCCAAACATATGCAATAAAAGCCTTCTTGGCGGATCTTGGCTTCCCTTGACATCTTGATACTAAAGATTTGTTTGAGTCCTCCCCTGTGGGTTGCATAGAAAGATCAGGAAAAACCAGAACCACCTGTGTCTTGCATGTGACCCACAGAGGAAGGCAGGTAGAGGCACGGCTGAGAGAAGACAGGCAGACACAGCCGGCAGCCCAGAGCAGGCTTCACCGGAGTGAGGGTCGGGGGAACCTTCCCCCGGCGACCCCAGCCCCTCTCCTCCACATAATTATTTAAATGAAACAAAACGAAAGCTTTCCTCACTGAAAGGAGATGAATGAAAGTACGCACACCTGAGCGTGCATGAGATTTCCCTGCAGGACTCGTTGAAACACAGAGGCCGGGCTGGACCGCCATGGTCTCTGATTCAGTGGGTCGGGGGTGTGGCCCGAGAATGTGCATTTCTAAGAAGCGCCTGGCGAAGCTGCTCTGTGGACCTGGATGGAGCCTCCTCTCCCGGAATCTTCCGGACACATTGTAGCTGGCCTCGGAGCAGCGCTAGTGTCTGGGTCTGAACTCTCCATGCAGCGGCCACGCTACTGCCGCCAGGGTTGGGGCGCCCCCTTTCCACTTTCACTGCCCCCCAGTGGCAGCTTCTAATCTAGAAAGAGCAGCGTGGCCACCACTCATGGGGAAGGGAAGGAGAAGGCATCTCTGTAGACCCGCCTTCCTCCCCAGAAGCTGATTTACAAAACAGCTGCCAGGGATCCCTGGACGTGGGATCAATTCAATTGATCCCACCCACCGCATGTTGACTCAGGGCCTGTGCCACAGGAAAGACTTTTAAAGCCAGATACGACCTTTCCTCACGAACGCACACATTGAAGATTTCCACGACCCACTCCAGGCCCGGAAACTTTCCGCCGTGGCAAAGATTTACACTGGGGGGGGGGATAATATTTTTAAACATAAATCCTTTTATGTAACTATCACAGCTACAGGAGAGGAAATAGTTAGACTTTCCTCACATTTCATTCTGGAATAGAAGTCATCGAATAGCTCTGTACTTCAGCTCAGGCAGGCAAGGTTCTCTTGAACTCAAAGGCATTCTGCCGGAATTCAAAATAAGCAAAAAGGTGTAACCATAAAAATAAGCAGTATTTCTGGAAGCGGGGTGCAGCAGGAGACAGGTGTGACCCCCTATTAGGGAGTCATGAGTACTGTTTTATGTTTTCTACATTTTTGGAAAGGGGCAGAGAAAGCATTCAAAAATGTTATTTTGGAAGCAAGTGATTTGTGATAATATGACTAAAATCACAAATAACTGCTCCTTTACTAACATTGAAATGTCAGCGTCCCATTTCCACGATTACCCCCGCAGCCGTGCTCACACCTCTGGCGTGAGGTGGACCCGGGGTCTGCGGTGTCACCAGGCGTCCATGGCTCCAGTCCGTCCCCTGCAGGTCACTCGGCAGGGCTGTTCCCACCCCGGAGAACGGTGGGGAGACCCAAGAGCGATCACTTCCCATCAAAACAGCTGCTGCTTAAGCCTCCCTGGGTCGCTAAAGTGCACAACCTTGTCCTTCGAGAATGTAATCTTTACTTTTACTGTATTTTCAGGCACGCATGCTTGCTCATTCATTCAGCATTTAACAAATATTTCTGAGCACCCAGCATGTACTAGACACTGCGGATTAAAATATTTAGTAAATCAGCTTTCACGAAGACAGGAGATAAAGAAGGATCTGGACGAAGGCTGCGGTCTCTAAAACATATAACCTCTTAAGGAAGGTGCCTGTGAAGGTAACGGGGGACAGTGGTCCTGGCGGCGGCACCTCACCTTTGTGCCAGGCACTGTTCCGAGCGCTCTGGTTCTGGCGGTGGAACGGCTGGAAGAGGGACCTCGGTCCTCGTCTTCTTTGGAGAACGAATTCAGTAGAAAGACCGAGATTGTGAAATAGAGACAGCGTTTATTAGAGGTGAAGTACGTGTGGGAGAACACGTACTCAGCGTGAGCTGCATGCAGTAGGGGCGGCTTAGGTTGCTTACGTGGGGCCAGTTTCCCAGGTTGTCTCTGGCCACTCATCTCTCTTGTGCCCATATCTGGTCTGACTCAGCGTCCTTCCTGGTGGGTGTGCGCACCTCTCAGCCAAGATGGATTCCAGTGCAAAGGTGTCTGGGAGGTTGGCAGGACATATTATGGGCTGGCGTCTCCTCCCTCCTTTGGTTCCTCCCCTAGACTAAGGGCCTCTTCCGAGCATGCGTAGGGCGGGGAATCCCCGAGACCACAGGAATGAGGAAGTTGTGCTCACTTTGTCTTTCACCTAATCAGGACCCGATGCTCCTGCTGGTACCTTATCTCGAAGTGTCAACAGGAGACCCTTGCAGCTGCTCAGCCTGGGGCCTATCTATCTCCCGCCTCAACTGGACATGTATTTCATGGTACAGTCTTCACAACCCTAGGAAGGAAGGGCTGTGAACGACCCAGGTTGGGGGAATGGAGGGTCAGAGAACTCAAGCAACTTTCCTGAGGTCACACAGACTGATGATCTGACTGGTACTTCACGATACTGTCTGGTCACGTGAGTAATCTACTCACCTCTCTGTGATGCTGACTTCAAATGCGAATTCCTCCTGAGGAATCTTTGCATAAACAGGAGGAACGCTAGGTCCTGGGAGGGATCCAGGCCCTCCTGTCAGTCAGGAATAGCTGCTCTACCTGCAGCTTCTGCTCTCAACATCCCTGGCCTTGGGCTCCCAGGTGGGTCAGGGGAGCGAGGGGAACAGGCCTTCCCTCGGTGGCGGTGCCGAGGCCCCGGGGCCGTTGGGTCCCACGACCTCTGGTGCTGCAGGGCCCGTGGGCACCTCGCTTCCCCTGCTGCTGTCAGGTGATCGCAGCTCCCGCGTCACACAGAACCGTCTGAGACGAGATGCTGACACTTTTGCAGCTAAGCAGGTGCAGGAGGGAAAAAAGGCACTGAGCTTTTTAAGAAGTCAGATGGCATTGTACGGCAAACAGAAGGCAGGCGGCTGATTTCAAAGCCCAAAATCAGATCCTTTTATTTGTGTAGAATATATCAATTTGGAATGCACAATTTGAAATTGCTGGTTATAGAATTTGCTACATTTGATTGTAGTATAATGTTCCAAGGCGGCACCATCCAAATCCCAACCCAGGGGTAACAAGCTCACACTCAGGTTTATTTCTTCTGGAATCATCACCTGGTGTCCCAAGAAGCATGCTTTGTAGGAAATGGTATTTCTGCTCCTGTCCCTTGCACAGGAATAACACCCTTGGGGTGCTTTGTTTTTTGAAACATCTACCTACTTGCCATATGCTGCTTCTTAAGACTCAGAACGGATTTTATTTGTGTTTTCACTTTCTTATTGATTTCTCTTAAACTTCCATGTAAACAAAATAGGGAAAATATTCCTAGATTACAGCATCTGGTTCCAGTTTTAAACCAGTGCCTTAGGCTATGGCCTATCCCCTGGGAAGCAGCGCGGAGCTCAGAGGAGAGAAATGTCTTGCGGTCAAAGCCTCTGGTCGAGGTGCCCCCGTCATGGACCAGCTGCTCGGCTGGTCCCTTCCAGCCTCCACATCCACGGAGGGTGGGCTTTCCTCCCCACAGCCAAGGAAAGCGCTCGCCCAGAGACCACTCACTGGCAGGACGGTGAAGGGGTGGGCTGTCACCCTAGGAGCAGAGGAGGGGCCGTCTCAGGAAAGGCTTGGGGTGGGTGGTCTCAGCACCCAGCAGGAGACCCAGCCCCTGCCAGCAGCCCCAGGTCAGTGTCAGCCCCCAAGCCAAGGGCTCCTGCCGTCTGTCTCCGCCGTGGCAGCCTCTGCGTTGGGACCAGCGCGAGCAGGTGTCGCGCCCGGCGAGCCGCTCCAGCCAAGGCCGGGGCTCACTCTGTTTAACCTCAAATGAAGTGTCTACACCACCCCATGGGCCACACGTGATCCCAGAGCCCATCACAGGGAGGGCGTCCTTCAGCGCAGAGTTTATTTCCATTTCCTTCTGTGTTGCCATTTTTGAATTGACAGGGGCCACCAGGCATAGGAGGCTCTATCTTAGAAAGAAACAAAGAAGCGAAGGAGGAGGGAAGAAGGAAGGAAAGAGGAAGGAAGGAAGGGAGGGAGGAAACGGGGCAGGGGGGAAGAAAATTCTTCTTCGTTAATTATTTCTGTCATTGAAATAAATTAAGGAGAGTAAGGAAAGGTCACGTTGAGTAAGGCATGCAAATTAAAACACCAGCAAGTTGTTTCCCGTTATTTGTAACTTGTGTTATGAACTACAGCCCTACGTGGTGAACAGAGCTCTAAACTCCAAGTCTTTTCCCTCCTTCACCCCTGATTTTCCCCTCGGGCACTTGTCTCTCCTACACATTGATTTTGCTCTCTGAAGCAAACACCATCATATTTTTTACAAACAGAGGAAAATGTGGATTATAAGATCCCTCGGATAGGTCGTAGAATTAAGTGTTCCAGAAGCACTCTTCCCCCTGCATGTGGATACTCCCTGCCGGCTCATATCCTAGGATCATGGCTGTTGACAGCCTCATGCAAATGCCTTCGGCCTTTTTTTTCCTATTTAGTTATTACCCTATCTTATCATTTTTTTAAACAAAAATGGAATCACATTCTTTATCCAGTTTCCCAACTTGATTTTTCGCTTAACAAATCATGTCTTTCTCTGTCAGCACAAATGGATCCACTTTATCCTTTTCAGTAGATGCACATATTTCCTCTTACCAATGGGTTTGTTGTTTATTTTTTAACCAGTGTGTTGCTGAGGGACATTTGAGTTACTTCCAACTTTTTTTTGCAATGAGTCCTTTGCAATTGTTACAAACAGCGCCGCGGTGAGCATCCTCCGAGGGCAGGACCCGCGTAGAGTGTCTGTAGCGTGAACGCCTAGGAGTGAAAATGAGAAGGAGTGTTAACAGTGAAAATAATGTCCCAACCTGCCCTTCGCCGTCTTGAGTCCCGTCCTTTAAGGAGGCGTTTCCATGTCTTCAGTCCTGGAAGTGTGGCCGGGACCTCATCAGACCCACTAAGGTTCCCTTGGCTCCCGAGCTGAGCTCAGTGTCTGCATGTCGTGGAAATGGGCGCTGGTCCAGCCCTGAGTCTTACAGACAAGCGAGGCAGGCCGGACGCCCCAGTCGCCAGCTCTAGCCCATCTTGGCCTCTTCCCTGGGGACAAGAGGGAGGAGAGGGAGTGGTGAGAAGTACATTCTAAACTTTCCTTAATTCCACCAATTTCCGCTCACTTTCCCTGAGCTGTGTGTTTGGCGGATTTAACTGGACGCCCCGAGTCAGCACGTTGGCCGGTGACCGGGGCTGGCCCGGCTCGGTCTGCGGAGCAATCACCCCCGAATCTCTGTCATTAGCTCCCGACCCGCCCTGGGGGGGCAAGGGAGGCCCCTCTCCGGCCGCGTGGCACCTCCTGGGCCGCGGGCTCCCAGGCCCAGGGCCCTGTGCAAGGTCAGGCGAGCGCCCCTGGAAGCAGGCCCAGGAATCCCGCACGTTTGTAAGGTGCCTCCCTCGCAGGGTCCTTGTGGAGCCCAGATGAATTAGATGGATTCATATCTACACATTCCTTAGGAAGGACCTTGCACACAGTGAGTGCTACAGAGGTATCTGCTAAATAAGGAAATAAGAGGAAAGCCCTTTCACATGCTTTTTACAATTCGCAATGCCAGACCCTATTATTCATTTTTAAAGTGGGTTGTATTTGTTCTCTTTTTTTTTTTTTTGACATCCTCCATCCCCAGTCATTTCAGTGAGTATTTCACAGGTGTATTAGGTTTAATGCACAATAAAATTTGGGTTAACCAGAATGATATGCCTGAAAAAACTGTAATTTTAGATGGGGAAAAGGATTGATTTTTTTATCGGGGAAATTGACTTTTAGCATTGATAGATCAGTAGGAAGCGAATGAGATGATGGTAGGGATTTATGCATCACAATTTGTAGAGAGAACAGTACAATAAAACTCACATGCCATTCGTCTAGCTCCTACAGTTATTCATATTTTGCGGTTGTGTTTCATCTTCCTTCTCCCGCTACAATTGTTTTCTAGTGTATTTCACAGGAGAGCTTTTCAGTTTTTTTTTTAAATATATTTATTTATTTATTTAATTTTTGGCTGCGTTGGGTCTTTGTTGCTGCGTGTGGGCTTTCTCAAGTTGCAGCGAGCGGGGGCTACTCTTTGTTGTGGTGCGTGGGATTCTCATTGTGGTGGCTTCTCTTGTTGTGGAACACAGGCTCTAGGCGTGCGGGCTTCAGTAGTTGCATCATGCAGGCTCAGTAGTTGTGGCTCGCGGGCTCTAGAGCGCAGGCTCAGTAGTTGTGGCGCACGGGCTTAGTTGCTCCGCGGCACGTGGGATCTTCCCAAAGCAGGGCTCGAACCTGTGTCCCCGGAATTGGCAGGCAGATTCTTAACCACTGCGCCACCAGGGAAGTCCCCACAGGAGAGCTTTTCAAACTAGAGTGTCCGTGCAGAACGCCCGGGGATGTCATGATGCAGGTGCCACTTCGGCGGGCCTGGGGGAGGCCTGGGACTCTGCATTTCTCACGAGATCCCAGGCGACACCCGCACTGCTGGGCCAGGCCGCACTTGGAGCAGCAAGATTTTAAAACAACACCTGGCCACCACATCCATTGTAGACACCAGGCATTTACTTTTTCTAAGTATAAAGGAAAATATAGCGGTATCTTCTACCTCATATACATACACTCATTTTATATATATATATATATATATATATACACACACAGATATACAGGCATTTGTAGCATTTTATAATGAGAATTAACTTCCAGGGCAGTGACTCACAGAATTGCAAAATCCAGAATCGGCAAAGAAAGATCAAATGGTGTATCCTTTTCTATACTCACAAAGGCAGAAGAATATTCTCACACATTTCACGAAGACTTCTAATAGTGTTTCTCAAAACCAAAATTCATATTCGGGTTAAGTGTATTGATCAGGAAAAAGTGTAAAATCTGCCCCAGATACACCATTTTCCCAAGCACTTCTGTTCATTAGGGTTTACTGCCCAGACGGGGCCTCAGGGCCTGGGACCCGCGTGCCCGTAGCCCACGTCGCTGGAGCGCACCTGCCCTGGAGCTCACCCCACCTGCTACCCGCCCTCACTTCTCCTGCGGTGCTACCCACGGGGTCAGCTTGTATTTCCCACCCTGGCAGGGATTTTAGCTGGAACTGAAAGGAACGAGTTTATTTTAATGGTCATAAATTTATTCTAATCTGTACTAGGAAAAAAATCCAAACAAACAATCATACCCGTGATTTCAGGAGTATCATGTCTTAACTAAATACAGAAAAGTGACCCAGTTTGAAGTCGCAGACAAATATTAAGTGAATGGCAGTACAGATGGTCTGGGGCTGTGGTCAGAACTGCAGGTGGTAATCCAGTGGCGGGGTCGAGGGACACAGCCCCTGCGTTCTCGAAGCTTCTGGACACACGGTGCACACGCCACGCTCCCTCGAGCGTGCACACACGCACGCACACGGTCTCTTCTGTCACCTCAAATGGCTTCAGAGCCACAAATGGCTGTGGTGCTTGTTTGGATGATCAGGTAGCTGAGAGCTAACCCTGAGCGCCCTTTTTCTTTCAAGGACTGATGCAAATCTTTGCAAAATAATTTATCATATACATGTTTATTAATAGGATTTTTTTCTGATTGTAGAACTAGGATATGCTTGTTGCCCAGGGGGAAAAAACAGACAGACATATATACCTGGTGAAAAAGAGAAATTCACAACAATAGCCCCCCAGGAAGTACGTTAATTCTGTTTCTCTTTTCCTCTCTTCTTTCTCTCCACACACACACACACACACACATACACACACACACACGTTCTGTGTGATCTCTGGGTCTCTACGGCCCGTCCTCTGTCCAGCTCTGATCAGTGCGAATTCAGTTTCCCCTCCGCTGCGTGGCTCGAGTTTTCGGTCTCGGTGGTGTGTTAACCGTGAAGTGCGCGCTTCACGGCTGGCTCCGCGCGGGCAGTGACAGGTGACAGCCGCCTCGCTTCCTCCCAGCCTGTGCCCCCCCCCACTCGTGCACAGACAGCGCGGGAGGGGGGCAGCCGTGCCGCTTCCTGGTGTCCCAGTGAGAAACCCACGGGCCCTTTTCCAGAAACGGAAATTCAAAGAGGGAATTGGCCCGCGGAGACGGGGGAGCGGCGAAGAACTCCACAGCGGTGAGGATGGAAGTGAAGTTCAGACTGAGCGTAAACAAGGCCTCAGGCGACAGCAGCCCCGCGGGGACGTGGACACCGCGCTGCTCGGGACACTTGGGACGCGCGGCCGCGGGAGCGCAGGGACGCCGCTCACGGACACGAGTGAGCAGAGTGGTTGTGACGGAACGGGGGACGCTGGCCCAGGGGAAGCGACGCCAGCAAAGCGCTTCACGGCAGGGAACCCCAGAGGCACCTCGTGGCATTGACAGTGCGGAGAACAGAGTGCTGGAAGCAAACTTAGGAAGGAGCGTAACAGTTCTCCAAGGCAGGGAAAAATGTGCTCACCACGATGTGAAGTTATACAGCGAGGAAAAGGCAAGCACCGTTCCAGCTACTCTTTTTTTTTTTTTTTTTTTTAGTTTGGAATATATTCCTCACTCTTGAGAGGAAATTATGCTCCTTTTTTTAAAAAAAATTGTTTATTTATTTATTTATTTATGGCTGTGTTGGGTCTTCGTTTCTGCGCGAGGGCCTTCTCCAGTTGCGGCGAGCGGGGGCCACTCTTCATCGCGGTGCGCGGGCCTCTCACTGTCGCGGCCTCTCTTGTTGCGGAGCACAGGCTCCAGACGCGCAGGCTCAGTAGTTGTGGCTCACGGGCTTAGTTGCTCCGCGGCACGTGGGATCTTCCCAGACCAGGGCTCGAACCCGTGTGCCCTGCATTGGCAGGCAGATTCTCAACCACTGCGCCACCAGGGAAGCCCCCCAACTACTCTTGATAAAAGTTTCACAAAGGATTAAAACACTTTAAATTCTCAGTGTTTCTATTGTTTTAAATTATAGCACATGGAATAAATATTAGTTAAATATTAGAAAACTCTTACTGTTTTTCATTTCCTGTGTATTTATAACTGACGGTAAGAGAGTTTTTAATGGTTTGACAAGAATTTTTAATGGCCACTGAGCAAGTGCAGTTTCCCCCAGTTGATTTCGAGGATCGCTTTTCCTGGTTTCAGCTTCCGTGGTGGTCGTCGTGCCCCTGCTCCACTGAGCAGGCGAGGGCTTGCCTGGTAGCCGAACATGGAGTATTCAGGACGGACCTAGAGATGCTCGTCCTAAGTGAAGTGAGTCAGACAGAGAAAGACAAATGCCATATGGTGTCCCTTACATGTGGAATCTGAAATAGGACACAGGGCTTCCCTGGTGGCGCAGTGGTTGAGAATCTGCCTGCTAATGCAGGGGACACGGGTTCGAGCCCTGGTCTGGGAAGATCCCACATGCCGCGGAGCACCTAAGCCCCCGTGAGCCACAACTACTGAGCCTGCGCGTCTGGAGCCTGTGCTCCGCAACAAGAGAGGCCGTGACAGTGAGAGGCCCGCGCACCGCGATGAGTAGTGGTCCCCGCTCGCCACAACTAGAGAAAGCCCTCGCGCAGAAACGAAGACCCAACACAGCCATAAATAAATAAATAAGTTAATTAAAATAGGACACAAATGAACTTATTTACAATACAGAAATAGACTCGCAGACAAAGAGAACAAACTAATGGTTACCGAAGGGGAAAGGGGGAGGGGAATAAATTAGGAGTTTGAGATTAACATATACACAGTACTATATATGAAATGGGTAATCAACAAGGATCTACTGTATAGCACAGGGAACTATGTTCAAAATCTTATAATAACCTATAATGGAAAAGAATCTAAAAAAGTATATATATTTATATATATATATATATGAACAACACTGAATCACTCTGCTGTATCCCTGAAACCAACACAACATGGAAAATCAACTATTTTTGAATTTAAAAAAATATATCTTTGGGGACCAAAAAAAAAGTCTTCTCCCAATCCGCCCTCGGCCACCAGCCCCTCCCTGGGGGCAGCCATATTTGCACTGTGCTGTTGAAAAAATAACGGAAGGCAACTTGCTTCCCTAAAATAAGTCCCATAGTGCCCTAGCGTCATCCTTTTTGTTGTAAGTCAACCTACCAACCTACGAGTCACCAGAGTGTGTATGGGGTTTATTGACGTGCAGTGTGTGTGCAGCGGCCGGTGAGTAGACCCAGCCACGGCGCCTCATGCCTGTCTTCACCTCAGCAGCACCCCCATCCTGGGACCGATAAAGAATCTCTTCCCCTTTATTCCGCCCGCTACTCTCTGGGTGTGCGTCTGCTTGCTCACCTCACAGAGGCATATTTGCTGGACCTGCTCAGAGTTCCGTTTGTTTTTCCGGGTTGTACCCAGCGCACCGGAGCGTCGAATGGAGTAAAGATTAGAGGCTGCTCCCACTGTATGTGGACCATGCACGCACCATCGTGTGTATTTGCATTTGCTTTTTAAAAAATAATCAGAGCTATTTATTGCTCAGAGAATCCTGGCTGCAGACTAAGGAAGATGCATGAAAGGAAAACTGGGCAGAGGACGGAGGTGCCCCGCAGCAAGCCTCACGCCCCACGGCCAGCCCCGCCGGGCCCTCAGGAGGACTTGAGGAGGAGTTTCCACCAGGAGTTTCCACCAGGAAACCTACAACTAAGGCCCCTACAAAACATGGGACATGCTCACCTTTTTAGAAAAGAGTTTTCCCATCTCTTCTTTTTTTCCTTTGTGTATTCCCAGCGTCATCGTCTTCCCTCACGAGGGCCACAAGCCTCACAGTAACGACTGCAGGGTCTGTTTCTAACCCAGCTCACTTCAGACGAGGTTTTACCCTTTTTAAATGGTCTGATGTGAAGGAAAATGTGATAAAATTGCCGGGATTTCAAAAGGCAGAGCCTAGAGGAGGCGATCACGTGAATGAGTCGGATCCTGAGACGGCTTCATTCACGAGCGGATTCAACAAGTACCCAGTACACCGCGGATGTCCCGTATTATCATCGCTCAGTTTAGATAAGTGTCAGAGGGTCGGGCAGTTTTCAGAACAATCTGTGAGTCTCAGAGAAGACGAAGCGAGAGAGGATGGAAGTGACCTCATTACAGCAAACACGGGAGGTCTGCCCGCGCCACGGCTGCTAACGCCGAGATCTCCCCTGCCCTCAGCCAGCACCGCCCGGGGACAGCTGGGCCAAATCCTGGCACTGATTTCTGCCGTTGTCCCAGTCCTTCCACCGGCATGTCACCGGGAGCTTCCTCCAGGGTCCCCTCCACGGCTGGCTTCGCGACCATCTCTGGTGACGCTGCAGAGGGCGTGAGTGCCACCACACCGCTCACTCCTCCAGGCTGTGGGGAGCCCCCCCAGCTCCCCATCAGCCCAGGGATCTGCGGGGCCCTGGGCGTCTTGGCGTTTCAAGAGGAGAGAACCTGGAGAAACCGAAGAGTATCGGAAGTGAAACTGCAGTCATCGTCAGTTCTTATTTTGAAATAACTTGCAAACCTGTAGCCTCTTGGAAGCTGTCCTCTGGGGAATGGAAACAGATCCCCTGGGAGGCGGGACCTGTGTTCCAGCCTGAGGTTGTGGGCAGCTGAATCATGCCCCCATGAAGCTATGGAAGTGCTCACCCCCAGCACTTGGGAAGGTGACCTTATTTGGAATCGAGCGACAGCAGACGGTCAAGTTGAGGTCATCCATCAGTCCATTATGACGGGGTGTCCTTATAAATCCTAATCCTAATCCGTTATGCTTGGAGTCCTCAGAGAAAGAGGAAGTTTGGACACAGTTGCACACAGGGAGAACGCCAGCTATAGATAGAGGCAGAGACAGGTGATGCTTCTACAAGGATCTACAGGATCTTTGGGAACCACCAGGAGCCGGCGGAGAGGCCTGGAGCAGACCCTCCTCGGAAAGAACAAGTCTGCGGACACCTTGATCTCGGACTTCCGCCTCCAGGCTGAGATAATAAATTCCTTTTGTTTTAATCGGCCCTGTTTTTGGTGCTCTGTTGCGGCAGCCCAAGCAAAGTAACACACCTGTGCTGCCAACCATCTGGAGGACAGAGGTGACCCTCATCAAGCCACACGAGTCTTGTCTTGCTTTTATTATCTTTAAAAATAAGAGGAGTTTTTACACACTATATATAAAATAGGTAAACTACTGTATAGAGCACAGGGAACTGTAGTCAATATCTTATAATAACCTATAATGGAAAAGAATCTGAAAAAGAATAGATATGTATATATATATATAGCTGAATCACGTTGCTGTACACTTGAAAGTAACACAACATTGTAAATTAACTATACTTCAATAAAATTTATTTTAAGTAAGAGGAGTTGGATAGATCAGGGATTTCAAGGGGGATCACACTTTGAAGCCCAGCATGTAAAACAGATAACAGTGCAGGGGGCGGGGAAACAGCTGTCCGCCTGCATCACCCTGGTCCTTGGAGCATCTCTGAGAACCCAGGTTGGACACCACCTGCCCTCCTCACCTTGGGTCCCTGGGCAGCTCTAGACCATCTAGCAGTGAGTAACCATCCAAGTGCATCACAGCGCAGAGCGCTGTCGGGGTGACATACGTGCTTGACGACTAGCTGGCGTTTAAAAGGTTTTCCGTATCGCAGGTTTTGCCGTTTTGTGATTGGGTGCATCTGTGTAAGAGGGATGAAACCGTTGCCATCTTTCTGGTTTACTTGAGTCAGTTCGCAGACCCTCCAAGCCCTGGCAGATTTGACTATGTCTGTAGCCACTCTCCTCACCTGACCCCAGGTAAGGTAGACAGGACCAGCCGGGGCGGCCGTCTGGGGGGGGACGGGCGTGGGGTCCTGACTGGCCCTCGGCTCCTTGGCCATCAACAGCCTTGGCAAGAGCAGGCTTTATTGGAAAGAGTCTTCTGGAAATCACTTTGTAGCCACTTTCCATGGCTCCGGGTTTCCACTTCAGTCCGTCCTCCGCGATCTTGTTGAGAAGAGGTGTGAACGGGGACGCTTAGCACAACCATGGGCAGCGCCCCACCGCGAGAACGCGGCTGCTTCTCCTCGGACACGAGCGATTAGAATGTTGCCTGTGCTTTCTCAGACCACGTGGCTGAGTGTTTCTAACGTAGCGGGGTTGAGAACAAGGCAGCGTTACATCGCGAACCACTGCTAAAGATTCTTTCCGACACTGCAAAAGGAACAGCGGCCCCTCGAGCCTGCATTATTCCAGTGTTTGCTGCGTGGAAGTCATAATAATTGCATTTTATTGGAAAACATTGCACCATGTCCCACTGGCCAGCCCTTCTCGGGTGACATGCAAATGTATCTGCTTCAAATAAGCCTGGAATTCAGAAATCCAAATTTGCAAAAAAGTTCAGTGGGGGAGAGGAGTGGTTATACCTTTCAGTATGTAAATGTTTCCCACCACTTTTCTTTAAAGAGTAAGCTCCTCCTTGTGCATTTAACGTGGGATTTTTAAAAATCTGAAAGGAACACGTGTGTATAAATTTTCATATAAGTTGTCATCTGCCCACCTCCGCATGTCGTAAATTCCGCAGTAGGAGCTAAGTTATCGGTCCCTGTGGTGCAAGGCTGTTACGTTCCGGCACTGAGAGCTTGGTGATTAGCAGGCCGGTCTGTAACTGGAGCGGTCCACACGCTGGGGGACCAGGCACGGCAGGAACGAGAGGGGCAGTGGCGGCGCCAGGAGACAGCCCGTAAGGTGGTGTGAGCCGTGAGGTCACCAGGGAGGCTGATGAGTCAGCCTGAGGGATGACACCCAGGTTTACGGGGAAGGGCACACGGGAGCCGCATCTTACAGGGCTGAGTCGGTCACTGGGCGTGAAGAGCCTTTCCTAGAAAGGGGAACGTCCTGATCAAAGCTCGGCGACCTTCAGAGAGGGTCAGGAAGACTCGGAACGAGAGTGGTCCAGAGGGCAGAGGGGTGGAGGGTCTCCAGCGCCGAGGCAGAGAGATGGGGTTCTCCGGTCTCCTTACCAGCCGAGGCTTTCCTCCACAAGCCCCCGGAGCTCTGCCCAGGGCTGTCTCTGGCAGCGAGACGGTGTCCACTACTCAGAGCAGACCGACACCCCAGATGATCCCCCGTACGCAGGGGACAAGCACCCTACCCGCTCAGCCTTCGGGTGGGACAGCTCTGAGGGCACCCAGCCACCTCCCGGGGCCCTCGAGGACCAAGCCCCCCTGCTCACGGGCACAGAGCCGGCTCCCTTCTCTTCCCCCACGGTGCCCTCCGCTGCCTGCTCTGCGTCCCCTGGGTCACCTCCCCAGTGACGCCTGCACTCAGCCTGTCCCTGGATCAGCCTCGGGAGGGACCCAACCTGAAGCGGCGCCGCCTTGGTTTTGGCTCAAGGGCGGCCACTGAGGATCACAGAGCAAGGATGCAATGCGCCAGGACCGCTGTTTCAGGAAGATCCACCTTTCCAGCCACGATGTGGGAGGGGGAGGAGCTGGGAGGGGGGAGAGCGTGTGGAACCGAGGCAACAGAGGAGGGAACCGAAGAGGAGCAGGGAGGGCGAGATGGCCGCCCGAAGGCCCCTCACCACCTCCAGGGCCAGTGAGCTCTGCGCTCGGGAGGGGCAGATGGCGGTGCCTGAGTCCCCGGAGATGGCGGTGGTGCGGGTGTGGGCTAACGGGGGGCTCCTGGTTGCCCTTCCCAGCCCAGTGGAGTCCAGCCAGCTGTGCGGGCGGAGAGGGGTCCAGCGGGCAGCAGCGTGGCGTCAGCCAGCTCAGCAAGTGGCCTGGAGAGCTTCAGAAGCTCTGAGGGATTCTGGAGGTGACCAGGGTGAAATGAAAGGAAATAAACAGCCACTCCCGCGTAGTGTGGTTTACGCCCTAAGAGGAAGGTGAGGCTGGTGCCTGGGCCAGAGGGGCCTGGACGACACCCACGTGACCCGTGCATTTGAACTACAGACGCCCTCAAGGTAAACTGCATTTTCGCTGGGAATCAGCCACATTTCTCTGCGTAGTTTTCTTGGAGTTCTTCCTCTTTCGATGCCCCTTTCACCAAGAAGAAGGCAGGACAGAGTCTGTGGCCCCCAGCGCCCCGCTCATAAGAGGAAGGCTGCAAAGCCGGGGTCCCTGCCCCTCTGGTCCCCACGGGCCTCGCCGTCCTGCCCACCCGCGCAAAGGCAAAGCCCTTCTCCCGGGAAAGCGAGGGGGGCAAAAGGACCTGGCGTGCTCAGCGGCGCGGGGTGGGCACCAGCCCTGGGACGGGGGCTTCAGAACTGACGCAGACCAGGGTCCAGACAGACATGGGCACTGAAGGCCACCTGATCTGTTCAGCCTCTTCGTGGCCCCCCTTTTACAAGAGCTTGTGACTGTGGGATGGAATGAGGACACTCAACGTGCAGTCAATTCATCAATTAAACTGAGTATTTCCAATACTCGGGGTCGTTCCTCCCAACATCAGTTCCCGCTGGAACATTCTCGGGACACACCAAGGATGTTCCTAGTTTTGATTTGTTCCTGTTTTCAAATCCCTGATGTCATTGTGGGGAGTTACTCATTCTTTACTCGTTTAATAGCTATTGATCGCATGTCTGGACGAACAGATGAAACAGTAAGCAAAGCAGACGCCCTGCCCTCCCGCGGGGACTGGGGGCCAGAGCCAAATACACAAAAAACCCATAATAGAGGCCAGGACGGGAGCGCCAAGAAGAAAACCAAAGCAGGGAAGGGGACAGGCCATGAGCGAGGTGACATTAGAGAGGGGACGGGAAGAAATGGGAGCCCCCGGCAGGAGGAGAAGCCAGGACGGCAGTGAGGGCCCGAAACCACTCGGGGGCTTTTTGTTCATGCTTTATTTTGTTTTTCTGTGGTTTGACTCTTTCTCCAAGAAGCACTTGGCCATAATTTTCAAGTGTATGAGCCCCAGTTCTTAAGGTTTGAGTGTGGGTGTTGCTTTGCAGCTTGGGGAGGGACGGCTGAGGTGGCAGTTACGGGGGCTGGTTGCACAGGAACAGAAGGCGGCTCCACTGCCCAGGTGAGCGTGCCCACGCGGCTGCCACCTGGATGGCACCTGGTGTCACCGCGTCCGGGTCGCCGGCCCTGAAGTAGCTCACAATTTAACTGTTTCTGTTTCCGGGTCAGTTTAAAAAATTAGTAATGCTCTTACAGAAACAATTAAGAAATAACTTGTTAGTGGAAACGCACGTGATTGTGGCTCAGGCAATTCAAGAACGTTTCACCTGAGGATCCACGCGCACGTGTCGTCCTGCACTTTCGGAAAAGGTCCTTGATTCTTTCCGTCTTTCTCAGTACTGTGAAACTGACTGACAAGACCGAATGCATCCTCAGGGAGCTCTGCGTGTGATTCAGGATCAAAATCTCGCCCTGAAGAAGAAAGCGCTGCTGATAGAAAGCTCCCCGCCGCCCCCCAGGGAGATTGAGGAGGGGTGGAAGGGAGGCTGGCAGTTACCCCTGTGCTTGAGTGTGTGCGGCTCGGTGTCACGGGGCTCCCGGTGCTGTGGGAGCAGAGATACCTGCGGCCGAGTTCTGATTCCTGCTTCGTGAGCTTTGGGCAGGTCCCCCGACCTCAGGGCCTTTGCACCTGCCTCTCCCTCTGCCCGTAGCACCGTTTCCCAGACGCCCACCAGGCC
Source organism: Balaenoptera ricei (assembly GCF_028023285.1). Lineage (NCBI taxonomy): Eukaryota > Metazoa > Chordata > Mammalia > Artiodactyla > Balaenopteridae > Balaenoptera > Balaenoptera ricei. The sequence goes on from NC_082656.1 coordinate 82,690,116, forward strand.
CGACACCCTCGTCTTGGGGGGGCCTTTCTGATGACCTCCAGTTAGATTGGAACACACACCCCCAGGCTTCCCTGCCTGGTTTTCCGGTGTAGCCGTTCTCAGCATCTGTCATTCTGTATCATGCCCATTGAGCTCTCCCTCCGGGAGAACAGGAACCTGCCTATCTGGTCACTAGAGCATCCAGGGCTGTGCTGACGGTACTCAGCCCCAGCACAGCAGGGACACCAACTAGTGAGTGTGGTCCTGCCTGTGTGCCTCTGGCTTGGTTGGCTCAGAAAAAGCAACTGGGGGTGACTGGGGCTGGGTGCACGGGTGGGCAGAACCAAGGTGCTGCTTCCTTCTCCAAGGCCCTCGCGGGCTCTGGATGACACAATATGTGTGTCTCGTCTTAAGGGGCCGGTGGCCCAGACACACCCCCAAGATTCCAAGACAGATCCCAGATCCCTCATCCCATGATAACCTGTAACAATCAACATATCAAGTATTGAAAGGTAGGGCTTCAGAGCCAAGCCTTTCTACAGCTCAGATAGGAAGGTCTGGCCTTGGTCTGGAGGACATCTGAGCCTTTTCTGGAAGGAAGTAACAGAAAACCCTCAGGCCACTGGGCCCAGACTGCAAACAATTAAGAACCAATTCCCTTTTTATTTTGCGGTAAAATATGCATAACATAAAACGTGTAGGTAACCATTTTTAAGTGTATGATTCAGTGACATTAAGTACATTAACATTATAGTTGACCCTTGAACAATGTGGGTTTAAGCTGCATGTGTCCACTTACACGCAGATTTTTTTCAAAAGTAGACGCTACAGCCCCACGCGTTTGGGGCTGGGTTGAATCTGCAGGTGTGGAACCACGTATATAGAGGAACCGTGTACACGGAGTTATACTGGCATTATACTGGGATTTTCTACCGTGCAGAAGGTTGGCGCCCCAATCCCCCGTGTGGGTGGGTCAAGGGTCAACTGTACTGTGCAGCCATCAACACCATCTCCAGAACTTTTCCATCCTCCCAAACTGAAACTCTGCATCCACTCAACGCTAACTCCCCAGCGCCTGGGACCCACCATCCACTTTTTGTCTCTATGAATTTGACGACTCTAGGTCCCTCATAGAAGTGGACTCAGGTAGTATTTGTCCTTCTGCAACTGGCTTATTCCATTGAGCATCCTGTCCTCAAGGCTCACCCATGTGGTAGCAGGTGTCGGGATCTCCGTCCTTTCTAAGGCTGAGTAGTACCCCCACTGCATGGATGGACCACATTGTGCTTATCCATCATCTGTTGATGGACACGGGCTGCTTCCACCTTTTGGCTGGAGTGAGTTTGCTGCTGGGCATGTGGGTGTGCAGACATGAGACGATTCCCTTGTGCAGCCCATGTGCTTTTGAAGCTGGACGTGGGTATTAAGCCTTTCGTGTAATTACCGGGGGGCGTGTTCAACCCCTCCAGCCCCCAGGCTTGGCGGTTGCATTGCCGTAGGGAGCCCGTTATTTTTAACAGATCTCAGAGGACTCACGAGCAAGTCCACGGCCGGGAGTTTGGAAATGCAGGTCTCCGAGAACGGGAGGAGGCGCTGGGGTTGCCGGCGTCTGGGCAAAGCCCCGGTTCTTTGCATCACCACGGCAGACGGGCATCGGGCCAGAGCCTCTACGGGACGTCCATTTGGGACGACAAGATGGAACCCAAGCTCTGAACCTCCCCAGAGGGTGGGCCGGGCAGGGACGGAGGGTGGGCTGGCTTTGTTTCTGGGGCGGTTCCCTCCCCTCCTGAAAGGCACCTCCGTCTGCCTGTGGGCTCCTTGGCCTCCTGTGACTCCCAGGACCCGGACGGAGGGTTGCTGTTCCTGAGGCCTTTATCTTCATCGCTGGGCTGGGCTTTTTCTAGACTCAGCCGTGATCTCGGCTTCCTGACGACGTTATCCATTACACTGTCAGCCTGCGGGGCGCCTCGGGGCAGCACCAGTGTCAGCAGAAGGTGAGGAAGGAAATCAGGCTCCATCGAGAGCTAATTACCCTGCCTCACAGTTAATTAAACGCTTGTTAGGAGCAGCAGGGTAGATCCTAATTAAACTTGTCTAATCACAGCCCCCTGACATTCCCGGACACCGGCATCCCTACGGGGCTTAAATCATTCTCCCGAGGGCAATAATACCTGTCGGGTCTCGGCGGCGGGGCGAGCGCAGGGACGCTCGGGCCTCCGTGTTTTCTGCGCTCATTTCCCACATAGCGAGCGCTTCGCGTGTGTTTAATTTACACACGTTTCGACTGGGGGGACCCCAGATTGCCCTGATGATGTTGTCGTTTTCCCCTCTTTCCAAGAGGGAAAGAAAAGGAACAGAAAGTAACGGACGTGCCGCGGAAGCGGTCAGCAGCGTCATTTTGTATGATTTGGGTAATGATCATGATTAATGCTTGTTGATCGTTATATCTCTTGTGTTATGTAAATAAAGCTGTGGCCTTCTCCTTCCAATTCCAATTCCATTTGGAAGCGTGGAGGGAGGGCAGGGCGGCCCTGCCAGCCTGCAGGCGCCTGTGCAGCCTCCCCGCGGCTCCGGCCCCGCCTCCTGCCCCTGGCACTGGGGCGGTGCCAGCGCCCCCGGGAAGCGGGACCCCCCCGGCCCCCCCCCCCCCCCCCCCGCTGCAGTGAGCCGTCATGGGGTGAGCGGAGGACGGAGAGGAGGCTGCAGGCCCCAAACCATGAGCAGAAAAGGCTGGACTTAGGATTTCCCTGGCGGTCCAGCGGCTAAGACTCCGCGCTTCCATTGCAGGGGGCACGAGTTCGATCCCTGGTCGGGGAACCAAGATCCCGCAAGCCGTGCGGTGCCGCCAAAAAAAGAAAAGGAGAAAAAAAGAAAGGGTGCGTTTTCCGGTTCTCTTTAAGCCTGAGTGGGCAAAAGAGGACAAGGTGGGCGCAGTCCGTGGCCGCGTACCTGGTGGAGGTCTGGAAAAGGCCAGAGAAGGAGCCCCGGATCTCCAGGCCCTCTGGGCCCTGGGGATTCAAAGTGGTCGTGTTCAGAAACAGAACTGCAGTGCCACGGAGGCGGTTCAGATAAACGCACGTTCTTTCTCAGCCTAGGAGGGTTTGGGGCTGCTTCTTCTCTTGCTAAGAAGCATGAATGCCTGCACAATTTTAATGCCCATGAAAAAGAAACCCTGACGTCCGGCCAGGTTCTGCGGTTCAGCCGATGGGTCGTGGCGCCATTTGTGTGACGGGATGATCGTCAGTGTCCTGGCTGGGCCTCTGGAAAGAAAGATGTCGGTGACGGATCCCTGATTTCTGCTGGAGCTAGTCCTCGCCAGGAACCCCGGGCGGCGTGTCCGGCGCCAGCGGTCGGTGCTGCAGGCCGAGTCCAGGTGAAACCAGCCACTTGGGTTACAAGCGAGCACACACACCCGTCCTCCAGAAACCCAGACTCGGGGAGGGAGGAAGCGGTGCTAATTTGTTTTGGTTCTGTAAATAGAGCCGCAGTTTGACCCAGGAAAGCTGTGCCCCAGACCTGCTCCTCCTTTGGAGACCCAGTAATGAAAGCGTTAAATCAAGCCGCCCCTTCTTATTGTTCACCTTCTCACCAAATAGCATGAATTAATGAAAAGATGTAAGCACTCAGATCTTTTCTGGCAAGAATTCTTGTTGAAATAATCAGTTAACCTTGGAAGATCAAACTGACGGGCCGTAAGTGCAAAGTTATTTAAGATGCCAGATTATCTAGCCAGATGACTCCATCTGTTGCAAGAAAGCAGTAAGAATGTTTTTGAGAAATTTCAAGGCTTCAGAAAGATTTAATGTTATTTCCCCGCAGAATTAATCCGCCCATTAGAACATACTTTAACCTCTTACGAGTAATATCCTGGGATAACTTTAATTTACCTCTTTCCTTTATTCATACAGTGGAAATGATCTAAAGACAGCAAACAGATAAATTAGTTTCAAGCTTTTGCTTTCATTTATTTTCAAATGGGGTTTTTTGTAAAAAAAAAAAAATTACATGAAATCTCAATTTGCATCAGATATTCTAAATTCGTCAAAGCACCATTTGGATGCCCTTTATTTTGCAGTACTGCTTACACTTGGTGTTGTAGAAGCAAGATAAGAACATTTCATTCAGGAATGCTTATACGATGAAAACTATCTTAACAACTGGCTAGTCTGATTGTTTTTGCAGAAAATAAGTGTACACCGCCTGGGGGAAAATACTCCCTGAGAAGTGGTGTCAGTGGGTGCACGTGGCACACGGCCGCGCTTGGCCACGTCGTGCTGCATCCACTGAGGAAGTGCCGGCCATCAGACACGAGGCAGAGATGGTTTTCTTTTGGTGCCACACTTGTAAAGTGATGTTAGGAGCAGCCGGTTTTTCCATGGTGTTTATCTTACCCCACTTTCAAAGTCATTCACAAGATGTGAGTATTGCTATAATTTGGAACAGCAACTGTGCAGAAGAGAGTATAATTCAGACTCGGCGTTCCCCGACCCTGGCTAGCTCCATGACAGTTTTTGTTTCCTATGAAAGCCGCCTGCTTATTGGTAATTCCTTTAAATAAAGGAATTATTTTCCTAAGCAATTTGTTTTGATTGTGTTACGTTCTAGCTCGTCCTCCTCGGCTGTGATGAAAGAAAAGCTAATCTGCTGGTTTACTATCTTGCCACACATAAAAGACAAGTGGAGGATGGAATTTTCGAAAAGCGAAACTCCTAATTTTTGTGACAAAATGTGAATGAAAATGATGAACTTATTCATAAAAGATGAGGATTTTGAAGTGAATGATTTATGGGTATAAGCATTAAAATATATTAATTTAGTGTGGAGGCAGCAGATGTAAGTGTTACTTGGTAGCTGAGCGCAAAGGACGCACACGAGTGTCCTGAGGTGCAGACAACGCCCTGAGCCAGTCACGGTGTGGAGCCCGCGTGGGTCTAAGAGCTCTGGGAGGGAGCGATCCAGTGGGGCTTGCGATCCGGTTGGGGGCGGCACCGACCAGCACAGCCCAGTGTATTCATCCATCTGACGGCGCCGAGTCTGTGGGTGCAGCCCATCGGCGAAGCTGTGAGCCCCAGAGGGTGAGCTGGTAGACGAGTGGCTCGGTGTTCTGTACAAGCAGATCTCTAGCTAAACTCGGGCCTTCTCAATCTCGACACTATGGACATTTGGGGTCAGATAACCCCTTGTTCTGGGGGCCGTCCTGTGCATTATGGGATGTTTAGCCGCATCCCTGGCCTCTACCCACTGGATTCCGTAGCACCCCTTTGGCCCCCCAGTTGGGACAAACAAAACAATCTCCAGACACTGGCAAATGTCCCCTGGGGAAAATAGACCCCGATCGAGGAGCCCTGCTGTAACCTACAACCACCCATGATGTCTGAGCGTTGGGCTCAGGCCCTGGCCGAGGCTGACACACACGAAGCTATGGAAACGTGAGGTTCGGGCCCCTCACTTCCACAGGCCCTTCTGAGGCTCTGGACCAACTTTCAATTGATAATTTTATGTCTGCGATTGTTTACGTCTCTATGAAAGAGGACCCCCAAACGCTAGAAGTTTAGGCCCCATAAAATCTAGACCTGCACCTGGGTCTCAACCCGGTTGATTTTCTTCCACTTACTTTGCAGAACCGAAACCTGTTCAAACGGCCTCCTACTCTTCCTCCTGTTGGTCAGTTTGTGTCAACACTCAGGTGTGTGTGCCGTGACTCCCCCATGGAACACAACCACCCTGCCTTGTGGAGCCCCGCAAGGTTTGGATCTAAAAAGTCAGGACTCACCCTGACGTTACCACCTGTGCTCAGGTGAAACTCTCACAGCCAGGGAAGCTGCAGGGTCCTGTTTTCATGCATTTGAGGATTCCACACAAATATAGGTTGCCAACTAGAAATTCTACTCATGATTTTTCATAAAGCTACCTTCAGATCAAAAATTCTTGAGGAATAATCCCAGTCCCAGCCAACATAGTCTTAACTCTTAAGACATAGTGAGGGAGGAGAGTTGAGAAGATGATCCGTGTGTATTTGCTACTGAGACTTTGTCTTGTTGGGGAAGGCGGAGCTCAGAATAAATAAGGTGGAGGACAGGCCTGTGAAAGAATGACCAACTCTGACTGTGACCCTTTCTTGAAACCTTTAAAACTCCTTGATCGTTTATTAAAATTAAACCTGGCATAGGTGGATGGTGGATGGATGGGTGATGGATGGATGGGTGGATGGAAGGATGGTGGGGTGGGTGTACATAGGTGTATTGATGAATTGAGAGATGAGAGGAGACAGAGTGATGCTGTAGATGAATGGATAGACGGATGGATGGATGGCTGGATGGCTGGATGGATGGATGGATAAAAGAATAAAGAGACTGCCTTTACCCTTTTATTTTCTTCTGAAAGAGAACACAAGAAACTATCAATAATTAGTTGTTGGGAGAACTAGGAATTTGTGGGGAATTAGGGTGGCTGTGAGGGATTTTTACTGTTTATTCTGTACTTTTCTGTAATGTTTGCATTTCCGTGTCATGTGTATGAATTATTTTTATATGGTTGGGATAATAGGCTATTTTTCTTTTTTATATGTTTCCATTTTTTAATGACTAAACGTTAAGAAATGAACCCCTCTGGGAGCCTCCTGTTGGGTAAAATGGTTTACACCTCCCATCTGATTTTTGCTAAACTCAGTGGACACCTTTCTGCCCTCACCTTACAGGTTATCCCCCCACCCAAGCCTACCGTTGTCGATTTCTCCGGTACATTAGGTCTTCTTCCTGCATCTCCTGCCATGCTTTTTTTTTTTTTAATTATTAGCACCTTTAATTATTATTTATTTATTTATTTATTTATTTGGCTGTGTTGGGTCTTCGTTTCTGCGCGAGGGCCCTCCCCAGTTGCGGCGAGCGGGGGCCACTCTTCATCGCGGTGCGCGGGCCTCTCACTATCGCGGCCTCTCCCGTTGTGGAGCACAGGCTCCAGACGCGCAGGCTCAGTAGTTGTGGCTCACGGGCCTAGTTGCTCCGCGGCATGTGGGATCCTCCCAGACCAGGGCTCGAACCCGTGTCCCCTGCATTAGCAGGCGGATTCTCAACCACTGCGCCACCAGGGAAGCCCTCCTGCCATGCTTTATCACCGTGCCTTGCGGGGCTCTCATCCTGGGTCTCCTGCCACCACGCTTCATCACCGTGCCTTGCGGGGCTCTCATCCTGGCTCCACGCCCGTGCTTCTCTGCACCCGTCTTGCTCCAGTTACTCTTTCCCAGTCTCTCGGTCCACGTCCTGGCTTTCACTCCTTTCTCTGGGCCAGTGGCCCTCAAGCCCCTCTCTGGAGCCCTCGTCTTCCTCCCGAGCTTCTCATCCGTGGGTGCAGGCACAGGTCCCCTGCTAGAACGTAAGGAGCTTTCGTGCAAAGAGCAAAAGGGCGCCCTGCCCAGCTGCCTGCACGTGTGCCCCCCATGTTCTCCTCCATCTCACGTGCCCGAATTGAACCCGCCACTGCCCACGGCCATCCCCCATGTCACTCGAGCCGAAACACCATCCCTCACAGGCGGAAACTTGCTTCAGCCCTGCAGGGTAGGTCGTCGTGAATGGAACCATAGGAGTTTATCCTCGTGCTTCTGGCGTTAGACTCAGGCTCAGACTTCGCTGGGCATTGGGGGTTCCAGTGGGTGTCAGGGTCACGCTAAGTACTATGTCACGAAAGTATCACCATCCCTCTTAGATTGAGCCAGCACAAGGAAGGACCCTGGATTTTTACACTTTTTAAACAAATGATTAATTACTTATAAGCAAAAATCCAAATAAGCAACTATTTTCCTCCCCCGTGTCACAGAGGTCTTCCTTAGGAGGGTCCATGAACCCTTCTCAGGCCTGAGAATTCAAGACTTCTCCTGAATAAGCCGTCGCTCTCTTGGGAAGAAACCTGCTCCTCCAGGAAACTCAGAGCCCAACCTGCTCCCTCCCATGGACACCGCCAGACGAGCTGGTGGGCATTTCTGGGCGCTAATCCGCTCAGGCTTACGACTTTCCCCTCCCCCGACTCCTTCACTACTTCTTTAATCTTCTCGGATTTGTGGTTCCTTTCAAGCCGCCTCAAGTTCTTTGCTGAATGAGGCAATAAAGACGTAAATGTCCATGTGATATAGAATGACTCCGGTGGACCGCCGAAGGTTACAGAATAAAGCAAGATAAGTGTCGTTCCTTCCTCCGCCCCCAGACGACACCTCTGCCTGCACAGAACGCTCATCCAGTCCTGACGGCTCCGCCACCTCCTGGGCCTCCCAGGGAAGGACTGCATCCCTCCTGGGCTGGTTGCGTCCCCTGGGGCATCTCCAGCCGGGGGTGGGAGGGCGGCTGTGGGTCAGCCCCTCCCTCCAGCAACGTCTCCGCACAGCCGCAGGCGCCCACCCCCCAACCCGCCTGACCTGCACGTCCTGCCACGTTCACCTGTGTGCCCCCGCCCAGCACCTGGCCCCACACGCGTGCACCGGGCACAGTACCCAGGCCTGTGCGGTTGACCCCAAACTGCCCAGGGCCTGGGGCAGAGCCTGCCACGGAGGGGCCCAGCCAGTGCCCGGTGAAGGGCGGGAGGGGGAGATTCAACAGGTAATGGTTATTCCACCTGCGAGCTGGACCATGGGGCACTTTTCAACCCGAGAAACCCCTGTAAAAGGCAACGTTATGACCCTTCCTTTGTACATCGGTGTGCATGGCCCAGTGACCCCTGTAATAAAGCTGCGGACGCACATTCCCGGGCCCTTCTGCCGACTGTGGGCTTGTGGTCGTTCTCGATGGCGTCACAGCTGCACTGCCCCCGGGGACCCTCTGCTGGATGACCTCGGCCTCCTGAGTCCCCGTAGCTGCTGGGCTCACGTGCACTCACGGGTGGGCTGCATGCTGCCCTGCTTGCCCCGCCGGGAACACGCGCTCTCAGCTCAGGGTGCCCCCAGATCTTAGTGGCCTTCCAGTGCCAAAGGGCCGGCCGAATCCCCTCGTGTCCCTCAGGCCTCAGTGAAGACTCTGCGACACCCTGTGCTCCCACTTTGTCACTCTGCTGCAGAGTAGCTGCCTTCTTTGTGTCTGTTCACACTTCTGCACATGGGTTCCTGCAACTGCAGACAACGATCCGCATTGGACCCCCAGCAGGATGCAGACCGGCCCCATCTGCTGCAACAGAGCCAGGGCGGGCCTGGGACTGCACACTTCCCGGGGCCCCGCGAGCTCTCCTCTCGCTGGTCCAGCTTGGCTCAAGGTCCTTGGCTGCATCCGTCTGGGTTTTGTTCATTGTTCTTGGCTCAGCACTCCCTGATGGGGAGTGTTGACCACTCTGTGTGATTCCCTGGATCAAGTTCTCACCAGGAATCGCTCTCCTAAGGCTTCTACAAGTTTTAACCTCACTCTTTCACCCACAGAAAAAAATAAGTCGGGTGTCCGAATATGCCCGTTGCCCCAGCAAAGTGAGGTTCCCCAGGCGCTGGCGTCCAGCAAGCCAGTTGGGGAGCATGGCGTGGCCGCGACGAGGAGAGACTCCCGCTGAGTTTTGGGTCCATGGGTCCTGGGTGCCTTCGGAACAGCGGTGAACTCAGAGCTCAGGCCTGCTGGGCTGGGAACCGCACCCCAGCCAGCACCGTGTGCTAAATACCCCTCTAAGTGCCGGCTCTCCGTTGCCAAAGAATTGTATGTTCTGCTCCTGGTAATTGTATCAAAGGCACGGCTTTTCCAGCTGAGATGTATCCCCAAGCCTGAAGCCACCAAAGCAGGTGGGCAGAAGAGCAGAGCAGGTCAGGGCTGGGGGTTCACATGTGAGCTTGGACGCTCAGGCACAAGTCAAGGGCGCAATGACCAGCCCTGCTGACGCGCCTCCTGCAGGGACTGCGTGTGCAAAGCCAAGCTCGGCCCCTCCCCCGCCACTTTCGCTCCGACTGCGTGACGGACCTCAGGACACACCTCCCAAAAGCCAGAGACTCAGTATCCACAGGCTTGGGGCGCATCCTGGAAAGAGCCTTTCCCACGTACAACCCCCTTGGGCCTCCAGGCCATTGGTCAGCTGGAAAGGTAACGTGAGCCACATGTGTGAGTTTAAATGTTTCTAGTGACCACGTTTTTTAAAAGTAAGAAGAAATAAGGAAAAGTAATTTTAATAATGTACTTTATTTAATCCAGTATATTAAAAATACACTTTTTTCTATCCCGCAATCATGCTCTTTGGTATTTACTCAGATGAGTTGAAAATCTACAGCCACAGAGAAACCAACACACAGATGTCTCTGGCAGACTTACTCATAGTCACCAAATCTTGGAAGCAACCGAGATGCCCTTCAATAGACGATGCGTAAATAAGCTGGTGCATCCAGACAATGGAAGCTCATTCAGCACCAAAAAGAAATGAGCTTTCAAGCCACAGAAAGACATGGAGGGAACTTAAAGGCATATGACTAAGTGAAAAAAGCCAGTCTTGAAAAGGCTACACACCGTGTGATTCCAGCAATATGACATCCTGGAAAAGGCAAAACTCCGGGACAGTAAAAAGATGGGTGGTTGCCAGGAGTTAGGGAGCAGGAGGGATGACTGGGCAGAGCACAGGGGATTTAGGGCAGCGAGACTCTTGTGTGCGAGACACTGACGGTGGCCACGTGACGTTACACGTTTGTCCCAAACTGTAGAATGTTCCCACCAAGAGCGAACGCTGATGTAAACCGTGGAGTCCGGGTGGTGATGACGTGTCGTCGGGGTTCGTCACTTCTAACAGGTGACCCGCTGCAGTGGGGGTTGTTGATCATGCAGGAGGCCCCACGGGGAGAGGCAAGGGGTGTAGGCGAAATCTCTGGACCTTTCTTCAGTTTTGCTGTGAGCCTAAAACTGCTCCAGAAAATAAAGTTTATTCATTAAAGTTTTTAACATCACATTCTTTTTTCATAGTAAATCTTCAACCTCTGATGTGCGCTTTGCACTCACGCACAGTCAGCTGGATTTCACGTCTCAGTGGCCACTTGGTGCCAGCGGCTCTGCCCTGGGGGTTTCAGCTGCCACCTGCCCAGCTCTGCCGAGGCCGGGCGCGCAGGGCCAGTTACCTGAGGGATGGAGCCAGGCGGGGGGGACCACGAGGAGAAGGGAGGATATTAGGGCCACCTCCTGGCACGGCGCTTTATCTCCGTGTGCCAGCTTCAACTTACTGGAAATAATAGCACGTGATGGTGAGCCTTGAAAGGCTTCAACGCCCAGTTGGGCCCAAGAAAGGGAGCAAGTGTCTTTTCCTGACTGCCTTTGCTTCCTCAAGCACACCAATGGGCAAACGCCTTGTGTTTTGGTGTTTACAGCTTACCATCAGCGACACACAGGGCTTTTCCTCAGGTTGTTTCAGGACCGAGTCCCCCGCGGAGCGGCCGATGTTTAGTACTTATCTGCTCAACTCAGAGGATAACTGTTATTTTAGAAGACGCCTGTGTTTTAGGGCAATTAAATAAATAGGTATCAGAAATTTTCTTACTTGGCTATATATTAAGGTGGGAAGTTAGTTTTAAGATAGACCTTTAGGAAAAACACATTATCATAAAACATCAATCATTTCGTGTTCAAATAGTTGGCTTTACATCCAAAAACCTTCATTAGCATTTTACCTACCAATTGTTCTGTTGAAACTAAGCTTGTTACTTGTGAGTAGATCTGGCCCCGTCTTGGGGATGACGTGGGTGACAGCAGTGATGACCGGAGAGCTGGCATCCGGGACGTCCCCCTCCCGGGGCCGCCCAGGACCCTGGTGACGTCATGAAGAGATCGGAGCTGCCCGTGTCACAGAGGAGGAGCAGACCCCACGGGCCGGGCCGGGCCTGCTGGCACCTCGGAGCCGTGGTTCTTCCCACCTGTCGCGGGCAGGGCACGGTCAAGTTCGCAGGGTTGGTCAGCAGATGGAGAACACTCCGAGGGCCAGTGCGGGCCACGGGGACCACCTCGGGCTCAGCGGGGCTCAGCCACCTCCCCTCCGGCATCAGATGGGCGAGAAGCCACTTTCCGTGGCGTTCCAGAGGCTTCCGTGAAGAGGCCCACGGAGCCTAACCCAGCGCCCTGCCTGGCACAGTGAGGGCTCTGGAAGTGCCTGCAGCACAGCCCCTGCCCTGCACGCAGAAGACCCCGTCCCCACGGGGCAGGCAAGGCCCGAACAGCCGTGCGGCAGGATTTGCCGAGTCAGTGAAAGAGCCAGTGGGCTTGAAGGAGGCTGAGAGAATAAATGAACGTGAAACGGAGAACTGCACGACAGTGAAGAAGGAACCGGAGAGCTGCGAGGGGAAGGACTTGATGGCGAAGGGGAGCGAGCAGCGAAGCCGGGGAAATGCTTGTGGGCCGTGAGAGGGCAAATCGCCAAGTTCTGTAATAAAGTGACTAACTGAGGCGGCCGGGAGAGGATTAGAACAGAGAGCTTTTGACATTGTGCAGTTCGGGAGGAAGACGGCAAGGAATTTTAAAGCATATGAAAAAAAAGAAAATAAAATAAAAGGAGAAAGAAAAGCTGAAAATAAAGGCTGGAGAACTGATTTTTTTTTTTAATCTGCTTGCTGTAAATTCAATCCAGGAAAGCAGGCACTCCTCTGCTCATAATATGAATTTAGCTACTTTTCCGTGGGAAGCAGAACCAATTGTTTGAGAATCTGGATGTACCAGCACCCAAGAATGGAAAATGGAATTCAAGAACTACATCATGATGCAATCAGCTCTTGAAGGGACTTTCAAAATTGGAAGGTATTTAGCTATTAAGCTAAATTCTACCTCTTGTGCATGTGTTGTAAAAATTCAGATTCTTCAATGTCATGTGTGAAAAATCAGAGTGTAATGGTCAGACTCCTAACATTCTGTTTAGATGGGACTATAATGTAAAGTAGTCGAATAAGAGACTGTGAGACACCTAAGATTAAACGGATTAACCGGGAGAAGAGGGTCGTGTGCAACGACCTCATGCCAGCCTCGGGGGATGCCCCTTCCAACGCAGACTAGAATTACCTGGAATTTATACAGCACTTTTCTTCCTAAGAGCCTAAAATGAGTATGTAGTTCTAATTTACCCTCCCCAAGGTCATGACTGATTAAACGTATTATGGGGACTTTTCATGTTTTTAGGAAACACGTGAAGTTGAGGGTGTAGAAGTAGACATACATAAATTGTCAAGACCATTTTATTTTTTCTACAATTCTTTTTTACTGAAGTATAGTTGATATACAATGTTGTGTTCATTTCTGCTGTACAGCAAAGTGATTCAGTTCTACATACATGTACATTCTTTGACTTTCTTTTCCCTTATGGTTTATCCCAGGATATTGAATATAGTTCCCTGTGCTCTACAGCAAGACCTTGTTGTTTATCCATCCTACATATAAAAGCTTACATCTACTAACCCCAGCCTCCAACTCCATCCCTCCACCAACCCCCTCCCCCTTGGCGACCACCAGTCTGTTCTCTATGTCCATGATTCTGTTTCTGTTTCATAAATAGGTTCATTTGCGTCATATTTTAGATTCCACATATAAGTGATATCAAGACCATTTTAAAGTTGGAGAACTGGGAGACCAGACTGGGTCCCCAAAACCTGAAGTGTGATCTAAACGCACTTCCTAACCCCCAGCTGATGCGCCATCCGCTAAAGCTTGGACCGACCCACTTATCATTTGCCAGCTGAGCAGAACACTTGAAGTTAGGCATTTTTGTGGCCCATAGCAGTCTATTGTGTTCCAAGGGCTGAGGAAATAAATGGATGAGCCTCTTTCTAAGGGTGAGGAACCATCCCGAAGCTGAGCCTGTTTTCCTTGCCGCGGGTTAGGGCGCCCGTTTCTGCTGCCATCAGTGGTCCTGCGAGACCTGACGTTACCGGAGCACAGGCACCTGCCCGGTGGTACCCGTGACTTTATTATCACACAGCGAGGAGTTCACAACGACGAAGCATTCCCCAAACCATGGAGTCTCTGAGTCCCTGCTCACTCCACCATTTATTACTGAGTCATTGAAGGACTGAGACTCTTGTGTACACAAAGGAAAGCTCCTGTAGACAACAGGGGATGTTTACTGGAGTGTCTATACACCAAAAGTAATGATATTAATATCGTTTACTACTGCTTTTCATGGACCACAATTTTTTTTAATCTTTTTAATTTTTTAAAGTATTGATACATGAGTGGCTTAACAGATCTGAGACCTTATCCCAATCTGTCAACTAACTAATCTTGAAAAAGCCAAATTTCTTTGAATCTCAATTTTCGCTCTGTAAAATGGGAACATTAGACCAGTTGATTTCTCGGGTTCCTACCAGGTTCTGTTGCTCTACGAGCTTCCGAGACCCACACGCTCTGGGCTCAGTTTGCTCTACTGAGAAATGAAAACGTTAAATGCCAGGACGACCCCGGTGCCCCCTGGGCTCCCGATAAAACCAGCACGGATTTCATCAACCAGACTTCCTGGCCACATAGACACCACTGCAGTCATTTTTATAAAAACGGAAAGTGTTTCAACTTCAGAGAAGTACTAGCATCATATGTCCTGCCATGACATCACAAGCAGGGGTCACATGAGAACCGTTTTCAGTCTCTGGCCCAGCAGTCCTAAATTTTTTCCTGTCGACCACTCTGTTCATTATTTCAACTCTCACTGTCTCCGTTTCCCAAGTTAAAGAAATGGAGGCTCAGAGACGCTGGGCAGGGTCCTGTCACAGCCGGTCTGGAATCTAGGACTCACCACTTCAATTGTGTTTTATTGTCTACTTGCAGTTGTCAACACATTTCATGACTTTTTCATTTTTTCTTGAATAGAAGCTTAGACTACTTCACCAAGATCTCAGTTTTGTAATCTTTGTAAGTGTAGAACTCTCCAGAATCTGTCGAATGTTAACTTCAAAGTCATTCAAAGAATCCCGATTTTAGAATCTATGCACTGATAAAACTATTTCTGTTTCTATCATGGGAAATAAATATTTTTAAAAGAGGTCTTTACAAATGCCCCACTACAAAATCCAAATAACAAAAACACAGCAGCAGGTCACTGTGTTTCGGGCATTATTGGAATTCACAAGGTTTCCTGGCTCTGCCACGGGAGATGCTTCTGGAGCATGAATGTGATGCAAAGGCTCATCCCAAGCCGAGGACACGCTGGCAGTGAGGCTGGGACACACTGGACAGGCAAAGGGCCAGTGGACCCTTAAAGCATGGAAAAAGAGGCTGTTAGCAAAAAGACAAGAGACAGCAAGTGTCGGTGAGGACATGGTGAAAAAGGAACCCTTGTGCCCTGTAGGTGGGAGTGCAAATTGGTGCAGCCACTGTGAGGCACAGTGTGGAGGTTCCTCAACAATTAAAAGTATAATTACCATGTGATCCTGCAACTCCACGTCTGAGCGTTTATCCAAAAGAAATGAAAACAGGACATTGGAAAAATACCTGTATCACCATGTTCATTGCAGCATTATTCACAATAGCCAAGATACAGAAACAACCTAAATGTCGATGATGAATGGATAAAAAATATGTGAAATGTGTATATTCTACTATATATATATATTCCACTAAATATTATATATTATATATATTCACTATATATAATAATATATATTATATATATATCACTATAATATTCCACTATATATAATATCGTGTATTATATATAATATATATCCACTTTATATATTCCACTATGCATAATATTCTATATATTGTATATATTTTGCTATATATATTATATATAATATATATTCCACTACCTATAGTCTACTATATATAGCATATATTATATAATACATATATTTACTATATATAATATTACATATTATATAATTTATATATATAGTAGTATATAACTATAATATATATTCTGCTATATACTCCACTATAAATAGTATATATTATATATATTCCACTATATAATAATATTCCACTCTAGATATATAGATACAAATACAGGTACACACAGAGAGAGAGGGATACTTCCAGTGATATAAAGGAAGGAAATCCTACCATTTGCAGCAACATGAATGGGCCTTGAGGACACTATGCTGAGTAAAGTAAGTCAGACAAAGACAAATTCTGTATGATTGATCTCATATGTGGAATCTGAGAAAACTGAACTCAGAGAAACAGCAGATTGGTGGTTTCCAGAGGTGATGAGTGCAGTGGGGTGACATGGGTGAAGGTGGTCAGAGGTACAAACCTCCAGTCTTAAATTTAAAGAAAAAAAATGTCTATTTCAAAAAAGATTGCAAACTAGCTAGAGGTGTGATCTGTGTTTTTCAGCCTGAGATAAGAGGCAGTAAGTCGCTGAATCGGGATGGAATGTCAAGTGCGGAGCCGGACACCCAGTAAACTGAGGGGGGATGGCCCGGGGCGGCAGGGCCCACACGGCCTCCACGTCCCCCGCTCGGCACCGCCCACGTGGCCTTGGGAGCCCCCAGCCCCCGAGAGCGGGCCTCCTCCATTTGTGCACCGCGAGGTTGGGGGCCCCTCCAGGACCCCACGGGCCCAGCGCGCGTCCCAGCTCGTTGTGACCGCCATCCGCTCCTGTGCCCGTGACGCACGCAAGGCCGTGTCGGCTGTGCTTCTCCACCCGGGGCCACAGCAGCCATTCTGTGCAGAAAAGCAGCAACTTACAGTGCCAAAAAGCATCCTTCTTTGCCGGCACAGCCCAGTTCTGAGCAGGCGCGTGGCTCCCTCCTGAAAGGGGACATCTGGAGAGGGGTGACAGCCAGAGACATAGCCCAGGGTCGGGCATAGGGGGCCTGGCTGCGGGGTTCCAGGGCACTGTACCCCTACACCCGCCCCTGCACCCGGATAAGAACCGCAGCTAAAGCACTGAGTCGTCTTTCCCCGTTGGCGTGAGTGGGTAAAAATACCTTACCGGAAGAAAGCTTAACATTCAAAGGTGCTTTTTCCTCCAATTGGCAGGGGACGTAGACGTTTACAGTTTATAACCAGCAGCCTCTTTTCTCACAGAGGTAGTGGAGTCACTTTACTAAAGCAACACTTAGCTGCCAAGCGTGCAGATGAAACAGCAGCCCTGCCCGCAGAGCGCGGGGCAGGCCGCCCGCCACCGAAGCCCCGCCAGACCCCCGCGCGGGGCACGTGGAGGCCGTCGTTGAGTTTGCTGGAACGTATGGAAACTGTTCTCAATGGGGGAGACCAGTGTCCTCCGAGAGGAAGATTCTGGAAATGGTCAGAAAGGTCACCTGGGAGTGTAGGTGGCGGGGCACACCCCCGGCCGGTGCGGCCCGAGCGAACCGTCTGGAGGTCCCGCCGCGCCCGAATCGGGGGCGGTGGATGAAGGGGAGAAGGTGGGGACGCTCCTGGGCTGGCCTTCGTCACATGGACTCCAGTGGGTTTTGCTGATTTCGGTTTTCCCTCCCAGAACGGGGGGATGGTAGCATCCAGCCTGGCCCGACTGCCCAGATGCCATTCAGCTCCCGTCTGCCTTTTTGTTTACACTGGGGACACAATAGAAGCTATAGTCCTTCCAATACATCATTTATAAGTGTATTCTACCTCTGAATGTACAGACAGAGCTGGCTGTGCGTGAATAAGCCCTGTGAATATTGCCAAGACACTGTGCTTTGTTCAGCATTATTCTTCACAATAGATACCACACTTTGGAAGTAATTTTAAAAAGGGAATCAAAATAGTGGTACTTTTAGCCTTTGTTTCTTTTATACCACACTGCATTCTCTGTCTCTCATTCAGCCGCTCCCATTATACTGACAAATTAAATAAACCACTCCGTTGCAGAAAGGCTCGGGCAGGCAGGACTTCGCTCCAGTGCAGCCCCGGGAAGTCGAAATAAACATTGAGGTGGCTTCTGCGAGCCATTTCAGCTGACTTTAGTGGGAAAAAAGTTGGGGGACTGGAGGGTTTGAGCTGGCCAGCAGCACCCCAGAGCCAGCGCCTGCAGCAGGGAACGGACCGGCAGAGAGGCTGCGGTTCCAGAGCTGCCGAGAGCTCCTTCCTGCTGGGTGGCCCCTGGGAGCAGGACCAGGTGAGTCACAGGAGAGAGGGGCAGGCTGGGGGCTGCACCAGCTTGAGCAGCTGACCAGCTGACCTCTCTGGGAGGTCCAGAAGCTTCCCTCTTGCAAGCATCTTGGCTTTCCTCTTCTTTCTGGAAGGCTTGATTTATTCATACGTTTGCTGAACTGCTTCCTAAAGAGGGGCAGTGAGGGACAGGTGTGGCAGAAGCTTCCTCTCTGTCTCTGTCTCTGTTTCTCTCTCTCTCTCTCTTAAACTCTACCTTGACTTTGAGCAGTTTTGGGTCTGTACAGTCCCAATCTATTTTTGAAATTCAAGCATGGGAAGAATAGAGGATAGGATTTTTGAGTGTGGGATTGGTTTGGGTCTTTTCAAGGTCCCAAGATGCACTGGAGACATGAATGCCATCTTTGGAAGGCGTCCCCCTGACTTTTGGCCTGGAAACATTTTTATTTTTGCAGGAGGAGAAAAACAAAAAACTTTTACTTTATACTTGGGAAGGAAGCTCTTTTAAATTAACAACTGATTTTTTTTAAAAGACACAAATTTACTTTGAAATAGAGCGTGCCTCGGGGGCGTTTGGTTAAAAATCTGGGTTTGTGATTGTTGGACACAAACTGTGGTGTAGGTGTTTAAAAGCAGCTCTGGCTTGACTTGGGAAAATTGCCGTGAATGGTGTAAAAGTCACCTTCCAGCGTCTGTGCTGGGACCCTACAGACCCCACGCTCCCTTTTGCCCCTCCTCCCCCCACTCTACAAAATAACAGGAATTGGTGGAAAAGACGGAGTCCAGAGAGCTTGTTGTCAGGGGCCTCAGAGGCGGCCAGATTCCTTATGAAAACAGAGCCAGTAAATGCCAGTCACGGGGGACGCTTTGAAGCCTCCAGCCACCAGCTAAGATGACCTCATTGAAAATGCACGGTGTCTCGGGCCTGGGGTGGGAACTCTGTGTTCCAACAGAGGCGTCCCCTGGCTGCGAAGTCAGAGGCCACCGCAGGCAAAGGGAAATATTGAGCCAGAGGCGTTTGACCAGAACCATCGGGGTTCATCTTTTATTTCCAAAGAAAGGCTTGAAAAAGCCCAGGTGAAATTTCCTTCCATTGTCTCGGAAAATTCTCTGTAATTTGCCCCCAGGGAAATCCAAGTGCCTTGTGGCCGGGCCCCGCTCCACCCCCTCTGTCCTCCTCTCCCCTCCTCACTCAGCGTAAATGTCTCCGGGGTCCCTGGAGAACCGTGTGGGTGAGAGGGGACGCTGAAGGTCAGGGTTGCCCACTGTGGCCTGACTTTTAAGCTAAAGAGGTTTTTCTTTCTCTTGTTGCCATGTCAGGTCTAATTTGGCGGCATTATGCTAAAGGGGTGGGCCTGCTCCTGACAGGAGGGGGTTAAATGAGATTACAAGCTTTAGAGGCTGTCAGCAGCTCCTGCTGCCTGGGATGTTAAATTGCGATTTAATGGTCAGCTTTATCTGTAGAGTATCAGTGGAGATCTGCTGTTTTCAGCAACTTAATTGGCTCTGTGTGTGCAGGAGTTTTTCGGGGAGGTGGGAGAGCTGACCAGATTTTAGTGCTGAATTATTTAGAGATCACACTGGCAGAATGTCAGTGGAAATCTGTGGTGCGTTTTGTTTTTCTGGAGCACAGAGCGCTTATGAATGGGCGAGATGCCGGATTCTGCTGCGATACCCGAAACTTTCTAAAAATATTCCTAGGCTCTGATGTCGTTTATTTATAGATGGAATAAACAAAAAGTAACAGTTGCTATCGCAACATATGTGCGGTGCCCGCTTGCGAGAGTGGGGCGGTGAGGGCGTGCAGATCGAGAGGCAGGGAACTCCAGACGAAATGAGCGTGTGCTGGGCCCTTCCGAAGTTTTAGCAGATGGCATCAGCGTGGAGCTGAGTATTCCTGGGTGGATTTCAGGTGAACTACAGGTGACTCAGGCAGCGCAGACTGATATCGGGACAAGGGAGCGTGTGTGCGCGTGTGTGTGTGCACACGTGTGCACGCGCGCCTTCACGTGTGAGCGTGCCTCCACGCAGGATGGCGTGTAATCCGCGTCCGGCACACTGGTTGGTCCACGTGTGTCAAAGTCACCTGCGTGACGTGGAACGGTACGAAATCGTGGACGCCCCATCACATCCTCCCCCCATCCCATCAGTTACCTAGGGTTCCAGGCAATCTGTTCAGGCCCCAAGGGCCCTGTATAGTTGGTATTTCCAGACACAAGCCATGGAGGGAGGGCCGTGGTGCCCTCTTCGGATCACCTGCAGGAGAGAGTGTGCGCGTCACAAGGGACGAGCAGCCTGGGTATTGGTGGCACTTGAGAGAGACTAGGTGTTGTGGTGGGTATTGGGGGTGGCAGAGGACACACGAGGGATCGTAGGAGGAAAGGCGGCAGGAAGAAAGAAAGCAGAGTGTTTTCCCAGCAGACATCAGCATTGTCTGTTCCCAGTTAGGGTCAGTCCGGAAAGTTCAGGATTAGTAAATTTAATATCCTGTCAAAATTCTCATGATAATGAGTCCTGGCCGGCCAGCTGGCACGGCAGCCTCGGCACCGCAGCCGGCGAGATAGCGCAGCTCATTTATGAGCAGGAGATTGTGCTGCGCTGGCACTGGCGGCCCCGGCTCAGCCGAGGGGCCGTCCCCGATCGCGCGCTGCCCCCGGTCCCGAGCTCCCGTAGCCCAGCCACTCGACTGGGTGACCCATTCGTGCCTCGCTCGCTGGGAGCCCCGGGTTTTCCTAGGAGAACCGGGGAGATGCCTCGTAGGAAAACCTCATCCTAAAACCATCCCTTGCCCGCCCGTTGTGTCGCGGAAACACCAGTATTGTGATCCGAAGCGGGTGTAGACGGATGGACAGGAGAGTCGCAGGGCCGGGGAGAGAGGGCGAGCTGGGCCAGGAGAGGGAGGCTGGCTGTGGCCGCCTCCCCGCAGGACTGCCTGGGCGGTGTGCAGGCCGCAGGGGTGGTGCGAGACGTTGTGTGCCCAGCGAGGAGCCTAAAAACGAGAAAGTTCCTGTGCAATTTGTTCAAGGCCTGCAGCTCTCTAAGCAGCTGTCAGGTCCGTGCATTATGGTGCATTGAATCTGAATGAGACTCTCAACATCAAAACCTCGTCTCCATTATGATATCATCTCCCGCTCTAAGCCGTAATGCTTATTAATTCTGCACCCATACTCTCCCGGCTTCGGCAAATGTATTCCATCAGCCTAGCATTTAATTTAATTAGTACAGCTGGGCTCTCATTCTCCTTTCTGTGTCAGAGGTATTGTCGGCACGGTCTGCTGTAACACAATTACTGATTGCTTTTAGATAGGCAGAAATATGATTAGGGTATTGGGTGACTGTATCATAAGCCTTATTAGATTCATTTGAAATCTGGAGATAAATAGGAAACTTTTATTTGCAGTGTAATGAGATTATGCTTATTAGGCCAAGACCTCACAGCCTTTTGCAAAGAACACTGTATCGGTCGGATTATACTCTGGAAACACACTCTCTGCTCCCGGCACCCCAGCCATTTCTGGGCCTCGGAGACTCCACTGTTGTCACCTTGGAGTCGTTTCGGGATTATGGCCACCCTGGTATCTTCCCGGTGATAAAGAGCACCGGTATCCCTTTTCCTTCTGAAGTCTGATGGAATACATACATGTTGATACGGAATTGTATTTTGCCAGAAATATTTTGAAAAATCAGTACACAGGCTAAGAGAAATTATACTTTTAAACGTATTTATTTGCTTTTAAGGATGTTTGCATTTATTCCACGTCGCTTACAGAGATTGGCATGTAATGAATGTCTTAAAAATCCCTGGTGCTCAATCTCTAAAACATTTATCACTGCTATTATTGTTTTGATAACAGCTAGTACAATTCCAGAAACGTTTATTTTTTTTCATTGGCATTTATTTGATCATCTCAGATTTCTAATATTTGTGGAGGGTTCAGGCAGGAATTTTCTCCTACCCAGAATAAATCAGTCTTGAATAGTGAGGAGCTACCATGAAAGTGCCGGCATAACTTGAGGAAATCTACTGAAGTAGAAAGAATTTAAGGTGGCAGTATATTTAACTGAGCTGAAATTTGTCAAATATACTTATTGGTTTTAAAATAAAGTGTTTCTCTACCCAAGGAAAATGATGATGATTTTTCCTAGATATAAAAGTTTGGGGATGATATATATGAATTTTGCTTTAGGAAAATCCAAGATGTAAAATCTAAATTTGCAAATTACATACAGTATCTTTAAACTATGAATTATCTCCTATATCATGCCCATCTCTCACCCCACTCCATTTTTACCAGATAATTTATAACACTATTTGATTTAAATGACTCTAGATAGATAATTTTCATGAATTCACTTATTGTATAAGACCTACACGTACAATGAATGTGCTTTGGTGTTAACATCCAAAAAACAAGGAGCATATATTTCTTGGTTAAATATGTGGTCACATCAAGATATGCAGAAAAGGAAAACCTATGCTGGTTTGCCCAAACCGAAAGCCAAAAAGGAGATGGGGGATATGGGGCAGGGAGAATGGGGGTTATTACTTACTGGGTACCAAGTTTCTTTTTGGGGTGATGGAAAAGTTTGGGAAATAGATATGATGATACTCTCACAACAGTGGGAAAGTCATTAATTGTACAAAGCCACTGGATTGTACACTTACAAATGGTTAAAATGGCAAATCTTATGTTATATGTATTTTACAACAACAGAAGAAAAAGAGAAAAGAAAGAGGCAGGGGTCCGTGGGGCCCCATCAGTGTGAGTGGCAGATTATGGAACGCACTGGTCAGTGACTTCATGCCTCAGCCCTTGGATTTACCAATGACCATGGATTTTACATTCTAATTTAGTGAGTTTATGCTCATTCCTCAAGTTCAAGTTGAGCATTTCCTGTCAAATAAAGTATCAGAAACTCTAGTGAAGACATTTGTTGTTTCCCCAAAATGATCCATGATTAAAGTCTTGCTTGGCCTTGACAAGAATTCTTGGTGGCGTAATTCATATCCGGAATTAAGATTGTCTGACTCTGTTCAAGGATTAATATTCAGGGAAGAACTAAATGAATAAGGAGTGAAGAAACATCAAGATGTGTTAGTGACTTTTTATTTTTCCACTGGCACAGAGAAGGGAGCTAACATTCCTGCTGTCCACTGCCATCTTTTGTCAGTTTTACGGGGGCATAATTGACACATAAAATTGTAATATATTTTAAGTGTTCATCATGGTGACTTGATATACCTATAAAATGTGGAAGGATTCCCCCACCTAGTTTATTATCATGCATCACCTCACATATTTATCCTTTTTTTTTTTTTTTTTTTTTGGTGAGAACATTTAAGTTCAACTCCCTTAGCAAATTTCATTATAACACAGTGTTATCAACTGTGTTACATTAGACGCTCAGACCTTATTCATCTTATACCAAAAGTCTGTGCCCTTTGACCTGCCTCTCCCCATCCTCCCACTGCCATCCTGGCATGGGATGAAGTGAAGGAGAGGCGGTATCTAAAAGCTGAGAGGGGAATGGGCTTGGCCTCCAGGGGCATCAGCAGCCAGAGTGAGCCCTATGCACCCACCTCAACTTAACCAACTTCCCCCCAAACCCTCTTCCTTCCCACGGTACAGCACACACTCAGCTCCTGCTCCTACCAGATGTGCCTGATTTGCTCTGACATCTTTTTATGCCACTTGCAATTGCTGTTGTCATTTTTAAATTTAACTAAATATGTGAGCCACTGAAATATGAGTGCAAAAAAACCATAAAGAATTGGGGTTTTTTTTTCCTATGGAAATTGAGGATTTAGGAAAGACTAGATAAAAACAGTTGTTTTTAGAAATGTAGAATTACCTGTGGGTGAGATCAGTGTCAGTTATCAGGGGAAAATCATTGAAACCTAAGAATCGACATTCAGGTTGCTTCACAAGTGGTTTTTTTTTTTTTTTTTTAATTGGTAGTAGGGTTTTATTTATTTATTTTTGGCTGTGCTGGGTCTTTGGTTCGTGCGAGGGCTTTCTCTAGTTGCGGCAAGTGGGGGCCACTCCTCATCGCGGTGCGGGGACCGCTCTTCATCGCGGTGCGCGGGCCTTTCACTATCGCGGCCCCTCCCGTTGCGGGGCACAGGCTCCAGACGCGCAGGCTCAGCAGTTGTGGCCCACGGGCCCAGCTGCTCCGTGGCATGTGGGATCCTCCCAGACCAGGGCTCGAACCCGTGTCCCCTGCATTAGCAGGCAGATTCTCAACCACTGCGCCACCAGGGAAGCCCCACAAGTGGTTTTAATTAATTGTTTCACTTTAAAGAAACACAAGAGATGCACTATGGATAGATGTTTTCTATGTGAGAAAAAAAGACTATGAAAACCCCTCAGCAGCAGCTTTGGCCCTACATCAAATAGGTACATGAGTCACGTTAAAAGGCTCGGGTATAGATCTGAATTTTTTTTTTTTATTCCCTACTGGAACCTTCTTATCTGATTACCCACCAATCACCAGTCCCAGCACGTAAGCCCAGAGGAGCTCCGAGCTGGGGGGATCGGGAGGAGACGGGAAGGGCTGCCTGTGCTGTGCCCTCCTGACTGAAGCTCTGACACCAAGGAATTTGCGGGGGTTCCGAGGTGGTTCAAGGTGATTGCCGTTGGGGTAGAGTGAACGGGTGCTCATAGATAAATGCCTGACAGCATTTAAGCAGAAGGGGCTGACCCTTTCATGGTGGTCGCAGAATGGGACAAAGGGATTGGAGTGGAACGGAGTGGAAGGGAAGAGAAGTCTTAGCTGCTTTCTCAGGCATGCTCAGCTGTTCATCTGGAAAATTCACATCTAACTGTCACATGCATCTGGCTCCTCCCTCTGTTTTCCTAACCAGTCTCAGAAGTGAGGTTTCCCCAGGTAATCAGAGGAGCCCACACAGCAGGCAGAGCCCGGGCAGAGCTGACCTGGGTCTTGGCCCTTGCTGGCCACCGGGCCCTTATCTGCAAACCACCAGGGCTGATTTATACAATACACAGTATATGTAACGTGGGATGTGTGCCTGCGTGCGTATGCACATAGATTCACACACACACACACACACACACACACACACACGCACAACCTCTAACACCATCCCCCCCAGCACCTTCAGCTCTCGTCCACTGGCCACAGCTGCTGTTGCTTGGCTATCCCTACGGTCACTGGAAAGAAAACATCTTCAAACTCATTATTCATATTCAGATCCACAAAAAAGCATTTCACAGAACCGTTTTACCTTCAGCCCAAAGTGGTCGAGCAAGCCCACTATTCAGCCACAGTGTCAGTCTTCTTACTTTTCTGGGTTGACCAAAGAGGAAAGATTTGAAGAAAAGAAAATTATAAATAAAGATAGGCAGTGGGTGAGAGCACGAGTTCCTTTACCGGGGCAACTGTAACAAAGCACCACAGACGGGGCGGCTTAAGCAATGGGAATGTGTGGTCTCCCTGTCCTGGAGGCTGGAGGTCCGAGATGAGGGTGCAGGGGCAGGGCTGGTTCCTCCTGAGGCCGCGAGGGCGGATGTGCCCGGCTCTCCCCCCACAATCCTTGGTCGCATCACCCCATCTCTGTCTCCGTCCTCGCATGCCAGCCGTCTTCTCCCTGTGCCTACGTCTCTGTGACTCTTCTTGAAAGGACACCAGTTACATCCCATGAAGGGCCGCCCGGCTCCAGTAGGGCCTCATCTTAACTCATGACATCAGCAAAGACCCATTTTCCAAATAAGGTCCCATTCTGAGGTCCCGGGGCTCAGGACATCAATGGATGAGTTTTGGACCGGGGCTCAGGACGTCCATGGATGAGTTTTGGACCAGGGCTCAGGATGTCCATGGATGAGTTTTGGACCGGGGCTCAGGACGTCCATGGATGAGTTTTGGACCGGGGCTCAGGACGTCCATGGATGAGTTTTGGAGAGGTACAGCTCAACCCGTGAAAGGGCAGGAGGCATTCCGCTCAGAAACGGTGACGCTCACAGAGAACATACGGTTCTTTGGTGCCATTTGAACAGCCCCGAAGCTGAAGGAGCCTGAGGCTCGTCCTGTAAACTTGACGACAGTGGCTGCTGTTCCAGCCTCTGCTTTATCACGAGAATGCTTGGGGGTTTGTTGTTACTTTCTCCCTGGAGTGAACTGGCCACCTCGCCGTATTTCTGGCTAAGGGACTCCGCCTTGCTGGCGGTCTCAGTAGAGGTAGAGACTGGACATCCGTAGCATGTAGCGCCCAGATCCCCGGGAGAGCGAGGGATGGCGCTGGGGAAGGAGGTCGGCGGCGGAAGTTTGCACCTGAGATGCTCCCCGCTGCGGAAGCCCAGGGCAGCTTTTTAAGCAATGGCAGACCCCGGCCCTGGCCCGGGCCCTTAAGCCACACCCTTTGGGGTGGAGGTCCCCCATGCGGTGAAGGGCCCCAGCGGTGCCGGTGGGCCGCCAGGGTGAGAACCGCGGCTCCGGGTGCGAAGGGCAGTGCCTGTCCCGGGCTGGCGTGGGTGGTAGGATTTGGGGGCAGCAAGGAAGCTCGGCCCCAGTACTTCCTAGCTCTCACTGAGCGGTCTGTCCGCCCTGGCAGCACCTGTAGATCAGGGCCCACCTGAAACTCCGAGGTCTCCCCAGCCCACCCCGGTCTTACCCTCCTTCCCTGGGAGCCCCGTCGTGTGAATCTTTCCCACCAACGTTCCCTCATCTGAACCTCGCCTTGCCGAGGCGCATCCCCTGGGGACGAGCTCCCCACCCAGAGAGCACTTGACCTCCCGCTGTGTGTCCGGCGAGGCTAGGCCAAGCCTGTGTCCGTGTTAACAGACGCCTGAGGACTTGCTGTGCCGAGAGCTCCTTCTCTGTTACGTCCTCGATCCTGGAACTGTCCTGCGGTGCTTATTAAACATACATATCCTCACCTTTCCTACACTGTCCCAGACCTTTTAAATTAACATCCCTACAGGAAGGGCTGCGAAATACATATTTTCCAAAAGCATCTTTGTTATTTCTAACAATTTAGCAAACTTAGGAAATCCCATGTTCTCTCCTTTAATTCTCGCCGTGGCTCTCTGAAGCAGGTACTGCATTACTCACAGTTACCGACGAGGAAACTGGGCTTCGAGGGGTAACTCACCCGCACTTGAGCCACGGAGGCCCCTTCAGACCCTGTGGCAGGTGAATGGAGGAGACATTTGGGGTGAGAGGGAGTTCAGGGTCTCTGGATACCCTTTGCTTCACACTCACACCCACCTACATCCCTCATTTTTTAGCCTTGGTGAAAAATTGTCACCACAATGGGCTGTTTTCCAGAAGACGGCTCTGCACGTGTGCCAGACCACGGGGCATGTCGCCTTTAAGGACCTGGTGGGTGGGGACAAAGGTCCTGCTGCCCTACAGAGGCTCCCCATCCTGTTACCTGCAGGGTCAGTGGTTCCTGTCATTCACTCAGAGGCAGCTTCGCAATGGCTTTCAGAAAATCAGTGCACTAAAACTGTATGTACAAGGAAATTGTGTCATTAGGTGCTAAATACATGTTTACCACAAAGGAAGAACAATTTTTATCTCCGGCCCTGTTTTACAGGCAAAAGTGTATGAGAAAGAAATGCTGATCATCGGTTTTCCAAGAACTCATGGATTAAATGAAAGCATAATCATTGCTATATGTTTGTTTGATGTAGATCCAAAGGTAGAATCATGACAGAAGTAATTAATTATTAAAGTCTGCATTTAGTCCGAAAGCCCCAGGGAATAGTACACATTCATTCATCTGAGACTGATGTGTTTCCTTTTAAAAATACGCCTCCCGAATTTCCTGGCCGTCCGTTCTTTAAGAAGCAGCAGTTGGGGATAACATCTCCACCTCAGGGGCAAGGCTCACCGTGATGTCCTCTGTAGACTACCTGAGGGCACCATCCAAGGAGGCTAAAAATAATAAGAGGAAGCATTCATCCTTCCAGGATTATCTTCCTTGGCTCTCATGATAACCATGGGTTTTCCAGAATTATGTCCCAAGGTGAGAAGGCTGTGGGCAAAGCATTCTCAGTCAGAGAGACCAGACTCTTGACCGTTCATCTTTCCAGGTGTGGCAGGACCAAATATCCTACAGGCAGAGTAATGGTGTTGAAACCACTGAGATGGAATTTTATCATCTTCTCGAACCTAAGCTCACTCTGAGTGATCCTGTCCTGAAAATAACTGATGGGAAGAAAATACCCCAAAACACCATGGGCTTCAAGTTACTATTAGCTTGCTGAATTTTCATCATTTTATATAAACCTACATACTTCAATAAAGAAGGCAATTGCATTCTTCATCTTGGACCAAAAGGGACAATGGACTTGCCTCTCACTGGTCTGTGTATGTTACAGTGTCCCTACCTCAAGTCTTAGGTTCCCGCTTTCCTAATTACTCTCACTGCTACTCTGTGATGAAACTAGACTTATAAATCTTTAACTATATCCTTATTTACAGAGGAAAAAACTGATTCAAGGGCAGATCAAACTGGGTCATTTGAGGGCCCAACCAATGTATTCATTAATTAAACCTCCTAATCTCTCTCAAACGTGCCTGAAGACTAGAGATGTAGGATTTCTAATGTAGCTGAAGAGGGAAGACGTAGGTGTGCATCCTCCAGGGCAAAGGAGCTGGTGCACAGGGGCAAGTCAGGGTTTCCCTTCCCCTGAGCTTCCTGGAGCTTTTTTTTTTTTTTTTTTTTTTTCTGTTCTGCCGTCTCCTGGCCCTGTGACCTTGGGCAAGTTATTAATCTCTCTATGCCTCGTCTTTCTCATCTGTAAAATGGGGACGAGTAGTACCTGTGTCGAGGGTGCCCCGAGGAGCACGTGAGACGACACACATAACGAAGGCAGTGCAGGGCCCAACACGCGGCAGGTGCTCAGTCCGTGCCAGTCTAGGCTGTCATCAAAGCTCCTTGTGTCAGGGGTCAGCCAGTCCCTCCTCCGGACAAAAGCTGGACACACCCCTTGCCAGAGAGTCACGCTCTTCTTCTCTAAAAGAAGAGCAGTCCCCGGGATTGCACAAGAAGAAGGTTTAAAAGGAATCTGATCATGGGTCCAGTGTCGCTCTCCCCGTGGTGGCAGTTCAGCCCCCCCCCTCTGGAGCAATAACCTCGCCGGACACCCCGCTGCCGGACCCAGTCTCCGCCCAGGTCTCCGTGGACCAGCCGGCTCGTGGCCCCTGGAAAAAAACTGCCCTGTCCAGCCTGCACTCCAGGCGTCCACATGCTGCTTCTCACAACCATCTTTTGGTCCCAACAGGAGTCACAAGGCTGGGAACACTCAGCTGGGACAAAATCTTTGGTTACAGAAAGAGGCTGGCACAGGGATGGTCACTGAGACTTGCAGTAAAGGGTTTTAAAACAACTAATAATTGTCATCAAAGCAAGTGTCAAAGAGCATGACCCAGATTTTCCTGCTGTTGTCCATTCACATGTTCAGAAATGACGACAGCTCACACACCGTCCGAGGGATTCTCAGTGGGAAGCTTTCAAATACAAGGCAGGCTCGGGCTGTCTAACGAGGTGAGCACCGAACTCGCCTCCCAGGCACCAAGCTTGACAGGCAGGCTTTTCCAGCAGCCATCGGTCCAGCCGCTCTTTCCTTCCTTCACATCCAGACCACAAGAAAAGGGCATGTACATCCTTATTCAGCGCCCTGAATTCACCGAGCCTACAAAAGCACGTGAAATCATATGGACTCCGGCAGGCACTAAAAGCACAGCCGGCTGCTGCCCCTGGGTGATCCCTGAGTGGACGGCTGGTTGCACGTGAGCTCCTGAGTCCCCGGGTGACCCATTCCTGGGTCGGGTGCCTGGCACCCGTGGGCTCACAGGGCAGCCACCGGTACAGCCCAGATGCCGTCCGCAAGCACCACGCCCATCCCTGAAGCACTGTTTATCTTCATGGCGTATCAGAACCCCTGACCGATTAATAAGTGGCAAAGGGGAAAAATCACCACCCAGAAGTAATACCTGGGGAATGACACCTGCACTGAAGTCACATCCGTGGCCATCACTGCCACCAACGCGGGCAGAGAGATGGGCGGCAGCAGAGAGCCCCAGGTGCTTCAGCATGGCTGCGGTCTCTCTGCAAGGTTCTTAACGTGGCAAATGCGGAGGTTCCCGAGAAGCAGATCAGGCAGGGCTCCAGCCCGGAGCGCAGGCTGCGAGGAGGGAGACCGGGTTCTTTGGAGGAGAAATCTGGGGCCAGCTGTATGTCCCAGTGGCAGAATCACCTAAAAGACGGACTGTCCCAGTGTGGCTTTAGACACTGGGGATCTGAGATTCAAGTGGACACAGGTGGGAAGACGACGTCTGGGATGACCACGGACCCATCCCTCCAGCATTGTCCTTCAATACAAAGGGCTGAATCAATCAGCAAGTCAATCAGCAAATGTTTACTGGGCACCTGTGAGCCAGACGATGCAATGCAGTGAAAAAAGCATGAAAACAGTTGCTGCCCTACAGAAAATAATTGCGTGGCGAGTTGGGGCATACCTGTATTTTTTATAAATCAAGTATGTGAGGCAGGGACACACAAGGACCACATGGCTAAGAACGAACACCAAAGCCTGGGGAAAGCGCACTCACTTCGTCCCTTCTTCCCACACTTGGGCACGTGAGCTTCCCCAAGTCTGCAAAGAGGGGTGTTTTTGTTTGTGTGAGAAGCTCAGTAGTCACGCAGGCACTGGACCTCAGGGAAGATCTGTGCCCGTGGGTCCAGGACACTTTCACCCCGGATTTTTGCAAGCAGGTCACCCATTCCATAGTCTCCATTTAGGTGAACTCAGAGGTGGTCCCAGTCCCGGCCTGACCTGAGAATTACGAGCCATGCATGACACAGTGTTGGGAGGAGCATGGAAAAGGCTGTGGAAATAGAATCATGGCCAGTGAACGCCATGCCCTTTGTAAATATGACGTTGCTGTAATAAATTCAAACACCACTGCGTCACATTGGAGGCAGGTGATGACTGGTCCAGCTCCCTTTCCTCCTTCACTACTGTCCCTTTCCCCACCTGTGAAACGCAGGTCTCCTAAGAGCCCATCTCGGGCTTCTGGTCTTTGTCCCAGACTCAGAAACCCCCATTCCTGATGGGTAGCTTGTCATTTCCATGTTAATATTTCACCATCACCTAAATGTGCGATCTCGACCCAAGGAACCGCCTTGGCCTTGACTCCGGGAGCTGATTCAAGTCTTCCCTCCCCTCCCCGCTGCCCCAGGGCAGATGCTCTCCAGTCCTGAGCCCAGGGGCCCCGAGGTGTCGCAAGGCTAAGGCGCCCCACGGCTGCAGCAGGGTAGCGGGGGTCTGCCTCAGGTGTGCCAGCAGAGGCAGGGCTTCTCCTCTGTACGTTCCTCACTCCTCTCGTGAGTGTAAGCAAAGGCAGGAGGTCAGGTGAACACACACACACACCCGCCTTGTGAAAAGCTCACAGCGCTGCTCAGTAAACTCCACGCACGGCTTTCTTTCCTCCGTGGACTCAGGTTCTCAAAGTTTTGATCTTCCGTTGTCTACAAATCATCAGATCAGGTTTTCTGCCCGCCGTTTTTTCTCAAGCGCTGTGGGGCTGATAGGGAGATTCCGCAGGCTGCGGTGGGAGAGGCGGATTCTGGTCCTGAGTCTGCCGCTTGCCAGCTGAGGAACTTGTGGAATGTTCGCGAACGTCTCCGCTCCCGGGTGTTCCCTGGGGGTGTCGACACTCGGCCTCCCAGAGCTCCCGCAGCATCCCAGGAGATGCGTGTGGATGCGTCTGCGAGCGATAGAGCGCCGCTCAGACACAAGCACGCGGGCGGGGAAATTCGGAGCGTCTGGGGCAGGCTTCCTGCAAGGCTGGCTTTGACCCTGAGGGCTGGCTGTAGCACAGTTGATGCATTGAGCATAATGTCAATTTGGTGTTTGCTGCTGCGTTATTTCCTCTGCAGGAAACATTAGGGGAACACAAAACCCCCATCCAGCAGAGGGGGTCTCGTAGGAATACACAAAATGCACACGTACACCCACCCCAGAACCCACCAGCTCCTCACCCATATCGATTGTAGTATTTATGTATTTCGTAACTATTTAACAAGCGAAAAAATGTGTTACTGTTTTGTCGAGCTCCCATCTTCTTTTTTAATGTGTCACTGATGACGTGTCTTGAACGTGTATCCCTAGACCCTTTTTCCCCATAAAGCTCTGTGTTT
The DNA here is from genome assembly GCF_028023285.1 of Balaenoptera ricei. Lineage (NCBI taxonomy): Eukaryota > Metazoa > Chordata > Mammalia > Artiodactyla > Balaenopteridae > Balaenoptera > Balaenoptera ricei. The sequence continues at coordinate 82,722,225 of NC_082656.1, forward strand.
TGCACTGTGCAATTCTGCACAGCACCATGATTTTTAAGACCCCCGTGTCACACTGTAGCATTTGGAATAAACTAGAGCAGGGCTCAAGTCACCACTTCGTGCGGTTGAAAAGCGAGAATGGGAAGGCCCTTCTTGGAGGGATGTAGGGAAGATTAAATTAGATGGCATGAAAAGTTGGATAGGCTGTAGCATTTTCTGGGTTTTCCAGATTCATAGGCTGGAATTCCAGACAACCTGGGCGCAAGGAGCAGCCTGCCTTCACAGGGCACCATCTTTGAACCAAGTTTGGGAACATCTGGGCTCTAGGCTGTCTTGAGTGGGAAGGACGCAGGAAGGCTACCCCGCCATCACTACAAGGGTGACAATCGCAAAAGGGCAACAGCTTCTTCTGTGTCTGTATCTTTAGAGTCTGGCCACGTCCCTTTGAGGTCTCCACAGAAGCCCAGCTGTACAATATACGTGTGGTTCTAGGATGAAGCAAGTTAATTTCTGCTGATCACCTTTTAAGTAGAAGAAAATACTCAAAGTGAGGGAATAAATCATAAACCTGCTTCTCAATGAACGTGTTGGTGTTACGTCCTCATCAAGCTTGTCACAGTTTTGTTTGTTTGTTTTTTTTTGCTGATCTATCCAACTGTTGGTCACTTTATTCATTCAACATACACTTTGTTGCCTGTTTCTGTGGAAGGCACCAGCTAAACACTAGAGACCCACAGATGCCTAAGGTTTGCAACTATCTTCAGAGGACTTACAGTCGGGAGGGCAGATGTGAGCATGTAAATGACAGCCATGTGAGATCGCAGAGCCTAAGTGCCTCTACCAGAGACAGAGACTTGGCTCTGGGGAAGGGAGCCCACCCATGGCTGGGATGGCACTCGAGGCGGCCTTGACCCCTTTATGTGGACCAGGCACCAGTGCCAAAGGAATATCTTCTTAGATCACTGCTGTGAGAACCATACTTTTTTTTAAAGTCAGTATTATGAATACAATTTTTATCGCCCAAATGTTCTTCCCCGCCTTTTTTTCTGTCCTGCTCCAGTAGATTTATGTAAAATTACCGGGCACACCACGCCTATCTGCACACTCCCATGCAGCTCTCAACAGAGCAGCAAGGTCCTTCTCATTTTCCCCCATTGACTTTCAAATCTCTCACCTTTGTCAATTAGCAGCAGATCCTAACCGTACATAAAAGAAATTTTGGTGCCTTTTAATTTCAATCCCGGTTGATTTGACATCCAAGTTTATACTGTTATTTTGCAGTTCTAGCAACGGGGGCAATTGAAATTCAGAAAATTTCGTCCATAGGTGCCACATTTGCATTTCATGAGTGGTCTTTAGTGAATAGAGTTTCTACATTCGCTCTTGAATGAAAACAGCAGTGGCAGAGGCAGCATTAAAGCAGCTGGTAAGGATGACCAGGCCACCTCATAGCAACCGCCAGGTTTCCAAGGGCAAATAGCTCCCTCCGACCCTAAGCAACCAGATGAGAACATCAAAACATGCCTCGCACCAGAGCTCCAATACCCATTAGTGTTAGGAGCTGTTACCTCAATCGTGAGTGACAGAGCCCTAATTATTAAGGTAATTAGAAGTTATAACACTGGCAATATTAAAGGGAGAACTTCTAGAGCCCATTAACAGTGTTACTTTAAGTGATCTGGCTGTGAACTGTTCAGATCTCTAATTACATTATACGTCTGTCTTAAAGGGTGATGTAATTAAGTGACGGGCGAGGGTATTAACGTATACTGACTGCTGCTAACACTTGTAAGTACTATTTTCACAGCGTCTGGCTGCAGCGATGTCATTTCGTTTTCTTCCACTTAACTGTGTATAGTGTGTAGCTGAAAAAACCCTGACCTTGATGTATTTCTGCGTATCTTACGCACAGATATTTTTGTTCTTTCCTTTCCCTATTTAATGTGTTTCTTTATATTTATGGTGTATTCGCCTAAACCCAGTTACAGATAAACCAAGGTGGCTTTAGTTTATACATTAAATACAGTTCCTATTTTTTGATACATATAAACGTTTAAACGTTATGCCTGTCTCTCCACTACGGAATCAATTTCTTCTGGTGACATAAAGTTATAAAGAAAATCTTCTATAATTAGTATACTAGTGCATTTTTTTTCCTTTGTGACCCAAGTAATAAATTTTATACTGGACACATCATTATATCTTGGTTTTCTACAATTTCTTAGGAAATCCAAATTGCTTTTTATTTAAGACTTGGTAAGATTTGCTTATTTATCATAAGCCATATTTGATCAAAAGGAGTTGGTTTTAAGGTATTAGACTTCCTTACAGCCACTATGGAGAACAGTATGGAGGTTCCTTAAAAAACTAAAAATAGAACTACATACGACCCAGCAGTCCCACTACTGGGCATATACCCTGAGAAAACCATAATTCAAAAAGAGTCATGTACCACAATGTTCATTGCAGCTCTGTTTACAATAGCCAGGACATGGAAGCAACCTAAGTGTCCACCGACAGATGAATGGATAAAGAAGATGTGGCATATATATACAATGGAATATTACTCAGCCATAAAAAGAAATGAAATTGAGTTATTTGCAGTGAGGTGGATGGACCTAGAGTCTGTCATACAGAGTGAAGTAAGTCAGAAAGAGAAAAACAAATACTATATGCTAACACATATATATGGAATCTAAAGGGAAAAAAATGGTTCTGAAGAAAGTAGGGCAGGACAGGAATAAAGACGCAGACATAGAGAATGGACTTGAGGACACGGGGAGGGGGAAGGGTAAGCTGGGACAAAGTGAGAGAGTGGCATGGACTTATATATACTACCAAATGTAAAATAGCTAGCTAGTGGGAAGCAGGCGCATAGCACAGAGAGATCAGCTCGGTGCTTTGTGACCACCTAGAGGGGTGGGATAGGGAGGGTGGGAGGGAGACGCAAGAGGGAGGGGATATGGGGACATATGTATGCATATGGCTGATTCACTTTGGTGTACAACAGAAACTAACACACCATTGTAAAGCAACTATACTCCAATAAAGATGTAAAAAAAAAGAAAAGAAATTAGACTTCCAGAAAAGACAATATTTCAAGTTGCCTTTATTGAGAGCTTTATTTTTTATTTTATGAGTCATCTTTCATTTGGAAATCATCTACTAATCCATTATACACAGATAATGTATGAATATGGAAAATGACATTGCCTTCATTTAAAACAGGCCTCTCCCAATACCGACTCTACTGGCTTGAAGCCAATGCTACGACTTCTGTTTCTTCTTGGACCTGGTAGTGCCCTCTCACCTTCCTTCCCTGTCCGACCCCAGCTGTTCGTTTCTCCCCCCACCGTGTCCAGGATGGCGGAGCAGGTGAGCGTCACAGCCAGCAGCCTCCGCTCCTCCCCACCCACCTTTGTAAACAGAGAGGCCACCGCAGGGCAGTGTCCCTCCCCTCTTCCCTCCCCCCACCCCAGTAACTACGAGCTTGTTCTCTATATCTGTGAGTCTGTTTCTGTTTCGTTATATTCATTAGTTTGTTTTATTTTTTAGATTCCATGTATAAGTGATAATATACAGTACTTGTCTTTCTCTGTCTTATCTCACTAAGCATCATACCCTCCAAATCCATCCATGTTGCCGCAAATGGCAAATTTTCGTTCTTTTTTATGGCTGAGTAATATTCCATTGTATATACGTACCACACCTTCTTCATTCATCTGTTGATGGACACTTAGGTTGCTTCCATATCTTGGCAATTGGAAATAATGCTGCTATGAACCTTGGAGTGCATGTATCTTTTTGAATTAGTGTTTTCGTTTCCTTCGGAAGAATACCCAGGAGTGGAGTTGCTGGGTCGTATATGGTAGTTCTACTTTTAGTATTTCGAGGAACCTCCATACTGTTTTCCACAGTGGCTGCACCAACTTACATTCCCACCAACAGTGCACGAGGGTTCTCTTTCCTCCACAAGAGATTAGGTTAATTTTGGATGTTATTCCTCCACTATGCATTTGTCCGATTTTCTTCTTAAGGCACAGATTGCAGTTTTGTAAAATATGAACCCCAGCTAAATTGGATTTTGAAATGAGCTGTCACCAAACTATACAGAACTGAATAAATTAAAATTTCTCTGTTTCTGACCCCAAGTGGTACATAAACTATGTGCATTTACTCTCAGATACTCTTTCAAGAGTAGCATTTGTCTAAATGAGAAAGCACTCAGAATTACACACACACACCTGCGCTCGGTGGAATATCGTAGGGCTTTCCCACGGGGAACAAAAGCCCGCAGCCCATATTAACTCCACACCTTCACACCTTTGCCTTCAGCACGTGGCAACATCTTCAAGCCTTTATTTGGATTTTATACCTGAAGGAAGGGTAGTAACTGTTAGTAGTTCTTTATTTTCAAGGACACCCCTTTACAAACACATCCAAACAGGCCTGTGTTTGTGGGCACAGCTCCCCACGTGCTGTCCACCCTCTGTGAGTCTCCAGCCTCACATGGCCTGTCCTGCCTGTGTTTGGAAGAACAAGACCGTTTTCTCCACGTTTTTTACTTAATCTAGGCCATAGCTACCCAGACCTAAAGACTTAGATTTCACGTGCCCCAGGGTTAGAGGTCTATTGACAACATGCTTCTGAAAAATTTTAACCTCTGATTGCTTTAGCTCTGTCAGGATGAAAGTATTGAGTCATTTTTTAATCACTATAAAACATCAGAGAATTAACTTAGAACACGTGGGAAGACCTTGGTGAAAAGGGAAATCCTATGAAGTATAAAGAATTTGTGAGCTAAAATTAGCAAGATTATTAACATTTGAAAATTATGAACTCGGCAGGAGCGCTAAAACATTTTCATTTTTAAGAGCATTCTATCAGAAACACACTCTGAAAACATGTACAGAACTTGAGGCCTGAACAGTGAATAGAATTCAAATGGAATGAAGGTATTTATGCCCTGGAGAGATTTCCTCACTTTTTTGATTGTTTTTTTCTTTCTTACTAATCTGTGCTGAGTTCAAGTTTTACTACAGCAAAAGTAAAGTCTTGCAAAATCATACACTTCTATAATACCCTTAAATTGCCTGTGTGATTTCAAGTGTGTCTGTTTATGGATATGCATGTCTACGTATGCATTCAAGTGTAACAAAATAGTTTTTAGTTGTTATGCATTGTTTTGTTTTGCTAAGAACTGAGAGTTTCAAGGATCTCAGTGTTTCAATGATCCAGTGTTCACTGAGGCAACTTTTACCTTTTTCTGTAAATGAAGCCAAGACCAGGGTGCGATACATCAACCCCAGGGCTAGTCTGCTTAGCTGGCGTCAGGAAATGGTCCCGGGACCATGGGCCGATTCTAGAAACCCAACACCTGTGCAGATAAAGAGTAAGAAAGAGATTCCCTTTTCCGTAGGGTCTCCTCTTTTTCACTTACTTACAGCTCCCACCCTCCCAACTAATTTTGATGAAACATTATTGTAATCTTTCACTAAAATTAGTTTTAATTTTATCCAACGTGGACACTCTAGCTGATGTTCTTGGTGGCCAACCCAAGACTGAAATTGAGCTGCCATCACTCTGATGGTTATGATATAACAAAATGCAGTGTATTTTAAACATTCTTTTCTGCACTGGAAATACGAGAAATTGAAGTTGGTTCCCAATTAATTTAATTCTTCACCAGCCTCAGTATCAAGAAAGGAAAGTACACTTGCAGTGACATTAGGTTTGGGGGACCATCACACAATAGTTTCGGAGCAGCAGTTCTTAAATATTTTGGTCCCCAGGGCACAGTGCCCTCTTAGAAAATGTAGAAGACCTGTCTGTGTGAGTTACACCTATAAATACTCATCACATTACAAAGTAACACTGAGAATTTTTAGAAAGTATTAATTTATTTAAAAATAACTATAATATACAATATAACAGTGATAATAAATAAACATTACTTTTTAACCTATTCTTGTGAAAAATACCTATATTTTCAAGAGAAAAAGGCAGTTTGGTGGAAAGGGTACATTATTTTAAATCCAGGTTGGGACTTCCCTGGTGGTCCAGTGGTTAGGACTCCGAGCTTCCACTGCAGAGGGCCCGGGTTCGATCCCTGGTCGGGGAAACTAAGATCCCGCAAGCCGCACGGCGCGGCCAAAAAATAAATAAATAAAAAGTTTAAAAAATAAACTTAAAAAAAATCTGGCTTAAGAGAAGACAGGTGAGTTTTCATATCTGCTTCAGTATTCAGTCTGCTTCTGTGTGTTTTGGTCGAAGTGGGTAAAGCAAATAGGACCTCACGCAGATGTGTACTTGGAAAAGGGAAGAGTGTTTTAATTTTAACTAATTATGGGTATTCTTCTTTGGCACTACACCAAAATGTGACAGGCATTCGTATCCTATAGGTTAATTGCACTGAATCTGAAAACAGGTCAATGAACATTTGGTCGTATTTTATATTTAAATCCACTGGTTTATCCTGTGCTTGAATGAGTCTTACACCCATTTGTGGTTTTGTGACATCACGCACTGGTTATTTGGAAAATTTTGGCTCATGGAGTCACGCAGATGACAAGTTTCATTATACCATTAATACATCAAAAAATCACACTCGTTAATATCACCACCAACTTCAACAACAAAAAGCCTTTAAGAATTAGGCTTTAAGTTGAAAATTAAACTCATAGAGGCAAGTTTTCAGAAATTTGAGTTTTCATTTCAAAAATCGAATGTTATCATTGACAACAAATGCTGCCAGTCATTTCCCTTGAATTGACGGACTGCTTCTTTCACTTTCCCCAGATATTCAAGTCTCGATGTCATAGCTTGTTTGTCGGGGGTTCTTTCGAGTAAAGACAGCTCTCAGTGAGGGAGAAGAGCGGCTGGTCTAGCGCATCTCGGCCAAGGTCACGGTGTCCTTGCAAGACCAGCACCGCGCTTCCCATCCCATCACACAGAGCGTGGAAGAGATGTATGCTCAAGGGCTGAGCGTTAAAATAGTCACTTACACAGCACCGTCAAGGCATTTCTTACGAATGGCTGGCATTATTAATTATTACCATTATTATTTCCTGTGAATACACGGCCTTGAAGTTCCCCGTGACGACGGGCACAGGTGGGAGCCGCTGCTTTGATTTGGGCTCAGACCCCAGCAGTTTGGCCACCGCAGACTCTGCACCATCAGTGCAAGTATCCACACGGGGAGAAGGTCAAGAACACCTTGGCATGTTCACGAAAACACTCTGGACCTTGGGACCCTTTATAAAGGTTTTAGGGTTCCCCAGGTGACTGTGTACCACATTTTAAAAATTGCTAAATTAGATGCTATGTAAGGGCCAAAACAAAAAGCAGTTGTTTTACTAGAAATGTATGGGGACTCCAGGAACACATTAAAAACAACCCAAGCCCGGGCCCTAGCGATGGGGGTGATATCTTTAGCCATCGAAGTGGCCAAAATCTGTGATATACTTGGAGAGCTTTACCTACAAAGAGACAGCGTGTTAAGTCATAAAGAGCAACTAGCATCTTCAGTTTGAGAGACTGTATCCAGCAAATCGCACGTGAAGAACGAATAGAGATGAGGATCTAGACCCGCACCGGCGCACCGCTGGTTTGAGGAATCAGTGGGCTCCTCTGCTGGACGTGTTCCTCCTACTTCCATGCCCTTGACCCCACTGGGGATGGCGCAGGGAAGAGTACGTGAATCGCAGTATAATTGCAGGTAATTTTCATAAAAATATTCAGTTTAAAAAAAATAGGAATGTGACATGCATCCTACAGAAAACAAAATAGCTTAACAAAAATCTTCAAAAGTAAGAAAAATGTCATATTGGTAAAACGGGTAAAATCTGTAAAATGTTAGTATGCAGGCGATCATCATTTCAGACAATAAATCCATTTTTTTAAGCAAACTAAGACAATACAAGCTAACAATGGCTAGAGCTGCACTTAATCTTTAGAATTCAGTTTATGCCTTGGCAGTTTACTCTGTTTTTGGTGAACGCAGGTTTTTTTTGAAAGCTTTTTGGCTTCAATTCAGGCAAAAGCAAAACAAGACTGAAAATGTACAGTATTATGAGCCTCAGATTGACGCCAAAGACAGCAACTCTCAGCTCATTTGTTTTAAAGGTTGTGCATCTGATTACAAGTGTCTTTAATACGCTTTTTTGGGAACAAAATGGGATAGATCTAAAAATGGAAAATGAACGCTTTGCTAATGTGTATTGATATTTTAAGAATATTGACATTTCATAACTAGTTTATACAGAAAATACATTTGCAAGGTGTTTTTAAGTCTTGTTTAGACCAGTTGCTGATTACTTTATTACTATCGAATAAACCATTAAGGGGACTACATAACTGCAATATAATTATTTATTAAACTTTTACAGTGAAATGAACACTTGGAAAGAGACAACTGTCTCTGCTTTATCTTAACCAATAATTATAATATATTTACCATGTGTTTTTTTATGTCACTGATGCATGGTAAATTGTATGTATGGTGATGTTACATTTTACCCATAAGGGTGGTTATTTTATAATTGTGCTAAATCTAATTAGAATATATATAGCAAAGAAAACCAGCCACCAACACAACGTCCTGCCCACCTGGCCATTTGTTGCCTGATTTCATTACCTTTGCTCCAGAATAGACTCTGGGCTGTGTCCAATTAGCAGGATTGGGTGGCAGGTTCGGGATAAAAAGGAGTTTTTCCTTCAGGAAAGTTACTGATGAGAGAAATCTTCACACTTGCTGCTGTAGGAGCTAACACCCCGTCGGGTTTGCACACCCCCGTGCACCAGCCCTGCATGTGTGGTCCGGCGGAACTACCGGGACCCGGGAGCTTCTTGACGTGGTCTTTTTCAGTGTCATACATGTAGGAGGACATCTAGGGAGCCATGTGTGTATTTCATGATGTGTGTGGTGTGAAAGAAACAATACAATGTGGGAAATGAGAGGAAAAATGAAAATTATAGGCAAGAAAACTAGGAAAACCTCCAAAAGCCTATACAGAGTGTATATTTTTATATCTAAAGAGTTAAGGTCCTAATAACCCAAAAAACTAAATGCAAGAGGATGATTCATTACACAGATTTGTATTGTTAGGAAGAGACAGACAACCTGCATTTGAATCTCAGCTCTACTTAGCTACCCTTAGCTGTGTGATTTGGGGGAAATTACTTAACTTCTCTGAGCCTTTGTTTCCCCTTCTGTAAAATGGGCATAATGATAATACCTACCTCATTGGACTCTTGTGAGGATGAATTGAATGAAGTGGTCCATGAATGGGGCCTGGTAAATAGTAAGTGCTCAATAAACGGTAGTAATTTTTCTTCTTGTTGCCTTTGGAAAGCGTCAGGTGTGAATCCTGATTCTCCTTTTGTAATCACTGTGCCACAGAATATCACTGAAGCAAGTGGATGAGCTGACGCCTGGGTTCCCCCTAGGGGAGAGGGAGGGGGGCCGGGCGAGGACACAGGTTCTCCCACCAGGCTGGTGCTACTCCAGCTGATATGTCCACTGTACACCCTGCAGACAAACAGCATCAGAAAATGGGGTTCCAAAATCCCTCCATCAGGACGATGGGGCCAGAGCAGAGAAGAGGAATGTGACCCAGCACATCACTTCTCAAAGTGACCGTATTTGCTCCCCGCCCTGGGGCTTTGAAAGAGCTGGTAAATAAGATATTTTACTCAGAAGCCATTACTACGGGCTGCTGAGGAAAGGGTGAGATCGGTCCTTTTGCTCTATAACCATGTCCTTGAGGGCTGGCACCCCACAAAAGTCCCCGTGGATCACCTACGGAGACAGCCCTGGCGCCGTGATCATGGGCGCCTTTGTGACCTGTGGGCAGGAACCAGGTCTGCTACAGAGAGAACATGCACTTCCGATCTTTTTTTAAACTTTTTATTGTCAAAAATTTCAAACCTATCCTAAAGTAGAGAGACTAGTATAATGAACCCCCGAGCCTCTCACCCAGGATAATTATTGACATTTGGTCATTCACCTGACCCCCTCCCACTTCTTACTCCCTGCGTTATTATAAAGCCCATCCTGGACATCATATCACTTCATTGGTAATAATATGGATAATAACCCATTAGTATGGCTATTATAAAAGATTTTTTTTTAAAAAAAAGAGAAAATAACAAGTACTGGCAAGGATATGGAGAAATTGGAGCCCTTGTGCATTGTTGGTGGGAATGTAAATTGGTAGAGCCGCTCTAGGAAACAATATGGTAGTTCCTCAAAAAGCTAAAAATAGCACTACCATAACATCCAGCAATTCCACTTCTGGGTACATAACCAAAAGAATTGAAAGCACCATCTTGAAGAAATATTTGTACACCCATGTTCATAGCAGCATTATGCACAGTAGCCAAAAGGTGGAAACAACTCAAGTTAAATGTGGTCCACCCGCACAATGGAATATTATTCAGCCTTAAAAAGAAGAAAATTCTGACACACCCTGCAACATGAATGAACCTTGAAGACATTACGCTAAGTGAAATGAGCCAGTCACAAAAGGACAAATACTACATGATTCCACTTACGTGAAGAACCTGGCGTAGTCAAACTCTTGGAGTCAAGAAGTAGATGGTGGGGGCCAAGAACTGGGGGCACAGGGGACCGGAGGGTTACTGTGTAGTGGGGACAGAGTTTCAGCGTTGCAAGATGAAACAGTTCTGGAGGTAGATAGCAGTGGTGGTTGTACAATCACGTGAATGTATTCAATGCCACTGAACTATGTACTTAAAAACTGTTAGAAGGAAAAGTTCACAGTGTGCATATTTTATTGATACTGATTTTTTTAGTGTTTTTTAAATTGACAGAATTCAATACTATCAAATATTCAGGCAATGTTCAAAATTCACTTATTGTCTCATCAGTGTCTTTTTTTGCAATTGGTTTGTTCAAAATCAAAACCCAGAGCCTCTACACTGTGTGTGGCCAATGTGCTTCTCACATCTTTTCTGGTCTGAAACTGTTCTTCTTGTCTCCTTTACACTCTTGCCACATATTTACTGAAGAAACTAAGTCCTTTGTCCTGTAAAAGTTCCCATAGTCTGTATTTTGCTGGTGGCCTCGGCATGATTCTCCGTCCCCTGGCTTTTCCGTAAACTGATCGTCTTTTCCAGAACAAGGCTGTCCAGTGGAACTTTCTGCAAAGACGGGATTGTTCTGCATCAGCCCTGCCTCCTGCAGCCGCCACCAGCCACGTGTGGCTCCTGAGCCCTGGAAACGTGGCTGGTGCCGCTGAGGAACTGAATATTTAGTCTACTTTCATGCTGAGTAATTTAATTTTACATACTTTTTAAAAGCGCAGGCCTAGAGACTTAATCAGATTCAGGCTCTTTGTTTGGTCCAGGAAGCACTTTGATGGGCTGTGTCCTCAGGTGAACCCGGATCTGTCACAGACGTGCAGCACCAGTGCCCTGGGCTGCAGCTGGCCGGTAGGGGTGACCTCTGTGGCGCCCCTACGATGCCAGAGGCCCGTACATGTCCTGGTGGGGACTGTGCTACTCACAGCCCCACTGGCATCTGTCAGGACCACCGGCACTTCACAGGGAAAGGGGCAGAGATACGGGAGGTGAATAACTCACCTGGGGCCACGCAGCCAACAAGCGCTGTAGGCCACATCAGACCAGGTGGCCTTTCTCAGAACCCACACCCTTAGCCACAGCCATCCTGTCTGGTTTGATCTGGTTTCTTCCCAAAACGTTTACCTTCTGTGGCGTGTGGACAAAACCATTATCTTCTTGTCTCAGCTCATTTCAGATCAGCCTCCTCTTGGACCTAAACTTCAGGAATATATGGATTCCTTAAAATACCCCTTCTGTGTTTCTCCACACAGCTACCCACCTCTCCCTGCCTGGAGTTGGGCTGAAATTCTGAAATGTGTTAATATTGACTCCATGGTCACCAGCCATCTGTTCTGTTAAAAAGAAAATCAAGTCCTCAAGGTTTTTTTATAGGCATACATGGATTGATTTATTCTCTTTTCTAGTCATTTTGCTTTATTTATTTTATTATTTTTTTATACAGCAGGTTCTTATTAGTTATCTAGTTTATACATATTAGTGTATATATGTCAGTCCCAATCTCCCAATTCATCCCACCACCATCCCCGCCACGCTTGCCCCACTTGGTGTCCATACGTTTGTTCTCTACATCTGTGTCTCTATTTCTGCCTTGCAAACCAGTTCATCTGTACCATATATATGCGTAATATACGATATTTGTTTCCACATATATGCGTTAATATACGATATTTGTTTTGTATTCCACATATATGCGTTAATATACGATATTTGTTTTTCTCTTTCTGACTAACTTCACTCTGTATGAAGGTCTCTAAGTCCATCCACGTCTCTACAAATGACCCAATTTCGTTCCTTTTTATGGCTAGTATTCCATTGTATGTATGTACCACATCTTTTTTATCCATTCGTCTGTCGATGGGCATTTAGGTTGCTTCCATGACCTGGCTATTGTAAATAGTGCGGCAATGAACATTGAGGTGCATGTGTCTTTTTGAATTATGGTTTTCTCTGGGTATATGCCCAGTAATGGGATTGCTAGGTCATATGGTAATTCTATTTTTAGTTTTTTAAGGAACCTCCATACTGTACTCCATAGTGACTATATCGACTTACATGCCCACCAACAGTGCAAGAGGGTTCCCTTTTCTCCACACCCTCTCCAGCATTTATTGTTTGTAGATTTTCTGATGATGCCCATTCTAACCGGTGTGAGGTGATACCTCATTGTAGTTTTGATTTGCATTTCTCTAATGATTAGTGATGTTGAGCAGCTTTTCTTGTGCCTCTTGGCCATCTGTATGTCTTCTTTGGAGAAATGTCTATTTAGGTCTTCTGCCCATTTTTTGATTGGGTTGTTTGTTTTTTTAATATTGAGCTGCATGAGCTGTTTATATATTTTGGAGATTAATCCTTTGTCCGTTGATTCGTTTGCAAATATTGTCTCCCATTCTGACGGTTGTCTTTTTGTCTTGTTTGTAGTTTCCTCTGCTGTGCAAAAGCTTTTAAGTTTTATTAGGTCCCATTTATTTATTTTTGTTTTTATTCCCATTTCTCTAGGAGGTGGATCAAAAAAAATCTTTCTGTGATTTATGTCAAAGAGTGTTCTTCCCATGTTTTCCTCTAAGAGTTTTATAGTGTCTGGTCTTACATTTAGGTCTTTAATCCATTTTGAGTTTATTTTTGTGTATGGTGTTAGGGAGTGTTCTAATTTCATTCTTTTACATGTAGCTGTCCAGTTTTCCCAGCATCACTTATTGAAGAGACTGTCTTTTCTCCATTGTATATCCTTGCTTCCTTTGTCATAGACTAGTTGACCATAGGTGCATGAGTTTATCTCTGGGCTTTCTATCCTGTTCCATTGATCTATATTTCTGTTTTTGTGCCAGTACCATATTGTCTTGATTACTGTAGCTTTGTAGTATAGTCTGAAGTCAGGAAGTCTGATTGCTCCAGCCCCGTTTTTTTCCCTTAAGATTGCTTTGGCTATGTGGGGTCTTTTGTGTCTCCATATAAATGTTAAGATTTTTTTTGTTCTAGTTCTGTAAAAAATGCCATTGGTAATTTGATAGGGATTGGATTGAATCTGTAGATTGTCTTGGGTAGTATAGTCATTTTCACAATATTGATTCTTCCAATCCAAGAACATGGTATATCTCTCCATCTGTTTGTGTCATCTTTGATTTCTTTCATCAGTGTCTTATAGTTTTCTGAGTACAGGTCTTTTACCTCCTTAGGTAGGTTTATTCCTAGGTATTTTATTCTTTTTGTTGCAATGGTGAATGGGATTGTGTCCTTAATTTCTCTTTCTGATCTTTCATTGTTAGTGTATAGGAATGCAAGAGATTTCTGTGCATTAATTTTGTATCCTGCAACTTTACCAAAATCATTGATTAGTCTAGTAGTTTTCTGGTGGCATCTTTAGGATTCTCTATGTATAGTATCATGTCATCTGCAAACAGTGACAGTTTTACTTCTTTAACAATTTGTATTCCTTTTATTTCTTTTTCTTCTCTGATTGCCGTGGCTAGGACTTCCAAAATTATGTTGAATAATAGTGGCGAGAGTGGACATCCTTGTCTTGTTAGTGATCTTAGAGGAAATGCTTTCAGTTTTTCACCATTGAGAATGATGTTTGCTGCAGGTTTGTCATATATGGCCTTCATTATGTTGAGGTAGGTTCCCTCTATGCCCACTTTCTGGAGAGTTTTATCATAAATGGGTGTTGAATTTTGTCAAAAGCTTTTTCTGCACCTATTGAGATGATCATATGATTTTTATTCTTCAGTTTGTTAATATGGTGCATCACATCGATGGATTTGTGTATATTGAAGAATCCTTGCATCCCTGGGATAAATCCCCCTTGATCGTGGTGTATGATCCTTTTAACATGTTGTTGGATTCTGTTTGCTGGTATTTTGTTGAGGATTTTTGCATCTATATTCATCAGTGATATTGGTCTGTAATTTTCTTTTTTTGTAGTATCTTTGTCTGGTTTTGGTATCAGGGTGATGGTGGCCTCATAGAATGAGTTTGGGGTGTTCCTTCCTCTGCAATTTTTTGGAAGAGTTTGAGAAGGATGGGTGTTAACTCCTCTCTAAATGTTTGATAGAATTCACCTGTGAAGCCATCTGGTCCTGGACTTTTGTTTGTTGGAAGATTTTTAATCACAGTTTCAATTTCATTACTTGTGATTGGTCTGTTCATATTTTCTATTTCTTCCTGGTTCAGTCTTGGAAGATTATGCCTTTCTAAGAATTTGTCCATTTCTTCCAGGTTGTCCATTTTATTGGCATAGAGTTGCTTGTAGTAGTCTCTTATGATGCTTTGTATTTCTGTGGTGTCCGTTGTAACTTCTCCTTTTTCATTTCTAATTTTATTGATTTGAGTCCTCTCCCTCTTTTTCTTGATGAGTCTGGCTAAAGGTTTATCAATTTTGTTTATCTTCTCAAAGAACCAGCTTTTAGTTTTATTGATCTTTGCTATTGTTTTGTTTCTATTTCATTTATTTCTGCTCTGATCTTTATTTTCTTGGGACTTTTCTCTCTCTCTTCTCCTTCTGGGACCCCTATAGTGTGAATGTTGTTGTGTTTAATGTTGTCCCATAGGTCTCTTAGGTTGTCTTCATTTCTTTTCATTCTTTTTTCTTTATTCTGTTCCGCGACAGTGAATTCTACCATTGTGTCTTCCTGGTCACTTAACCGTTCTTCTGCCTCAGTTTTTCTGCTATTGATTCCTTCTAGTTTATTTTTCATTTCAGTTATTGTATTGTTCATCTCTGTTTGTTTGTTCTTTAATTCATCTAGGTGTTTGTTCTTTAATTCTTCTAGGTCTTTGTTAAACATTTCTTGCATCTTCTCGATCTTTGCCTCCATTCTTTTTCTGAGTCCTGGATCATCTTCACTATCATTATTCTGAATTCTTTTTCTGGAAGGTTGCCTATCTCCACTTCATTTTAGTTGTTTTTCTGGGGTTTTATCTTGTTCCTTCATCTGGTTCATAGTCCTCTGCCTTTTCATTTTGTCTATCTTTCTGTGAATGTGGTTTTCATTCCACAGGCTGCAGGATTGTAGTTCTTCTTGCTTCTGCTGTCTGCCCTCTGGTGGATGAGGCTATCTAAGAGGCTTGTGCGAGCTTCCTGATGGGAAGAACTGGTGGTAGGTAGAGCTGGGTGTTTCTCTGGTGGGCAGAGCTCAGTAAAACTTTAATCCATTTGTCTGCTGATGGGTGGGGCAGAGTCCCCTCCCTGTTGGTTGTTTGGCCTGAGGTGACCCAGCACTGGAGCCTATCCGGGCTCTTTGGTGGGGCTAATGGCGGACTCCAGGAGGGCTCACACCAAGGAGTACTTCCCAGAACTTCTGCTGCCAGTGTCCTTGTCCCCGCAGTGAGCCACAGCCACCCCCGCCCCGCCTCTGCAAGAGACCCTCCAACACGAGTAGGTAGGTCTGGTTCAGTCTCCTGTGGGGTCACTGCTCCTTCCCCCGGGTCCTGATGCACACACTACTTTGTGTGTGCACTCCAAGAGTGAAGTCTCTGTTTCCCCCAGTCCTGTCGAAGTCCTGCATCAAATCCCCATTTTGCTTTGTTTTAAATGAGCGAACTTACAGTAATGGAAAGAGTCAGGTTGGCTGCGCACCATCGGGCGGGTCCACGATGCTGGAGCAGTACCGTGCCCGGCACCTGAGCGGAGTGCGTGTGCGCATGTGCACAGGGCATCAGGATGCAGACGGGGCTGCGTGTGAAGGTCCAGACCTCCTCCCTGGTGACCCCGCGTTTGGCGTGAAATGCAAAATGGTTTAGCATTGCTCTCCTCTCTCACTTGTGTGTTCAGAGAGGCAAGCAGGGCCCCGCCTGTCTCGGGCAGCGGTGGCGTGGACAACAGGAGGGGACTTGGCTTTGCAGTGTCTCGGGTGGGCGTTCAGACGCCAGCACCGTGCTGCCCTAACTGTGTGGCCTCAGCAGGTCCTTGATGCCTCCTGAGCCTCGGGGTTCTCATCTGTAAAACGGAGGTAATGCACCACCTGCGGAGTTTATCATGACGGGGTCCCACGTGGGCACCTCTGCCGGTGGGGAGATGATGGGAAGGATTCAGTGGAATCCTTCAGTGGAAGGAAATGTTACAGAAGCAAATCCGAAGTCAAAAGTAAACTTTGGTGAATATCTTCTGTAAGATGTGAACATGGTTAAACATGACCTTTGGGCACGTGGAGTATGTTAATTTGCACAGTTGAGAAAGGAAATCTGAGAACAGGTGATCACAAGAGGGAAGCAAATGTGGAGGCCGAGTCAGTGCCGTTGGTGAAAATAAAAACCTAGTTTCTAAGGTATTTTGCACGTAAGTAGATGGAAACTGTGTAGTTTATATTCATTGGGCACTTGATGTGATCCAGGTCTTTCTATAGGCCTAAAAAGTGGGGTTAATTCACAACTAATTCTGCTGATATGAATTCTATAGTTTTAAAAAATATATAACTCAAAGTATGATTACAACTGTAGAAAGAAAATACAATCCAGTATACATAATGGAAGAAAATAATTTATGTGTTTGCAGTAATTATCTTTAAGTGTAGGATGAAAGTGGTTTTGTCCTTTTCGACTTTTCTGTATCATGTAGCTTCTCAACAGTGACCCTAGTCACTTAAAAGTATTTAAGAAATGCTTATTGATTTGGAAAAGAAAGGCCCTGTCCAGAGGTAACTAGCTCACCAGCGTTATTAAAGAAAAATGCTCCCCTGTCTGGTGGGTGCACACAGGGTCTGTGGTGAAGCAGGGATGCAGCTCAGAGACATTACCACCTTCACATCAGGCGTGAGGGGCCAGCACAGGAGAGCCTGGCTTGACAAGCGGCAGACATCCTTCTTGTGCTGGGAAGAGGAGGCCAAAGCAGTATGGGTTGAATCGTGGCCCCCAAATTCCTGTGTTGAAGCCCCAACTCCCAGGACCTCAGGATGTAACTGTATTTGGAAATAGGGTCTTTACAGAGGTCGTCACTCAACAGGCTGCTTGCAAGGGATGTAGTCAAGCGACCCGCTTCGCTTGGTCGCTGACAACCTGGGAGAGGCAGCCCTCTGACACCTGCTTGGTACCAGCAGGTCCTGAGTGTCCCACGCCTAGGCACACCTAGGTCAGTGCGCGAAGGGGTCCTCTCTCTGGACTCGGCACCCGTGGGGCTCACTCACAGCCAGCTCGCCGTCGAGCCTGGAAAGAGCCGTGCTCGCAAAGCACCATGGCTGCCTGTGCGCATCCTCAGGTTCTGCGAACCCCCGTGCCGTGTAAACGGGAGCAAACAGTTTGCAGCACTCACACCAAACAGACCCCAGTATGTACAGTGGCTCGAACACAGTAGAAACGGGCTCACCACACCACCCAGCCAGTGCACCCACCCTCGGGCGTTCATCCCGACGTCACACAGAGTCTGTGCACACGCGTGGGTGGCCGCTGATTCACCATCACTGAAGCCGGAGGCTGTCCAAAGGTGCCGCCGTGGGCGACGGTGAAACAAGCCGGTCCCCGAGCCCTGGAGCACTGCCCCCGGCGGAAAGGAGTCAACTGGATGCTCCTCCAGGGAATTAGGCTGAGGAAGAAAGGTCAGGTGCGGGGTGTTCCACTTACAGGACATTCCTGAGGTGAGCCAATCGTAGCGCTGGAGAGAAGATGCCTGTTTCCAGGACCAGGGAAGGGGGGAGGGGTCGGCGTGGGAGGGGGGATCCTGAGAGACCGCGTTACGGATCTCGGATCTCGACGGGGTGGCGCTTACAGGAAGCTGCACAGGGGATAGTGCTGCATAGAGCTGCATGCGTGCGTACACACACACACACACACACACACACACACACGTACGTGTATACACACGGATGTGTAGAACAGGAGAAAACTGAGAACTCTGTGGACCTGATCACTGTCAAACTCCTGCAATTGATATTGTGCGGCAGTTATGCAAGGGACCGACCTATACACGTCTTTGCAGCCTTCTGTGAATCAGTCATTGTTTCAAAGCAAAATGTTAAGATAATAAACGAGAAGGGGAGAGGGCTGTGCCAGGATGGAGAGCATGAGTGGGAAGATGATTTTCTGTTTTTTTTTATTGAGGTGAACCACGCATAGGCCTCAGGTCGCCTGATTGTAGGGGCGCAGCTCTGAATGTCTGCACAGGACGCGCCCACGTGACCCCTCACCCTGAAGGGTCCTTCTTGCCCTTTTGCCTTCACTGCCGTGCCCCTCAGAGGCACCCTGCACCCCGGCTGGAGCAGGACCGCAGACACCTCCCTGGTCCCAGCAGAGAGGGTCCTCGTTCACCATTACAGCTCCATGTTTTATTTATAATCTTCAATCCATCTCTTACTGATGAACGCTTAGTTTCCAGTCATTGGCTAATCTGCACGGTGCTGCAATGAATAACCCTTTGCCTACATTTTACACGCGGGGAGGTATATCTTTAGGGTAAATTCCCAGAGGCAGGACGACATCTGAAACGTTCACAGGTGCTGCTGACTCGCCCTCACCTGCCCTCCCCAACAGCGTGTGTGCGGCTCTCCCAGCCCGCAGCGCCTGCCGACCAAATTCTGGATGTTTGTCACGCTTGTTAGTGAAATACGGCATCTCAGTAGCTGAGCTTCTCATCACTTAGGGGCCGTTTGCTTTCCCTTTTCTGTGGCCCAACTTGTTCGTTTCCTTTGCCCATTTTTCTTCCAGGTCTGTGGTCTTTTTCTTAACGATTTGTAATACCTTACATAGTAGGGAAAGTGGTCCTTTGTGATATAAGTTGCATTTCTCTTAACTACTGTTGAATTTATGAGCCTTAATTCATTCTCCCCAGCCCAGGCTATAAAGAACCTTGCCCATGATTTATTCTAGCATTTGCATGGTTTCTTTTGTTTACATTTAATTTTTTGGTCCATTTGGAGTCTCTTCCAGTGAATGGTATGATATGTGAACCCAAATGCGTTTTTACAGTTGGTTCTGCAGTTCCCCCAACACCGTTTACTGGAAAACACACCTTCTCCTGGACATGAGCCGTCACTCTCTTCACATCTGAGTTGCCGTCTCTGCACCCTGGTCCCTGTGCCACCTGCATGTCTGGCTCTCCCAGCCTCGTCTTCATGCTGCTTAACTCCGAGGCCTCATGCTCCTGTCCCGCTGGGCTGGGGGCCCCTTCATCACTCTTCTTTTCATTATTTCCCAGCTGTTACTTATTTTTTCATATGAACTTTGAAATTAACTTGTTTGGCTTAACAAGCATTGAGGTGTTGAGACTTCTTATTCAACCAACTGGGTCTTTCTGTTCTTCAACTCTGTCTTAAAGCTTCCCTCACAGCCAGTACTCTTGCTTCTTGAGTTTGTTTCTACTTTTTGTTGTTGTCGTGGCTGCTGCTGCCACTGTTCTTTTGATGACAAATGAGGGTCTTTCTTCCATTTATTCTCTAATTTGTTTGTATCTATGATGGATACTGATTTTCAGGTGCATAAACAAGACAACTGACCTGAACTCTTCAAAAATGACAGTATCATGAAAGCCAAAAGAAAAAAAAAGCAAATAAAACAGATGGGGGAACAGCTCAAACTGAAAGGAAACAGAGGTACCGGGGCAAGTTCATGCGATGTGTGATCTTGTCTGGGGACAGTTGGGGACATTTTGTGTGAGCTGTGTGACTAGGTGTGGACACTGAGTCAAGGGTGCGTTGCTTGGGTTGGTCACAGTGTCGGCGTTTTGCAGGAGGACGTCCTCGTCCTTGATCAATGTGGAGCGCTGGGTGGGGGACCCGCGAGTCTGCAACTCGCTGCCCAGGGATTTAGTGACAAATGAGAACAAGACAGAACTGTGCACACTCACACACAGACGCACATACACACGCACACACACGCAGAGGCAGACATGGAAATGTGAACCATCGGTGAATGTAAAGCGCTTATGCTGTTACTTTTTCAGCTTCTCTGCAAGTTTGACCATTTTCCAAAGTTGGGGCACAAAGAAAATCCATGTAAGATGCTTGACATGTAGATAATGGTCTGTGGGGACCATCACCATGTTGGTTCACCCCCCCAGGAGGACCGGAATTCTGGGTTTTAATCTACCCTGTTTCCTCCCACCGCTGCTTCCCTAAAGTCCCTGGTGAGTGTAGCCTCAGGGTGCCTCTCAGCTCACAGATGACGCAGTCTCTCCAGCCACAAGAATCACTTCATTTCTGTGCCAAAAAGGTCCTGGTCAACCACCTTCCAAACTTTACTGTGAAGGGTGCCCAGTATGGGGCGGACCTCCCCTGCTGCAAAGGCAGCAGGGCCCAGGCAGCTGTCACGGAAGCAAGAGGACGTCCAGCTGGATTCCCTCAAAACCCACGAAGAAACATGCTCTTTTGATGCGACTTTGCCAAATAAGTGAGAAGAGTCTCGTTGCTTTTTTGAAGAGAGAAAATTGTTTAGGGGGAAAGTACGAGCTAAAAAAGCACAGAAGCTACTGCAGATAAAGATGGCTTCTGCCCCAAACTTCATTGTTGGCGTAATCCGAGAGAGGGGTGGACTGAAAAATACCGTCCCTCATATTCGAAAGCTTCATTCCACAGCGGTTCTCCCAACACACCCGAGTGCGTCTTTCCTCTGCATCCCGGGCTGCCCCTCGGCCCCGTCCAGGAGCTCAGCTCCCCCTCTCCCCCGCCGGGTCCCGCCAGCGCTGCCCAGTAGCTGGACCAGGAGCCACGGATGCCGTCGCCATGGGAACCTGCGAGGAGAGCCGGGGGCGTGGGTGTGCGGCCGCAGTGCCCCACGCATCCTTCACAGCCACCAGGGCTCTCTCTGCTCAAACGTCCTTGAAAAAGCGCGGACAGGTTCCCGGACTCCGACACCTGCTGGTTCACACCTGGGAGGCAGGTCCCTCAGCCCTCACCTGGGCAGAGGGGACAGGAGCGGGGGAGGGGCGACGGCGGACTCCAGGCTCCCCTCTGTGAGCGCAGGACACTGCCCCCTCCCCCAGGCCAGGGCAGGTGGCAGAGGGATGGAGGTGAGCTTTCTACTGAGCTACGTTCTCACAGTCAGGATGTGGAATTTTCCAGAGCTCCTAAGGACCCAAACTTGGCCCCCGGCACCCCCATCTAGCAGGGAGTATTTTATTCTCTCACGCAGGTTAGCTTTCTACACCTGTCAGCAAAGGCCTTGTTCTCGAGAAGACGATCGGATTGACATGCTTTCGCACCCGCCGAGTTTCAAACGAAGTCAGAGCGCAAGCGAAGGGCCGCGCTGCGGATCACGCGGCGCATCGATGGGCCTCCAGCCCAGCCCCGTGAGGGAGTCCGGCCGCTCCGCCCGCAGCCTCTGTCCCACGGGACCTGGGAGGGACGTGCAGGGCTTCGTCAGCTGTCACGCTGGGCTGCCGGCTCCACGCCTTCCGCCGTCCGTCCCTCCTCCTCTGCCTGCTGACCCTACGGAGCCCGGGATCAACACAAGAGACCGAGGCTCCCCGTGCGCAAAGGAAGGCGGCCAGCACTCACGGGGAGCTTCCTGCACGAAGCGCCCCGCGCGTGTGCCTTTGGGCAGCAGCCTTGGGCATTCTCCAGGACTGGGACCATTTCTCCATCTTCCGTCCCCTTCCAGCCCTGCCCAGGAGCAGGTGGGAAGTCCTGCAGGTTCACGTTAGGGAAAGGTTTACGGGGCTTGGGCAGCAGGAACCTCTCGCGTCCCCACCCGAGGACGGAGAGCCAGTGGAGGAAGAGGAGACAGGGTGGTGGGGCAATTTTGTCCTTAATGTGTGGCATCATTGAAGACCTTGTGAGATGCTGCCAGTTTTAACCCCAGTGGTGAGTGACAGAGAGCATGATCCCGTCTGAGACAGACGGAAGGTCCCAGGTGAGCCAGTGAGGTGAGCGCCTCCACCTAAAGCAGCCCCTCCCCGACCCCAGGGCAGGCCGGCCTGCTGCCATCTTACCCCTCGCCCACAGACCCGGCTCCCGGCTCCGGGCAGGGCTGTTCTGGGTGGGTGCACGTTCCCCCCCCTCCCCAGGAGGCAGGGGCAGGAAATGAGCACGTCCCCGCAGGAGGACCCCGGTCCCGGAGACCAAAGGAGGGAGGCCGCCGGGCCTCCGCTCCTCCCTTGCCGCCCTGCCTCTCCTCCCGCTTCCCCTCTGCCCACCCGTGGAGGGGGCCCTTCCTGCTCCAGGACGAGGTTCCAACATGGGTCACTGGTCTGCTTCCGAACATGCAGAGCTGGTGCCCTAAGCCCGCGCCTGTCCCCTGTGGTGGTCACCCCCCGCTGTGAGCATCCCTGGGATGAAGGTCGCATGGTCACCTGCACCAGCTTCCCTCACCTTAGCTCCTGCCCCCGCCTTCCACGCTAGATGCCCCCTCCGTGTCTCATGGCACCCGGTGTCACCCCTGCACCCCGGCCCCCTGGAATTTCCTCGTTTACTCTCTGCTGACTGCGCCAGGCCACCCCTTCTCGCGGGGAGGGAATTTCTCATTCAGCTTCATGCAGCTATTTCCTGGGTGACTCTCACCCTCCCCACTTTGCCCGTGGTGGTGGGTCCTCGGTAAATGTCTGTGGAGTGACTGGTGGCCGAGTGGTTGAGTCATTGCTGCACCTGGTCATCCCCACATGTGTGGGCCTCACAAGCCAGGCAGGGTTCTGATGAAAGCGTGGTGGAGAAAGCCCTGTCCTTGCAGGGCCAGAGCACACAGGACAGTGAAAACACGCAGCAGTCAGTCTGGAGCTACGTGCTCTGCGCCGGGGCTGCCGCGGAGATGCAGGAAGGGGTGGACGCGTGGGGCTGGTCCAGGAAGGCACGTGGGCTTGTTTTGAGGGTCAAGGGACGGTGTGAATTGGGGTCAGGGGAAACAAGAGATGAGGGGCCACATCTGGGAAGAACCTCAGAGGCCGCTCAGCCGCCTGTCCCGGGATCCGAATCTGGACACTTGCACCGTCATCGAATGAAGCAGAAGGAGAGACCCTCGTGGGCGCACGATCCCGGCAGCTGGGCAGAGTGGGGCTCTGGCGGTGCAGCTGTGACCCCATGACAAGGGGCTGATAAAAAGGCGCCTTGACTGCCTGGGATGACATAACGGCCCCCGCAGCTTCCTTTTTCCCTCACCGCCACCCCCACCTTCTTCCCCTGGATGCCCCAGCAAACGTTACCTTCTCCACGGAGCCTTCGGAAACTTCCTCGTCCTCCTGCGGGTCCCCCATCGTTACTGCTCTCACTTACCTTTGTGCCGCTTTGTAAATGTCCTCGTGTCTGTGATGGGCTGCACTTTGATTCTTTTTAGCTTATAAGCTCGTTGAGGTCAGGAGCCGGTTTTCTGTTTTTCTCCTGTGATAGTTCCCGGAACCTCCCTGCAACCCACCTTCCACCCACACTCTCCGTAGGAGCCCTGCTTCCCTCTTTGCCCACGATCGGGTTTATTCTGTCTGTCTATCCCTAGATTGTCATCTCCTTAAAGATCGAGTCTTATTTATCTTTACATCCTCAGAGCTTAGGAAAGTGCCTGCAAGTCACGGATGTTCAGTGTTCGTATCTGTCAAATAAAAGAGCGAATGAATCAGTGAAGGAACAACAACAAACTTAACCTTCCCAGGGGGCGATGAGATTTATCAGTGATGGTTTAGCAAAAGAAACAGAAACCGTTCTGGGCCCCATAAGAGAGCTGAGAGGCTTCAGTCGCAGGGCTGGTAGAAGGGCTCCAGGCTGGACCTCCAGGCAGGACCCGTGGACCCTGGAGAGCTGGCCTCCCAGCAACCTTCGTCACAGTCATGAAAATGGGGGATCAGGTGCCCCCAGAACCCCGGGGTCAAGGACACTCTGCCAGGATGGGGAAGCCGCCTGACCTCAGGGCCGCACCGAGGCCTCTCAACCCGCAAAGCCGGTGACAACCTAAGGCTGGATGTTCCCGCCACGGCCTCCATCACAAACCCCACTCCACACGCTGCACAGACGAGCGCGTGGACACGGCAGCCCAGCTGGGGGCGTCCCGCCGTGCAGCTTTCTAGGAAGCAGGAAGTGGTCCAGCAGCAAGAAGATGGGTTCCTTCCGCCATGCCCCAGTCAGAGCCCCTCGGTGGGAAATGTGATTGACATTCAGGGTCCCAGCTGCAAAGAGGTCGGGAGGGGTGAGCTGCCCGCCTCCCAGGAGAGGAGGGGATGAGACTCGTGGGGGGGGGCCACGTCCCACCGAGTCCGACCCTCTGCCTGATGAGCAGAGTCTCCGTGTAGCTCGACCTGGAACGTCCCGAAGAACAGGGGACTTGGTTCTTCCTGACGCTCCATCTGGATCCTTCAGCAACATGAGTGAGCAAACAGGCCTTAAGTCCTACGGATTCAAATTCCAGTTGCGGCAACACCAGGATCCTCACAAAGGGTCCAGCATCCGCCCCTCCCGACGGCACTGGACCACAAGCGGCCTCCCTCTCACTGCACGGTTTTTTGAGTTTTTCTGTTTTGCGGACGGTGGGGGCCGCCCGCATGCAGGATCTAGTTCCCCAGCCGCGGATCGAACCCATGCCGTCTGCCCTGGGAATGCGGAGTCGTAACCAGTGGACCGTCAGGGAGGCCCCCTCACTCCACGGTTGTTTGGTGCGTCAGCCAGACCCTGCCCTCTCCCTTCCACCACCCCTGCTGCGTTCTCCCCTCTCTGGAGTGCTCCCCGTGACCCATCAAAACAAAGAGCGAAACCAGGAGTCGTTTCTGAGGTTCTGACCCCAAATGGAGAGAGGCCAGCTTGCGCAGTTCGGTGCTGCCTGCCCGGCGGGTTTCCTGCTGCCCTGACACCTGCTCTCGCTAGAGTCCGTGGGAATCTCACACTCCCACCAGCGACAGAATTTGGTGTCACAGGTTAGTATTCCGGTTGCACACAGCCTCTGGCACACAACCTGATCCCTCACTGCGGTCGGAGTTTCATTGTTCCCCAACAGTCCAAACCCAAGCGCAGTCATTCCTCCAGTTGACTTCAAGGTGCTCCCCTGGACCATCTCCTCATGGGGCCTGAGGCTCTGAGCAAATACTCACTTTTTCCTTTTTCACTGTTTGGTCACTACCTGCCATCTAAGGAAGTCCGTTGGCCTTGGGTAGAAACCTGAGTGCACCTGGAAGGAGCTGTCTTAGCCCAGGCCTTATGAGAGTCCTTGAAATCTAAGCAGTGACTTTCAGCCGTGTGTATTTTCAGGGCTTGGTGAGTTATTTGGAGGCTGGTCTCTGGCGGTCTGGTCACTGGTGATAAAGCAGGACCACGTGTGGCCGGGTGTCCAGGACAGGCCACGACCACAGGACAGGCCCTTGGGTCTGCGAGGCCACTGTGGCCCCGGGCCCCGCCGTGGAACTGTCCTTCTCCTGTGGAAGGAGACCCAGTTTCCTGGGAACCACAGGCCCTCGGGGAAACTGCCCGGAAGAGCAGGAGGCAGTGACCGATCCCGCTTCGATTAGGCTCCAGCACTTTTCTCCGCATCAGGTCCTGCGGAGCAGAGCGGCGTTGAAGCAGCCTGTGTTTGTCCCTGTGTTCGGCACCTGCATCCTGGTGGAAAGCCCAGCTCACACGGAGGGAGGGAGCCCTCTGCCAGCCGCCCACCCAGAGCCAGGAGCCAGTCCTTCTCAGCCGGGTGGACGCCCCAGTTCCGCTCCCAACACCCTAGTCCTTGGGCTTCGCATGCGGGTCCCATCTGTCCCCCCCGCCTCCGTCTCCCTCGCCTCCAGATGGTCCTCCTTGTCTGCAGGGCCCCGAGGCGGCCTCCCCCCTGCTCTGAGCCCACTGCCCCGGGCCCCTCCTTCTGGGGCACAGCGTGTCTGAAGCAGACCTCACAGCTCTTCTGGTCTTGCCCAAATATTTATTCCACTGATAAAAACCTGAGAACCAGACAGAGAGCTTCCCAAGGCCCAAGATCTAGTGACTGTCAGATCGTCGTCACCAAGCATCATCTAATCTTTGCATTTATTCTTGGAGAACAGGCTTGTTCTGTTAAGACAACAGCAAAAGGGTGCTATTTATTGATGCGCGTCGGAGCCCGTGTGACTCTCACAACAAGGAGATCGTCCATTTATTCAGATGAGAAAACCAAAGCCAAGAAGTTAAGGAACTCGCCTGGTCACCCAGGCACCACGGGCACAGTCCTCTGGCCGACACTTTAGGGTCCGAGGGTCCTTGCCGAGAGCCCGCCACGCACTCTCGTGGGTGTTCCCCAGGTGCTGCCCTGGCGGCCACTCCGTGTCCCCGGCCTCGGGAGGACAGAGTCTACACTCTCCTGCTCAGGAGCCTCCAACCGCCTCCCGACTCACTCGAGATTCAAGCAGACGCTCCTGCAGACCTGACCGCTCTCCCCACTCTTTCTGCTCCAGGAAACTGGCTCCTGTGATTCCTTGACTACCCCAAGCTCTCTCCTATCGCGGCTTCTGTTCACGATGCTCGCTCTTCCAGAAAATTCTGCTCGAGTGTCATCTTATCCCCGAGACCCGCCCTGACCAACCTAGAATCCTTCTCCCCTTAACTCTGCTTTATTTTCCCCAAAGCGTGGACCACCATTTAGCAGCAGCATGTAATCCTCTTATCTGTTAGTTTCTTGTCTGTGTCCCCGGCTACACCTCCAGAACCCAGATTACTGACTGGTAAGCAGCTCTCGATAACTATGTGTTGAATCAATGAAAACCCGAGCTGCTTTCACTCCAATAACCCTCAGCAGAGAAAAATAAATCCATTCATTCTCCCAGATCTTAAGCCAATCTCTTGTTTCTACGGTAAAATAGGAACAATGCTACAAACGCAAGCATTTCCTTCATGAGAATAATGATCACTACAGGTGTCTCAAGCATGGCTTTGGGGGAAATATAAAATACATCTTTTCCCTTCTAGGGAGCTCCGTCACAGAGATGGGAACGCACCCGGCCCTGGTGCATCTGCACCTGCAGAGGTCACCGCGGCAGCTCTACGTGGGTCTTTAAGTTGAAGGAAATGAAAGCTTCAGGAGCTCAGTTGCTTCCTCACAGGTCGAGGGCTAAGTAGCCACAGGGGCTGGTGGTCACAGTCAGACACAGGACGTTGCCATCAGCACAGAAAGAGAACAGAGAAATAAAGCTACGTAGGATGAATCTGAGCATCGACGTCTGGAAAGTACCTTCAGTTGTCCCAAGGCCGCCCCGCGGGTGCCCATATGTAATAAGCCGGATTTATTGCCGTGCCCTGTAATCACGAGTGCCGGCGGGGTGGGTGGCGGGGGGGGAACTGAGCTGCCAGAGGGATTTTGGGGGGTGTGTGTTGTTTCCCTTCTGTATTTCTTTACCTCGAAATGTGTGGGAATGAACCTGCTGTTCCCTGGCTCTCGCATCTCGGAAAGGGATTTGCAGACTTGAAGTCACGCAGGTTGCTGGGCCTCCTCTTGTTCCACGGTCACCGCTGGACCGCGAGTTGTGAACGTGAGCCTGTGTCCTGGCACCGGCCGCCTCGCAGCCCCACGCCTCTGCCACCACAATGCAGAGCTGAAAGTTGAAAGTTGAAAGTTGGTTTATTTCATTTATTTCAATGGCTTTATGCTCCCTGGAAAGAGACTTCATCTACTGCACCTAAATAACTTTGATATGGACTGAAATTATGCAAACGCAAACCTAATCCCATGGGGCAGAGACACTGACCCCGGTGCTCCTTTCCAAGTGTGCTGCCTGCTTTGTACACATGCATCAGAAATGGCGTTTTGCATAAGTGGTTTTATTCGGGCGATTATTGAGAAAAAAAACCTCTCTATCACAGCACCCCCTCAGTGGGTAATTGACAAGTGCTCACTTCTGCAGAAGAAAATGTAAATCTCAAACAAACTGTAGAGATGCATGGAAACATAGAGCATACTTTGACTAAAATGCACAACTATTCGTTGGAAAGACGTTCAACCTTTTGCTATGTTAATACCTTTAACCTTTTAAGAAGGACCAAATCGTTGTCTTTTTACGGCCACTGATTTGCCCGTGAGCGTCCTCAGAAAGATGCACGAGATTCAACTGAGTACGTGTCAAACCCCTGCCGAAGTCCCGCTGGGTCCTTAGAACTATTAACACAACATGCGGGGTTAATCTAGGCTGATGCCGGGGGCGGAGATATACTTTCTGTCTGAAAAACTATAGGATTGAACAAAAAATAAGTGAAATCAGCACACTTTTTTTATTTCTTGAGAAGCTGAGCCACTAGAGTCCAGCTTAACAGTGAAAAATTCTCCAGCCCAACAAGGAGATTTATTAGGTGAATAGAAAAGAGCTTCCTAGGAGGTCACACGTGACATTTGTAAAGGAAAGCTGGAGAGGAAGGCCCTGTCCCCGTGGCCTGTCACACCAGTGTCGCCACCTCCCTGACTCGGTCTTGCTGCCTTTGCTGGTTGAGCCTCTGTTATGGATTGAATCATGTCCCACAAAGGACGTGTTGAAGTCTAACTAACTCCCAGGACCTGAGCGTGTGACCTTATTTGGAAACAGCCTTTGGAGGTATAATTAGATGAGGTCATACTGGAGCAGGAAGGGCCCTAATCCAACATGACTGGTGTCCTTCTACCAAGAGGACAAGAGGCGAAGACAGACACAGAGGGGAGAAGACCATGTAACAGAGGAGACAGAGACTGGGCTGATGCAGCGGCATGCCCAGAAACGCCCAGAACTGCCAGCTGCCCGGAAGCTGGAAGAGGCAGGAAGGAGTCCACCCAGAGCCTCCGAGGGGCAAGGCCCTGTTGGCACCTTGGCTTCAGACTTCTGGCCTCCAGGACAGTGAGAGAGTACATTTCTGTTGTTCCAAGCCACCCAGTGTGTGGTACTTTGTCTCAACAGCCCCTGGACATGGATATACTGTCCCACGTCACCCGTCCCAGGGGAGAAAAGGGAGCTGTCCCAGCCCCCACGTGGGAGTGAGCACATAGGTTCGTGGCTGCAGGTCCCACTCTTACAACCACGTAAAGTCACGTGCGTGTGAACAAAGGTTAGAAAGGAACACGTAAAATGATCGGTATTCAGAGTGGTAGAATTAAGTGTTTCTTTTCTTTCCTCTAATCCTCTGAATTTTTTAATGCTGTTATATCACTTAAATTTTCGTCAAGGTTAATTTTTAAAAATTCCCAAGCTAAGTGGGTTTTCAGGTTTGATGAACCATATTATTGCCTGAACACTGTGGAAATGCCTGCTTCCACTGGCATTGCTGGGGAAAGCCAAATCTGTAGGCTCTCTCAGTCAGGAGCTATTATTTGTCCTGATAACTAGGAGTTTGGGCACCTTCTTAAATTTTGTGCCAGGGGTAAGTGTCTCATTCCCCTGACCCAAGGCCCAGTCTGACTGAAAGCAAACTACAGATGAAAAACACAGAAGTAAAGGTAAGAGACATAGAGCTTTTGCTTCTGTGTTTTTCTTTGGTAGTTTGTTCATGATGATTTTTTGATTACTTCTATCTGCCAGTTCACTGATTCTCTCTTGAGTCTCATTTGTCGTAAATCTACCCAGTGGGTTCTTAATTGAGTTTTTATATTTTTTTCTTCTGAATTCCAAAAAATTTCTTTTTCACTTTTTGTAGTTTCCAATTCCCTGCCCATTTTTTGAGCTTGGCTTTATCTCTTAAAACAGTAAATATAATTATCATCTGGACCACATCTAATAATTTTAGTATCTGGAGTCACTGTGGTTCTGTTTTTGGTGTCTCTTGTCTCTGCTCCTTCTCAGTCATGGTGTTGTTGCCTCTTGTGTCTGGTTATCTTTGACTGTGTGCTGGACACAGTGCTGTTGTTGCTGCTTTAAGCATCTGAGGAAATCATCCGAGGCCTAGGATGGTGCTGTCTTCCTTTAGGGAAGATCTTTATTTGCTTCTGTAGCTCACTGGGGAGGGTAGCAGTCTGGGACCACCTTAAACCAAGTGCAAAGCTTGAGGTTTTCTTGGCCACCTTGCTGGTATGAAGCGGGGCTGCAGAACTGTGGGAAGACTGTCTACATTGTCCTTTCTCCTGCGGTGAAGTCCCTCAGGGATGCTAGCCCGAAGTGGGGGTTCCTTTGTCAAAGTCTCCAGTTTGGTAAGCCCCGAAGTCCAGCTTTTTCCCTCGGCTCTGTGAGGCCACCAGAAGCATAGTTCAAGTTTCAGCCATGGCTTTCTGATCAGTCATTGCCCATGAGATCCAAAGAGGCCCTTCCTGCCCGGTCTGTCTCTGGGTTCCAGCCCCCTCTCAGATTTTGGTCCAGTAATCTCTCACTATCTTGTTAATTCTTTGATGCTTTAAAAAATTGATTTTGTTTATTTTACATTTTTCCCACCTTGTTGGGTTATCCTCTGTAGGACATAGCAAGTTATATAGTTACTATAGTGAATTATATTAGTTATTATATTTGCTTTTATAATCTTATAAAATTATATTTGCTTTTATAATATCATAATATTATAGCAAATTATCTAGTCTGCCATTTACTGGAGGTGGCAGTTCTTTCAATAAGAAACTCAAGTATAGATAAAGTTGCACTTACAAAAATTTCCATCAAAAAAAAAAAAAACCCACTTTCTCTCAAAGCCCATCAAAAATTTGCCAAGTGATAGAGCTTCACATGTGTTAAGTCATTTATTGTCACTACAACTATCTCTGATGTTATGTTATTATTATCTACAGTTTTAAATGAAGAAGTTGTGGCTCAGAGACATGGGATAACTTGACTGAGAACACACAATTAGTCAAGGGCAGAGCGTGATTTAGACCCAGGCCCTCCTAACTTCGTGGCCCATTTTCTTTGTCTCCACATCTGAGTCGGGATTGAAAACTGATATTTTAATCTATGCTTCATGCAGCAAAAAAAAGAGTTCTTCAGGAGATGAGTGGCAACAATGAACAGCCAAGAAATCAATGGATAAAATATGCTTTCACTGCATATTTTATACAAATTACTTCAACCATAAAATTTGACAGCTTGTAAATAATGGCTTAAGGAATCCAGAGAGAAGAGAGGTAAAATTAATTTAGAGGCTGATTGTCCCTGGTCTTTAACTGTAACCCCCAGTTCTCTGCTTCCCAACTCATAATGGCATTTCGTGGATATTCACTTCATTTCAATGCTCCTTTTCCTTCTCTCAGTGTCTAGATGATGGAGGAGTTATAACACAGATGTACATTTATTTTAGGAAGCATATAAGATGGAAAACAAGTTTACATTTTTTAAATCATGGAAAATAGTTTATATTTTAACAAGTACAAAGCAGCATGGGGTGATAAGTAACTAGATATTAAATAATTAAGTACTTAGATGCTAAACTAAGATTTGAAATAATCTAACCCCCAAATAGCTCCTGAGTTATCTTAGAGGAACATTATAATGCACTTTTTAATCATTATTTTAAAATATAAAACAATCTTTTGTTCAACACACTGAATTTAAAACAAATTCCAGAAAAGTATCAGAAACAATAATTAAAAATTCTTATTAACTTCTGTTTGGGGATTGATTGCATGAGGTTGCCTCAGAAAAAGTACATGACAGTATTTTATTCTATGAAACTATTCCGGTAAACATCAATCTAATAGGCAAATCTGAAATGTTGTAGAGTGGCACTTCCTTTTAAAGGGGTCCTTTGAAAATGCAGATCCTGCTTCAGTAGGTCTGGGATGGGACCTGAGTTGCTGCACTTCTAACAAGCTCCCAGGTGATATCCATGCTGTGGTCAGGGGGTGTTTCATTTTCAAGATACAAAGTTAAGAAAGGTAGTTTTTGAATCACATATAGGAGATGTGAGAAAAATCCAGTAATTGTACCAATAAAAAAAGTTCAATATTAGTCTAATTATTTTAAAACATAAGTAAATTTGTCTATAAAATTAGATAAGGCTTTTTGCTTAGCACTGCTCTTTTACTATTATATTTTAACACTACAAACGACTATCAAACTGGCATATGAAACACACTTTTTCAGATTTTTTATTGATATGCAGAGCTTCAACAGTTTTTGAGAGAGTGCCCCATGGATCCTCAAAGAAAAGACCTTGGTAAGTGTATATGTCTTCAGAAGGGAGTGAGATAGCCGTGTGTGTGTGTGTGTTGTACCTTCACATTTATAAAGACAGTAAAACAAAACTGTGTTTTTATGTCAAGTGGCAAAGAAAATAAATAGGGAAAGATGAAAACTAGATGTCCTCACAGGCAATACTATATTTATCCTAATCAATGAAAGATTTTCTTTTTTCAAAATCCTAAGTTCAGTGTGACACAGCGTGCTTTCTTTATTCCAGAGTGTAATTCACTTAAAATAGAGGACTCATAACTAAACCTAGAAAATCATCTTCTATTACAGAAAAAAAAAGAAATGGCGTGGCCAGTATCCAATGAGAGAGAGACAGACAGAGGAAAGATAAAGACAGACGGACAGAAGGAGGAAGGGGGAGAGGGAGAGAAAGAAGAAGAGGAAAGAGAGAAGAAGGAGGAGGAGGAGAGAGAGAGGAAGGAGGGAGTGAAGACAAGAAGAGAAGGGAAGAGAGGGAAGGGTGGGAAAGAGTCTTTCAGTGGGTGTTTGGCTATTTTTTTTTTATTCTCAAAAGGAAAGCATCCTTATTTATCATTATGCATAGAGACCCAGCTCTAATGTCTCCCCATGTACCTCTTATGAGGAGAAATTATCCCAAATGCCCTTGGGCAGCAGTATGAAAGATTACTCAATTTATGTTGCAATCAAAGCTCAGTTTGTAAAAATGGGCCAGATTCTTCACTCAGTATCCTGTCCCTTGTCTTTAATGAAGGAAGCACTCTTGAGGAGATCAAGAGACAGGCAGAGAAACAAGCCAACAACACAATGCAGGTAGAATACTTATTGTGTCTTAAAAGAACACAGTAATTCATCAGCACAGCCTAGTTTCTGACTAGAAGGTAAGAGGTGTTTCATCTTCAAGAAATCTGATAGGATGGGCTTAAAAACTCACTGTTGGCAAAATATTCTGAAAATTCACAAACTCCCAATACTTCAGTTCACTTTGTAATCAAACATTATTACTCACAACATTGTGTTGTGTTGTTCTGTTTTCTTTTTCTTTTTTGCTTTATCTGGAAGTAAGCATTCAGTTTGTTGGAATTAGTGAAGCCAAAGATATGGATTCAATCTCCATATGGAGCTGTTAATGCTACATTAATGCTAAAGTTGCAGACTTACTTTTTAAACACTGAGTTATCTTCTAAGTAAATTATGAGAAAAAAAGAAAACATTTCACACGTCTGTGGCTCTTCACTTCTTCCTGTAGATGCTAGTTTCTACCAGGTTTCATGTCCTTTCACTCCATAGAGTGTCCTTTAGCAGTTTTTATAGTGCAGGTCTGTTGGTTGTAAATACTATCAGCATTCAATTATGTGAAAGCGTCTCCTTTCAACCTTCTTTTGAAGGATATTTTTGCTTCGTATGGAATAACTGTGGGTTGGTAGTGTTGTTGTTGGTTCTTCTTTCATCATTTTAAAGGTACCTTTCCTTCTTTTTCTGGTCCCCATTGTATTTCCTGAAGAGTCCATTTATAATCCTATACATGTGTCCTTTTTCTCCAGCTAATTTCAAGATTTTCCCTTTATCTTTGTTTTCAGCAGTTTAACTACAATGTGCCTAGATATGGTTGTTTTTGTGTTTATCTTTCTGGGAGTTTGATGAGCTTCCTGGATCTATAGGTCATGTTTTTCGTCAAATTAGGCAGGTATCGGGACATTATTTCCTCAAAAACATGTTTATGCCTCAGTATCGCTTGCTTCCCCTTCTGACCTCCAATTATATGTATATTAGACCACTTGATAATGTCCACATGTCCCTGAGGCTCTGTTGATTTTTCTTTAATTTTTCTCTCTCTGTTCTTCAGGTTGGATCATTTTTGTTGATGTCTTCAAATTAATTACTCTTCCTTCTAATATTTCCTACCTGCTGTAAGCCTATCTTATGAATTTTTCTTTGCAGTTACTTTTGCAGTATAAGTTCCTTATAGTTTTAAGTTCATAATTTCCATTTGATTCTTCTTTAGAATTTCCAAATCTTTGCTGAGATTCCCAATCTGTTCACTTATTAATACCATATTTTCCTTCGGTTCTTTGAACATGTTTATGAAATCTTTGCAAAGTGCACCGTCTGGGTCATCTCGGGATGGTTTCTATTGACTGCTTTTTCCCTTGACTGTAGATCTCATTTTCCTATTTCCCAATATGTCTAGTGATTGTCTGTCTGTCTGCTTGTCTGTCTGTTTCCTCCAACCATATACAGCTGTTCAGTTGAAGGTGTGCAGTGTGAAGAGTTCACTTTAACTAAGATTGTGGTTTGGCCATAGTAGAGTTAGTGAAAAAAGAATGGAGCCAGGAGGCTGAGAGTATTTCAAGGGAATGATTATAATAATTGATTGGAATATAAAGTGGTTCAAAGAAGACAACCTCAGGAGCTGAAGGATTGTTGGAGCTAAAGATTAGAGACCTGCACATAGCCACCTTGCAGTCCCTGCCCGTCCACATGAGAAGAACCCCAGGGGCAGGTGTTCATGGCAAAATAATCGCAGATATAGACTGTGGATCTACATAGAGATTGTAGATAGTACACTGTGGAGACTGGGTTCTGTTACCTTCCTCTTCTCCGTATTGACTCATGACGGCAAGCAGATCAGTCACCGGATGACCACCATGAACTTGGGTCCGTGGTTTGTTGGTGCATATGTAGAAGTCCAAAGTTTTTCTGAAGTCCCTGTAACTTGGCCAGACTTAACCTTCAACATATATTTGCTTCCCCTGTGGATCTTTACAGGGCTTGACATTAGGTTTGTTAGGGCTGGACTAGGGCAAATCGTACCCAAGCATGTGCTCCTCACCCTAAGGCCAGCCCTCTGGTGTCTCATCTGGACGCTGCAGGTGTTGGTTTGGTATTAATGAGACCCATGCCCCTGGCAGTGTCTGCACTGCTCAGCTTCTGGTTACCGTTTCACTCTCAGTCCCCCACCAGCTTCTATCTGATAAGCCTTGGTTAATCCTACCTTGTGTGTGGACAGCCTGGCCTCAGCCACGTTTTCCTGGGGCCCCCACAGGACTTCTGGGGCCCTCTCTCTTCTCTGATGTTCTACCCTGCAGATTCCAGCTGCTTTAGGTACCCAGAACTCTGATTTCTGCTTTCTCGACTCAGAGAGACCATCCTGCTGTCCTTGGGTCCCCACCCTCTGCACCATGGCCAGGAAAGTGTTCCCAGGAAGAGAGCCAGGCCATGGGGCTTACCTCATGAGCTTCCTGCTGTTAGAGATCATGACCTTGTGATGCCTGTTACCTGCTGCTGCAAGACAACTGCCTCATATTTTGTCAGATTTTACAGTTGTTTGTGGCTGAAGAACAATCCAGTATGGTTTCTCCATCATAGGCAGCCGGCCGTTGTTGTTTATTTTTACCTATTCAGCAAATATTTCTTGAGTGTCTACAATGTAGGAGGCATTAGAAATACAGGGCTGAACAAATGACATGATCCTTGCCCTCAAGAAGTTTACAGTCTATGGGGGGAAATGGATCTTAAACAAATAATCATAGAAATAAATTTGTGGTTCAAGTTGTGATAGGTGTTGTATGTTCAAGATAGAACAGACTACCCTAATTTAGATCAGGAAAGAAAGCATCTTCAAGCAAGTGACTTGAGTGCTGGGTAGGCCAGACAAAAGTTTGAGGGAAGAAATATGAGATAAAGGAACATATGAGAACCAAGGAAAGATTGTGAGAAGAGGTCCCCAGGGCAGGAATGGAAGTCTCCCGGGGCTGGGCCTTGGTGTCTGGGGACAGCAACCCAAGGTGATGTGGAAAAGCAGGCAGGGGCTTTGTTAACAATATGAGATCGTATCTTCAGAGAAATGGAGCACCACGGAAATGTTTTGAGCAAGATCAGATTCAGAATTGTGTTGTTAAGTGTAGCTAACTGGTCCTGACACGTCTGTCATGGCTGAGTCTTCCAAGAGAGCAAGAACGAATGTACCTTTTAGAGGATGTAAAGCCCAGCTGAGGATGTTCGCCTCAGAAGAACCAATGTGCTGTAGGTCAGTATTTATTGAGATGATAACGTTTCCGTAGTTAATCCTTCCCTTTCAAACATTCAGACAATGAAATCCTACCTAAAAAGCCCTTTTGAATTTTGCGAGTTGGTTCTTTGTACTCTTACAGGTGTAGTTAGCTGTAGCAAGAACCAAACGAGGGAAAACACTGGAATTAAATGCAGCAGGCTAGTTTTCTGGAGGTTAAATGTTAAGACAAAGACGAAGTAGATGTTAGGCGTTAAGAATGTCAAAGGAGATAAGGATGGCCTACAGGAAAATCACTTTTACAATTATTGGAAATATTTCCAGAATTGTCTTTGGATCCCTGACAGAAGACGCCAGTTAACAAACGTCTATTGCTGTCAAGGTTACCCTTCCGTTTCGCGCTGTGATTGAAGCTTAAACATTTTTAAATCATTGAAGAGAAACTTCCAAACACAGTATCTGCAAACTCATATTACAGGTCAGCCATTCACACGGTCACCAAATTTGCGTGGTGACCATCCACTCACATTAGGCAGTTTTTGCCCAATATAGACAAATACTGGTCAATCTGGTCAGTTTTGGCTTCAATCATCCAGTTATTAAAATAATTTCTTTTGGCAGAAATAAATGAATACTCATATGCATGTCATACTTTTTCAAACTATTGCAAAAGGAGCTGTGTTAATTAAAATTGTAAAGATACTCTGATACAGTAAAAGCATGCATCTTTTCTGTGTAAGATACTAGCCAAAAAGATGCATAACTGTCTCAGTGTGTGTGTGTGTGTGTGTGTGTGTGTGTGTGTGTGTGTGTGTGAGATGTAGGCAGCTATACACCCATAATCATGTGCATATATAACCTAGTTC
Source organism: Balaenoptera ricei (assembly GCF_028023285.1). NCBI lineage: Eukaryota > Metazoa > Chordata > Mammalia > Artiodactyla > Balaenopteridae > Balaenoptera > Balaenoptera ricei. Next base: position 82,759,549 of record NC_082656.1, read on the forward strand.
CTCAATGTCACCTCACATATATTTTACTCAGCTAAATTACTGAAAATAAAATGTATAGTATGATATATTGCAACCATATATTGTGTACAGTTTGTATATAAAAAAGAAAGAATGATTAAAAGTCGATGAGAGACTGTTTATAAATCTTGATTGCTTCATAATTTTAACTTTGAGCAACATTTTTATCATAATTATAGGCTTTCTTAAAGCATTTATGCAGATTGTTGTTACTCAAAAGGGGGTTTATTCCATTTTGGTATAAACTACACTCTTTTTTCTTTATGAAATCACTCTTTGAGTTCCTAATACTCAGTCCTCTGCCAGAGCTGCAAAATCCAAATAGCAGGAAGCACACATCTCAAAAGGGCTGTCACTATGCCCCTTCACCTGCCCAGATATTGCCCCCTAACAAGGGGCAAGCGTGGAAACGCACGGTCATGACAAGCAGTTGGCATCTTTAGAAGCTTTGGAATTCCTCTTTGAACACTAATGGGCCTGTGAGACTAGTACATTTTTGTACCCACTTCGCAGATCAAAAACTTAATCCCTGGAGGTTTAAACTACAACAGAATATTCAATTCTAGAATCATAAAGCATTAGTTCTGCCTTACTTTTAAGCTTGAAAAATCAAGGTCCCAGAGAAGTGAAGTGACGGCCCCGCGGCAGAATCGGGCATTTGCCTGCGTTGAAAGCACAGCAACAATTTAACTGAAATTTAGACAGAATTGTTCAGAGGCTTTGGCATCATGTAGATTCAAAACCAGAGGAAAATCCTATGGACGTTTTCTTCCATGGAATCCTCACTTTCACTGTGTGACCACAGACCTAAAAGGAAAGGAGGAAAAGAAAGACATCACCAGAAACAAACATGAAAACAGAGCTTTAAGAAGTGTACACCAGATGAAAGGGAGAAACGTCAAGAAAGACTGATGGGGCTGTCCCAGAAGGATGGCCTAGGTCTCCCCAAACCTGCAAACGTGCTCCCGGCAGGAGGACTTACACTCTTGCCTGCTTTCATGCACGGCCACACCCGCGGGATTAGCGTGGTGCCCCGCGCATCATAGGAGATCAGTACAGATATTTTTAACGACTGGATGAAGTTCTGAAACAGAAAATCTCCCCAAACGAAGAAGGAGTAAGGTCTCCAAAACCTACCGTTTATGAAGCAGGGGTCGCCCTGAGTATCCCAGCGGAGTCAAGTCAACAAATAAGCCGTCATCAGTGGAGGAAATGTGAAGTTAAGATTTGGTCACCGTTTCCCAAAGGAGACGATTTGATCACAAGACGGCAAGTGACAGCTCCACGTTTTCATCACAGGCCGCAGGGGGAGGAGCGTTCGTCTCAGGTTTTCAGATGAAAGCACTGAAATGTCCAGGTTGTCAGAGCCCCGGGTTCCCGAACACAAGCGCTTGTGTCTGGGAGACGGTGGGCAGCACCTCAGGTGCTGCACTGGTCAGACTGGTGGCGTTTTCCTTGGAGAAGTAGATGTCGTTTGGCCGGACCTCACTCTGTCCAGCACTCCCCGACCAGGGCAGTCAGCGGCAGCCACTGCAGTTGTCGCAATAATCCTGTAAGTGGGAGTTAACGTCTCCGCTCTACGGACTAGGAGCCAGGATTGGAGAAGCTCAGAGACCAGCTCGAGGTCACAGGGCAGGGAGCAGCGGAATGAAGCCAGCCTCCCTGGCAGGCAGTCTTGCCCTGACGTCCACGTCACAGATGCTTCGTCGTAAACGCACTTCCCTGCACCGGCTGTGGGGCTACCCCCTCCCAGGCTGTGACCTTTTCTCTGGACCCCGCTACACCAAGGCTGGAAGCTCTTCTAGGCTCCTGTGCGCTCATCACCTAGGAAGCAAGCAGACCACAAATATTAGGAACTTTATGAGGTTATTTTACCTTTTCAAAGGAGATTTGTTTAAATTGTGAATTAGTTAATTACTGAGAAGGTCTTTATTTCTATCTCTCTGCATATATATTCACAGAGAGAAAGCTCTGTATTCAGAGGTGCAGTTGTGTGTGTACATACGTATGTAAGCACCAGCAAACTGCCCCTCTTTTTTTTTAATTTATTTTTTCATTGAAGTATAGTTGATTTACAATGTTGTGTTAATTTCTGCTGTACAGCAAAGTGACTCAGTTATACACATATATACATTCTTTTTCATATTCTCTTCCATTGTGGTTTATCCCAGGATATTGAATATAGTTCCCTGTGCTCTGCAGTAGGACCTTGTTGTTTATCCATCCTGTATGTAATAGTTTGCATCTACTAACCCCAAACTCCCACTCCATCCCTCCCCCACCCCCCTCCTCCACCCCCCTCCTCCTCCTTTTAAGGACAATTATTCATGTTCTTCTCCACCGACAGGTGAAGTCTTCCAATCATTACAGCTGTGCTTCTATATTAAAGGACAGGAATAGAATGAAAGACTGGCCCTCATCAACTCTGCTACAGTCAGTCTTACATTCAAACTGTCTTCCTGTCCAACAACCTGGGGTTCAGTTAATGCACCTAGTTTACTATGAAGGTTGACAATCGGAGAGAACAGGGCATGCTTATGCCTCGTTCAACATGAATATGGACGTTCAACAAATCAGCAAAAATGCATTATTTTATGGCTCAACAGCTGGTTCAGTTTAAATCCCTAGATAAAAAAGGCATAGAAAAATATTACCATGAGTGTGAAATAGTTACCTTCAGTAAAGAATGGGTAGCTAGAACTTAAAGGATGTTTTTGAGTGGCTGACTAACAATGTGGAAACCACCGCTAACTGTGATTTTTGCAAGTTGCCTCATCTTCTGGAGTGCCCCCTGCGGTGACGGCAGTGTCCTTCTGGATGAAGCCCTCTTTCTCCCTCCTTCCACTGGAATCATCTCCCCCTGTCCCTTCTCTACCTCCCCCACCCCCTGCCTTTCCCGAAGACCAGCCAGGACCCTGTGGAGTAGATGTGAGCTGCTCGATCATGGTGCATTATATATAAATGGGACACACCCGTACGCAGGCGTGTTCCACGTCAGCATGTGGGAGTCTACACAGCCGTGTCCACATGGGCTGCCGTAAAAGCTTTGACATTGTAATTCTTCCATAAAATTGGAAAATAATGATTCATTATAATTGCAAGACAATATGGTTTCTAGGTGAGTTTCAAGTAATCTCTTAGAAATACTAGGTTAAGCCAGGGATTCTCTGAATTCCAATCAGAAACACTTTGAGGCCTTTTTGAAAATGCTGATAAGTTCTTCAAGAGATTGGGTCAGCTGGTCTGGGAGGGGGCCTGCACACTGGAATGTTCTAAAGGCTTCGGGTGATTCTCTTATGAAATATTCTTACCTGAACAACTATTTTTGCAGGGAGGTTGTGAAAATAGCGAACTCTCTAGTCAGAAAGTTCATTTTTGTACATTTAGAATTAATCCTATAGACCTGGGAAAACAGCTTTTAAAAAGTTAACACCTCTGGTTTTCCATTAAAATATAATTAAAATTAATGGATACAGGAAGCTTTAGTTATCCTAAAAGTTCCATCCCGGTAAAATATTTGTTCTGTATATTTTAAAGAGGACTGGGGTGGAGGGCATTAAATTATGTTTTAATTCCATCCCATCAATGAGAATATGAGAAAAAAGTATGGGCCTTATTTCAAGCAGGTATTAGCGGTGTGTGCATTCATGGAAACTAAGAATGTGTCTCAGGCGCTGCTTTTATAGTAAGGCAAATTAGTGTTTTGATCTCTGTTTATTATAAAGTAGATAGTAGCCTAAAGAGTCTAACCACTTTTTCCCCAGTTTTGTTGAGATATAATTGGCATACAGCACTATGTAAGATTGAGGTGCACAGCATAGTGATTTGACTTAGATACATCATGGAATGATCACCATCATCTCATAGAGACACAACAGTAAAGAAATAGAAAAAAATATTTTTTCCTTGTGATGAGAACTCAGGATTTACTCTCAACAACCTTTGTATATAACAAACAGCCGTGCTAATTATATATATCAATTATTAATAATGTGATTATAATTAATCACAAATTATTGTACTTATTTATCTTATAACTGGAAGTTTGTACCTTTTGACAACCTTCATCCAATTCCCCCCTTCCCCCTCCTCTGGTAACCACAAATCTGATCTCTTTTTCTCTGAGTTTGTTTGTTGGTTTGTTTTTGAAGTATAATTGACATACAATGCTATGTTAGTTTCTGTTGCACAACATAGTGATTGGATTTTTTTATACATTTCAGAGTGATGACCATGATAAGCCTAGTTGCCATCTGTCGCCATACAGAGACACACTTTTTGAAATGCCTATCTTGAGGGAATCTGTGAGGCTGAGAAGTCACTTTCTTTCATGGGAAGCCCTGAGACCTTTCTTAATCTTCATACTGACATTTGCCTTTCGTCACACTTTGTAGTATAATCAAAAATTTCTATTTTGGCCTTCCAGGTTCAAGAATAAGTTCTAAAAATGAAGAGTTGGCAGGATGGTTATACAAAAGAAAGGAGCAATGTGGGTGAAGCAGTGAGTCAACTGCTCTATATTATAAAAATCTAACAAGTAGTCATCTGTTGTGACACAGGCGTTACCTTGCAGCATTAGGGAATGGATGTGACCTTGTCACCATTTGCATTTTGTGTACAAGTTAGGTATCACCAAGAGGTGATACATTGGGAAGACGTTTCAAGGATGACTAAGGCTCTGAGCGAGCACGTGGAAATACTCTTCCTGCAGAATTATCCTTCCCGTTACCCTGATTTACCGGAGAGCAGTGTGCGGCACGCGGCGCCCAGCAGCGGCGCCCAAGCATTACTGGCGCTCAGGACTAGAAGTACCCGGGTTCTTGGGTGCTGTGAGAGAAATGGGGGCCGTTTCTTTAGGAGCTTGCGTCCCATCGGATTGAAGGGGCACTCCAGGCTTTAGGGGGGGAGACTACTTGGGAGAGAAAGGGGTCTGCCCAGGCCCTCCTCGGGGGCCCCAGAACAAAGAAGATGCTCTGTTGCCCCTCCATCCTCCCTCCTCGCTGTGGGAGGACCCCGAGCGTCTTTCGGGCCCATCCCTGGGCCCCAGCTATGAGGAACAGCCAATTCCGACCCAGGCACCCAGACTTGGGGCCGTCGGAATGAAGCGGCTGGACCCGCTGCCCTCTGCTCCGGCCCTGGGCCTCACTGTGGACCGGCGTGGCCGCGGACAGATGGGCGGACCTCAGCGGTGCCAGCCGGGTCCGCTGCGATAGCGGGTCTTTTCCTGGGGAGCTACCCCGAGTCTCACTACTGAGGCCACGGGAAAGGCGTGCTGCCAGAGGCCAAGTTCTCTGGGTAGAGGCCTGGGCACCTGGGGAGGCCGGAGGAGCGGAGCTGCGCTCTCTGTCCCCTCCTGGTGCCCTGGGATCTGCAAAGCTGCCACCAGCGGGGGCGGGGAGGGGTCGCTCGGCTGGAGGAGGACAGACCCCGAGGTGGGGTAGGGAGCTGGCTCAGTCCTTCCCCAGGCAGGCACCTCGCATCTCCCCCACCGCTGCTCCTCCCCTGCCTGGAAGAGAGAGGCGGTCTCCGTGTTTACTGAATTCCTAGGTCGCCGGCGCCCAGGGCTCGGCCACGACTTTCCGAGCGCTCGCGTTCCTGGCGCTGTGCCCCTCGTGTCCACACGGGCTCTCGCGCTCCAGGCCTAGATGTGGGTTAAAACTCCACTTCACAAGCCCCTTGATATGAGATATGGATTTGACATCTGTTTGCCAGAGTGTTTTGCACTTAGCCTAACACCCACTATTAAGTGACAAAATTGTGGCAGCCTGTCAAAGCCAGATGACTGGCAGCTGCTCGCTTACAAAACCATTCAAATATTTGCAGGTTTTGAAGCTTTATGCAGTGTTGTACCCAATCTTTCAGTGATTTAACATGTAAAATATAAGTCAAAGTTTTAAATCTGGATTCCAAAATGTTTCCATTTTCCCTCCAAAAAGAGAACGCTTTCAGGGTGTCTGCTGGAACGGGTCCAGTTCCGGCCCGCTCCTCCTTCCCCAGCATGAGATTCCTGCACAAACCTGGTTTTTAAAAACTGTCGAGGACCAAACTCTATCTTCCTGCTGTTACCGACATCTCCGATGACAGAACTAAATTACCTTAAACTCCAAGGGAATACAGTTCCTCAAAAGTAGACTGCAAATAATAATAATAATAATAATAATAATAATAATAATAATCCCCGAGTAAAGCAATGCTTTATTTTGCATTTGACAGTTACACCAATGTGCCTTTGGGGGACCAGCATCCTAGTTAATGCTGAGCTCTTTGGTGATTTCTAAAACACTGCCTCCTCTCACTGCACCTCTAAATAGCTTAGCCCGATTAAGAAATAATTTGCAAATGACACAGTGTTTCTCTAGATTAAGGTCCATTGAGTAAAGTCATGTGGGGTTTTGTCTCCACAGTTTGCGCCCGGCAGACAAGGACCTCCTGAAAACTGCAGCTGTGAGCAATGAAAAAAAAAAATATCATACATTTGTCCAAGATATATCGATAAGTACACACGCCTTACCCCCTGGAAGACTCAGGGCTGCCAGGCACTTAAGATGTTCAAATGTGCTGTATTTATACGCCTTTTTTTTTTTTTTTATGTTGGTAAATATCGTTCCTTCTGGTGGGAGGGGGGGTCATAAGTCCTTTGGGAAAAGGTAGGGTCATCATTTTCAGAAAGGCAGTTACTTTACTTTTGATACATCTCCAGAGAGGCTCTCAGAGGGTGCTAGAAGCACAATGCTAGAGAGAGAGGGGAGAGAGACGTGCAGAGGGATGGCTCCAGCCCAGGCGCCTCCTCGGAAGGTTTTCTCCTCGGGCTCTGCCGGGTGGACGGCTCTGTCCTCTGGGGGAGGCCGCGGCCTCCGCCTGCAGAGGGAGTCTGGGCGCAGCGAGGGCCGGCGCCCTGGGGTGGCCGCGCAGCCCCGCCGGGTTCCCCACCGGCCGTGCGCCCCGGGAACGCCAGCCTCCCGGCCGCCTCCACTTTTTACCTGGAGAGTTTTGTGTCCACAACACTAAACCTTCGACACAGTCTCTGGTTCAGCAGCTGCCCAGTTGTTCGGCGGGGGGTAGGGGGTAGGGGGGTGGAGGTTAAAAGCCTGTAGCAGAGCAAAACAAACAAACAATAAGTAAAAAAAATAATAAAAGCAAGGCCAAGGTGTCCCCTGGGCGGGAGAACAAAGCTAAAGCTCGGCCCGAGAGGAGAGAGCCCGAGCGAGGACGTGGCGGGGAGCGAGGGGGCGGCGCTGAGACCCTTGTAAGCGGTCCAGGTGACTCGCGACTGCGGGTGTGGGGCTGACATCCTCCCCCCGAGGTCGGGAAGGGACCCGGAGAGCAGTTCGAGGCGGAACTCGGTAGCCTGCGTGATGACAGGAGTGACAACTATTTTATGGGGGGTGGGGGGGGCGCGCGTGCAGGAGAGAAGGGGGACTTGCCGGCCGGGGCAGCTTTATTGGGCCCGATCTCTGAGGCCGGGCCGGGCCGGGGCTGGGGGCGACGGAGGATCCGCGGAGCGCAGGGGGGCGCGGCTCCACCTCCCGCTCCGAACGGCGTCGCAGCTGCTGGCGAACCAACTGCTCGACTCTATTCACTGTCGAGTAGGAACAAAAAAGTGGCTATTTATTAGAATACTTGTTTGGTATTGTTCGGCGCCACACAAAAGACGTTTCATTATGTGGAGGGATCCCCCTTTTTCCAGGGAGAAACAATAACTTGAAATTGTCTTTAAAGTCTTTTCCATCAGTAATAAATTTCATTTTCTGGTCTCTCCCGCCGGCAGCGTGCGTGTCCGGGAGGGCGCGCGAGGCGAGGAGCGGCGTGTGCGTGTGCAGCGAGTGTGCGAGCGGGGCGCGCGTGAGTGTGCGCGTGTGAGTGTGCGTGCGCGTGGCGCCCGCGTCCGCCGTGCGGCGCCGCCGGAGCCGGCCGGGCTGGGGTCCCTGGGCAGCGGCGCGCGGCGTGAGGAGCGGGCGGGCCCCGCGACGCCGGGTTGGGGAGGTGCCCGGGGCCGAGCGCCGGGGCGGCGCTGAGCCGGACCCGCTCCGGGGACCCGCTGCAGCCGGCGAAGGAACTAACTGTAAGTGTGTCTCCAACTTGCGCGCGGGCTGCCGCGTGCCCCGAGCCGGGGAAGGGGGCGGGAGGGGCTCGGGGGGGTGGGGGGGGGCGCGGGGGCCCTAGGCGACCTTCCGGGGGCGGGGGGCGTAGAGCGTCCCCCAGCTTCCGTCCCCGGTCGAGCACAGGTGGGGAGCTGCGCTGACCGCCGCGGGCGGACTCGGACCCGCGCGCCGGCCACGTTGGTCATTTTCTTATCTGTGCGTTCACTCCTCCCTCCTCCTCGGCTTTTTGGATTGGCCGCCGCCCAAGGGGCCGAGACTCTGTTTCACTCCGGGTCGCCTTTTGCGGCGAAGGGGGAGGGAGGTCGAGCCAGTCGATTTTTGGGGGGAAGGTTCGCGTCCGCAGGCTCCCCTTTTCCTCCTGCCCGCGCGCCCCCGCCCCGCCGAGGCCCGGGCTCCCGGCGCAGCGCCCTTGCCCTTGGCCGAGCCGACTCCGGCTCTCGGCAGCGCGCCGGCAGCGCTGGGAGCTAAAGCCGCGGGTCGAAATTACGTTTTAAAAATGAACATGTCGAGCGTGTGCCATTTAGTGAGAGGTGTTTTGGGCAAAGAATCAATTTAACTTTGACTGACCGACGGTCTTGACTGTTAATACTGCCACACACACACACACACACACACACACACACACACACTCAAAATCAGTGGACCGGGATCCCTGGACACGCGGCCAGCGCCCCTAGACTGGGCGCCTGGCCGGGAGCCCCGCGGGCGCGGCCGCCGCCTCCGTCCTGCTGGCTAGGGCAGCGCGCCCCAAGGTGGGGTCCAAGGTGCCCTACAGCCCCGCCTGCCCGGTGGGCCGCTTTAGGTAGGGGTGACCCCCCCCCCCCCGCGCGGTCGCCCACCCCCTCGGCGCGTCCTCCCTCCTCCAGCGAAATGGCACCCGCTCGGCTTCACGGTTCCACACGACGCGCGCCTCGGTCCTCCCCGCGCGCAGCTGGGAGTCTCCCCACCCGCGTGCGCCGGCCGCCCGCCTCCGCCCTCTATTTCCCCGGTTTGAGCCGCCCGCTGAGAGGTGCGGTGGCGAAGTTTCAAAGGTGAAATGGATTTTCGGCGGTGGCTGGCGCTGGAAACCAGCGGCCGGGAGGGGCCGGTCAGGCAGCCATCGACCGGGCACAGGACGGGGCTGGCGGCCTCTCCGTGCAAGAAACGAGTGTTTGAACACGATAGCGGCCGCCAGTCAATTAACCCATTAAAAGCCCGCTTTTCCGCATCGATTTCCCGGGGCGCTCCGGGGCCGGCGTTCTGGAAGCTCCTTTGTGAAGGCGGGTGCGCGGGGGTCTGCACCGAGGGTGCCCAGTTGGCTCAGAGACCCTCAGCCCCGCGGCAGGGCTGCCCAGGCGGCCGGGTCGGGGCCTTCTCCCTCCGCTAGGGTCGAGGAGGGAGGGGTTCTGTCCTCAGAACCCGCGGCAGAGGGGGGAACGCCCCCGACGCGCCCCAACCGTGGCTGCGAACCAGAGTTAAGGCCAGCGCCCAGGCGGAGAGGAACTGCGCCCCACCCCACCTCCCTGCGGTGCTCCCAGCGTTCCTGTCCCAGCAGCGTCTTTCATGGACGGGGCGACGCAGGCCGGGCGAGTGGCCTGAGCGCTGGCAGGCCAGAGAACGCCACACTTGCTCCTTGAGGGCGACAGAAAACCTCCAGGTGGCCTTGTGTTCCAGTCCTCGTTATCACCAGAGAGGACAGAGCGAAAGGCCGAGGCTGGCGTGTGATGAGAGCAGCCGGAGGGAGCGGGCAGCCTTGGGATCAGAAGGAGGGGGCGTCTCTCAAGGAACCTGCGGGAACTGCGGCCAGGTAGACTTGCTGGAGCCGACCTCCCCGCGCACGAGGAGAAGGAGGCCGCCGGGACCCTGGCGCGGGGCGGTGCCCCAAGCGCCGCCGCCCTGGGCGAAAGCAGAGGGTCAGGCACGGGGAAAGGCCGGTGGTAACGAGGGTCTCCTGCAGGAGCACACGCGCCTGTTGTCGTGAGGGCTCGACACCATGTTCGATGAAACCTAAGAAAACGCAGAGCTCCTGCCCTGAAACCCTAACACCCCTCCTCTGCTGCTTGATGGGGTCCTTTGTCCTTTGGGACCACTCGCCAGTGCCCCAGGGTGCCCGTCCAGGAACGGTCGGTCCATAAAGGGAGAGGTGGTCCCCAGCAGCCAGATGGAGGGGTGGAAATCTCCCACTGGCCAGTTTTGTAGAAAACCCCACTGTGTTCACCCACTTTTTCCTCACTCAGATTTAGGGGTCAAATACTTACCTTTGAAATAGGGTGCACTCTCTTTCTCCCTTCCTCCTCTCTCTCTCTCACGCCAAACCTCCCTCCATCTTATTTTGATGGTGCCCAATTCCCAAACTGGTTACTGTTCTGAGTGGGGGGAGGTCCCTGGAGACCCTTGGGGCTGGGCTGCAGGTCCTTCCCCATCCCTCCTGCCACCCCAAATATCTAAGAGAGAATAATACAAGTGTGTTCTCCAAAAGACCCGTGCACCCAGATAGTCACCAGGCCTCCACCCAACGAGAGGGAAACCTAATTTCCCCTTGCAGGATGGCTGGCTCTGTCTCTATGGGGTGAGAAAATGGCACTGAAATGTAGCCAGGGGGCCTCTCTTAGCTCAGAGCGCAGGGCCCTGGTGCTGCCTTCGGAGCCCAACCCCACTGCCTGAAGATTTTGACTGACCCGCTTCTCTGTTTGCTGTTTTCTGAAGTAAGCAACTGAAAGGGCTTGAAATTGTGTCACAAGTGATGTTTTAATCTTATTGAAAAGTGTATTAAAGGACAAGATGTAATTTATGTGAGATGCTTCGATGAAAGGAGAGATTGGAGTGGATGGTCTTTTCACTCATGTGAACCTCGTGTCATGTTTATATTGCAGCCTGTGTAGCTAATCTAATTTACAATAACAGGGATGGCCTGTACGAAAAAGCATCTCTGATTTCACTTTATTTCTTTTCATATAGAAATTCCTTATGACTTGTCTCCTCTTGTGAGTGATGCCTTTTCTATTTGGGGGCTAATGAGAGAGAATATGAGAAAGGGCCATGTTTACTCATAACCGTGGCTCTTTCCTGCATACAGCTCGTGGTCCTTGGCCGGCCTGGACTTGACCGGGGCACTGCATGGCCCTGAGGCACTATTTTTGATCTTTTCGGAACGAACCTTATGGCAGCCTCCAGGGTCAAACCCTCCCCCCCTCACACACTTGGATGGGGCCTGCCAGGCTTGTCTGTTTAACTGCAGAGGCTGGATCGGTTTCTGCCAAGGATGTTGGCTTTAGAAGTTAGCTTAATCAGATGTACTGTATTCACAGGCCTTTATTTCTGCAAATTTTAATTTGAACAGTTAGGAAGGCCCCCCCATTCGGCAAAGTCTGATCTTTGCTGAGTCTTCACCGGAGCTTTGGAAGAAGCCAAGCACACCTCCTGCTCAGACGAGGAGCTTTGTATTCTCATTATCACATTGAACACAAGCATTCTTTACCAGTAAAATCTACACGCGTTAGAAAATTACAACTTTTGTACAACGTAAAAAGGTGTATTCAAACTGTTAATTACCGGAGGTTGTGTAAATGAAACTTTAGCAGTGACCCATTTAATTCTGTGGTAATTACTGACAAAATAAGACAAGGATGAATCACAATACGGTATATTTATCTTGAAGGAGAATATTGCACTGGTGTAGTTAAGCCAAGGAGTAAGAAAAAATTAGAATGGGGTGTTGCAGAAATATAAAAAGTACATAAAAATTGCACTCAAACCATTTGGGTTCAAAGCACAGAAGGCGCGGCTCAGGTGGCTTTCTGAAAAGCCCATGCAAATTTTAGAGGTTCCGGCATTTTCTCCCTAAAATCCAAGGCTCCTAAACCGTGTGCTCTGGCATCGTCGTCTCAGCTCCGCGGATTCCTCGCCTTGAGCGCAACTTTCGCCGAGTCCTAGAAATCTGGGAGGCAGAAGGAGGGCTCTGCCTCGGCTCCCGCCCGACTCGCGCCCCGGGGAGGAGAGGCTGGACAGCCCGGCCGCCGAGCGGGATTCCCGGGTGACCCTGAAACCGCGTTGAGCCCAGGCTCGGGCCGGCCAGGCGGGGTGGGGAGGGGGTCGGTGACGTCGCCTCGCCCAGTTCGCTTCCTGCAGGCGAGTCTAACGGCTTTTTCCCTCCCTCTCCTTCCTGGGGCCTTCAGCGATGGTCCAGGAAGGGACGCGGCCCGGCTTGCGCCCATCTTCCTCTGCCCAGGGTCGGGCAGCGGCTTCGCCAGGGCCAACCGGGCCAGGCCACTGAGCGCTAGCCGGGGTTCCCACTCGAACCACTTTCCCGCCCAGCCCTGCGTAATCGGCGGGCACAGAGAATGCGGGCAGCCTGCGGCGCCCATAGGCGCCTGGCTCCCCACGCGCTCACCCCACCTCCAGCTCCAGGGACCGGCGAGGGCTGCCCTGGGCCGGTGGCCCTGCGCCCTCCCGCAGCGGGGCGGGGTGGGAGCCGGGGCAGACTCCCGCCTTCAGCGGCCACCCAATAGAAGTGCGCGCTGAAGCCGCGCTCGGCCCAGCCCTCCGCCCCAGTTGGTTTGGGCAGGGTGGGCACCCTCGAGGAGACCCCAGCGCCCAAGCGGACGGGACAGTAGACAGGCCTGGCTGAGATTCTTCTCGGAAAGTTTCCCGCAAAAGAAGCGCCGGGCAGGCGAGCGGCAGGAGGAGCCGAGCTGGCGGGGAGGCCTGGGCGCCCGGCACCCCGCGGCCGCCCTCCCTCCAGAGCGCCCGCAGCTCGCCCGGGCGGAGGGCGCGAGGCTCCCCTCGGGTCCCAGTGTTTTCCTCCCCTTGTCTTCTCTCGTTCATTCATAAACCTGGTGGCTACAGACGCGGCTTGAATATTGACGGCTCTCCCCCAACTGCTCCGCCGTTAACCCAATTACAGAATTCATCAAGAACTGTGTTGAATTATCTCTTTCCATACAGTATCAGCATTAGCCTAATTAAAAGCTATAATGTCTGATATAATGATTAAATCGTTAGCTCTGCTGTAGGGAAGCAATATTTTGTTTTCCCTTCAATTAGAAGCTGATTGAGGTTTTCAGAGCAGGTCAGCTGTGAAATTTGAATTATATGTGTGAGTACTGCTCACAGGGTGAGCCCCTACTCGAAAGCTCCCAGAGATTCTCCAAACGCTTTCACCCAGAGCGCTAGAGGCACAAACAACGCGCGCGCGCTCACACGCAGGGTTGTTTGATCTTCGCTGTGAATTTACGGATCTCCACGCCGATCGCTGGAGACAGAGTCTTGCTTGGCTTCGAGGGGATGGGCTTTATTTCCTTTTTCCTGGAGACGGTCCTGGGACAGCCCTCCAAGCCCCACGCTTCTAGTTGAAGGAGAGGAAGGGGCCTTGCACGCTCCGAGCAGCTACAAAGACCTCCTGCTCTGTGATGACCGAAGTCGCTCGAAGCTCCATATCGGCAGCGATTCTCTTTCCCTTCTCCTTCCTCTCTTTCCCCCTTTCCCACGACTGTTTTTTCCCCTTTAACACAAAAACGAACCAACAAAAAAAACTTTTCGGTTACTTTGGCTCCTTGGCCTTGGCAACAGTGGGGTCAAGGTCGCCGTGTCAGGGAGCAGAGGGGGGACCGAGAGCGTCCGGGCACCGGTAGAGACGAGCGCCCACACGACCCCCAGCCCGCCGCCCGCGCGCTCCGGCGCGCAAACCCCCGAAGGCGCGCGCGCCGAGCCCCGGAGCCCGGCGTGTGGCTGGGGAGCGCCGGCCCGAGGCCCCGGAGCTCCGCCCGGACGGCGAGGGCGGCGGCGGCCAGCAGACGGCGATCGCGGCCCGCGCGGCCGCCAGGTCCAGGCAGACGCGCGCGGGGCCGGGGCCGGGGCCGGGGTCGGGGCGCGCGCCCGCGACGGTTCCCCGCCCCCCACCGCATCCCCGCCAGGTCCCCTCCGGCCAGCACGCCGCCCGGCGCCGCGGTCCCCTCCCACACGCGCGCGTCTCCGCCTCTTCTCCGTCTGCGCCTCCTGTTGGCCGAGATGACCTCGGACGCCTCTTCCAATTGAACTATCTTTCTCTTCTTTCCTTTTCTTTCCCGCGCTTTCTTTCCGCCTTCTCTTCCTCGCTCTCCTCAGATCGCTCCTTTCTTTCCCCAAAGTCCTGCCTAGGAACTGGCGGCTCCGTCGTGGTTTGCCTCTTGGAACTCTGGTTTCAGTCCTTTGGGCTACGCCCTGGGCGGTCTACGGAAGCGCCTACACGTGGCCTCCGTCCTCAGGGGCCTCGGGAAGCCGCTGGGGCTGAACTACGGGAGGGCCGCAGGCGGAGGTCTGGGCACATCCGCCGGAGGGTGTCATCAAGACAGGCCGTCTGCGCCAGGGCCTCGGAAGACGGGAGAGTATTGGTCTTCTTCGCTTCCCCAGAGTGACCTTTGATTGTCCTCTGGAACCCCTAATCTGTCCATCTCTCTGCTTCTTGGAGCTTGAGACGGGCACTGGTACAGAAGGTCACCTCTGTGTGCCTGAAAGCTAGCTTTCATTTACAGATTGCTAGGGCCGGGGTTGCTGTCCACAGTAACCCTCTGTGCTTCCCAGAATTCTCCTGAGCGCAGCCAAGGGGAGGGGAAAAGGCAAACGCCAAAAAAGTTTCAGTCACTCCATACAGGCAGTATAAGCTACTGGGGTTAGATTTAAAGTCCAGAACTCAAGTTATCTGAAAGTCAAGGGCTCTTGTATAGTTGCCTAAATACAGCACATAAATATATATGCATATATGCTTTGTGTACACACCTGTATGTATCTGTATGCCTATATTCTGTGGTATACATGGTATATACAGGTGTGCATATATCGTGTGCACCAGTATGTATATGCATGCATATATGTATATGTCCTGTGTATATACATATATTTATATGTATGCATATGTACATATATTCTGTGTACACACGTGTATGTAAACATGTGCATATATTCTGTGTGTGCATATGTATGTTTATACACATGCATATATTCTGTGTATACACATGGATATAAACGTGTATATATTCTGTGTATATGCATACGTATATACACATGCATATATTCTGTGGGTACACATGTATTCATACATATGCAAGGTGTGTGTATATTATTTCCTCCAATGATGGCTTGGATCTGAATTTTCTTTGAGGATCATGCCTACAAGTTAAATAAAAGAACAGAAAGCATCTTTACTTATGCACATTTCTAAGTTGATCTTCTCTTTGGCGCTTTGAACAAAGAGGCACAATGAAGTTTCTGAGCTGCCAAGAGAGCAAATGTGGTCACTCAACAGTGAACGAATCCTTTGCTGGGGGTCTGGGCTCTGATGTTACTAGGACCTAGTGTAGTCTGTCTTCAGATTCTCCAGTGCCTGGCCTTGGAGAAAGTCCTCAGCGTAAAGAAGGTCCCTGCCAACCTGGTGGGGGGCAGGAGGGAGAAACATAGAATCGGGGAGAGGAGGTGTTTTTCAAACCGTTTTGAACCGTTTTCTCTTTTTAAAGAGTGGCTGGGGGTGGGGGGAGTCACAAGGAGCAAGGCATTGAGGCTCCTAGAAGCCATCGCCGGCAGGAGTTAATATCATGCTCCACAATCTCCGAGCCAGGATGGAAGGCACTGAGAGGTCTGGCAAGCAGCGCCCTGCCACTGCCTGACTGGCACAGGCGGCGGCTGCCAATCATCTATCGCTTGGCAACAAGTTACACCTGCAGCTCGGGTTTAATACTGATGCACTTGGGACACCCATAGTGTGTGCACCCGCGAGGGCCCAGGGAACACCTCGTCACTAAGAAGGGCTTATGGAGAGCGCCCCGAACGCTGAACACTAGCACGATCTCACACAAGGCTAAACCATTTACCCCCTATTTAGATGCTCTGCAAAACAAGGGTAACTTTGTATTTGGAAACAATTTTCAGGACTATGGTAGAAAGAAACCAGACCATTTCAAAGTCAGCTATCCAAGCTCCCCAAAGCATAAAGCCTTCCTGCAGTGTGCACTGGAGAGCAGGGTGTTTATAAAATAAATTGCTCCATTGATATGGAAAAGAATGTGCCAAGCCTGATTCACACAAAGCATTTTCAGGGGGGCTTAGGCTATTTATTTTAAAATCTAAATTGAAAAGCAGAGGAAAGAAATCTTTCAATTGCTAAGTGTATAATATAGTTTATAATTTGTAAACCATTTCCTTTATTTCAGTCTTGCTGACTTTCCATAACACACTGGATCACACGGCACACCCATTGCCTCCTAAATTATCAAAGGAGAAACAGATCTGTAGCATTCGTAAACAGTATTCTTGTTCTTTTTTTGTTCATTCACAATGTAACTGATATTTGGAGGTAGTGCCTGAAACAAATCAAAAGGTTTAACAAACTCGACTGGTGAAATAAGAAGGCAGTTGAAAACCAAGTTTATAACCTAGATTTTTAGTGAAAAATAAATATGAAATGACGTTTCCTTTCTAATATAATTATATATTATTTGATGAGTTCACTATTAAATGCTGAATGGCCTGAAATGAAAGCAGTTTAATCTGCAGAGACCAATTTGCTCTTGCACTGCGTACTGTAGCAACCCTGCAATAATAAAAAAAAAAAAAGCCTACAGTAATAATCACAGTAATTGAGAGGAAAGAAAGCATTATTCCTGTACCTTGGACAAGCAGTAGGGTCAGGAAATTCACAACGGCAGCATTTTTTTTTTTTAAATAGAGGGGGAAAGGGAAGAGGCGTCATGTATTCACTGACCAACACACTTAAACATCACTATTACTCCTCTTGTAATGACCATCATCATCATTATATGTTTATTTCTATTACAGTATGGTCAGCCGGGCCGCTTTGGTCAGGCTCCACTTTACCCACCAGGAGTCTCCTAAACACCTCCCTCTGCGGCGCACAGAGACGCCCCCGTTACTCCATGAGGACTCTGGAGGGATGCTTGGACTCTCATGAATTTTCTGCAAGTCTTTGCGCCACTTTCATTCCACTGGGATTGTACCGGCAGCGTGAGCGCAGTGGTGTTTGAGAATGGGCTTGGAAATCTCTTGTACTTCCCGGTATTGAGAATCCTTCAAGGTTTAAGAATTGTAACCGCAGGTCTATGCCTTAATCGTTCCAGGAAACAGGCCTCTCGTTTGCATAATGCAGGAAAACGGCATCTGTCGCTCGGTCCCGAGGCCTCACTTTTTCGATTCGGGTTCAGGTGGGCCCCACTCCGTTCACGGAGTTTTCGCAGTTCTTAGGCAAACGGCTTGCGGAAGATTCGCTCCAAGAGAGCGTGGGCTAGATCATTCTTTTGCGATTTCAACAAACTTTTTCAACTGTCGTTGAGTAACTCGATTCCAGATAGATCTTGTTGTTTTCAACCTTCCCAGAAATTCCTTTTTAGGAGGAAGAAGCCAAATTGAGAAGAGCACGTGATTACAACCCCTAGGCTCATTAAAAGACACCCCCCCCCCCCCGCCTCCAAAATAAGAGTTCAGGGCTAAGGCTAAAAGCAGCTGTGGAGCCGAGCCCGACACAAGTGCTTCCCCGTTACGGGATTATCATGGCCTGGACCTCGGAGGCCTGGCCTACGAAAGGGGGCACTGGAGAACTTCAGCACAGCGGCGGGGAAGCGTGCATCCGTGGGAGGGAGGGGGGCTGAGCTGTCCAGGCCTCGCAGGAGAGCCCGCGGGGTGCGGGGAGAGGGGGGCTTTCCGGTTGTGTACCTAGGACGGTCTCCCTTGCTCCCAAGGGCGCGCCCTTGCTTTCCAGCCCTCGGGCCGAGCAGAGGGCGAGGATACCGCCTCGGCCTCCAACTTTCCCCTTCCCAGCAGGCGCAGAGTTGGCTGGCAGGGGAGCAGAGGAGGAGCCGGGTCTCCTTTGCGCTCTTTTAAACAAGGCTCCGGGCTGCATTCCCCCGCCACCACCCCCCCGCCCCGCAGGATTCTTTCTTCGTCTTCGCTTTTAAACCCAATCGTTAATCGTTCGGAGCGCGCGGGCGGGGAGAGGCAAGGAGGGTGAGCTCGGGGTTCGCCGCCGCCGCGCGCGCTCAGGAAGCAGCGTGGCTGTGACCCCCTCCCGGGCCTCCTCCCCCCCCCTCCTTTCTGCCCCCGCTCCCCCTCCTTCCTCCCCCTCCTCCCCGCTCCGCCGCCCGCGCCCGGCGCCTCTACTCCCTCCCCACGTCACTCGCCAGCGCGCCATGCAAATCACCGCCGCCGCCGGCTCCCATTGGCCGCGGCGCGCTCATTTAATGGCAGCCCGGGCCGGGCGTATGGCTGCTGGGCCCCGCGCGCCGCCGGCCCCGCGTGCGCCTCCGCTCCGAGCGCACGGCCCCGGGCAGGCAGCGGGCAGCCCATCCCTGGCTCGGCCGCCCTGCTTTCTGGCCCTCTCTGCGCGCCTGCCCTTCCTCAGCTGCCCCCGGCCCCCCTCCCCGGCGGCACCGTGAGCGCCCCCCCGCTCCCCCCTCGGCGGCTCGCTCCCCACGGGCACCTGGGACCGGCACATGCCCAGCGCACGCGGCACGCCGCGCTGCTAGAAGTTGCAGCCCCGGAGTTGGAGGCCGCCGAGGACCGAGCGCAGGAGGAAGGAGGCTCCGGCGGCGGGCGGGCGAGGCGGCGGCGGCGAGCCCCGGGCCTGGCCCGGCCCCGCGCACCGCTCGCGTCCCGGAAAGTGGAGCTGCAACTTGGCCGCGACTGAACCTGTTTGCACCGCTCCGCCGAGGGCGACCCGGCTGCGGCGACGACGGCGATCCCGGCCCTCGGCCTCTTTGGCAAGTGGTTTGTGCTGCAGAGAAACTTTCCACCTGTGAGCCGGACCGGCGCTAAGTGCGTGTGTTTTTGCCTCTTTTTTGTTGCTGTCGCCTCCACCTCTCCCCATTCTTCTCTCTGCCAGGACCTCTCCCCGCGACCCACGTCTCGTTCCGTCTGAGCCCCTCTCCGTCCCCCCCCCCGCCCCCCCGGCTGTCTATGCTCCAGGCCCCCTCCTCGCGGTGCCGGTGAACCCGCGAGCCGCCCCGATGTACAGCATGATGATGGAGACCGACCTGCACTCGCCCGGCGGCGCCCAGGCCCCCACGAACCTGTCGGGACCGGCCGGGGCGGGCGGGGGCGGCGGCGGCGGCGGCGCGGGAGCCAAGGCCAACCAGGACCGGGTGAAGCGGCCCATGAACGCCTTCATGGTGTGGTCCCGCGGACAGCGGCGCAAGATGGCCCAGGAGAACCCCAAGATGCACAACTCGGAGATCAGCAAGCGCCTGGGCGCCGAGTGGAAGGTCATGTCCGAAGCCGAGAAGCGGCCTTTCATCGACGAGGCCAAGCGGCTGCGCGCGCTGCACATGAAGGAGCACCCGGACTACAAGTACCGGCCGCGCCGCAAGACCAAGACGCTGCTCAAGAAGGACAAGTACTCGCTGGCCGGCGGGCTGCTGGCGGCAGGCGCGGGCGGCGGCGGCGCGGCCGTGGCCATGGGCGTGGGCGTGGGTGTGGGCGCGGCGGCCGTGGGCCAGCGCCTCGAGAGCCCGGGCGGCGCGGCGGCCGGCGGCTACGCGCACGTCAACGGCTGGGCCAACGGCGCCTACCCCGGCTCGGTGGCGGCGGCGGCGGCGGCCGCGGCCATGATGCAGGAGGCGCAGCTGGCCTACGGGCAACATCCGGGCGCGGGCGGCGCGCACCCGCACGCGCACCCGGCGCACCCGCACCCGCACCACCCGCACGCGCACCCGCACAACCCGCAGCCCATGCACCGCTACGACATGGGCGCGCTGCAGTACAGCCCCATCTCCAACTCGCAGGGCTACATGAGCGCCTCGCCCTCGGGCTACGGCGGCCTCCCCTACGGCGCCGCGGCCGCCGCCGCCGCCGCCGGCGGCGCGCACCAGAACTCGGCCGTGGCGGCGGCGGCGGCGGCGGCGGCCGCGTCGTCGGGCGCCCTGGGCGCGCTCGGCTCGCTCGTCAAGTCGGAGCCGAGCGGCAGCCCGCCGGCCCCGGCGCACTCGCGGGCGCCGTGCCCCGGGGACCTGCGCGAGATGATCAGCATGTACTTGCCGGCCGGCGAGGGCGGCGACCCGGCGGCGGCGGCGGCCGCAGCCGCGGCGCAGAGCCGGCTGCACTCGCTGCCGCAGCACTACCAGGGCGCGGGCGCGGGCGCGGGCGTCAACGGCACGGTGCCCCTGACGCACATCTAGGGACGCGGGGGGCCCTGCGGCCGGCGACGCGCCGCCTGGCTTTTGTACAGACGTTTCCACGTTCTCGTAAACAGGCGAACACTGGCGCCGAGCACCAGGTGACACCCGGCCCCCCTAACCGGGAGCTCCTGGGGACCGCTAGGCGGGACCGTTGTGCGTTTGAGACTGAACTTCGGTGTTTTCTTGAGACTTTTTGTACAGTATTTATCACCCGCGGAGGCAGAAAGCGTTTTCTTTGCTCGAGGGGACACAGAGACCAAACCAAGCGAGAGGCGACGCCAGCTTTTTTCGATCCCGGCCGCGCGCCCGCCCTCCGCCCGCATCGCCTCCTGACGGCGTCGGGTGCCGGCGACGCGGGGAGCTGCTCTCATTTGTTATCGGTGTAGTGAGCCAGAGCCAAACACACGCTTTTGGTGGTCGTTACCGCCTTGGGGGCTTGGTTGGTTAACTTATACCAAGAGATCCCCACCTGTACCCCTTTCAGACGGCAGCGTTATTCTGGGTTTTGTAAAACTTTCTGTATCTGAGCATTTCCGGTTTTTTGTTTTGTATCATTTCATGTAAACGCGTTGTGAAGTTTTTATTGGAGGCGTTGCGGTGTGGGCAGGAGGATTCAGATTATGTACATAGTTTCCTGAAAAGCTTTTCTTCTCGAAACGGTAAAGGAACCTCCACCCTGAAAATGCATCGAGCTTTGAGTCAATAAATTTGAGAGAGAGAAGTCCGGTTTTTCCCCCTAAACTTGAAACGTGCTAAATTTAGATTCATGTTTTATGAGCTCAAAACACAATCAGTAAATCTGACTAAGGAGAAAGAAAAATTATCAGCATGAACTAAAACTGAGGGAACCCCAGGGGAGAGGGTACGGTTTTCATGGAGCTGCATTCAGAGGAACGGAGGGAAGTTAAAATCGGTAGATTATTTTGTAGCGTTTACAGTGTTATTACGGAACGAGAAATAATTGCCCCCCCCCCCCAAAAAAAATTTAGTTTTGTAGTCCGGCCGTTGGGTGTGTAGTTTTTAGCTGCCGGCCGCTGCCGGCGGGCTTTGCGATCCCTGGTTTCGGGCTTTGCCTCTTGCAGCTGGCCCGGGACCTGAGTGCAGTTTGGGGCGGAGGAGGGAGGAGAGAAGACCCCAATGGCGGGACCAGGCCAAGGATGGATGACAGAGACCACGGCGGGGGCGCGGGGGCCCCCGACTCCCGGGCAGTTAACAAGATTGCGAGTGGAATTTTCTGAATTTGGCGCAAGGAAACGCAGTCTCTAAACTAAAATGTACTGCAACCGAGGCCCCTCCGTCTGTCCTCAGCCCCTCCCTCTGGTATATTTCTCCTTGGAAAGGGACAAAATAATTTTGTTGGATTTTCACACACACAGAACCGACCGCCCCCACATGCCCCGCCGTGACACTGGGATGCAAGTTGCTAGCCGATGTGAACGCAAAATGCGGTGTTTATTATTCCTAATGAGATCTGAGGTTGTTTGATGCTTTAAATTTTTTAATTATATTTTTTCTAGGTGTTTATTGGTACATTGCAGTTTTTTTCTGGATTTTAAAGTTTTCTGTAAAACTTTGTCTTCAAGTAATCTGACAGCATTAAATATTGCATTTAAAAGTTATACTGTAGCAAATACGTTTTGACATTAGTCACAGCATAAAGATGAAATATTTTTGAAAAGAACAAACTTTTAGGCCAGATGGAAATATGTTGATTTCATCAACCCCTCATTTTCTTAACATCTTTTTTTTTTTTTTTTTTGGTACTGGAACGAGCATAGACTATCCTTCCAAACATGGGCCTATGCTAGCAGGCTAATGAGAACTACATTCAGGCTGTGCTGGAGAATAGCTTTAAGTAAAATGCTCACCTGACAATTGACATGTGTAATTTTTTGGAGTCACTTTGATAATTTTGCTTCAACCGCTCATTCCTTAAGGTGATTGCAGAAATATCAAGAACGACGTCAATTGCTTCTTTCTAACAAGATAATAAAGTCTCCCTCTTTTTTCTTTTCCCTCTCTCTCTCTCTCTCTCTTTTTATTTATTTATTTATTTATTTTTGCTTTAGCAATCTGATGTGTTTGGATACATAGGGACTGCTGAGCAGAACAGCATCTTCAGATAGTGAGATAGTCTGGGAATAAATGCCACACACAGTCCCCTCTGGGAGAGGAAATTCTGTGATGCTCTGTGAACTCCACGTGCAGCCTAAGGTGCAGGCCTCATTTACTCTGAAATATACGGAGTTCCGTGGACTCCGTCTGGCTCTTTTGCAGCATCTCCCTGCACTTACTAAGGTGGCAGGCAGATGTGGGGTTGTGCTCGAATATATGTGTAACCAAACTTGTATCTATGCTCGACTATTGGCATAACAATATTAGTAATGTGGGTAACACCTGAAATGTTTCTGACTATAAAAAGTTTAGCAGGATGCGGGGGACTCGGCAGAGCTGTCTGTCGATTTCCTGGAAGGTGGACTTAGTGTGGCATTTTCCCCGATGTGTCTCATACAGAGTCAGCAGAAATAGTCAATGCCAGGTGGCCCAAGCCACTTTGTTAAAAACCCAGGAAGATCTTAAAAGAGGAACTCCTGAAATCCAGCAATTTTGTTTTGTTGACTAGAACAATGCGAAGAAAAGCAAATATAAATTCTTTAATGATTCAATTTTGAAACAACCTGGGATGGGGGAGTAGAAATTAGCTAGGATTTATCCTTCAGGATTGAGATCTTATCATTCCAACGCTGTTTCTTCGATTGATTTAAATTCGCGGGGAGAATATTCCACAAGGCTCTTGAGACGCCTCACTCAACTGTGAATTCCGTTCTTGCCAAGGTACCCCTCACCCTATTCACGAACTGAAATGTTATGTGACCATCATTATACTGTGATGGCCTCATCCACTTCCAGATCCCAGAGCGGTACTTCTATCGCTTATTCCAATTTTGTATGATAACCGTGTGGAGAGCGCGGACAGTCTTTGGTGGCCTTGTGCAAAGTTTGCACAACTTCGTGCCGGGACGACCGCGGGAGCTCAGGAACCGGCCTCTGTGCGCCGCCCGGCTCTCCAGGCTGAGTGAGGGTAGCACGGTTTGTTTGCTGGAGGAATTTTTTGCTCGTTTTTGTCCTCCGCCCCCCGCCCCCCGCCCCTTTTTTTTTTTAAACTCACAGGCCCCTTTCGTTGTTGTTAAGACTTTGACCCTACCCTCTCCTCCCCGCCAAAGAAACCCACCGGTAGCTGGAGAAGTGAATTAATTTCAAAACAGGTAGCGCGTAGAGCGCGCCTGATGTGCAGATGCGCGTCGGGCGGCGGTGACTGATAGGTCTATTAAAATCCTGCATGTGGGAGAAGAACAACACGCGTATTCGCGCGTTTCATTTTCTCGACAAAGACCGGCCAACGCAGATTTCTGTCTCCGAAAAGTTCCAGCTAATTCGAGAAACCCCTACCGGGCTGCGGGCCCCGGGAAGGCGCGCTCCGGAGCGACCCCGACCCCGCTCGCCCGCGTCCCCTCCCCCGCTTCCGCAGCCCGGCCCACGGGGCAGAGGCTCCAGAAACGTCGGCGGCAGAACGTAATAATAGGTTTGATTCCTTGGAAACTTCAAGTGAAAAGCAGACTTGGCCTTGACGCAGCCCTTTTCCCAGCGTGACTAGTTGGCGGGATTGAAAGGCCGGGCCGGGAGGGGAGGGGTTGAGGGGGCGCGGGCCCCCCGGAGCGAGGAGCCGAGGGAGGTGGGCCCGGGTCCCCGCCCCCCAGCCCCGCAGGGTCGGGGCGGCGCGGGGACGGCGCGCGCGGGCGCGCGCGCGGAGGCCGAGCCCTGGAGGAGGGGACCTGCGACCCCTCACCCTCGCCCCCCACTCCCGGCCCCCGGCCCGCCTCCCCCAGCCCGACGGCGAGGCCCCGCGGGGGGCGCGGAGCTCTTCCTCCCTCGCCTCCCCTCCCCCTCCCCCTCCCCGCCGCCCCCCTCCTTCCCGGCCCTTCCTCCCCAGCTGCGCGCCCGCCAGGTCCCCGCTCCGCCCGCCCGCGGGAACCCGGCAGCGTCGGCGGCGGGCGGCACCCTGCGCCCGGCGTGCGGGTCCCGGTCCCTTCCGGGCGGGGGCGGCCGGGCCTCCCGGCCGCCCGCCGTCGCCCTCCTCCCGCCGGGTTCGCGGCCCGGCCCCCGCCTCTCCTCCCGCTCACTTCTCTCCCGGCAGCTCTCCAGCCGTCCCTTCCCGTCCCGTTAGCCTCGCTCTCGCCCTCCCCTCTACCTCCCCTCCCGCTCCGTCTCCTCCGCTTTCCTGCCCTGCGCTCCCGGCCTTTCCTTTGTCTCTTCTCGCCGCGTCCCGCCTCCCCCCGCGGCCCGGCCCGGGACGCTCCCCCGGAGTCCGGGTCGGGGTCGGCAGGTGCCGGGGGCGGCCCGTCCCCCGTCCGCTCCGCCGCGTCCCCGCGGGCTCGGCGCGGGAGGGGCGTGGGGTCCCGGGCGTCCACCCCCAGCCCACTCGGGTGCAGCCGGGGCCCGGGGGCCGCGCGGGGTGTCAGCCGCCGGGGGGATTAAGATGACTGATGCGAGGGAAGAGGGCAGCGTGTTTTGTGTCTAAAGAGAGCGGGATTAGTGCAGAGAAAGTCCTGACCCGGGGTCAGCTGCAAGTCAAACCCTTTTACAGTCAGCGAGCGGAACAGGCCGTCTCCCGGCTCGGCCGCAACAAGTTGGGGGCGGGGAGACGGGAGGCCCGCGCCGAGGCGACGGCAACCGCAGGGCGGACTGCGGGTCCATCCGAGTCCTTCTCCGCCACCAGAGCGCCCGGCTCCACTTCCTGGGCCGCCTCCGGCTGCTCCTCCGCACGCGAGCCTGGGCGGAGAAGGCCGGAGAGGCCCGTCCTGCCGAGGCAGTTGTGTGTGCATGAGAGACCAAAGCTGAAAGACCAGGTCCTCGGGCGCCCTGCCTTTCCGCTTTTCCCCAGGCTCTGCAGGAATCGCTGCCCGACCTGGGCTCCTGCAAACCTCGTGTGTGGAAGGGGGGGGGGGGCAGTACTGGGGGGTGGGCGATGGAATACATTCAGGCTGCTTGTCGCCAGACCCCATTCTCCATCAGGGCGGGGGAATGAGGCGCTAATCTGGGTGATAATCCGGCGTAGCTCATGGGGAGCGAAATCCCCACGGCTCATCCGGCAAGTCAGGAAAACTGGAGTTTGCGGTGAGGGATCGGGTCGGGGGTCAGGGGAGAAGGAAGGAAAAGGATACATTTGTCCTCCTCGCCAGTCAAGCTGGCAACTTGCGCTGCAGTAACAGCACGAGGGGCTTTAACAAATATGAAAAATAGATAAAGCACCCAAACTAGTGGTATATCCAAAGATAGAAAAAGATCATCTATTTTGATAGTGAAAACAAAACAGAATTGCCATATTTTCCTCTAAATTGGCTTTTCATCTTTAAATGTGAAAACACCAACACCAGAGAGAGAGGGAGAGAAAGCAGTTTTTAAAACACCGCAAACAGATACCTCCACGTGCGCTGATGTGTTTGCACAGCCGCCCTGGGTAACGCTGGGCTCTCCTGGTGAATGGGTTCCGGGTTCAAAGCAAGTCACCGATTGCTACTCCTGAAGTGCTAAAGGTAACCTATGGGGAAATTTTGTCTGTGGCAGGAAGGCCGGACATTGTGAGTGAGTCTGAACGCCCCGCAGGTCCCTCGCAAGGACTTCGTTGCCCACAGCCACTTCAGAACGACCGCGTGGGGACGTTAAAGACGCTGTTTGTGAAGAACAGCAGGGCTTCACGTGCAAAGCCTCGAAATAGTCAGCCAGTCAAATCAGTGGAAAAACTCAGCTTTTGTGAGATTTTGCAGTTTCAGGAATTAGGCATTCACTGCGGAGCTGCAGTTTTGAGAAATTGCAATGTCAGGCATGTTCCCAATGGGGAAATATTGTGAGAGTGTGGAGGAATGTAAGATTGGGTTTGACAGTGGGGGGACTGACAAGAGTTATCACCCAGACATTGTTCTCTCTCTGCGCACCCCGGAAACGCTAAGTAGAGACGGTATCTAGTGGCAGCAATAGTCCTCCGCGCTCACAGACATGGGGATGAGAGTCTTAGCATCGAAAAGACTGACCTCGGGTTTCACAGGAGGCAAACTGGAACGCATAGGGCACAGAGCCTCATAGGTACAGAACACCTATAAACAGTATGGTAGCAGGGTAAGGTCAGCCTGAAGACATTCCAAGCAGAAGCCAACTTGTCTTTTTTATTTCTAAGCAACAGAACAGGAGGAAATCCAGGTGAGCATGTTGTAACCTGGGAAAGGATTTAGAAACCTCATGCTTTTAAGTCATCCATACTATAGGGGGAAATTTAGATATGTGGGAAAGCCCAGACTTCAGCAGGCAATTTAGCATGAATATCCACACAGATGAAAAAGCAGGAGCTTTGTTCTTTGTGTTAGCAGTTGAACTGAAGGGGGACATTTATCCTTCTAAAAACTGGCCATTTGCATTTTCACCTCAGGGAGAAATGACACACCTGTGCTCAAAGAAAAGGAAGAATCACGGTGAGGTGAGATGATGTTTATATTGTTTCTAATCTCTGTTGAGCCTTGTCCAGCAAGATGGGATAGGATGCAAGATTTGGAGTCAGAACTGAAGTTGAATCATGGCTGGTCACATAGCAGCCCCATGTCCTGGGTAACTGTCTTCACCTCTGAGTCCATCTTCTCACATGTGAAACAGAAATCATCAAGCCAACCTCAGAAGGATGTAGTCGGGATTAAGGATCTAAGAGTATGCTGTGCCCAGCAAATAGTAACCTCCCAAGAAATGGTGATTTGACACATAAGCCTGTGTCCGTTCAGGCAGGGATTACGTGGGGAATTGTGACGTCAGTTGCCAGGTGTGGCCTGGGTGGGAAACAGTGATAATTATACAAACCAGTGTCCCCTCCATCGTATTAATAACGGTTTCTCTTGAGAGTTACCTGACGATCATCACGTCATTGGTCCATCTGCCCAGCAGACATTGATTACAAGTCCATGGTGGGTCCGCGTTACTGTCTGAGCACCTGTTGTATGTGTGGCCTGTGTGCAGGTGCTGAGAATGCAGTGGCAGACATGACGGGCCTCACTGCCCAGCGGGTGAGCCTGGTCATCACATGAAGAGTGTGGCACTGAGGGCCACTGTTGTGGGACAGACTGTGCATGCCCATCTTGGGGGGCCAGGGAAGGCTCCTCAGAGTAAGTGAAAGCTCGGCTGGAAGCTGAGTCTGGTGGGGTCCTCCCATGGGGCGTGCACACACACTGTATTTCTTTTCTTTTTTTTCTTTCTTTTTTTTTTTTTTTTTTTTTTTGCGTGGAAGAAGGTTGGAATAACTTTGAGCAGAGTAGGTCTGATCACGGCTTTGTTTTTCAGCGAATGGCTGCTCCAGATCGGCTTTGAGTTGGCAAAGATTTAGACTCAGAGGTTCACGAGGGCAGCGGCCTCTCATCCAGGTGCACAGGACACCAGGAGAGCTTGTTACTAACGCAGGTTCTCAGACCGAGCGCCCCAGGCAGGCTGCTCCTGAGGTTCCAAGGGACCTGGCCCTCTCCTAGGCACCCTCCAGAAGGTGCTGAGGCAGGTCCAGCAGGGCTCTCGGGAGACCCGTGATAGGACACGGGCCCCAACAATTTTATGGTAAGTAGCTATTAAGACCGTGTCTAGATCACTTAAATTTGAGCAGCAGTTTATTATTTATAAAGTACTCTCCCTTAATTGTTCAGTTTAGATGATTTTTGAAAAAATTAAATTAGCGGGAGAAGAAAAAATTTAAGCTCTATTAGTAGAATCTTGTAAGTAGAGAGGACTGACCGATTTACTGAGTTTATTTTCCATTTGTGGACCGGCCGTCCTGGCTGCCTGTGGACGCACTGGGCCTCTCCTGGAGGGCAGTGGGGACGACACAGGAGGCGGACTCCACACCCGCGTCTTTGTGTTAAAGATGGGCGATTCAAAGGACGAGGCAAAGTCACGTTGTGCCTTATCAATCTCTAACTTTACCAAACTAATTTGTATTTACGTAGACCAGGTCTGCACAGCCCTCGTGAATGCAGTGTGGGCCAAAACATTCACATAAATAGTTGAGCGTTATTTTAATGGTATTTGAAAGTAGGAGAAGGGCATTTAATAGTACATGTGAGATGGAATAAATGGGTTTTGTTGAATATATCGTAATTGTAATCATAATAACACAATATTATTTAACTATCAAGTTTCTCAATATGGTCATCTGTAAAACGGGAGTATCTTATTTAAAAAACAAAAACAAAAACCTTGATACCTTAAGTAATTTAAGTGTCTTTGAGAGGAAGAGGTTGGACAAATAGAGAGGCTGCTGTTGTAAACAGAATAAGCTATTTTGTATCAGCAATGTTTTACCTAGAAAGCACAGGGTTCCGCATGACGCATGTGACTGTTACTGCAGATCATAATAAAGATAGCATTCATTGTATTTATAGATACAGACCTAGATAAAAGTGTGGTAATGGAAGAAATCCGTATCTATTTCAGTAACATGCAAGAAAATAAATTTTAAGTAGGGTAAAATGAGAGAAAATATTCTATAGAAAGAATCAAAGCTATCTTGATAATACAGGAATTCCAATAGGGTTTTTAGCTAATTTCAGGACGCAGGGCATCATTCAGGAAATCTGATAGCCCATGCATTCTAACTGTAGCTTTTGGAGAAGATGACACTCTTTGTTGTCTAAATCGTTCATCATTCTAATGGATAAGGATGTCAGTCCAGATAATCAGGCCCCTGTGAACAGTGGGCAGGGAAGAGTTTCTTAAACTCTCTTGTTTTGATCATTATTGCATATTATAAATGTAATTGCTGTGGTTATTATGATTACATGTGTGTTCCTCGTACACTGCCCCCAACACCCAGAACTATAGACATAATGTCACCACGTGATTTACATACACAGAGAAAAGAAAATCCTGTACTAGGAAGGAAGGGAGGAAGGGAAGGAAGGAATTGAAGGAAGGAAGGAGGGAAGGGAAGGAAGGAAGGAGGGAAGGGCTGGAGTAGAAATGTTTATGTTACAGTGAATGAAATGAAATAGAGAAATAAAATCCAGGGTGACTCTTAAAGCAGTCTTGTCCTTGGTCAAAACTAGTAGACTAAGCATCTTTTTAAAACGTTGATAGAAATCCTGGTGCTGGGAGCATTTACAACGAAAATAGACAACAAGCTGATGAACTTGTTTTAGCGAGTCCTTGCACATGAGTTTACATGTTCGTAGTTTACCATCTCTAATTCTCTCTGAGTTGCATGGATTTAAATTTGGTTATGCTAATCTGAGGAAGACATTAATGTAAAACCTTTCTTCTCATTTAAAAAATAAATCATTTATTTTAGTCTTTCAATCTGAGATTACTACAAGAAATATACTCTCAATTTTAAAACATTGACTACGAAATTTGGATAAGAAACTAATTTCTACACTTACTAAAGGAAATTATGTAAAAGGCTTAAAATAATTAAACCGTACTTTATTGTCTAAAATAAATACATCACCTGTAGCAACTATTTGCAGAAAACTAAAATTGCCTTTAAAGTCACAGCTCAAATGTAATCATGCATTTGCATTAAAAATAGATAATTTAAATCAATCTATAAGCTTCAAGTTCAATATAAATTTAAACAGCTTAAGTTTTTTTTTTTTTTTTTTTAAAGTTTTTTTTTTTTAAATTAATTATTTATTTATTTATTAATGGCTGTGTTGGGTCTTCGTTTCTGTGCGAGGGCTCTCTCTAGTTGCGGCAGGCGGGGGCCACTCCTCATCGCGGTGCGCGAGCCTCTCACTATCGCGGCCTCTCTTGTTGCGGAGCACAGGCTCCAGACGCGCAGGCTCAGTAGTTGTGGCTCACGGGCCTAGTTGCTCCACGGCATGTGGGATCTTCCCGGACCAGGGCTCGAACCCGTGTCCCCCTGCATTGGCAGGCGGACTCTCAACCACTGCGCCACCAGGGAAGCCCTAAACAGCTTAAGTTTTAAATGAATTTGAAACAGTTATGAATTTTTAACAGTTATATTAAATCAGGTTTGAGGAAAGTAGCACATTTACAACGTTTTAAGGCGAAGTCTTCACTTTAGGACTTTTTAAAATCTTGACCAGAACGGGGTCGGCCCTTCCCGCTTCCCTGTGCAGTCTCTGCGAAGCCTGGGCCACCTGCAGATTCGTGCAGATGAAGGCCTGCCTTTGCTAGAACACCTTCCGGGGAGCAGACGCGCCCCCGGGCAGAGACCGCACGTCAACTAGCATGCCCAGTAGCCCCCAGCCTCCTGGAGAACAGGCTCGGTGTCTGGCTTGATCCGTTCATTTGTCCTAAAGTTTGATTTCAAGCATCAGCACAGTTCCAGGCACCTTGTGGGGACCAACAGCCATTTACTGAACTGAATCCGTACAGCGGAGCAGAGGCAGGGGCTTCGGGGGGCTGCTGGGAAGCTGCTGTCAAGGACCAGCCCAGAGGAGCCGGCCTGCTTCCGCCTGGAGGCCCCCCGCGCACCCCCAGGGAACGGTGCGGGGAGCAGGCACCTTGGGGCTTAGCACAGTGCCTGGCGCATATCCCGGGGCCCTGGGCGCGGCGTGCTTCCCTGGCTATAGTCCTGGTGGTGATTAAGGAGACGGGAAAGCAGAGTCCGGTGCTGAGAGTGGCACGCGGGCCTCCTCCTGTGGCTGGGCGAGTGGACCCCAGAGCTTGTGTACATAAGCCCCAAACCAAGGGACTGTTGGACTGCGGGAGCTTGTTTTCCAACTCTCGATTCCCCAAGACCTGCTCCGTAATCTGACACATGGGGGTGCAAGAAGCTTTGGTTTGCCAGTGAAGTGTTACAGTTGTGCTGTGTTGTGTTATACTGTATCATACGGTGCGGTGTGGTACCAAGCCCCGCTGTTTCATGTGATATTAAGGTAAGTTTCCTCCCAGGACCATAAGGATGAAGCCAGCTCTGGTGCAGAGATGGTTCAGGCACCTGGACAGAGGAGGCGGGCAGGGGAAAGGGGCCACCCTCTTAGACTGCGAGGGGCACCTGTGAAGAGGCACAGGGTGGGAATTTACCTCTTCCGCTGTAATCGTAGAACCATCAAGAAATCTAGCAGGGAGCGCGAGGGGGATAAGTCTGAAGGTGGTGACCTTGATGTGGGAATAGGTTGACAGTTAGTCCCAGCCAGGTCTGTCTCCGGATGCTGCCGTATTATCCTTCTTTGTAATGCTCCTCGTTCTAGTGTGAATTGGACTGTGTAACTTGCTTGTATGGTTGAAATGTATAAAACTGGACGTTGATTTCTTACAGTTAGAATGATGGTGGCAGCAGAGGAAAGCACGTGGCAGCTCCACTGGGTAGTAGGGCAGTGCCAGATAACCTGTCCCAGCCTTGTCCCCGCCCTGTGCTTTCCCGGGGGTGTCACAGAACTCAGAGAGACAGCTCAGGATACTTGTGAATTTGGGGGGAAACACAGCAGTGCTGGACTTTGGTCAGATGCCCTGGGAGCTGTACCTTATGGTAGCTCCCAGTCTCAACGTTTGCTTGTAGCTGAATCCCTCTTGATGACATCATATCTTCATGAAATTGGGTTTTTGGCAGTTGCTGTGTCAAAAGCAATTCCCGTGGGAGACGTAAGGTAGGTCAGGAGTGAGGTGTTGGGGACCACGTGATTCCAAGGTCAGAGAAACTGTGCAGAGGGGACCTCGTACGGCTGAGCCTTACTCAGCAATGGTGGTTAGTCAGGGAATGAAGTGAAAGTATTATTTTTTTCATTCAATTCATGTAATTTTTTTAAAATGGCAGCTAAGTTGTCAGGATATAAATATATATTAAGTTACATAGCTACTTAACAAATGGAACTGTTAGATATTTCTTTTGGCCTGGGGCACAGTAAAAAATTACCAGAATACTAAGGGTATGGTAAAAACGCGCACGATTCAAGTTGGCATTGAATTTGCAGCTTGTAGATTGATTTTAAATGATCTATTTTTGCTTATATTATGTCACTACAATGGCATCATTTAATTTGAGCTGCGACTTTAAATACAATCTTATTTTTCTGCAAATAGTTACTACAGGTGATGTATTCATTTAGATAATAAAGTATTGGTTTAATTATTTTAAGAATTTTGTATAATTTCCCTTAGTAAGTGGGTAATTTAGCTTGTTATCCAAATTTCACATTTTTTAAAACTGAGAATACATTTCTGCTAGTAATCTCAGTTTGAAAGAGTAATATAAATGATTTATCCTTTTTTTAAATGAGAAGAAAGGTTTTACATTAATATCTTCCTCAGATTAACATAACCAAATTTAAATTCATGCAACTCAGAGAGAATTAGAGATGGTAAACTACAAACATGTAAACATATGCAAAAACTTGCTGAAACATGTTCATCAGCTTGTTGTCTGTTTTCGTTGTAAGTGCTCCCAGCACCAGGATTTCTATCAACTTTTTAAAAAGATGCTTAGTCTACTAGTTTTGACCAAGGACAAGACCGCTTTAAGAGTCGCCCTGGATTTTATTTCTCTATTTAATTCACCTTAGTGTCAACTATTCTGTCCCAGGACATTTTTTCTATCTTTGTACAGGATTTTCTTTTCTCTTTGTAAACCACACGGTGACACAATGTCTATAGTCCTGGGTGTTGGGGACATTGTACAAGGAACACGCCTGCACGTAATCATCGTCCTAGCCGCCATGGCCTTAACAGTACGTGATAATGTTGGAAGGGGCGGGTCAATTCAGTGTCTGAAGGTGGCAGTTCAAAAAGCAGAAGGCGTCAGTATGAGTTATTACTGTCACTCTGAAATCCAAACATTTGATTACCATTTTTATTTTGTCAAATAATTATTTTTATCTTATAGGCTTGTTCAATATCTATGAATAGGAGAACACGCTCCCTTTGAAAGAGAGAACTCTCAAGTATGCATGTTAAACTACTTTCTTCTAAAGTTTTTTATTATTTTAAAATTCATTTTTCTTATTTTTGTTTTGTTGAGGAAGTTGAGAAAGACCGAGGAAAGTTCGGGACAGCAATGAGGAAAGGAAGCCGGCAGGGCAGGAAGGCAGATAGCCTGTGACCAGCTGTGTGCTGAGCCACAGAGGAAGGACTTCAGGCTTCGATGCTGCTTTCACCCAGCTCGGGGGACATACGCGAGGGGCTTTTGAAGCTCACTATAAAAATACTCCTACACAACCTCTCGCCCATGGAAGCCAGGACTCTGTTATAAACATACAATTGCGTTTGAACTGGATGTGATTGAAATATTTCGGTTGGATGTATTCATGACCGTGAGTAGAACATGGGAACAAGTGGAGAACGTAATTCAGCCCAAGAAATACATGGAGCATTAAGAAAATGGTTAGGAACGAGGGGTTACCCAGAAGCTGGAAGTGGACCCAAAGCAGAGGGGGTCAGAGAGGGGTCACATTGGAAAGAGCAAAGTATTAAAAAGACAAGAGTTTGCAAGGAGCCCTCCAACCCCTGCCTCAGAGAAGCGCTGTGTACTGTGCATGGTGCCAGGATCAGAGATGGGGTGCAACTGTTAGATCACGTCCTTTACTCGAGTCGGATTCTTTTAAGCAAGGAACCCTTTTTAACCTTCCTGTGTACTAAATAGTCCCTACTGTCGTACATCTTCTCCCGGGGCTGCCGTACAAAGTGCCTCAGACCGCGTGGCTTCAAACAACAGAAAGGTATTGCCTCATGGTCTGGAGGCCAGAAGTCAGACATCAGGTGCCAGCAAGCTGGTTCCCTCTGAGGCCGTGAGGGAGGGTCTGTCCCAGGTACCACCCCCCCGCCCCCCGCCCCTGCCCCCCGCTTTCTGTGGTTTGCTGGTATCCTTGCCGTCCCTTGGCTTGAAGAAGCATCACCCGATCTCTGCCTTCATCTTCACCTGGAGTTCTCCCTGTGTGTCTTTGTATCCAAATTTGCCCTTTACAAGGACACCACACACACCGACACCGTCATCTTAACTTGTTTGTCTGCAAAGAGCCTGTTTCCAAATAAGGTCACGTTAGGATGCCAGCCTCTTCTTGGGGACACCATTCAAGCCATAACATTCACTCTTTTGATCATGACACCAATACATTTTCTTGCCTAGTGAATATTGCACATTCTGAGGGCCCTGGTTTACTAGAAAATTGAATAGTTTAGTCTTGCGGGCTTTCAAATATTCTATGTGCAATTATCCCCAAAAGCTATTTGTAAATAGGACCTTTTAATACAACCAAGCAGGAGTCCATCTTGACCTAATCATTTACGTAAAAGCATAGTAGAGAGAATTTACTGAAGCCACTTTAAGGCAGCACGTAGCGGGCACAGGAACTCATGAAATTTACCCAAAACGTGTTGCTTCAATTACAGGAGAAAGAAAAGTGAACAATTCCTGGGTGCCAGACTTATTTTTCTTATTTATTTTTAATTCACTTTATCTTGCTATATTAAATGCATCTTTGTAAGCCATCTTTATCTCTTTGCGAAGAATGCAATGTATAAAGAGATTAATCACTATTAAAGTTCACATATATAATCTCATTTAATCCTCACTACATCTCCAATTTATAATTATTATATTTCCCCCTTTTTATAGGTTAAGAACCTGAGAAGTTAAGTTATCTACAAAAGGGCATATCATTAATGAGCATAAAATTCAGGACTAAAATCCAGTGCTGACAGATTCTAATATTTATAATTAATATAGTACATAGGAACAGTTTTAATAGACTTTATTTTTAGAGCAGTTTTAGGTTCACAGTAATACTGAGTGGAAGGTACAGGGAGTTCTCATGTACCCCCTCCTCCCAGCATGCACAGCTTTCCACACCATCAACATCCCCGCCAGATGGTACATTTGTTGCCATTGGTGATCCTACACTGACACATCATTATCACCCAGAGTCCACAGTTTTACGTTTGCACACACTAGGTGTTGCACATCTGTGGGTTTGGGCAAAGGCGTAATGTCATGTATCCACCATTATAGTATCAAACAGCCCCCCAAATCCCCTGTTCTCCCCCTATTCATCCTCCCCTGGAAACCACTGATCTTTTCACTGTCTCCATAGTTTTGCTGAACATTGTACTTTTTAAAGGCAAACAGTATTATAAGGCTTATAAGGAAAGTAGCACCCCCCCCCCCCTAGTTTCAGGCATCCCCAGCTCTCAGGGCCATTCCCCAGCAGCGACCTGTTATAAGCCTTTTGGCTGTTTTTCCCACTGTTTATCTCCGTATTTCTGAATTATAGTTTTATATTGCTTATTCTTGATTTATTAATTTTAGACGTTATCTATTTGGACCTTATTCATTAGCAACTATAAAGCTTCCACATTCTTTTACATTCTTCCCCACTTCCCTCTTTCCCAAAGTAGGTATGTCATTGTTTCTGTTAAATATTCAGTGTATACCTTAGTCTGAACATGGAAGTACTGGTCATGGCTGAGCAGAGTGGTAAACTACGATTATATTTCCTTTCGTTCAAAATTTTTGTTTTCCCTGAAGTTATTAATGGTCTTGTTTTGCAAGAGTTCTTGTTATTCATACACTTAGTTTTCTCTGTTCTTACCACAAATTCCTTCCATACTCTACATCACTATCATAAACACCTTTGACACTATAATTTGCAAGATTAAACATATCAGGAATTTGCGAGCGTGTATGAGAGTTCCAGTTGCTCCACATCCACATCAACACTTGCTTTTCATTGTTAGCCGTACTACTGGGTGTGTGGTAGGATCCCATGTGGCTTTAATTTGCCTTCCCCTGATGACGAACCATGTCGAGCATCCTTCCATGTACTTACTAGCCATCCAAATATATATCTTCTTTGGAGAATTGTCTATTAAAACATTTTGCCCATTTTTATTATTTTTTTGTATTATTGAATTTTGGTAATTCTGTATATTCCAGACACAAGTCAGATCACTGTCTTGCAAATATTTTCTCAATCTGTGGCTTGCCTCTTCATCTTCTCAACGATGTCTTTTGAAGAAGAAAAGTTTTAAGTTTAGATGAAGTTCAGTTTATTGATTTTGTTTTTCTTTCATATAGTTCATGCACTTTGTGTTGTATTTAAGGAATCTTTGCCAAACTCAAGGTCATTAAGATTTTCTCTCATGATTTCTTCTGGAAACGCATTGCCCAATGAAGTAGCCACTGCCTAAAAATGGCTATTTGAATTTAACATCAAATAAAATTAATTTTTTAAAACTTTGTTCCTCAATCACAGTAGCCACGTTTCAAATGCTCGACAGTCATATGTGGTTATTATTTTGGGAAATACAGACAAAGTATATTTCCATCGTCAAGAAAGTTCTATTGAATAATGCTCTAACATTCTATAGTTTTACCTCTCACATTTAGGTCTGTGATGCATTTGAGCATAACTTTTTTTTTTTTTTTTTTTTTAAACATCTTTATTGAAGTATAATTGCCTTACAATAGTGTGTTAGCTTCTGCTTTATAACAAAGTGAATCAGTTATACATATACAATATGTTCCCATTTCTCTTCCCTCTTGCATCTCCCTCCCTCCCACCCTCCCCATCCCACCCCTCTAGGTGGTCACAAAGCACCGAGCTGATCTCCCTGGGCTATGCGGCTGCTTCCCATTAGCTATCTATTTTACATTTGGTAGTGTATATATGTCCATGACATTGAGC
This sequence comes from Balaenoptera ricei, assembly GCF_028023285.1. Taxonomy (NCBI): domain Eukaryota; kingdom Metazoa; phylum Chordata; class Mammalia; order Artiodactyla; family Balaenopteridae; genus Balaenoptera; species Balaenoptera ricei. Next base: position 82,796,461 of record NC_082656.1, read on the forward strand.
ATAACTTTTGTATGTGGTGTGAGGTAAAGGTTAATATTTTTTGCATGTGGTTACTCAATTGTTCTAATATCATTTTTTGAAAAGATTATTCTTTCCCCATTAGATTGCTTTTGTACCTTTGTTGAAAATCAATTAACTGTATATGTTTGGGACTACCTTTGGACTCCTTATTCAGTTACATTGATCTCTTGGCTCCCAATTAGTGACAATACTCCCTTATTAGAATCCTAAAGAATACCTCTGCAGTTTTCCTTCCTTGGCTTGTGGTTTCACATTGCTAAAGACATTGGAATTTTCTCTTTTTTCAGGTGTTGGACACGCTGTCTTGTCTCACAGAATTCTCTCTTTTTCTGCTTTGCCTCCCTATGTTGGCTTCTTATAGGAAAGCAGAGCTAGATTTAGCTCCTCAAACCTCTTTCTTGTTCCAACATCAAGTGACACTATCGTACTGAACACTGAGTTTTGAGCACAGTCAAATGGATTCACATAAGAAGAGTTAAGAGGTAAGAGTGTAATTCTGCAAAGTCAAAATACATTCGATGAAATCCATTTTTCCTGAACTTTTTAGGAGACAATTATGATGTACATTAGAGGTATGGGTATCTAGACATGAAAAAAGGTTTTGAATATACTGATTTCCTGCATTTTCTGATCTCTGCCCCTAGATTCACAGTTTTAGACAACTGTGAATGCTCACTGAGAAGTTCCTGGTCGGTGGGGTTCTTATTTCAAAAGATGAAATGCCCCAGTACCAGTTGTGATTGTTTTTAGTTTGCTGTTATGGTTTAAAGTTACCTATGACCCCATCATTTCCCTTTTCAGTCTGAGGACTTTATCCACTTGACATGGGGAAAGGAAAGGGAATGTAATTCCTGTTGAGATGATGGGAGCCCTTGCACCCCTGAGCAGACTGAGGAGGAGAGAACTGCAACTAAGTCAGAATCTGGAAGCATTTCTGCAAAGAGTCCTTCTTCGAATCCTTAGAAAAGTGAAACTACAATGACAACCACCACCCCACCACCACCACGAACAGTAATGACCAGTAATGACGAGGTCAGCCACCCATTGAGACTAAGGTGACAAGGAGACCATGCCCGCCCCCTCCCCCAACCTGGTGTGATTCCCCAGTGAGCTGCATGATCTGAGAGCTATTATGTAACAGATATTTAGGGTAATTATTCCATTTATTCCACAAACATGGACTTTGATCTACTGGCTCGTTAGAGATAGCCAAAGAGTTGCCATGGAAAGACCATTTCACAAAATTATTAAGTGATTCCTTCTCCCTATTCAGAAACGCTGAGAAAAAGGAAAATACACACAGGTTTTATTAAGGTATTAATTCATTAATCTCTTTTCTATCACAGAGAAAGTAGGCTGTAGCTAGGACAAATATCCCCCAAAATCAAGTCTCATGGAACTGTTGTGGTCCAACAAAAAAGTATATACAATTCTCGAACATAAACCAGGGAATGGGTTCAGGAGCCTACAAATCAAACCCTCAAAAGTGCACCTTATGGCAGGCCATTTTATAAGGTTCAGAATTTGGATAAAGAATAAATAAGGAAAATATTTTGTCTTCTCAAAATACACATTTACAGCTACACTTAAATATAACTGTGTCTTCCTCCTCACCAGTACATGATGTACACACACACACACACACACACACACACACAGACAAAATGGCATTATGATTGATACTGGGACTACTTGGATAGTCCTTATATAATCTGGACATGTATATATTATAGCATATATAGGGCACAGATATACCACAATAAAATGAGAAAACAATTCCCACTTGAATTTCCCCAGGGCATAAACTACTACAGGGCATAAATGGATTCACTGAGTTATTCTAAGCCTAGGAAGTTGAATTAATTCCTTTAACATACAAAAAATTAGATTTTAACAAAATTGAGTGTGAGGACATAAATACCCTCCTTAAGAGCTCAGAGCTAAAAAAAAAAGAGCTCAGAGCTGTGCTGAGTCCCTGAAAATCTGACGACTGAGGAGTACGGTTTTTAATTAAAATGAATTTAAGTAGTTACCTGTGGCTAGTGGCTACCATACTGAACAGTGCAGATATTGATTGCTTCCATTATCGCAGAAAGTGATTAAACAGTGCTCTCTTAGAGAGTGAAAATGGTGTCCAGTGGTGCCCAGTTGATTAAAGGGTAGCTGGATATGTTCATAAAGTTCCTTGACTTCCTTGCAGAAAAGCTGCTGGAGTAAAACCTAGTATTACTGGTCTAATATTATACTTTGTTTATAGAGACAATACATTTTGTATACTTTATTAAGTTTATGAACAAGACAGATATTTTGATTGGAGAATTTACAGATGAATGCAAAAATTTCATTTTAGATTGTGTTTTTCTGTACTAGAATTTCCATGTGTTCTTTTTCAATCATTTTTACTTCTCTATTGATATTCCCCATCTGCTTCCACACTATATTCATATTTTTATTTAAATCCTTCAAACTTCTTATTTTGATCATATTAAAGTCCGTCATGTCTGCCATTTCAGGTCTTTTTTATTTTTAACTGATTTTTCTCCCACTCATATTTTTCTCACTTTTTCTTCTTTATGTGTCTGGTGATTTTGTATTGTATGCTGGGCTAGTAGATGCCCCTTTGTTGAATGTCCAAACATGACTGCCTTCATTTAAAGAGACTTAAGTTTAATTCTGAGGCACTTCAGCTTGATCTTTTAAGTCTTGTTTTTAAGCTTTGTTAGGGCACGCCTGCAGTAGTCTTTACTCTTGGGCTAGAGTAGCCCTGTTCTTAAGGCATATCTCTTTTGGGACGTCAGTTGAGTGCTTGGTGTGTTCAGTGAGGTCTCTCCATACTACTGCACCGTTTCCCAGCCCCACATGAGCTCTGGGATTTCCGCTCAGCTCACTTCTCCTTGGTAGTTTGCCTGCCGTGTCAGCACCGTGCCTTTTGCAGGCAGAGCCAAGTGTTCAGTCAAGGACTCAGGGGACATCTGTGTAGATTTCCAAGCACTCCTTATATCCTACCCTCCAGCTCTCTCTTTGGTCCTACTCTCCAATCTCCACCTCTGCAGCTCAGCAGGACTGCCTTGTTCCATGTGGGCCCCCCTTGTATTGCACTATACCATTAAACGGATACACTGTGGTAAAAATAAATAAATTAAGAAAATGCAAACTTTTAAAAAAGCAAAGTCCCACAGAAAAATCAGTGTAGAACATGAAATGAAGGTGATGGCAGCTAAATCTGATTCCAGTAGCAGACACACATGCCTTTAGTAATACAGTATAGTCATTTAAGAATGTAATTAAAATATCACTTTTTTTCTTCAACTGACATGTATTACTTTTTTCAATTGGCTACAGAGTTGTTAGTACGTAAAAATTTTTAAGTTGAACCTAACTTCTTTTTTTTTTTTTAATTTTTTTTTTTTTTTTTTTAATTTTACTTATTTATTTTTGGCTGTGTTGGGTCTTCGTTTCTGTGCGAGGGCTTTCTCTAGCTGTGGCAAGTGGGGGCCACTCTTCATCGCGGTGCGCGGGCCTCTCACCATCGCAGCCTCTCTTGCTGCGGAGCACAGGCTCCAGACGTGCAGGCTCAGTAATTGTGGCTCACGGGCCCAGTTGCTCCGCGGCATGTGGGATCCTCCCAGACCAGGGCTCGAACCCGTGTCCCCTGCATTGGCAGGCGGACTCCCAACCACTGCGCCACCAGGGAAGCCCTGAACCTAACTTCTTAATAAACAAACACTTAAGTATTTCTTTTGGACGAAGCTGCTGTGGGAACTTTCCCGAGACACGAAGGGCACCATGAACTGGGCGAGTCTGGGGGCCTCTGGACCAGAGAGCTCATCTGTCTGAGTACCACTGTTCCTACCTGCAGATGCAAGGGTTGTGGTAAATTGTCCCCAAGTTCTCTTTTTATTCTAACATTTTAGGAATCTGTTTCTGTATCGTGACAGCTGATTCCTAAGTGGTCCCTTGAATGTGGAATGTGAATTTGGCCATTTTTCCATCGGGGGAGGAAAGAAGAAATGCTGAGATTCCCAACTTGTCTGAAGCAAGGGTCCCCATGGCTCCTAGAAAAAGAGGAAGCCAAGACAGATCCATGAGTGTCTCAAGCAGCTAAGAACCAGGATTTTAAAATCAGTTCCAATCCCCACGTCAGACATGGCCTGGCTCTAATCCAGAAAAAACCACGGTATGCACCCCAGAACACTCCCACACCTTGAGAACACGGCCATTAACCTGGGTCCACCACGCTAACCTGGGGCCAACGAACTCCATGGGGAAAACTCAGAATGTCCATTGAACTTGGACAGAAAAATAGTCACCTTTATTTTTATTAGCCTTTAACTGAAATTGAGCATTTCCTTTGGTTATGAATGTAAGTCCACAAACCACAGGAGTATCAGCATTCCCTATGACCTTGTCACCAACTGAAATAATCAGTATTTTCATGTCACGGTACACTTGTTACAAATATTTCAAAATATCATGTATGCTCCCAACCACTCTGAAATTGCAGTCGTTTTTGGACCTGCCACAGAACTTGTTACTTAGTGCATTATGGAGGAAAATTATTACTATATCACAAAATATTTTAAAAATATATTCTGATATTTGCATTTCAATATGAGTTGTTTCCTTGGTAATCTTAAATCTTAGTTTTAACCTTTTATTGTGGAGGACTTGGAACATACATAAAAGTAGATTAAATGATATATAGACGCACACATACCCATCACCCAACTATACCCCCAAATCCTTTCCAATGCTACATTATCTTGTAGTAAACCCTAGATGTCATATAATTTCATCTGTAACTATTTCAGTATGTACTTCTAAAATATAAGGTCTTTTTCTTGAAGTATAATCATAATACCATTTACCATAATACCATTAGTATTATGGTTGGTAACCATAATACCAACACATCCTTAAATAGCATCAAATAGCCCATCAGTGTTCAAGTTTCTAAGCATCCATAGTGTTAGCTTATAAAAAATTTTTTTTAAATTAGAATTCAAATAGGTTCACACTTTTAATTAGTTGATATGTCTTTTAAGTCTCGTAATTTCTAGATTCTGCCTTCATCTCTTCTCTCTTCTTGCAATTTATTTTTTATTGAAGTTAAAAAAGGGGAGAGGTTGTTTATCCTGCAGAGTTTCCCCATCTGGGTTGTGGGTTGCATGCCCGGGTCATAGTTTATCACGTCCCTCTTTCCTCTGTGTTTCCTGTCAACTGAGAGTTCATCTAGAGGCCTGATGCCATCAGGTTTGGGGGCAGAAGGAAGCCATTGGTTTTCAGTGTTTAGATCCATTAGTTAAGGAGGGGTTGTACAATGCCTTATTTTAACTCTATCATTCTTATAATTTATTATCTGTAATATTTCTTCAAGAAAAAAATATGCCTCATCAACTGTTCGGTTACCCAGTGATACAGTTAGTATAGAAAGATGGAATACACACTCTAGATTCTTTCCCCTTGTTTACCAATTTTCCAAACAATGAGTAAGTTCCTTTTTATACATTTAAAAACATTATCCTGAGAAGGGGTTTGTGGGCTTCACCCAAAGGGAAACTGGGCTGATGTCACAGAGCAGTTAAGGCCTCCTGTCGTGGATCATCCCGGGAGATGCAGAGGGTGATCTGGGCTCCTGTCCAGTCATCCCAACCTCAGTGATGGCCGTTCCTCCTCCCGTGCACCCTTAGTCTCCATCTCACGCATGCTGGTGTTTGGTGAGACTCCACCCTGGGTTGTGCTGTGATATACACACGTAAACAAATCCTGCAGCCGCAGCTGTGGTGTCGGAGGGGCCACCAAGTTTAAGTTCGATGGTCTAGTTCAGACACTGGCTGCGCCGCTTACTAGCTGGGCCCGTTCTCCACTCCTCTGAGCCTCAGTTTCTTCATAAGGCAGATGGCAAAAAAAAAGGCAAAAATGATACCTCACTGGAAGAATTGTTTTGAGAACTAAAGAGGGAAACATTCCTGAAAGATTGAGACATTGTTGGCCCTCAGCAAGTATTTGTTAAACCTGACTCTTAGTTCCCCCAAAGCAGGGGGCTTGTTCATTAGATCTTTGGTAGCAGCCAGAGTAGTAAAAAAAAAATGTTTACCATGAGATACCCCTGACTTAGGCCCCTAAGTCACAGCACATCCCTACCCGCCAAGCTCTCTCCCTGTCTCCCTGTCTGACTTTCCCGTTTCCTCCCCTCCCTCTCTCCCTCTTCCCTTCCCTCCTCCCCCCCCTTTCCCCCCTCTGACTCTCTCTGTCTTGGTCTTTCTCTCTCTCTGACCCTCTCTCCCACACGCTCCCATATTCACTTCTCTCCTGTTCGAGGCGCAGGGTGATCTGCGGGGTGGGAGCCGCCCGACTCTGAAATGCCCTTTGCACTGAACCACATCCCACCCACAACAGGACACGTCCCCTCTCTTCCCTTGGTCCCATAAGCTCCCTTCTTCATGACCTTCCAACACAGCTGGCATGCCCCCCATCCTGGGCTTGAAATGCCTGTATCCTGCTCGAACCCCTGGTCCAACGGGAGTATCTGTGCTGTGTTTCGGTCCATCCGTACACGCTCACGGGGCTCATCCGAAAAATAGCTGGGCCCTCCAAGCCCCTCAGGCTTCCCTTTGCGCACCAGCCTGGCCGGGTTCCTCTTCCATTTGAAGAGCCGCGACCCTGGCCCTTCAATTGCCCCCCTAAGCGGTTCAACCCCCATACACCCTTTCCTTCCCTTCCGATGACTTAGCGGCTTCTCTAAAGCAGAGCTGCCCCTCGGGGTAGTTCCTATGCTCGCAGCCTGCATGCGCTTCAGCAACGTCTCACGCACATCTCTCACCAGTGTCTCGTCCACTGTCTCTCACCCACGTCCGGCGCTCGGGCCTCGTGTCTCTCCTCAGCCCTCAGAGATCTCACCGAGGTGGGCGTGGTGGGCAGCCTGGAGCATCTCGGTTGTGCGGATGTAAGTTAAGATGTGAGCGTCCCCGTGTATTAGCCGTGTCCCCTGAGCCTTAGTTTCCCTGTTTGAAACGGACATGAAAGCACCTGCCTCTCTCTGTTCTGAGGCTCGTTAGTGGCGGTAAGTGCTGGGCACGCGGGTGCCTGACACACCTCGGAGGGTACACCCCGCTGGGCCCCTGTCCCCCCTCCCTCTCTCCCCGTCCAAGGTCGCGGCTCTCCCTCCGCGTGGTTCTCAGGTCACTTCCTCCTGGTGCCAGCTGCTGCCAGGCAGCGGTTAATGCCACACTTTGGAGTCACAGCAGCCTGGGTCCAGATCCCCAGGCTGACGCCTTCTGTGTGGTTTTCAACTCTGAAAAGGGGAGAGGAGTCTTAGGAAGACGGAAGAAGGGAAGGCAGTGAGGGTAAAACAGCACAGTGCCCGGTAGCTTGTGATTTGGGAAGAACAGTTTTTAAAAAATGGATTTGTATGCATAACATCCATTTGCAGCTGGTGATGGTGGAGTCAGTGACTAATAAAAATGTCATTTCCTGCGATTTTTATAAATTACAGTAAATATGCAGTAATCACCCACATTAGCTGCTGAAATGCAGGCAGCCATCTGGAGGGGAGGCCCGGGACCTCATTGAAGCCTCAAGAGGTAGACCCCACAGGTGCAAATTGACACCTAGGAAAACAGTAGTTAATACACGCTAGAATTTGGAGAAGGGGAAAGTGTTAAAATAAATGTATGTCAAGCAGACAAATTTGGACTTCTCCATGAGGATCTGTCATGTCAAACAGGAAATAGCTATAAATTACTTGTAATAGTAAAAATCTTGTCATTTAGAACCGTTAAAGCAACGGGCTCATTTAACACATCAACTCAGAGATCATAATCTAGGACAGTCAGCCTGGGTATTTATTTCACTTT